>NC_091977.1:416872454-417508087 GCF_044704955.1 Pristiophorus japonicus
CTGCACCGTCTGTGGGGCACCAACTTATGGCCTCATGAAGAATCTGCTCACTCCAGCGAAACCCACAGAGAAATCATACGATGATTTGTGCACACTGGTCCAAGAGCATTTGATCTCGAAGGAAAGCGTTCAGATGGCAAGGTACCGGTTCTACACCTACAAAAGGTCTGAAGGCCAGAAAGTGGCGAGTTATGTCGCCGCGCTTAGACGCCTTGCAGGACATTGTGAATTTGAAGGACATTTGGAGCACATGCACAGAGACTTTTTCGTACTTGGCATTGGCCAAGAAACCATACTTCACAAACTTTTGACAGTAGAGATCCCAACCTTGAGTAAGGCCATAGCGATAGCCCAGGCGTTCATTGCCACTCGTGACAATATGAAGCAAATCTCTCAGCAGACAAGTGCTGCTACAAGTGCTGTGAACAAAGTGATGTTGTTTTAGAATTGTAACGTACAGGGCAGGTCACACATACCCGCAGCTGCACGTCCGCAGATGTCTCAGAGTCCACCATCAAGGGCGATGAATGCAAGGCCGTTAACACCTTGTTGATGCTGAGGGGGTGATCATCGTTTCCATTCATGCCGATTCACAGGGTATGTTTGCAAGGGCTGTGGAACAATGGGACACATCCAACGTATGTGCAGGCAAGTTGCTAATCCTGTTAAATCTGCAAACCACCATGTTCCAGAGGAGGACAGATCCACGGATGATCACGATGAACCAGAGCCTCAGACCGAGGAGGCAGAGGTACATGGGATGCACACATTCACCATGAATTGTCCCCCGATAATGCTGAATGTTGAACGAAATGGACTCCTGGTGTCAATGGAACTGGACATGGGCACGAGCCAGTCCATCATGGGCAAAAAGACTTTCAAAAGACTGGTGCAACAAGGCCTCAAGGCCAGTCTTAATTCCCATTTGTACGAAACTAAGAACTTACATGAAAGAACTGATTCCCGTAATTGGCAGTGCTTCCGTAAAGGTCTCCTACGATGGAGCGGTGCACATGCTACCACTCTGGGTGGCACTGGGCGATGGTCCCATGCTGCCTGGCAGGAGCTGGCTGGGAAAGATACGCTGAAACTGGGACGACGTCCGAGTGCTATCACCCGCTGATGACACTTCGTGTGCCCAGGTCTTAAACAAGTTCCCTTCGCTGTTCGAACCAGGCATTGGGAAATTCCAAGGAGCAAAAGTGAAGATCCACCTAATTCTGGGGGAGCGACCTATCTATCACAAGACGAGAGCAGTACCATACATGATGAGAGAAAGGGTAGAGATCGAGCTCGACCGGCTGCAATGAGAGGGCATCATTTTACCGATCGAGTTCAACGAATGGGCCAGCCCGATCGTTCCTGTCCTCAAGGGAGAGGGCACCTTCAGAATCTGTGGCGATTACAATGTAACTATCAATCGTTTCTCTCTGCAGGACCAATACCCACTACCAAAGGCCGATGACCTCTTTGCAGCACTGGTGGAAAGAAAGACATTCACGAAGCTGGATCTGACTTCAGCCTACATGACGCATGAACTGGAGGAATCATCGAAGGGCCTCACCTGCATCAACATGCCTAAAGGTCTTTTTATTTATAACAGATGCCCATTTGGAATTCGATCAGCGGCGGCGATATTCCAGAGGAACGTGGAAAGCTTATTGAAGTCGGTCCCGTACACCGTGGTCTTCCAGGACGACCTCTTGGTCACAGGTTGGAACACAATCGAGTACCTGCAGAACCTGGAGGAGGTTCTTAGTCGACTCAACCGCATGGGGCTCAGGTTAAAACGTTCGAAGTGCGTTTTCTTGGCACCTGAAGTGAAGTTCTTGGGAAAGAGGATTGCGGCGAACGGCATCAGGCCACCATCGCGAAGACGGAGGCAATCGAGAATACACAGAGGCCACAGAACGAGATGGAGCTGCGGTCGTTTCTGGGACTCCTGAACTACTTTGGTAACTTCTTACTGGGTCTCAGCACACTGTTAGAACCACTGCATGTCTTACTACGAAAAAGGGGCGAATGGGTTTGGGGCAAAAGCCAAGAAAATGCCTTTGTAAAAGCAAGAAAATTGTTATGCTCAAATAAATTGCTTGTGTTGTATGATCCATGTTTGGTACTAGCATGTGATGCGTCGTCATATGGTGTTGGGTGTGTATTGCAACAAGCGAATGATTTCAGGAAACTGCAACCAGTTGCTTATGCATCCAGGAGTCTGTTTAAGACTGAGAGAGCCTACAGCATGATTGAGAAAGAAGCGTTAGCGTGTGTCTATGGGGTAAAGAAAATGCATTAATATGGGCTAAAATTCGAATTGGAATCTGACCATAAACCACTAATATCCCTGTTTTCCGAGAGTAAAGGGATAAATACAAATGCATCGGCCCGCATCCAGAGATGGGCGCTCACATTGTCCGCATACAACTACGACATCCGCCACAGGCCAGGCACAGAAAACTGCGCCAATGCTCTCAGTAGGCTGCCTTTGCCCACCATGGGTTGGAAATGGCGCAGCCCGCAGATCTAGCCATGGTTATGGAAGCATTTGGGAGTGAACAATCACACGTCACTGCCCGGCAGATCAAAACTTGGACGAGCCAGGACCCCTTATTATCCCTAGTCAAAAGCTGTGTGCTTCACGGGAGCTGGTCCAGTGTCCCAGTGGAAATGCAGGAAGAGATAAAGCTGTTCCAGTGGCGCAAAGATGAAATGTCTATACAGCAAACTGCCTTCTGTGGGACAATCATGTATTGGTTCCCAAGAAGGGCAGAGGCGCCTTCATCAATGACCTCCAAAGTACCCACCCTGGCATCGTAATGATGAAAGCGATAGCCAGATTCCACGTGTGGTGGCCCAGTATTGATGTCCTGCATTCACAGATGTAATACATGCTCGCAGTTAAGCAAGGTACCCAGGGAGGCGCCGCTAAGTTTATGGTCTTGGCCCTCCAAACCGTGGTCTACGGTACACGTCGACTATGCAGGACCGTTCTTGGGTAAAATGTTCCTTGTGGTTGTAGGTATGTACTCCAAGTGGATTGAATGTGAGATAATGTCGGCGAGCACATCCGCTGTTACTACTGAAAGCCTGCGGGCCATGTTGGCCACACACGGTCTACCCGATGTCCTGGTGAGCGACAATGGGCCATGTTTTACCAGTGCTGAGTTTAAAGAATTCATGACCCGTAACGGGATCAAACATGTCACATCTGCCCCGTTTAAACCAGCGTCCAATGGTCAGGCAGAGAGAGCAGTGCAAACCATCAAGCAAGGCTTGAAGAGGAAACTGAAGGCTCGCTGCAGACTCGCCTATCCCGAGTCCTGCTTAGCTACTGCACGAGATCCCACTTGCTCACTGGGATCCCACCTGCTGAACTGCTCATGAAAAGAGCACTTAAGACAAGGCTCGCATTAGTTCACCCTGATCGACATGAACAGGTAGAGAGCAGGCGGCTTCAACAAAGTGCATACCATGATAGCGCAAGTGTGTTACGTGAGATTGAAATCAATGATCCTGTATTTGTATTAAATTATGGACAAGGTCCCAAGTAGCTTTCTGGCACTGTCGTGGCCAAAGAGGGGAGCAAGGTGTTTTGTGCCAAACTTTCAAATGGACTCATTCACCGGAAACACTTGGACCAAATCAAACTCAGATTCACGGACTATCCTGAGCAACCCACCTTGGACCCTATCTTTTTTGATCCCCCAACATACACACCAGTGGCAACCGACACCACGGTTGACCATGAAGCAGAACCCATCACCCACAGCAGCCCAGCAGGACCCAACACACCAGACAGCCCAGCAAGGCCAGATGCACAGCAGCCCAGCGAGGGCCCAACAAATGATTCAACAATACCAGCTTTCACACCGAGATGATCAACCAGGGCAAGAAGGGCCCCAGATTGCCTCACATTTTAAATAGTTACACTTTTGACTTTGGGGGGAGTGTTATTTATGTAAACTTGTATTTACTCTGTAGAGCCACCAGAGGGCTCATCCCCTGGACTCCCAAGGGATCATATAATCCCTTGGGAGCTCAGGTGTTTAAGGAGGCCTCACAGGTTGGCGAAGCACTCTGGAGACCTGCAATAAAAGACTAAGGTCACACTTTACTTTGAGCTCACAGTGTTCAGTCTGACTCTTTCTCCATATATAACACTGAGCTCCCTCAGATTGGTGGTGGTAGTAATGTGCCGCCCCCGGGGAATGGTCCAGGCTCCTCGGACCAGGATCCTGATGATGTGCTCTCTCAGGATCACAACATTCCTGACCCCAGACCTGACACTCCGCCATTGCCTTCAACCATGGACTCGCCCGAGCCAAGGCTGACTGAACCCTCCAAGGAGGGCGCTGCCTAGTCTTCAGCCGGTCCTTCCAGGGCCAGAGCTGGTCGAGGGCAGCCGAGAAGGAAACCTGTAGCTTCCACACAGGAAACACAGCAGCCTTCCCAGACCCATGAGGCACCACAGGGGAGGCACTGTGGCATAGTAGCAGGATAGGCACGTGAAAGAGGAGTTATAAGGAAATGATCTTGTGTTAGTTTTTTGCACCATTGTCTATTATGCAATAAATCTTTATTTTGTCTTCCTTTATCTGGGCAGGTATATAATTTGATGGTAGGCAATGATGTATGAAGGGACCTCTGGGGATGGCCAGGGAAAAGTGAAGCTGATGGGTCATGTGGGCAATAAAACACCTGAAATGAGCAGCAATGAGACAGATCTGCACTTCTCCTGCAGGGTTGGAATGGCGACGACAAGTGGCTGGCGATGCGCATCCTGGTCCTCCACCTCCTCCTCCTCCTGTGCCTTCTCCTCCTGCTGCTGCGCTACCTCCTGAGGCGCTACTGCTGGATCGACCTCCAACGACTGCCTCCGCATGATTACCAGGTTGTGAAGTATGCAGCAAACGACTATGAAGATGGAGGCCCATTCAGGCGAGTACTGCAATACTCCACCAGCGTGGTCCAGACAATGGATCCTCTGTTTGAGGATCCCGATGCAATGCTCAATTATGTACCTATTGGCGGAATGAGAGTCGTTGTAATATAAGAATTGGAACAGGAGTAGGCCATCTAGCCCCTCGAGCCTGCTCCGCCATTCAACAAGATCATGGCTGATCTGGCCATGGACTCAGCTCCGCCCGCTCCCCATAACCCTTATTTCCCTTATTGGTTAAAAATTTATCTATCTGTGACTTGAATACATTTAATGAGCTAGCCTCAACTGCTTCCTTGGGCAGAGAATTCCACAGATTCACAACCCTCTGGGAGAAGAAATTCCTTCTCAACTCGGTTTTAAATTGGCTCCCCCGTATTTTGAGGCTGTGCCCCCTAGTTCTAGTCTCCCCTACCAGTGGAAACAACCTCTCTGCCTCTATCTTGTCCATCCCTTTCATTATTTTAAATATTTCTATAAGATCACCCCTCAACCTTCTGAACTCCAATGAGTAAAGACCCAGTCTACTCAATCTATCATCATAAGGTAACCCCCTCATCTACGGAATCAGCCTAGTGAATCGTCTCTGTACCCCCTCCAAAGCCAGTATAACCTTCCTTAAGTAAGGTACCAAAACTGCACGCAGTACTCCAGGTGCGGCCTCACCAATACCCTGTACAGTTGCAGTAGGACCTCCCTGCTTTTGTACTCCATCCCTCTCGCAATGAAGGCCAACATTCCATTCGCCTTCCTGATTACCTGCTGCACCTGCAAACTAACTTTTTGGGATTCATGCACAAGGACCCCCAGGTCCCTCTGCACCTCAGCATGTTGTAATTTCTCCCCATTCAAATAATATTCCCTTTTACTGTTTTTTTCCCCAAGGTGGATGACCTCACACTTTCCGACATTGTATTCCATCTGCCAAACCTTAGCCCATTCGCTTAACCTATCAAAATCTCTTTGCAGCCTCTCTGTGTCCTCTACACAACCCGCTTTCCCACTAATCTTTGTATCATCTGCAAATTTTGTTACACTACACTCTGTCCCCTCTTCCAGGTCATCTATGCATATTGTAAACAGTTGTGATCCCGGCACCAATCCCTGTGACACACCACTAACCACCGATTTCCAACCCGAAAACGACCATTTATCCCGACTATCTGCTTTCTGTTCGCCAGCCAATTCTCTATCCATGCTAATACATTTCCTCTGACTCCGCATACCTCTATCTTCTGCAGTAACCTTTTGTGTGGCACCTTATCGAATGCCTTTTGGAAATCTAAATACACCACATCCATCGGTACACCTCTATCCACCATGCTCGTTACATCCTCAAAGAATTCCAGTAAATTAGTTAAACATGATTTTCCCTTCATGAATACATGTTGCGTCTGCTTGATTGCACTATTCCTATCTAGATGTCCCGCTATTTCTTCCTGAACAGTCGGATCTCTTTCCCCCAGGTCTGTGCTGGGCCCCTCCGATGGCAGCTGGCCGATTGCCTTTTCCCTCATCCTCTTGATGCTCCTCATCCTATGCAGGCTGAAGCTGGCAAGCCGGTGGCTCCTCGTCCACTATCTGGGGCAGGGGGTCAGCGTACCTGACCCTCCTCCTGATGCCAGCTCCTTCTTGGCCAAATTCTTTGCCTTTCGGTCTACGGCCATCTCCAAGCCCTTCTCCATTTTGGTCAGCCATGCCTGCTGCCTCCCTTGCCTGCTGCCTCTGGATCCGTTGCTGCATGCCTCCCTGCTAACATTGAACCAATTGTGTCTGCAGGCTCAACCCTTACCATGAGGCCTCTGTGGAGTACAGAATGAGGCCTCCAGGCCACGAGTAATCACGGTGAGTGTTAAACTTTTCAAAAGTCTGAAAAAGTTCTCACAAGTCCGCAACAGATTTTGCAACTCCCAACAATTTTTTACAACTCCGCAAAATTTAAGTGGACAAAAATCCCAATTCCACCAAAACTCCTTTCTCCTCCGCTGGCGGTCTCGAGCAGCCCGGCACTGTGCTCCAACACAGAAAGCTGTCGGGGGCACCGTCAGGAGCAGATTGTTTTTTTTATGCTGAATATAGCTTCCGGGGCGGAGCGGCAGTGGCGCGCACTCTTATTACGGCCGCATCCACACTACCGCGGTGGAAGTGGGGGGAGTGGGGCAGAAGTGAGCACTGCTGCAAAAATGGCTGAGCAAAATTTCACTGGCGGCGGTCATTGGACTGGAAGCCAACGGCCACTCGACTCCACCGCCTGGCCGCCGCTTTCCGGCAGTAACTGATCTTTTTTGGGGAGCTGAATTTCGGCCCCATAGAATACAAAAGCCAGGAAATTATGATGAAACCTTTATAAATCACTGGTCTGGCCTCAGCTGGAGTATTGTGTCCAATTCTGGGCACCACACTTTCGGAAGGATGTGAAGGCTTCGAGAGGGTGCAGAAAAGATTTACAAGACTGGTTCCAGGGATGGTGTATTTTACTTATGTGGATAGACTGGAAAAGCTGGGTTTGTTCTCCTTAGAGCAGCGAAGGTTGAGAGGAGATTGGATAGAGATGTTCAAAATCATGAGGGGTCTGGACAGAGTAGATAGAGAGAAATTGTTCCCATTGGCAGAAGGGTCGAGAAGCAGAGGACACAGATTTAAGGTGATTGGCAGGAAAACTAAAGGCTTCATGAGGAAAGACTTTTCTGCGAGTGGTTAGGATCTGGAATGCACTACCTGAGAGGGTTTTGGCGGCATATTCAATTGTGGCTTTCATAATGGAATTGGATAAGTACCTGAAGGAAAACATTTTCAGGGCAACAGGGAAAGGATGGGAGAGTGGGACTAGCTGAAGTGTCCTTGCAGAAAACCGACTCGGGTTCGACTGGCTGTGCTGTAACCATTCTATGATTCTATGAGATTGCATCATGAGCAGCAAATACAGCACAATAAGGTCAAAAAATCCTTGCAACATGAGACAGCAAATGTAACATTATGATGACTATGAAAGATAAAACAAATAATTGATGTGATACAGGGTAAGGTTTGGCAACAGTGAAACGAGACAGCAGCAGACATACTTTACTGTGAATTGGGTTGGGTGAGCAGATCCACATCCAACTTCCTGCACAGAGGACAATAAATGTGTTTATGTTGGAGCATCTTAGTCTGATCATGAAAAACATAGGTTGAAGATCCTTCCCAGATGTATATTTTTGGTAGCTGATTTATTTGTTGGAAGAAAAAAAACAATATATATATATATTTTTCTGGCTGAAGCTTATCTGCTAAATGGCAAAACTGATTGTCAGACAATGTGGCTAAAGGGACTGGTCCATATTTTCCCCTGGGTGCAATGCCATAAAAGTCTGCACAAAGAGAGATTGTGGAGAGAGAGGAGCCAAAGAGACATCCTGATGATGTCAAACATGTGGCGTGACAATAGAAATCATAGTGATTTACATCAATGTGTCATATGTCTATAAAAGAAAATGCAGGTTTGCCAAATAAATCTTCATGTAAATGGAGCCCTGTGATATAAAACACCCAGCCATAACGCATAGCTTGCTACAGTAGCATAGGAACAATTAACATTCCTCTTTAAAGACAGTCTGATAAATTCTGAAAGTCTTCATCGACAAGTACTGTCATCTGACAAATTTATATTATTCATTACTGATGAATAACTAATTTCACAGGAAAACTATAGTGAATGGAAAATAAGATGGGATAATTTTAACTTTGTGTGATAGTGTAAAATTGGTGTTAACGAATCGGCAGCCCATTTTATATCACTCCTTATTTTTATTTCCAATGAAGTAAATGGAAATAAAAATCAGGAGAGATATAAAACGAGCTGCCGATTCACTGTCACCCATTTTACACTATCGCCCAATGGAACTCTATGGGCTAGACTTTCCACTTCACATCACCCATATATTGCCCATATATCACCCAAAACAACCTTAAATCGCCCATTTAGACAAAAAACTGGAAATTTAGGCTGGATCATCACCGAAAAATTATCCCCCTGACTTTCGGCTCACATCGCCGAGCTGATCGCTGAGATGATCGCCCGCACATTGCCCAGTCCAACTTTCGGCACATCGCCGAGCTGATAGCTCACCGAGAACATCGCTGGAGAATAGTTGCTTTTTCCTGGCCTTCCTCACAGAACTCGGCACTACGGATGCCATTTTGAATGTTGGAGGAAGGGAGAAGGCTGCTAAAACAAGGAGCTTGTAACGTACTTTTACTGATAGATCCACTCACATTTATAGTTATATTTATATTTAAATGTACAACAGTTGCATTAATGTTTTCACTTAACTTTACTTACATTATTAAAAGACAATGCACAACAATTGTAAGATTCAACAAAATTTTATTAACAATTTCAATTTTAACCCCCGCCCCCCCCACCCCACCAACAGCAACAGTAACAAGAAGAACAACAAGAAAAACATGAACACCCTCCCCCCCTTCCTGTGGCCATGTTTCCCTCCTGATCCTGGACCCCCGCGTGTTCTAGCTCCACCCACCCGTTTTGGTCCCCCGGTACCGAGGCGACGCGGGCATGCAGTGGGCCACGGCAAGTCTTCCTGCCATGGTGGGGGTGATGGTGGCACGATCGGCTGTTGGGGGGGTGTTGGAGGGGTAGACGAAGCACGGGCAGGGGCATCGTCTTCCAAGTCAGAAGGAAGTGCTTCCTCCTGAATCGCTTGTGTGCTGGGGGTTGTGCTTCGATCGATCATGGCACCTTGGGGTGCAGCGCCGAGCTCAGCCAGCAACACATACCACAATGCATTGGTGGCGGCGGTCTGTGCATGCATCTCCTCCAGCCTCCGCTTGGGCAGCAGACACCCGGGAAAATTCCCGCGTGAACCGCACAAACTCCTGGAGATGCTCGCGATTTATCCCGACCATCTCCTCGGAAAGGGAGATCAAGCCCTCTATCCGATCGTCCACTGAAGTCGAGTGCTGAGCTCACTGACCCTTCCTCTGTGGGGCCGGTGTGTGCACTATAACGCACCTTGGCGTTGCCGGCTGCACACCGCTTGGTCCGGATGCCTCTTCAGTCGCAAAAGCGACTTCCACGGTAGCCGCAGGTTCATCCCCCTCTGTGGCTTTCTCCATTTCTTCCTCCTCCTCCTCCTCTGGCTCAGTCGTATCCTCCTCCTCCTCCTGTGCGGCCTCCACTTGCGCCTCTGGTTGACCTTCAAAGCACAATTGAGCCTATTGAGCTTATTAGAACAGAAGGGTGCACATTACCGACAAGACTTTACATCGTAATGTATCATGTGGATTTAACTGCCCCAGAGAACCTGCCACGGCTGCAACAGTCGCAGATGGACACAGGGGTTTATGAGGAGTGCACGGAGAAGGTGACAATTGGCCAGATGACCTTCCCCTGTTCTTATTACTTATATTCTTATGTTGTCAACCTGAGAATAGCACAAAGGCTGCATTCATAACATGACATGACATGACATGACATCATCCGAACATTGCATTTTAATTAAATGATGTTACATTACTTTAAAACTGTTTCACAAATTACTCACGTGACGCATGGGAGGGTCCCGCGACACCACGGGTGCTGGCTGAACGATTGGTGGTCCTCACCAGTGCTGCTGCACACTCTTCCAGCTCACTTAAAGTCTGCATGTAATCAGGGCCCCCTCCGATACACCTCTGCTGCGTCCTGTTGTTAGATATCTTCTGCTGCAAACATGAAAAGAGCATGGCCTAAGCTAATTGACTAGGTAGTTTCATGGAAAGGCAACAGCTTCAAATGTTACATGCAAATGAGATCCACAATTGATGCATGATTATAACAAAGATCAGCGTGTTTTGGATCTACATATATATATATCCGTATGTATGTATTTATGCAAGAATTTACAAAATTTAATTCAATCCAGAAAATTTACTATTACTGTTTTAATTACAATCTTCATCAATACAATATAAAATCTGTACTTACTCTAGCTGATGCCACAAGGCTCTTCCAGCACTTCTGGCACTGGTCGGGACCCTAGCCTCCTGGGACGCTGAGGAGACGATGTCCGCAATCTTGGACCACAGCTTCCTGTACGCCCGGGGTGGAGGTTTACCCTTAGCACCCTGGATAAGTTCTGCCCACCTAGAGTGGACCTCCTCGACGAGGGCCTCATTGGCCTCGTCCAAAAACGGCTTTGCCCTTTTCCAATTCCCATCCACGCTCTCAGACAATGATAATGATGACATCTCTGCAATTTATCTAAATCTCCAACTCTCCAATGGCAAAAATACTTTATCCAGCTCTCCAACGGTAAAAAACACTTTATCCAAATCTCCAACGGCAAAAAACTCCACAAAACTCCACAAATCTCCTCCCTCCAACTCCAACAACTCTCTCTTTTATCTCTCCTCTCTCTCTCCCCAACGGCCTTCTGCACATGTGTGGTTGACCCCTGACCTCCCGAAATGCGTGAAATGCTGTCAACTGGAAAAAAAAATTAAAATGGCATGCGTAAAAGGCCGTTACTAGGGAAGCTTTTGCCTTCCACATCGCTAACCTTTTGCATCGCCCATTTGACATTGCTGGCCTATCGCTGAGTGGAAAATCACCATCCAAAAAATGGGCAATGAGCCAGCGATTGGTAAGGCTGGAACATCATCCATTTTTTGGGTGATAGACAGCAAAGTGGAAAGTCTAGCCCTATGTTTCCCAATGTCTTTCCTTTCATTGAAATTATACACATAATGTATTATTACTGAAATGTCCCTCGTCAGGACTTCTAGCAACCTGAGGCGGGGGAAAGGATGAACCTGCCTCATCATGTTGCTCCTGCTCATCCACCATAACTTTGGCAGAAACCCTGAAAATATGGCATCAAGAATGTTTGTGCCATTTTTCCGGGCTTTCTGTGACTTGTCCGCTGAAGTTATGGCCGATGAGCTGGAGGATCCCCATGGAAATTCATCTCCCTGTTTTCAGGTATTGATCAATTTGAATGTCAGCCCATTTCCTGTCGCACTGCTGATGGATGGTCTGAGGTCTGGTACACAGTTCTGAATTTTAGGTGGGGTTGTGGGGGCTGAAATTCCCAGAGTTTTGCTCTACCAGTGGAAGTAGAAGCAGAGCAAAACTCCAGTACGCCCTCACAGAAAGCCGTAAACCTTGTCCCAAGACATGGCCATCATCATGTTATCACCTGTAATGATGCCTGAGACCCGCCCAGCCCCAAGGAAGATTGAAGCAGTCATGCCACTCTGAGGGCTAAAGTTAGGGCCTATTGGAGAAGCCACATTCCTTCTATTCTGCTCTTAAGAAAGCATGTGGGCATTGTTTTGAAGGTAATCAAACTCTAGAGGCAATCACTTTTCTCTGATAACAAGGGCCCCAACAGAACTCATGCCACTTCAGAACTGGCAAGTGTTCCATTAGATCTTACCAGGTTGAAATGGGTGGAATCCCCTGGGGTAGCCTAGAAACCTCCTTGACTAGCTCCCTTGACTTAGAGGGCAACAGACCCGCCTGCTCCCCCTGACCAAAATTCTTGGGCAGGTAATATGGTGGGGATTCCCAGAAGACCTAAATTCCACTTCCTCAGTGGGCGATGTGTACACTCTTTGCCCTTTCTAACCCTGGAATTTCAGGGCCATTGTGTTTAATCTGGATTGTTACATTAAGGCAACTGATCGTTGTCATGTATCCTACATGGTTACTGCTTGTACTATTACAAGGTGTGCCACCAAAGGGCACTGCAGTGGGAGACTTGCAGGTTACCTGTACAGGTGTGCCTGGTCTAGTATAAAAGGCAGGCCACCAGGTGTGATCCTCACTCTGGAGTTATCAAATAAAGGATTAAGGTCACTACAATTCAAGTACAACACATTGCCTCGTGGAGTCATTATCGGAGCATCCAAAGACATAACAACTGGCGACAAGATTACGGACCTTCACGCGAAAATGGCTATCCTTGGTATGTTGCAGCAGTTCGCCGATGGTGATCATTGGGATGCCTTTGTGGAGAGGCTCGACCATTTTTTCACAGCAAACAACCTAGCAGGCAACAATCTGGCCATTCTGGCTGATAAGCGCAGAGCTATCTTGCTAACCAGTTGTGGGTCCACTGTCTATGGCCCCGTCAGGTACTTGCTGGCACCAGCGAAGACAACGACCAAGACGTACGAGGAGCTTGCAACGCTGATCCAAGAGCAACTCAAGCCCAAAGAGAGCATCCTCACAGCCAGACACCGGTTTTACACTCACCGATGGTCCAAAGGCCAGGAAATCGCGAAATATGCTGCAGACCTCAGGAGGCAGGCGGCACCGTGTGATTTCGACGACCACCTCACCGAAGTGCTGCTGGACATCTTTGTCATTGGAATAGGCCATGAGGGCCTTCTTCATAAGCTACTGCCTGCGGATACTACAGTCACACTGCAGAAGGCCATCTCCGTGAGCCAGGCATTCATAACCTCGACCTATGGCTCTAGGCAGATGACTCATCCTCAGGACTCAAACCCAGCAAGTACTGTGCACAGAGTGGCACCTTTTAGAGGCTGGACTGTAGAAAGTGAACCTTCTCAGGGAAGAGAGAACAGGCCCCCGAGTCCCTTAACTCAGAGTCCGCCGAGGGGGGCTAACCGAGTAGCTTCATGCTGGCATTGTGGAAGGAATCACAAGGCTCACCAGTGCTGCTTTAAAGACTATGTGTGTAAAGGCTGCAGCACAAAGGGCCACCTCCAGTGAATGTGTAAAAGAAATATGACTGTGTTGATGAAGAGTCAGCAGATGGCCATGAATCCAGTACAGATTATGAAGCGACACTCAGAGAGGCAGCTCAGCCCCATGATGAGGTATATAGCATGTTTACCTGTACCACTGAGTGTTCTCCATTGAGGATGGAAGTTGAGATAAATGGCGTTCCAGTCTTCATGTCTGTGGACACAGGGGTGAGCCAGTCAGTAATGAATCAAGAAGCCTTTGAGAGGCTATGGGACAATCAGGCTGAACGGTCCAAGTTGGTCCCGGTTCAGGCAAAGCTACGCACTACACCAATGAACTTATCCCAGTCGTTGGTAGTGCGGATGTAAAGGTACTCCATGATGGCGCGGTGCACAGGTTAGCTCTGTAGATTGTTGCAGGTGATGGACCAACGCTACTCGGAAGAAGGTGGATGGTGAAGATCCACTGGAGTTGGGAAAATTTCATCCCTCCAGCGATCAACGTCCCCTGCGCTCAGAGGCAAAGCAAACCCCCACCTGAGGTTGGATCCGGCACCAGAGAGCAGACCAGCACAGCACCCGAGGCACAGACCGTCCAGCACGACTGCGTGGAGATGATCCAGCTGAGACCACCTGAACGCACCTTCCAGGCTCCAATGGCAAGACTCCGGAGGAAGAAAATCGGATCCAAAGGTGACTTCCCAGCTTCGGTGGCAGAACCTGGGAGAAGAGTATCACCGCTGTCAACATTGTGGATGGAGGAAAGATGGTGCTCAAACCACGAGGTGATGCGCTGAAGAAAAAGATGGCAGCGGCCAGACCACGAGGTGCAGTGCTGATGGAGCAACACGTGGCACCAAACAGAGAAGAGGATTAGGGTAAAGATAGCAAGGCTCTCTTAAAGGAGGCCTGCAACCCACCACACTTAAAGGGACAGTTCCACATTCGCAATCAATGTAAGAACAACTGTGAGTTAGGTGTAAAATGTGCAATTGCTGATCAAAGTTGTGTACATGCAATAAGCAAAGAAAAGTCTCAATGTAATAGCAACTGTCAGTTAGATGTAAAATGTGTAATTGATGATCAGAGTTGTGTACATGCAATAAGCAAAGAAAGGGCGCGCGATCGGAGCTACAGGTTATTTACAATGAGTAATGAAACGTTGTGCGATGTAGGATTTCAACTGCATTCAGTCAATGCAGTGGGCAGACACCCATCGGGAGCACACAGGTCCAGCGAGCTACCCAATACAGCAGCCTGCATCCCTGGGACTAGAGTTATGCACCATGGAGTGTGGCCACAAGCAGCCGATACATAGAGGCAGCAGAGCAAGCGATCTCAGGAGGGCAACGGCACCGGTATCGATACTCTGCCCCTGATCAGCTCCACCTCTCAGGCACCCGATGGCACCAACCGTCACGAGCCTGAAAGAGCAAACTGTGCTAAGGCACAGCCCCCAGACCTTATCGCCACCAAGGCCATACCCGGGAATGAAGGGTCACCCACAACCATTCTCCCAAAGGGGACCGGGACCAGCCAGGATCCCAAATCGATTCCAAGTACGTATCAAGAATATATCTCACCAGTTGAATGTACTTGCATCACAACTGTATCACAGATGTAATGATGTAAATGCAATTTTTTTTTTCTGGACTTGAATGTACATGAATGTAATGAACCACCAGCATAATCTATATGTGGGGGGAAGAGAATGGAGAAACCACCAGCACTCTACTGCCAACTAAACACCACCCACTCACCCAAGATAGAAACAACCCGCCAAGGGTCACCAGATAAAGCTAAGCCCAGAGCACAGTCAATGCAGAGGCGATTTGCACTAAAGGCTTGGGGGAGAGTGATGTCATGTATCCTACATGATTACTGCTTGTACTATTACAAGGTGTGCCACCAGAGGACACCGCAGTGGGAGACTTGCAGGTTACCTTTTCCTAATCTGCCACCATTCGGATAATATGCTGCCTTCGTGTTTTTTCCACCAAAGTGGATAACCTCACATTTATCCACATTATACTGCATCTGCCATGCATTTACCCACTCACCTAACCTGTCCAAGTCACCCTGCAACCTCTTAGCGTCCCCCTCACAGCTCACACCGCCACCCAGCTTAGTGTCATCTGCAAACTTGGAGCTATTACACTCAATTTCTTCATCTCAATCATTTATGTATATTGTAAATAGCTGGGGTCCCAGCACTGAGCCCTGCGGCACTCCATTAGTCACTGCCTGCCATTCTGAAAAAGACCCACTCTCTGCTTCCTGTCTGCCAACCAGTTCTCTATCCACATCAGTACATTACCCCCAATACCATGTGCTTTAATTTTGCACATCAATCTCTTGTATGCTCCCTTGTCAAAAGCCTTTTGAAAGTCCAAATACAACACATCCACTGGTTCTCCCTTGTCCACTCTACTAGTTACATCCTCAAAAGATTCCAGAAGATTTATCAAGCATGATTTCCCTTTCATAAATCCATGCTGACTTGAACCGATCCTGTCACTGCTTTCCAAATGCGCTGCTATTTCATCTTTAATCATTGATTCTAACATTTTCCCCACTACTGATGTCAGGCTATAATTACCCGTTTCCTCTCTCCCTCATTTTTTAAAAAGTTGTGTTACGTTAGCTACCCTCCAGTCCATAGGAAGTGATCCAGAGTCGATAGACTGTTGGAAAATGATCACCAATGCATCCACTTTTTCTAGGGCCACTTCCTTAAGTATTCTGGGATGCAGTTTATCAGGCCCCGGAGATTTATAGGCCTTCAATCCCATCAATTTCCCGAACACAATTTCCCACCTAATAAGGATTTCCTTCAGTTCCTCCTTCTCACTAGACCCTCGGCCCCCTAGTATTTCCGGAAGGACATCACTGGAGAAAATGCAAAAAAAGATTTGCATGGATGGTATCCCCAGAACTGAGGGATTTCAGCTATTGGGAAAGATTGAACAGGTCGGGGCTTTTTTCTTTGAAAAGAGAAGACTTAATGGAGACATTATACAAGTCTTTAACATTCTGAATGGGTTGTACAGGGTAGATATGGAGAGAACATTTCTACTTGTGGGAATATCCAAAACTAAGGGCCATAAATACAAGATAGTTACTGATAAATCCATAGAGCAATAAGGAGAAATGTATTTACTCAGAGAGTGGTTAGAATGTGGAACTCACTACCATAGGAAGTGGTTAACGAGCTCAGATGCTTTCAAAAGGAAACTAGATGAGTACATGAGAGAAAAGGGAATAGAAAGATTTGCTGAAAACCTGAGATGAGATAAATGGATTGGGTGGAGATTCGTGTGGAGTATAAACACCAGCACAGACAAGTTGGGCTGAATGGCCTGTTTCTGTGCTGTATATTTTATGTAATTCTATGGAAAAATTGACTGCTCTATTTGCTTACAAGATTGAATACACTTGAAAATTAATTTATTGGTTCTGAAGCATTTTAGGATATCTCAAGAACATGAAAGGCACAATATAAATGCAAGTTTTTCCTTTTTATTCTTTTCATCTGGAGCCTTGATGCAGGGCTGTCACCACTTTCCCTCTCACCATAAACGTGACAACTACCTTGAACTTTTTCGCCACTAGAGATTTTGGGGGTGGAATACAGAGTACCTGGCTGGTGCTTGGTAGACCAGGAGATGTGATAGGTTGTGGTGAGATTCTTGGAATCTGGCTGTGGAAAGGCTGTGGACAATTGGTCAGCCACACCTGAAAAGACATAAATGAGAAAAGACATTGGAAGGTTAACAGTTGGCAGTTTTAGAAATCTTGGCAATAAACTATGAAGTGATAGCATGAGTTCCACTCTTGCAATGCATCCCATTCCAAGCACCAAGTCCCATATATCCATTACCCCGATGCTTGCTGGTCAACATTGGCTTCTGGACTGGCAGCATCTCAATTTTAAATTTCTCATCCTTGTTTTCAAATCCCTCCATGGTCTCACCCCTCCCTATCTCTGTAACCTCTTTAAGCCTTACAACCCTCCGAGAGACAAAGGGAAACAAAAAGGAGACAAAAGCAAAAGAAAGGCGATGAGTAAAAGTGGAGGGCAGAGAAACCCAAGGCAAAAAACAAAAAGGGCCACTGAATATAAAGGGGCTGCAGGAGGGGTCAAAACTAAAAATCATGGTTTAAAAACTAGTATTAAAACACTCTACCTAAATGCGCGCAGCATTCGAAATAAAGTAAATGAGTTGACAGCACAAATCATTACAAATGGGTATGATTTGGTGGCCATTACAGAAACATGGTTGCAGGGTGGCCAAGACTGTGAATTAAACATACAGGGATATCTGACGATTCGGAAAGATAGACAAGAAGGGAAAGGAGGTGGGGTAGCTCTGTTAATAAAGGATGATTTCAGGGCAGTTGTGAGAGACGATATTGGCTCTAATGAACAAGATGTTGAATCATTGTAGGTGGAGATTAGAGATAGTAAGGGGAAAAAGTCACTGGTGGGTGTAGTTTATCGGTCCCCAAATAATAACTTCACGATGGGGAGGGCGATAATCAAGGGAATAATGGAGGCATGTGAAAAAGGAACGGCAGTAATCATGGGGGATTTTAACCTACATATCGATTGGTCAAATCAAATCATAGAATGCATACGGGATTGTTTCTTAGAACAGTATGTTACAGAACCTACAAGGGAGCAAGCTATCTTAGATCTGGTCCTGTGTAATGAGACAGGAAGAATAAACGATCTCCTAGTAAAAGATCCTCTCGGAATGAGTGATCACAGTATGGTTGAATTTGTGATACAGATTGAGGGTGAGGAAGTAGTGTCTCAAACGAGCGTACTATGCTTAAACAAAGGGGACTACAGTGGGATGAGGGCAGAGTTGGCTAAAGTAGACTGGAAACACAGACTAAATGGTGGCACAATTGAGGAACAGTGGAGAACTTTTAAGGAGCTCTTTCATAGTGCTCAACAAAAATGTATTCCAGTGAAAAAGAAGGGCAGTAAGAGAAGGGATAACCAGCCGTGGATAACCAAGGAAATAAAGGAGAGTATCTAATTAAAAAACAATACGTATAAGGTGGCCAAGGTTAGTGGGAAAATAGAAGAGTGGGAAAATTTTAAATGACAGCAAAGAATGCCTAAGAATGCAATAAAGAAAGGAAAGATAGATTACGAAGGTAAACTTGCGCAAAACATAAAAACGGATAGTAAAAGCTTTTACAGATATATAAAATGGAAAAGAGTGACTAAAGTAAATGTTGGTCCCTTAGAAGATGAGAAGTGGGATTTAATAATGGGAAATGTGGAAATGGCTGAGACCTTAAACAGTTATTTTGCTTCGGTCTTCACAGTGGAAGACACAAAAACCATGCCACAAATTGCTGGTCACAGGAATGTGGGAAGGGAGGACCTTGAGACAATCATTATCACGAGGGGGGTAGTGCTGGACAGGCTAATGGATCTCAAGGTAGACAAGTCCCCTGGTCCTGATGAAATGCATCCCAGGGTATTAAAAGAGATGGCGGAAGTTATAGCAGATGCATTCGTTATAATCTACCAAAATTTTCTGGACTCTGCGGAGGTACCAGTGGATTGGAAAGCAGCTAATATAACGCCTCTGTTTAAAAAAGGGGGCAGACAAAAGGCAGGTAACTATAGGCCGGTTAGTTTAACATCTGTAGTGGGGAAAATGCTTGAAACTATCATTAAGGAAGAAATAGCGAGACATCTAGATAGGAATAGTGTAATCAAGCAGACGCAGCATGGATTCATGAAGGGGAAATCATATTTAACTAATTGAATGGAATTCTTTGAGGATATAACGAGCATGGTGAATAGAGGTGTTCCGATGGATGTGGTGTATTTAGATTTCCAAAAGGCATTCGATAAGGTGCCACACAAAAGGTTGCTGCAGAAGATAGAGGTACGCGGAGTCAGAGGAAATATATTAGCATGGATCGAGAATTGGCTGGCTAACAGAAAGCAGAGAGTCGGGATAAATGGGTCCTTTTCAGGTTAGAAATCGGTGGTTAGTGGTGTGCCACAGGGATCGGTGCTGGGACCACAACTGTTTACAATATACATAGATGACCTGGAAGAGGGGACAGAGTGTATTGTAACAAAATTTGCAGATGACACAAAGATTAGTGGGAAAGCGGATTGTGTAGAGGACACAGAAAGGCTGCAAAGAGATTTAGATAGGTTAAGCGAATGGGCTAAGGTTTGGCAGATGGAATACAATGTCGGAAAGTGTGAGGTCATCCACCTTGGGAAAAAAAACAGTAAAAGGGAATATTATTTGAATGGGGAGAAATTACAACATGCTGAGGTGCAGAGGGACCTGGGGGTCCTTGTGCATGAATCCCAAAAAGTTAGTTTGCAGGTGCAGCAGGTAATCAGGAAGGCGAATGGAATGTTGGCCTTCATTGCGAGATGGATGGAGTACAAAAGCAGGGAGGTCCTGCTGCAACTGTATAGGGTATTGGTGAGGCCGCACCTGGAGTACTGCATGCAGTTTTGGTCACCTTACTTAAGGAAGGACATACTGGCTTTGCAGTGGGTACAGAGAGATTCACGAGGCTGATTCCGGAGATGAGGGGGTTACCTTATGATGATAGAGTGAGTAGACTAGTTCTTTACTCGTTGGAGTTCAGAAAGATGAGGGGTGATCTTATAGAAACATTTAAAATAATGAAAGGGATAGACAAGATAGAGGCAGAGAGGTTGTTTCCATTGGTCGAAGAGACTAGAACTAGGGGGCACAGCCTCAAAATACGGGGGAGCCAATTTAAAACCGAGTTGAGAAGGAATTTCTTCTCCCAGAGGATTGTGAATCTGTGGAATTCTCTGCCCAAGGAAGCAGTTGAGGCTAGCTCATTGAGTGTATTCAAGTCACAGATAGATAGATTTTTAACCAATAAGATAATTAAGGGTTATGGGGAGCGAGCGGGTATGTAGAGCTGAGTCCACGACCAGATCAGCCATGATCTTGTTAAATGGCGGAGCAGGCTCGAGGGGCTAGATGGCCTACTCCTGTTCCTAATTCTTATGTTCTTATGAGATCTCAGTTTTAATTGCTGCACCATTGGCGCTGTGCCTTCAATAATTTCCTGCGCATCAGGAGTCTGCACCTAATGACCTATCCCAGCGTGCTCTTGCACCCCTTGCAAATGAGAGGGGAACAGGAGATTTGAGAACTACATATCACCCATGGGTGGAGCACACTTTTGGTGCGCTCCCCTGTTTAGAGCTTACACAATGGGGACTCAGCAGAATCCACTCTGTTCATTTCAAAGGGTTTAATATCTGCTGGGGCCACGTTTGAATCCAGCCCATCAAAGCAATGACAGTATGTGCTTCTTTCCCTCTATCACACTCTCTTTAATAACTGAAGTGAACTTGAGTTCAGCTGTTCTGGTTTCCACACAGAACTAGAGTTAATACAATAGCACAAAACCAATTTTAATTTGCCATGAATAGGGCTCTCTCTCTCTCAAATGAGCTATTAAATTCCTATTTGAAAAATGTTTAGGATAAGACCATAAGAACATAAAAAATACGAGCAGGAGTAGGCCATACGGCCCCTCAAGCCTGCTCCGCCATTTAATAAGATCATGGCTATCTGATCATGGACTCAGCTCCACTTCCCCGCACGCTCCCCATAACCCCTTATCCCCTTATCGTTTAAGAAACTGTCTATTTCTGTCTTAAATTTATTCAATGTCCCAGCTTCCACAGCTCTCTGAGGCAGCGAATTCCACAGATTAACAACCCTCTGAGAGAAGAAATTTCTCCTCATCTCTGTTTTAAATGGATGGCCCCTTATTCTAAGATCATGTCCTCGAGTTCTAGTCTCCCCCATCAGTGGAAACATCCTCTCTGCATCCACCTTGTCAAGGCCCCTCATAATCTTATACATTTCGAGAAGATCACCTCACATTCTTCTGCATTCCGATGAGTAGAAGCCCAACCTATTCAACCTTTCCTCATAAGTCAACCCCGTCATCCCAGGAATCAACCTAGTGAACCTTCTCTGAACTGCCTCCAAAGCAAGTATATCCTTTCATAAATATGGAAACCAAAACTGCACGCAGTATTCCAGGTGTGGCCTCAGCTGTATAGCTGCAGCAAGACTTCCCTGCTTTTATACTCCATCACCTTTGCAATAAAGGCCAAGATTCCATTGGCCTTCCTGATCACTTGCTGTACCTGCATACTATCTGTTGTGTATGGAGAAAGAGTCAGACTGAACACTGAGCTCAAAGTAAAGTGTGACCTTAGTCTTTTATTGCAGGTCTCCAGAGTGCCTCTCCAACCTGTGAAGCCTTCTTAAATACCTGTGCTCCCAAGGGATTATGGGGTACCTTGGGACTCCGGGGAATGAGCCCTCTGGTGGCTGTACAGAGTAAATACAAGTCCACATATGTAACAACATTCCCCCCCAAAGTCAATAGTGTAACTATTTACAATGTGAGTCGCTCTGGGGCCCTTCTTGTCCTGGTTGATCATCTCAGTGTGAAAGCTAGTGTTGTTGAATCATTTGTTGTGCCCTCGCTGGGCTGCTGTGCAGCTGGCCTTGCTAGGCTGCCTGGTGTGTTGGGCCCTGCAGGGCTGCTGTGGATGATGGGTTCTGCTTCGTGGTCAACCGTGGTGTCAGTTGCCACTGGTGTGTATGTTGGGGGATCAAAAAAGGTAGGGTCCAAGGTGGGTTGCTCAGGGTAGTCCGTGAATCTGAGTTTGATTTGGTCCAAGTGTTTCCGGTGAATGAGTCCATTTGAAAGTTTGGCGCGAAATACCTTGCTCTCCTCTTTGGCCATGACAGTGCCGAGAAGCCACTTGGGAGCTTGTCCATAATTTAATACAAATACAGGCTCATTGACTTCAATCTCGCATGACACATTTGCGCTATCATGGTATGCACTTTGTTGAAGCCACCTGCTCTCTACCTTTTCATGTAGATCAGGGTGAACTAACGAGAGCCTAGTCTTAAGTGCTCTTTTCATGAGCAGTTCAGCAGGTGGGATCCCAGTGAGTGAGTGTGGTCTCGTGTGGTAGCTAAGCAGGACTCGGGATAGGCGAGTCTGCAGTGAGCCTTCAGGTACCTTCTTCAAGCCTTGCTTGATGGTTTGCACTGCTCTCTCTGCCTGACCATTGGACGCTGGTTTAAATGGGGCAGATGTGACATGATTGATCCCGTTATGGGTCATGAATTCTTTGAACTCAGCACTGGTAAAATTTGGCCCGTTGTCACTCACCAGGATTGTGGATAGGCTGTGTGTGGCAAACATGGCCCACAGGCTTTCAGTGGTGGCAGCGGACGTGCTAGGCGACATTATCTCACATTCAAATCACTTGGAGTACGCGTCTACAATCACAAGGAACATTTTACCCAAGAACGGGACTGCATAGTCGACGTGTATCCGAGACAACGGTTTGGAAGGCCAAGATCATAAGCTTAGCGGCGCCTCCCTGAGTACATTGCTTAACTGCGAGCATGTATTAAATCAGTGAACGCAGGACTCTAAGTCCGCATCGATACCGGGCCACCACACGTGGGATCTGGCTATCGCTTTCATCATTACGATGCCTGGGTGGGTACTGTGGAGGTCATTGATGATGGTGTCTCTGCCCTTCTTGGGGACCACGACTCGATTGCCCCACAGAAGGCAGTCTGCCTGTATAGACATTTCATCTTTGCGCCGCTGGAACGGCTTTACTCTTCCTGCATTTCCACTGGGACACTGGACCAGCTCCCGTGAAGCACACAGCTTTTGACTAGAGATAATAAGGGGTCCTGGCTTGTCCAGGTTTTGATCTGCCAAGCAGTGATGGGTGATTGCTCACTCTCAAATGCTTCCATAACCATGGCTAGGTCTGCGGGCTGCGCCATTTCCACCCCCGTGGTGGGCAATGGCAGCCTACTGAGAGCATCGGCGCAGTTTTCTGTGCCTTACCTGTGGCGGATGGCGTAGTTGTATGCGGACAACGTGAGCGTCCATCTCTGGATGCAGGCCGATGCGTAGGTATTTCTCCCTTTACTCTCGGAAAACAGGGATATGAGTGGCTTATGGTCAGTTTCCAATTCGAATTTTAGCCCAAACAGTTATTGATGCATTTTCTTTACCCCATAGACACACGCTAACGCTTCTTTACCAATCATGCTGTAGGCTATCTCAGCCTTAGACACCTGGATGCATAAGCAACCGGTTGCAGTTTCCCGAAATCATTACCTTATTGCAATACACACCCGACGCCATATGTCGACGCATCACATGCTAGTACCAAACGCTTACATGGATCATACAACACAAGCAATTTGTTTGAGCATAACAATTTTCTCGCTTTTACAAAGGCATTTTCTTGGCTTTTGCCCCAAACCCATTCGCCCCCTTTTTGTAGTAAGACATGTAGTGGTTCTAGCAGGGTGCTGAGACCTGGTAAGAAGTTACCAAAGTAGTTCAAGAGTCCCAGAAATGACCGCAGGTCCGTCACGTTCTGTGGCCTCAGTGCATTCTCGATTGCCTCCATCTTCACGTTGGTGGGCCTGATGCCGTCCACTGCAATCCTCCTTCCCAGGAACTCCACTTCAGGCACCAGGAAAATGCACTTCAAGTGTTTTAACCTGAGCCCCACGCGGTTGAGTCGAATAAGAACCTCCTCCAGGTTCTGCAGATGCTCGACTGTGTTCCGACCTGTGACCAAGATGTCGTCCTGGAAGACCACGGTGTGTGGGACCGACTTCAGTAAACTTCCCATGTTTCTCTGGAATATCGCCGCCGCTGATCGGATTCCAAACGGTCATCTGTTATAAACAAAAAGATCTTTGTGCGTGTTGATGCAAGTGAGGGCCTTAGATGGTTCCTCCAGTTCCTGCGTCATGTAGGCTGAAGTCAGATCCAGCTTCGTGAACGACTTTCCTCCCGCCAGCGTTGCAAAGAGGTCTTCGGCTTTTAGTAGTGGGCATTGGTCCTGCAGTGAGAAACGATTGATAGTTACTTTGTACTCGCCACAGATTCTGACGGTGCTGTCTCCCTTGAGCTCTGGGACAATAGGACTTGTTCACTCGCTGAACTCGATCGGTGAAATGATGCCCTCTCGTTGCAGTCGGTCTAGCTCGATCTCTGCCCTTTCTCTCATCATTACAGTACTGCTCTCGCCTTGTGATGGATGGGTCGCCACCCCGGAATTAGGTGGATCTGCACTTTTACTCCTTGGAATTTCCCGATGCCTGGTTCGAACAGCGAAGGAAATTTGTTTAAGACCTGGGCACACGAAGTGTCGTCAGCGGGCGATAGCGCTCGGACATTGTCCCAGTTCCAGCGTATCTTTCCCAGCCTGCTCCTGCTGAGCAGCGTGGGACTATCGCCCGGTACCACCCAAAGTGGTAGCTTGTGCACCGCTCCATCATAGGAGACCTTTACGGTAACACTGCCGATTACAGGAATCAGTTCTTTAGTGCAAGTTCTTAGTCTCCTGCGAACTGGAGTTAAGACTGGCCTTGTTGCACCACAATCTTTTGAAAGTCTTTTTGCCCATGATGGACTGGCTCATGCCCGTGTCCAGCTCCATTTAGTTCAATATTCAGCATTATCGGGGGAAAATTCATGGTGAATGTGTGCACCCCATGTCTCTGCCTCCTCTATCTGAGGCTCTGGTTTGTAGTGATCCTCCATGGCTCTGTCCTCCTCTGCAATGTGGTGGTTTGCAGGTTTAACAGGCTTAGCAACTCTCCTGCACACTCGTTGGAGGTGTCCCATTGTTCCACAGCCCTTGCAAACGTACTCTTTAAATCGGCATGAATGGAAACGATGATCACCCCCACAGCGCCAACAAGGTGTTAATGGCCTTGCATTCATCACCCTTGATGGTGGACTCTGAGACATCTGCGGACGTGTAGCTGCAGATATGTGTGACCTGCCCTGTACGTTACGATTCAAAAACACCATTACTTTGTTCACAGTACTTGTAGCAGCACTTGTGTGCTGAGAGATTTGCTTCGTATTGTCACTGGCTATCGCTATGACCTTACTTAAGGTTGGGGTCTCTACAGTCAAAAGCTTGCGAAGTATGGTTTCGTGGCCGATGCCAAGTATGAAAAAGTCTCTGAGCATGTGCTTCCAATGTCCTTCAAATTCGCAATGTCCTGCAAGGCATCTCAGCTCGGCGACATAGCTCGCCACTTCCTGGCCTTCAGACCTTTTGTAGGTGTCGAACCGATACCTCACCATCAGAACGCTTTCCTTCGGGTTCAAATGCTCTTGGACCAGTGTGCACAAATCGTCGTACGATTTCTCCGTGGGTTTCGCTGGAGTGAGCAGATTCTTCATGAGGCCATACGTTGGTGCCCCACAGACGGCGAGGAGGATCGCTCTACGTTTGGCAGCGCTCTCTTCCCCATCTAGCTCGTTGGCCACGAAGTTTTGATTGAGTCGCTCCACAAAAGTGTCCCAATCATCTCCCTCCGAAAATTTCTCCAGGATGCCCACTGTTGTTTGCATCTTTGGGTTCGCTATCTGTATTTCGTCGCCAGTTGTGGTGTATGGAGAACGAGTCATACTGAACACTGTGAGCTCAAAGTAAAGTGTGACATTAGTTTTTTATTGCAGGTCTTCAGGGTGCCTCTCCAACCTGTGAAGCCTTCTTAATTACCTCTGCTCCCAAGGGATTATGGGATCCCTTGGGACTCCGGGGAATGAGCGCTCTGGTGGTTGTACAGAGTAAATACAAGTCCACATATATAACACTATCGTTTTGTGTTTGACGCACAAGTACCTCCAGGTCCCGCTGTATTGCGGCACTTTGCAATCTTTCTCCATTTAAATAATAACTTGCTTGAGGATTTTTTCCACCAAAGTGCATGACCTCACACTTTCCAACATTATACTCCATCTGCCAAATTTTTGCCCACTCACTTAGCCTGTCTATGTCCTTTTGCAGATTTTTTGTGTCCTCCTCACACATTGCTTTTCCTCTCATCTTTGTATCATCAGGAAACGTGGCTACGTTACACTCGGTCCCTTCTTCCAAGTCGTTTATATAGATGTAAATAGTTGGGGTCGCAGCACTGATCCCTGCAGCACACCACTAGTTACTGGTTGCCAACCAGAGAATGAACCATTTATCCCGACTCTCTGTTTTCTATTAGTTAGCCAATCCTCTATCCATGCTAATATATTACCCCCAATTCCATGAACTTTTATCTTGTGCAGGAACATTCTTTTGCCATTGGTTAAAGCGTGCTTTTCCGCATCTATAAAGTGCACATTACTGCACTATACCTGACCTGAGAATGCTTAATACTATCACAGGGTGCAGAGAGGAAATGTATTCTATTTCACAGCATTGTTACTTCCTCAACATGATGAGAGTAATCATGACAGAAAAATACATTAATAAAGTATAAATAGTTATAAGAACATAAGAAATAGGAGCAGGAGTAGACCATTTGGCCCCTCGAGCTTGCTCCACCATTTAATAAGATCATGGCTGATCTGATCAGACTCAGCTCCACTTCCCTGCCCGCTCCCCATAACCCTTTACTCCCTTATCGCTCAAAAATCTGTCTATCTCCACCTTAAATATATTCAATGACCCAGCTGCCACAGCTCTCTGGGGCAGAGAATTCCATAGATTTACAACTCTCTGAGAGAAGAAATTTTTCCTCATCTCAGTTTTAAATGGGCAGCGCCTTATTCTTAGACTATGTCCCCTAGTTTTAGTTTCCCCTATGAGTGGAAATATCCTCTCTGCATCCACCTTGTTGAGCCCCTTATTATCTTATAAGTTTTGATAAGATCACCTCTCATTCTTCTGAACTCCAATGGGTATAGGCCCAACCTACTCAACCTATCTTCATAAGTCAACCCCCTCATCTCCAGAATCAACCTAGTGAACCTTCTTTGACCAGTCTCCAATGCAAGTTTATGCTTCCTTAAATATGGAAATCAAAACTGTATGCAGTACTCCAGTTTGCAGTAATCCCCCTTGCAATAAAGGCCAACATTCCATTTGCCTTCCTGATTACTTGCTGTACCTGCATACAAACTTTTTGTGTTTCATGCACAAGGACCCCCAGATCTCTCTGTACTGCATCACTTTGCAATTTTTCTCCATTTAAATTATAATTTGCTTTTCTATTAATTCTGCCAAAATGGATAACCTCACATTTTCCCACATTATACTCCATCTGCCAAATTTTTGCCCACTCACTTATCCTGTCTATATCCCTTTGCAGATTTTTTTGTGTCCTCCTCACAATTTGCTTTCCCACCCATCTTTGTGTCATCAGCAAACTTGACTACATTACACTCGGTCCCTTCATCCAAATCATTAATATAGATTGTAAATAGTTGAGGATCCTGCACTGATCTCTGCAGCACCCCACCAGTCATTGTTTGCCAACCAGACAATGACCCATTTATCCCGACTCTCTGTTTTCTGTTAGTCAGCCAATCCTCTATCCATGCTGATATATTACCCCCAATCCCGTGAGCTTTTATCTTGTGCAGTAACCTCTTATGTGGCACCTTATCGAATGCCTTCTGGAAATCCAAATACACCACATCCACTGGTTCCCCTTTATCCACCCTGCTCGTTACATCCTCAAAGAACTCCAGCAAATTTGTCAAACAGTTGTGGAAAAGGAGGCATTGGATTGATATTCCAATTTGTCATTATTTTACTTAACAATGCAAAAACACAATACTGTGTAATAAGTTAATCCATTACACAAAATGTATGTTTTTTAAAATGTCAATTTGTCTTCATTGTTTAGCAGAATTGTCCTGAAACAGGTGATCACATTATCAGATCATTGTAGTTAACATCCACAAAGCTTCAGAATACGATTGCTACAATTAGTCTTCATCGAATCTTTGTTGGATCCTAGTCTCATGTGTCTGACTACAGTGGCCTGACTAAAAGCCTCATCATTATAGGCAGTCCCTCGGAATCGAGGAAGACTTGCTTCCACTCCTGAAGTGAGTTCTTTGGTGGCTGAACAGTCCAATACGAGAGCCACAGACTCTGTCACAGGTGGGACAGATAGTCGTTGAGGGAAGGGGTGGGCGGGACTGGTTTGCCGCATGCTCTTTCCGCTGCCTGCGCTTGATTTCTGCATGCTCTCGGCATTGAGACTCGAGGTGCTCAGCACCCTCTCGGATGCACTTCCTCCACTTAGGGCGGCCTTGGGCCAGGGACTCCCAGGTGTCAGTGGAGATATCACACTTTATCAGGGAGGCTTTGAGGGTGTCCTTGTAGCGTTTCCGCTGCCCACCTTTGGCTCGTTTGCCGTGAAAGAGCTCTGAGGAGAGCACTTGCTTTGGGAGTCTCGTGTCTGGCATGCGAACTATGTGGTCTGCCTAGCGGAGCTGATCGAGTGTGGTCAGTGCTTCAATGCTGAGGATGTTAGCCTGGATGAGGACGCTGATGTTGGTGCATCTGTCCTCCCAGGGCATTTGTAGGATCTTGTGGAAACATCGTTGGTGATATTTCTCTAGCAACTTGAGGTGTCTACTGTACATGGTCCACTGTACATGGTCCATGTCTCTGAGCCATACAGGAGGGCGGGTATTACTACAGCCCTGTAGACCATGAGCTTGGTGGCAGTTTTGAGGGCATGGTCTTCAAACACTCTTTTCCTCAGGCGGCCGAAGGCTGCACTGGCGCACTGAGGGCAGTGTTGGATCTCGTCGTTGATGCCTGCTCTCGTTGATAGGAGGCTCCCAAGATATGGGAAATGGTCCATGGTGTCCAGGGCCGCGCCGTGGATCTTGATGACTGGGGGGCAGTGCTGTGCGGTTAGGACAGGCTGGTGGAGGACCTTTGTCTTACGGATGTTTAGCGTAAGGCCCATGCTTTCGTATGCCTCAGTAAATACGTCGACTATGTCCTGGAGTTCAGCTTCTGTATGTGTGCAGATGCAGGCATCGTCCGCGTACTGTAGCTCGACGACAAAGGTTGGGGTGGTCCTGGCCTGGAGACGGCGCAGGTTGAATAGGTTCCCACTGGTTCTGTAGTTTAGTTCCACTCCAGCGGGTAGCTTGTTGACTGTGAGGTGGAGCATGGCAGCGAGGAAGATTGAGAAGAGGGTTGGGGCGATGACACAGCCCTGTTTGACCCCGGTCCGTACTTGGATTAGGTCAGTGATGGATCCGTTGGTAAGGATCATGGCCTGCATGTCATCGTGGAGCAGGTGGAGGATGGTGACGAACTTTTGGGGGCATCTGAAACGGGGGAAGATGCTCCATAGACCCTCGCAGTTGACAGTGTCAAAGGCCTTTGTCAAGACAAAGAAGGCCATGTATAAGGGCTGGCCCATGTATAATGCTGTTCCCTGCATTTTTCCTGTAGTTGTCACGCTGCAAAAATCATGTCCGTTGTGCCCCGTAGGGGATGAAATCCGCACTGTGACTCAGGGAGGACCTCCTCAGCCACAGGGAGAAGATGGTTGAGGAGTGTTTGACTACAGTGACCTGACTAAAAGCATGCAGTTGTAATTAACGCCCATTGAATAAATGAAAGTTTCTGAATATCAGGAATTGCACTGCTCGGGACTATCAGCCCCACCTCAACATTATGCAACGGAAGCATTGAGTTTCCGATATTCGTGTGAGGTACTGAAATGACAAACCTACAGAAACATCAGCTGATAAGTAAGCCTAAATCTGACTGTTCTATGTTTAACTGTGTTGATTTATGATGACCTCTGAGAGCAATGCATTCAATGTTTGTTTCAAAATTTGAGAAAATTGAATAGCGTTAATGAGCAAATTGTCTAATAAATCTAATAAATTATCTCAGGAAAAGGTTGGTGGAGTTTGGTTTTGTGTCTTTTGTCCATCAGTATCTGAGGCCATGATAAGGTTGATAGCAAGGTCATGGCTGCCACAGCTTGTCTATTTCAGTGGGTGGAGAGCCAAAGTTAAAGTATTCAGCTAAGAGTAATAAAACTGTGACTTAATTTAGCACTAAACTGAACGTTCCCCTCGGAGACATTTTATATTTGGACAGACCGTGATCTGGCAGGAGATGCGTTAAAATGTACAACTCTACTTATAGTTAAGTGGCAGCATCCTTATTGAAAGCCCAGTTGCACTTCTCTTGTGATGTAGATCTACTGGAGGTCACTCAATACAAATTTGCAGGAGATGAATAGACAAATACTTCAAATCTGTATTGCAAACTCTCCATTAAGGAACAAGCACATAGATGAAATAATAAAAAGTAGATAATGCACTTTAAGCAATTTGTAGAAAGTTTCTTTCAACTGTATCACATTAGTCAATTACATTAAGTCCATTCCTTCACTTATTTTTCTAATACCACACAAAAAATAACATTGGACATGATCAAATAAAGCTCCAGTAGAAAGTACTTCATGAACTAAAAGAATAATGTAAGAGGGCAGATTAATGTAAGGCTCTGGGAATTAATACAAATTTAAAATATGCAACCTCCACCATTTACTGCTTCCAGGAACAACCATTACATAGCATATTTTCCTCTGTATGAATAAAAATGTATCGTGATTTGTCTTTGTTATTTATGACCCAGTAATAACATTTCAAGATTCTATGGTGTTTGAATGTGTGCTTCCTGAGAATGCAATATTCATTCCTGAGAATGAAAACAAGTAACAATGATAATGCATCAGAAATAATGATCTTTTACTGTCTCTTATATAGCTAAGTATCCATTTAACTGGTATAAAAATCAAAACATGCATTAATGCAGCTGCGTTAGATTGCGCAGCAAGAATTGGAAAATCCAAGTGTCAGTGTTTACATTTTTTGTTCAAAATTTTGAAATGTCTAGACAGTCTCTTTAACTCATTGCTCCCAATGGAATACAGACCAGCTTTCCATTTGAGACTTTCTATTGCCTGAAGTAGTGGTAAACAGCAGTTTTGCTATCCTCTGATATCTAGCTAACACACTGTACATAGAAGTTTTTATAATTCATTCTCGGAAATTGGGCGTCGCTGACAAGGCCAGCATTTATTGTCCATCCCTAGTTGCCCTTAAAAAGATGGTGGTGGGCCTTTTTCTTGAACTGCTGCAGTCCATGTGGTGAAGGTACTTCCATCCAATGCACCTGCTGCCCTTGTCCAGTATCAGCCTGGGCTCAGTGGGTAGTACTCTCGACTTTGAGTCAGAAGGTCGTTGGTTCAAGTCCCACTCCAGAGAATTGAGCACAAAAATCCAGGCTGCCACTCCATTGCAGTACTGAGGGAGTGCTACACTGTTGGAGGTGCCGTCTTTTGGATAGGACGTTAAACTGATGCCCCATAAAAGATCCCATGACACTATTTGAAGAAGAGCAGTGGAGTTCTCCCCAGTGTTCTTGTCAATATTTATCCCTCAATCAACATAACTAACACAGATTATCTGGTCATTATCATATTGCTGTTTGTAAGAGCTTGCTGTGTACAAATTGGCTGCTGTATTTACTACAACAATGACTACACTTTAAAAGTACATCCTGGTTGTAAAGCGCTTTGGGGCATCCTGAAGTTGTGAAAGGTGCTATATAAATGCAAGTTTATCTTTCTAGGTGATGGAAAATGCGAGATTGTTGAAGAAGCCTTGGTGAGTTGTTGCAGTGCAGCCTATGGATATTATACACATCAGCCTTGATGCATTGATGGTGGAGCGAGTGAATGTTTAAGGTCGTGGATGGGCTGCAGATAAAGCGGGCTGCTAACCTTGATGGTGTCAAGTTGCTTGAGTGTTGTTGCAGCCGCACCCATCCAGACATGTGGAGAGTATTCCATTACATGCCTGACTTGTGCCTTGCAGGTGATGGAGTTGCTTGGTGAGTCACCGCAGAACATCCAGCCTCTGATCTGCTCTAGTAGACACTGCATTCATGTGGCTAGTCCAGTTGAGTTTCTCATCAATGGCGACCCCTAAGATGTTGATGTTGGTGAATTTGGTGATGGTAATTTCATTGAATGTCAATGGGAGGCGATTAGAATCTTTCTTGTTGGAGATGAACATTTTCTTGTGTCACACGAATGTTACTTGCCACTTATCAGCCCAAGCCTGGATGTTGTCCAGGTCTGCTTCATTATCTGAGAAATAATAATCAATGAACAGCCCCACTTCTGACCAGATGATGAAGTAGCATCGTGGTTATGTTACTGGACTAGTAATTCAAAGGCCTGGACTAATTATTAAATCCTACAAAGGCAGTTGGGGAATTTAAATTCAGGTAAGTAAATAATTCTGGAATAAAAAGTATCAATAATGGTGACCATGAAACTACCGTATTGTTTTACAAACCCAACTGGTTCACTAATGTCCTTCAGGGAAGGAAAGCTGCTGTCTAGCCTATACGTGCCTCCAGACCCACAGCAATGTTGTTGATTCTTAACTGCCCTCTGAAATAGTCACTAGCAAGCCACTCAGTCCCATCAAAAAAAACTGCTACAATGAACTGCAGTGATTTAAGGTGGCGGCTCACCACCATCTTTTCAAGGACAATTGGGAATGGGCAATTAATGCTGGCCATGCTGGTGACACCCACATCCCATGAGCGAATAAAAAAAATTAATATCAGCAGAGAGAAAATCTTGGAGAAATCAATGGGACTAAAAGCCAACAAATCCCCAAATCCTAGGGGTCTAAAAGAGGTGGCTGCTGAGATAATGGATGCATTGGCTGTGAGAAATACCACCAACGAGACGCACCATGTTAGTGTCCTCGATCAGGCCAACACCCCCACTATCGAAGCACTGACCACACTCGACCAGCTCCGCTGGGCGGCCACATTGTTCGCATGCCAGACACAAGACTCCCAAAGCAAGTGCTCAACTCAGAACTCCTACACGACAAGCGAGCCCAAGGTGGGCAGAGGAAACATTTCAAGGACACTCTCAAAGCCTCCTTGATAAAATGCAACATCCCCACTGACACCTGAGAGTCCCTGGCCAAAGACTACCCTAAATGGAAGAAGTGCATCCGGGAGGGTGCTGAGCATCTCGAGTCTCGTCGCCAAGAGCATATAGAAAACAAACGCAGACAGTGGAAGGAGCTTGCGGCAAACCAGACGCCCCACCCATCCTTTCCTTCAACGACTGTCTGTCCCACCTGTGACAGAGACTGTAATTCCCGTATTGGACTGTTCAGTCACCTAAGAACTCACGTTTAGAGTGGAAGCAAGTCTTCCTCGATTTCGAGGGATTGCTTATGATGATGATGCATTGGTTGTGATTTTTTTAAATTCCCTAGATTCTAGAATGGTACCAGCAGATTTGAAGGTAGCAAGTATAAACCCATTATTCAAGCTGGAGGGAGAGAGAAAAAACAGGGAACTACATGCCAGTTAGCCTGACATCAGTTGTTGGGAAAATGCTGGAAACTATTATCAAGGAAGTGGTAACAGGGCACTTAGAAAATCATAATATGATTAGTCAGATTCAACATGGTTTTATGAAAGGGAAATTGTGTTTAATAGATGTATTAGGTTGTAACTAGCACAGGTACCAGTGGATGTAGTGTATTTGGATTTCAAAAAGGCATTCGATAAGGTGCCACATAAAAGTTTGCTATACAATATAAGGACTCATGGGATTAGGGGTAATATATTAGCATGGATAGAGTATTGGTTAGTGAACATAAGAACATAAGAATTCAGAGTAGGAGTAGGCCATTCAGCCCCTTGAGCCTGCTCCACCATTCAATAAGATCATGGCTGATCTTCTACCTCAACACCACTTTCCTGCACTATCCCCATATCTCCTGATTCCCTTAATATCCAAAAATCTATCGATCTCTGTCTTGAATATATTCAAATACTGAGCCTCCACAGCCCTCTGGGGTAGAGAATTACAAAGATTCACCAGCCTCTGAGTGAAGAAGTTTCTCCTCATCTCAGTCCTAAATGGCCGACCCCTTATTCTGAGACTGTGACCCCCGGTTCTAGACTCCCCAGCCAGGGGAAACATCTTCCCTGTATCCACTCTGTCAAGCCCTGTAAGAATTTTCTATGTTTCAATGAGATCACCTTTCATTCTTCTAAACTCTAGAGAATATAGGCCTAGTCTACTTAATCTTTCCTCATAGGACAATCCCACCATCCCAGGAATCAGTCTGTTGAACCTTTGTTGCATGCCCTCTATGGCAAGTATATCGTTCCTTAGGTAAGGAGACCAAAATTATACGCAATACTCCAGGTGTGGTCTCACCAGGGCCCTATATAATTGTAGTAAGACGTCTTTACTCTTATACTCAAATCCTCTTGTAATAAAGGCCAACATACCATTTTCTTTCTTAATTGCTTGCTGTACCTGCATGTTAACTTTCAGTGATTTGTGTACAAGGACACCCAGGTCTCTCTGAACAACAACATTTCCCAATCACTCACCATTTAAAAAAATACTTTGCTTTTCTATTTTTCCAACCAAAGTAGATAACTTCACATTTCTCCACATTATATTCCATTTGCCATGTTCTTGCTCATTCACGTAGCCTGCCTATATCCCCTTGAAGCCTCTTTGCATCCTCCTCACAACTTACATTCACACCTAGCTTTGTATCATCAGCAAACTTGGATATATTACATTGGGCTCCCTCATCCAAATCATTGATATCGATTGTGAATAGCTGGGACTATTCACAATCAGTTTAACTGTAGTTAGACATTCAGATCATGTCCTGAAGTCGATTGCTAGAAACAGTTGTGTTATGAAAGTTTCAGTAAGTAGCTATGGAGTGCGACTGGGCGTAGGTTGAACTGGAGAATAAGAAAGAAAGAACTTGCATTTACAAAGCACCTTTCACAGCCCCGGGACATTCCAAAGCGCTCTACAGCCAACTAAGCACCCCTGAAGTATAGTCACTCCTGCAATGCGGGAAACATGGCAGCCAACCCACGCACAGCAAACTCCCGCAAACAGCAACAACCAGACCATCCATCTCTAGTGATGCTGGTTGAGGGACAAATACCGGCCAGCCCACCAGGGAGAACCTCCCCACCCCTCCTCAAAACCATGCCGTGGGATCTTTTATGTTTACTTGAGAGGGAAGTCAGGGCCTCAGTTCAACGTCTCATCAAAAGACACAGGTGTCAGGCTGGTTTCTGTGTGGGACTTGAACCCACGACCCCCTGACGGAGAGGCGCCCGTGCCACCCACCGAGCCACAGCTGACCAGAAACAGAGAGTAAGGATAAATGGGTCATCTTCCGGTTGGCAGGCTGTAACAAGTGGGGTGCCGCAAGGATCAGTGCTTGGGCCTCAGCTATTTGCAATCTATATTAATAACTTAGATGAAGAGTCCGAGTACAATGTATCCAAGTTTGCTGGTGGGAAGGTAAGCTGTGAGGAGGACACAAAGAGCCTGCAAAGGGATATAGACAGGTTAAGTGAGTGGGCAATAAAGAGGCAGATGGAGTATAATGTGGGGAACTGTGAGGTTATTCACTTTGGTGGGAAAAATTGAAAAACAGAATATGTTTTAAATCGTGAGAAACTATTAAATGTTGGCGTTCAAAGAGATTTAAGTGTTCTTGTACAGGAAACACAGAGAGTTAGCATGCAGATAGAGCAAGCAATTAGGAATGCAAATGGCATGTTGTCTTTTATTGCTAAGGGGCTGGAGTACAAGAATATGGAGGTCCTACTACAATTCTACAGGGCCTTAGTGAGACCACACCTGGAGTACTGTGCACAGTTTTGGTATCCGTATCGGAGGATGGTTCACTAGATTGATCCCTGTGTTGAGAGGGTAGTCCTATGAGGAGAGATTGGGCAGATTGGGTCTATACTCTCTGGAGTTTAGAAGACTGAGAGATGATCTCATTGAAATACATATGATACTGAGGGGGGTTGACAGAGTAGATGCTGAGAGGTTGTTTCCCCTGGCTGGAAAATCTAAAACTAGGGGGAATAGTCTCAGGATAAGTGGTTGGCCATTTAAGACTGAGATGAGGAGGAATTTCTTCACTCAGAGGGTTGTGAATCTTTGGAATTCTCTAGCCCAAAGGGCTATGAATGGTGAGTTGTTGAGTTTATTCCAGGCTGAGATAGATAGATTTTTGGACTCTAGGGGAATCAAGGAATATGGGGATCGGGCGAGAAAGTGGAATTGAGGTTGAAGATCAGCCATGATCTTATTGAATGGCAGAGCAGGCTTGAAGGGCTGTCTGGCCTACTCTTGCTCCTAATTCTTATGTTCTTATATTATTGTTTACTGTTATTACTGTTGTGTATCTGTAAAGTATGCACTCCCATGTTCCGCCACCAGGGAGCGCACCCCTGAAGTCCCAAGGGATCCCAGCATCCCTTGGGAGCATTGTATATAAGCCGGTCCCTAAGGCCTGTTCCTCATTCTGGAGTGTCTTAATAAAGACTGAGGTCACTGTTACTTTAACCTCCCTGTGCGCAGTCTCATCTGTGTTAGGAACACAATAATTACCATTTTCACTGTACTGTCTATAGCAAAGAAACTTGCTAAAATGAAATGACTAACTCAAATCAATTGTAAAATATCTTCCAGGAGGGTGGGCATTTCCCTTTAAGTGATTGTCAAGCTTTGTTTATGACTGTTGTGTAACTCCCTCTGAGTATGTGTTCCCAGAGATGCTCCTGGGATTTAGACCATTAAGAGTTGTAAATATGTTTCCCTCTGCGCCCGTGTCCAGTGTTCCTGAGTTTCAAGTCACAAACAGCATTCGGTTCCTTTGTCTCCTTCCCAGAACGTCTGGAGGCTGACAGTCAGCAACTTTACTGCACTGCAACAGGAAACTGTTTGCACACTAAACAACTCTCTAAAGCCAACTTGTTGCATATTTTATTTGTTGCATGAAAGCTTGAAGTGCAAAACATGATTAAGGATTAACTCTTGGCTACTGATTGCAATATCAAAATTAATATTTCAAAGATGAATATTATTTAACTTGTTTTTGTTTATTTTGGTTCTATATTTTATTCATTTGCTTCTTCCCCTCAGAGCTTCCTTCCCCCATGCCATGCATTGATCCGCCAACTGAGGTGGCAGATCAGTGACTCAATCCCAATACTGGCTCTGTAACTGATCCTGAAAGTGAATGCAAGAGCAGTTCAGGCTGATTCCAACCTTTCCTCCTTGTAGGGAAGTGTCTGCCTTCTGCGTGGAAAATCCTTCTAATGACATAGCTGGCATTGCCAGTTCACATCTGAGGAACCACATGTGAGCTTATTAGAAACTATAAGCATAGGTTTCCTTACTGTAGACACACACAGACAGTAAATAGTTCATTGCAGCTCCTTTAATGAAACTATATTAACCACATTTTGTTTCAAAGCCTTCAACGAATAACAAACCATCAAGAATTACTGCAGCATTCCAAACTAATCTATCAGGTACATTCTCCGATTCTGCACTCTCGTCAGCTGACCATGCTCAAAAGGAGGGTGGGTCAAAAACAGGTAGGTTGGGTTTGGCTAAGATGTAAAAATTGTTTAAATCTCAAACTCGACCCCAACCCACCTCCAACCTGCCCACTTCCACCTTTAACGGAGGCGGGACAGGGAGTGGGCAGCCAACCAGCTCCCAGGAGGTCGGTTGTCTATTTAAATACTATAACGAAGGTGGTAGCCTCACATTTAAGCTGACCTTCAGGTTTAACCTTGGCCAGCCAGGTTTCCCAGGTCTCGGCAAATCCAACAGCTCAAGGGAGGCAAGGACAGTTCGGACACTGCTTATGGGCTAGGTGGAGAAGGAGTGCTTCTCCCCCGCTCCCCAAGCAACCTTCATCCCTACCAACCACCTCCCTACCCCCACCCTCCGCAATTGGATCCAACCTCCTCCCCGCCATCGGAACCCCCTCCGGGTTAAAACTCCACAACATACGGGGAAACCCATGCTTCCGGGTATCCCGATCAAAACTCCTTGTCCCCCCACCCGCCCGAATACGCAATACGCAACCCACCTCTCAGCATACGCAACCCATCTCTCTCAATATCGGGGCCAGAGAACCAGTGTTGTAGCTCAATCTCCAACATGCACCCTCTTCAAATGTAGCTCCATATTGGGAATGCAGGATCAGAGGCTGGGTCATTGAATATATTTAAGATGGCGATAAGACAGATTTTTGAATGATAAGGGAGTCAAAGATTATGGGGAGCGGGCAGGGAAGCGGAGTTGAGGTCAAGATCAGATCAGCCATAATATTGAATGGCGGAGCAGGCTCGAGGGGTCAAATGGCCTACTCCTGCTCTTATTTCTTATGTTCTTATGTTCTTATGTACCCATATTAACAATGTTCTGTCATCATCAGATTATAAAACATAATAAATTAATATTATCCCATTAATAGGTTTTAAAATCACAATTTAACACAGTTTATGGGGTCAATTTTAACTTATCGCCTGGCATTAATGGTCTCAAAATGGGGTCGGTGGCCTTACTGCCCCGTGACTCCGACGATGCGACCAGCACCATTTTGAAAGGGGTCTACCGCTGGGCACCTGAACCACCTGCCTGGTTCAGGCAATAAGCCCATTTCAATATCTGAAGTAGGGACCCAAGATCCCGATAACTATGTTAGGCTGTAAATGGTTGGAGTGTGTGTGCTATGCATGCTCCGATCAGTTCAACGGGCAATAAAGAAGTAGGGACCCAGCAAGGGTAAGTTTGGAATTATTTTTGTGGGGCCACCAGGAGCACTCCTGCTTCTCCTGGCCTGACAACAATATTATGAGTTGCTGCCACTCTGAAGGTCGCTCTCATCCTTACTTTCAAACCCCTTCATGGCTTCTTTCCACCCTCTCTCTATGAGATCCTCCAGTCATAGAATCATAGAATCTTACAGCACAGAAGGAAGCCATTTGGCCCATCGTGCCTGTGTCAGCTGTTTGAAAGAGCTATCCAATTAGTCCCATTCCCGTGCTCTTTCCCCATAGCCATACAAATATTTTCTTTTAAAATATATATCCAATTCCCATTTGAAAATATGGGCACAAGTTTCGGGCCGCGCCTAGAATGGCGCAGCCCCGACCTGGACGCACGTTTTTCGCGCCAAAAAGTGCGGCAAAAAAAACCTTACCTATTCTCTGGCTCCCTGCAGGTCCTCTGGAGCTGGGCGCGGCGCAGCACAAGCTGTGGGGAGGCGGAGCCAGGTCCCTGCGCTGAAAACAGTGGCGGGATTACTGCACAGGCGCGCTACAGTAGCTCCAGGTGCCCAAAACTGTGTGGGAGGGGCCCGAAGCACGCAGCCCCTAGCCCTGGCCGAATGGCCTCACTTGGGCTGCGTCGATAAGGCTCCTCCCACGCCCAGCTCCTGCTTCCTCTGGACCGGACCGGACCCGACTTGACTCCCGCTCCCACCCCCCCTGCCCCCACCAGACCGCCCCCCGCCCCCCCCCCCGCCGACCCGACCTCCGCTTCTCCCGCTCCCGACCTTCCCCCCCCTCCGCTCCCGACCGCCCCCTCCCCCCGACCTTTGCTCCCGACCTTCCCCCCGACCGACCTCCGTTCCTGACCGATCTCCGCCCCCCCCCCCCCAACCGACCTCCGCTCCCGACCGATCTCCGCCCCCCCCGACCGATCTCCGCCCCCCCCCGACCAATCTCTGCACCCCCCCTGACCGATCTCCGCCCACCCCCACCCTGACCGATCTCCGACCGACCAACCTCCCTCCGCCCCGACCCGCGCTCCCCCCGACCCGTGCTCCCGACCCCCCCGGACCCCGGAACCAACGCCACCTCCCTGTCAATCCGGTAAGTCTAAGCTCGAAGTCTTGGGCCCGGCCCGTTCAGCCTCCCTCTCCTTTCTCTCTCTCGCTCCCTTCTCTCTCTCTCTCTCCCCCTCCCCTCCCTCCCTTCTCTCCCCCTCCCCTCCCTCCCTCCCTCCCTTCCTTCTCTCCCCCCCTCACCTCCCTCCCTTCTCTCCCCCCCTCCCCTCCCTCCCTTCTCTCCCCCCTCCCCTCCCTCCCTTCTCTCCCCCCCTCCTCCCTCCCTTCTCTCCCCCCTCCCCTCCCTTCCCCTCCCCCCATCCCTTCCCCTCCCTCCCTTCTCTGCACCCCTCTCCTCTCTCCTCCTCTCCCCCCTCCCCCTCCTCCCTCCTCCTCTCCCCCCTCCCCCTCCTCCCTCCTTCCTCCTCCCCCCTCCTCCTCTCCTCCCCCCTCCCCTCCCTACCTTCTCACCCCCCTCCCCTCCCTCACTTCACACCCCTCTCCCCCCACCCCATCCTCCCCCTCCCCTCCACCCTTCGCTGTCAGAAGCACAGACACAGACAGACAGAGAGATAGAGACACTAACAGAGACACACGGCACGGGGGGGCCATCCCAGCATGCTGTTGGAGAACTCCCGGTGCTGCAGTCAGTAAGTAGAAAATGTTTTATTTATTGATTTTATTTTTTAATTATTTTTTATTAATTTTTTTTGATTGATTTATTGGTTGATTTATTGATGTATTTATCATTTATTATTGATGATGATTCTTTTTGTAAAATTGAAGTGTTTAATGTTTGTAAACTTCCCTTTAAACCCCTCCCCCCCCCCATTCCCTACGCCTGATTTTCTAAGTGTAGACAAGGTTCTTCTGAGCGTACAAAAATCTACACTTACTCCATTCTAAGTTAGTTTGGAGTAAGTTTTCACTGCCTAAACTTTCAAAACGGGCGTAAGTGGCCGGACACGCCCCCTTTTGGAAAAAAAATCTGTTCCAAACTGAAACTGTTCTAACTGACTAGAACTGGAGAAAACTAAATGCCGAGAATTGCAATTTCTAAGATATTCCATTCTAAACCAGTTACTCCAAAAAAACAGGAGCAACTCAGGCCGAAACTTGGCCCCAATATTCCTGCATGTGCCTTCTGCTCATCCAACACCAATCGCGTCTTGTTTCCCATTCTTTCTGCTCCACCATTGGTGGCCGCTTTTTCAGGCTCTATGCCTCTTCCTCTCTAAATCCTCCCTTTCTGCTTTCATTGTGAGGCATAAACCAACTTGAGATGGTTTTTTTGTTGACTAGATGAGGGTCTGTTATTTGCAGCAAACCATCATCACGTTTAAGAGTACCCAGCCAAGATACACAAAAGTTCACACAGATAGAGGGTAAAATTGCCACATGCTTGGTTTGGGATGTTTAATTCGAATTAAGTGATTTTTTTTTTGCACGGCAGTAGGCGGATATAGGAGCACCAGAATTGGGCACTTTAACTTAAAAAAATCATCCAGGCGCTCTCGGGCAGGAGGGAGGTGGAAACGAGGCGCTGTGAGTCAGCGCGACGCTGACATGCTGCATTGCACTGATTCGTCGCAATGTCCCTGCCCTTCTCTTAAAGGGAAGGGTCACTGCAAACTCTGCAGCCACTTCCGTGGTGCCCACGGGGCCACCAGGGAAGGTTTCAGCTAGGCCAGTGGCCCGGCACCCAAGAGGGGATGCGGAGCTGCCTGTTGGAGGCCCGGCCGAACCAGTGTCCGCCATTGTTGTGTCGACTGCAAAGTTGGCCGACAAAAAAAAAGATAGCAGCCTTGGCGCAAGGCCCTCCCCTTTAAGGGCGGACGGAGCATCCCAGCCACTGCAAAGCCGCAAAGATGTCGGTGGCATCTTCCCGCGCCAACCTCGCTCCCATGGAGCAATTACCCCTGCAGGGCATAAAGGGGTTAGCACACACGGCAATGACGTCATCGCTTTGTGCGCCGCCGCTCGGGGCGAAAAATAAGGAACGCGGCACATACCTGTTTTCGCCGCCGCCATCTCGAGCGCACTTCCGGCTGGGCCATTTCCGCCGCCTGCCCCCGAGCGAAAATTCCTTATTGGCCCACTAGCGCTTCCCGGAGGCACTAATAGGCCTTTTGGAAAGGAGCAATTTCGGCCCCATAGACTTTCTGGTTCAGATTTCCAGTACATGGCTTTTTACAAAACATTCCGTTTACCTGAAATGGAGTGCACAGTCTCCCCAGAGGGATACATCCCATTTGTCTAATTTCAAAGTGCTTAGACAGAGTTTAGCAAGTATCAAGGCTTAGTGACCCCCAAGTGTACATAGGAGTATCACTGAATTTTTAAACTGCATCTTACCAGTACATAGTGTTGTTAACTAGTGTTTGTGCAGCCAGGATCACTATACCTGTTGGCATATGGAATGAGAGGGAAGAATCCCATCTTCCCATCACAGGTCTATCCCTCTTGGACCCATTAATTAGCCAGGCTGATTCATCAACAAATGCAAATCTCCTTTGCAGAGTTTTCAAGTTAATAAATCTGCCACAAAGGATTGAATTGGTTCCAATTTTTCATTGTAATCTTGAAGCCAATTAAGTCCTAAATAGACCTTGCTTAACCCGCTTCCTCAAAAGAATAGTCATTAGTCGATATTAGACAACTAACTAACATGGACTCTCTCCACCAAACTCTATAATACAAAAGTATGCAGACATTTTTATTGCTTATTATGACAAGTTTAACATTTTTAAGAATGAACATAAAGGAAGGTTGTCTGAAAAATTTAAATCTTTTCTTAGGTTATAGATCAGAGGGCACTATGAGGCTATCCAAAGAGATCAATAATTGCATGTAGTCCAGATTATACCTAACCCAGCAGTGCTTAATGTTATTGGGTCCAAAAAGCCAAAATATTGAGCTTTAGACAATTGATTTCATTTCATGAGCAATACTAAACTTATTGATATTTAGAAAATTGAGATAATGTTTTTATAATAACATTAGCACATTAATTATAATAAAAGTGATATATGTATCTAATAATTTGTTAAAAGGTTACAGAAAACCATTTCAATTTAGAGGCTGATTCAGACACTTACTTCACGTAGACTCTGATATTATGCCAATGCAACATTAGATAACAGGAAGAAATTCTTCCCTCTTTTGGTTTGTAGATTCAGTAGATATTATACGCTCTTTCCTCTATTTTACTGTTAACAATAGATTAAACCTATTCACGCTGTGATTAATTATATCAAAAAATTTCCCTTTATGTTGGCAGCAGTTGTTAGGGGAAATTTTCTAAAGAAAGCTTCAGATAGTGTGCAGCGCCCCGTTACCGCCCCAGATGTGAAATTGCCTCTCGTCCCCTGCTGTATCGCTGGGTGTGAACAACGGCAGGAAGAGGAGGCGTTGTTAACTCGGCTGGCGCTTGGGAAGCACTAAATAAAGGGAATGGTTTTCAGGTAGGGAAACTTTATTATTGCACCAGTCTAGTGCCTGCTCAAAGTTTTTGATGTTTCATTGCTGCAAGATGTCCAAGCCCTCCACTTTGTGTGAGTGTTTGGGGCTCTAATGGCAGTCAAGCATTTTGCTTTGCAATGCAGAGTTGCCGGCAAGTAGGGTGTGCACCATTATTGCCCCTTCCCTTTAAGCGAGGGGAGCAACCTCTGAAAGCGTTAGCAATGCGCTGCAAACTGTTCAACACTGTCGCTACCACCCCGCTCTCGGACTTTAGCGCCCTAAGAGAGGTGGTTAGAACTTGATTTAACACTCCACTGCCCTCTTGGAGCACTAAAGTTGAATTTTCCAGCAGGAGGGAATTATTAGCGCTTGGCGCTACTTTTTCTACTTTTCAAAAGTTAGCGGCAGGGCACTACGGAGTTTCTAGCCCATAATGTGTGGCCATTGGGAAGCCCCCATCTAGCTTTGTTCTTTGGAAGCAGGACAGGAGGAGCAATGAAGGGAAACCAGGCTGGTAAGGCCACACTTCAAGCATATGGCATCCACTCATCAATAACTCATATCAGAATATATAGCCAGATGCACTATTTCCTGCATTTGATAAGACAGCAGTATCTGCAGTGGCTTTGCTTTCCAAAGGAAATTGTCACGGAGTTGACAAATATGCCACAAGTGCACCTGCAGCCCAGCTCCATCATACCCCTCACCATCTTGCCAGTAGTGTACAGACACAACTGCCCTTAACCTTTGTGCTACGGGTCATGCCAAGCTTCCACTGGAGCTATCTGTAACATAAGCTAAACTCTGTGCACAGATGCATCAAGCAAGTGATGGGTGGAGCTGGCAATTTCATCAGATTTTTCAGCTTGACAGTAAATTTCAAGGTTCAAGGACAAAGGATTTTTAGATTGCATTCACATGACCATGCATGCCTCCTTGATCAATGCCCAGATATATATGAACAGGAAAGGATATACATTTCTCAATTTACAGCTTAGTTATGACCAACAGCAACATTATTTGCCACGTCAGCTCAAGTATGGATTTTGTCCAATCTCTGCTGTAGGCTGAGTAAAGAATAGTACCTCTATTTTCTGGGGTTCAGAGCATGGTCCTTGGACTGAACCTTCACGATAAGCCCTACAGCCACTATTCTCAGCTAACCATCCCCCCCTTCCTGCCCTGACCAGCATCCAAATCAGAGAAGTAGGAACAGCCATTGTAGCGATTCCTGGAGTTTGCCAGAAGGGTCAAGGATTTTTGGCCCCATAATCTGTAAAATCCAGACTGCCAACAATTTTCCATTCACTGATTTCAATGGTTGGAAAATCACAGACAGTGTGTCTGTAATTTCCTGATATATACATATTTATAAACTATAAAATAATTTAGTTCAACAAATGTTATTGTGTATTGATCATACTGATGAGATTTACTAACTGGCTAGGCTTACATTGGCCTGTCACGTGTTTTCACACTGTATGATGTTGAATTTCTGCAAGGATTTTCCCAATTGACCTCCACAACTTTGGCGAAAAACCTTGGAGACATCATCCATCTATTCTCTTCGTGTCGAGGGTGCCTATCAGTAAGGGATGGTGCATTCCCAGTCCTTCAAAGGCCTCAACAAAACTCATACCAGTTGAAACATGGCATAAGTCCTATTAAGGCTTTCACTAAAAATCTGGAATGCAGAGATTACCTTTTCTAGTTGGAGTGGCTCCAATCGGAAATTAAAACTTTCTTCAGCTTGTTTGGGCCTATGGAAGACTCTGTTCCACCTACCAAAAGTGGATTGACACAGGCTGGGGCAGACATCACGATTGTGCTCTTGCAGGCACTGCAAAAATGTTTTATACTTCAAACTTCAAAAATTGTTCAGAAGAGAGAGATTTTTTATCAAATATATTTATCCAAAAGATGTGATTGACTAAAATAAATCCATTCTCAGAGGCGTTGGCAATCAGAGGTTCTGCCTTTCACAGATTGAATTTCTGCGCAGATTCTCCCAATTGTCCCAATCAAGTTCTTCATAATAGAAAAGTACAAATATTTATATCTATCTATATCTTATCAAAGGTGTTATGCCTGTGTACATTTGTTGTCTCTACATTTTAATTTCCTGTTGTCATACTTAACTTATTTTTTCTGTCAACTTTTCTCATTATAACTTCCTCGATCCACATTGATAATGGGGTTTGACAATGTAAACTCATCCTCTAATAGCCCATTCTGCCCACCAGCTTTTCACAAATTGCTCAAAATGTTTAAAAAAAAAACTTCAATCACCTTTTATTCAATAACGGAATTTTCTAATGTCTAAAATAAGGTTTAAACAAAACAAAAAGTTTTAAACTTACATATGTTATAACAACATGATTACATGTATCTATTGAATTGTCTTTAGTGTATTTTAATGCCTTCATTAAAGTTTTTACTTGAAAGCCTCAGTCTCTCCCAAAAGCTTGGGTTTGAACTTGATATTTTAGTCCAGAGCTATGAATCTATGAGCTAAATTTGGATTGTGTACTCTAAGCACATGCAGTGTGTTATGTCTTCAGATGCTCTAATAATGATTCCACGAGACAATGTGTTGTGCTTGAACTGTAGTGACCTCAGGCCATTTAATGTAACTCCAGAGTGAGGATCACACATGGTGGCCTGCCTTTTATACTAGGCCAGGCACACCTGTACAGGTAACTTACAAGTCTCCCACTGCAGTGCCCTCTGGTGGCACACCTTGTTATAATACAAGCAGTAACCATGTAGGATACATGACATCACTCTCCCCCAAGTCCTTAGTGCAAATCGCCTTTGCATTGACTGTGCTCTGGGCTTAGCTCTATCTGGTTGACCCTTGGAGGGTCGTTTCCATCTTGGGTGAGTAGGTGGTGTTTCGTTGGCAGTAGAGTTGCTGGTGTTTTCTGTTTGTGCGTCCATGACCACTCTATTCTCTCCACCCCCACCCACCCACATACAGATTGTGCCATTGGCTCATTACATTCAGATACATTCAAGTCCCCCCAAAAAATTGCATTTACAGTATTGCACTCGTGGTACCGTGGTGAGGTAAGTACATTTGAATGGTGAGGTACATACTTGGAATATACTTGGAGTCAGTGCTGGGGGTCAGCACCGGCGCGTGAGGACAAACTAGTGCCAGAACTGCTGGATGGTGTCCAGGTAGTCTGGTGGTGGCGCGGTGCCCAGTGCTGGCAGTGGGAACCCAGTTGGCTCAAGTTGCCTGCTCTCGGGGCTTTTGCTGTTGCTTCTAGTGTCGGGCAGGTTCACAGATGCCTGTGGCCTCCCTGTCCTCTCCTTGAGCACCGGGTCGCTGCTGCTCCCTGAGGAGCAGTCGTCTAGCAGTGCACAGGGAATTGCTGACTCGCTTGCCTGGGCACTATTTGGTTTGGGATCCTGGCTGGTCCCAGTCCCATTTGGGAGAACCGTTGCGGGTGACCCTTCATTCCTGGGTGTAGCCTTGGTGGCGATAGGGTCTGGGGGCTGCACCTTAGCGCAGTTTGCTCTTTCAGGCTCATGGCGGTTGGTGCCATCGGGTGCCTGAGAAGTGGAGCTGATCAGGGGCAGGGTATCGATACCAGTGCTGTTGTCCTCCTGAGATCGCTTGCTCTGCAGCTTGTATATATTAGCTGCTTGTGGCTACACTCTGTGGTGCATCACTCTGGTCCCAGGGACGCAGGCTGCAGCATTGGGTAGCTCACTGGAACTGCGTGCTCCCGATGGGTGTTTGCCCACTGCATTGACTGTATGCAGTTGAAATCCTACATCGCACAACGTTTCATTACTTATGGTAAATAACCTGTAGCTCCGATTGCAATCACGGGACTTTTCCATGCTTATTGCATGTACACAACTCTGATCATCAATTACACATTTTGCATGATGGCAATCGCGCAACTTTTCCTTGCTTATTGCATGTACACAACTCTGATCATCAATTACACATTGTACATCTAACTCACAGTTGCTCTTACATTGCTTGAGAGTGTGGAACTGTCCCTTTAAGTGTGGTGAGTTGTGGGCCTCCTTTAAGAGAGTCTTGCTATCTTTACCCCAATCCTCTTCTTCGCTTAGTGCCACATGTTCATCAGCGCTGCACCTCGTGGTCTGGCCGCCGCCATATTTTTCTTCAGCGCCTCACCTCGTGGTTTGGGCGCCATCCTTCTTCCATCCATGATGTCGACTGCTGTGATCCTCTTCTCCGCGGGTTCTGCCACCGAAGCTGGGAAGTCGCCTTTGGATCCGATTTTCTTCCTCCGGAGTCTTGCCACTTGAGCCTGGAAGGTGCGTTCGGGTTGTCTCAGCTGGATCATCTCCACACAGTCGTGCTGAGCGGTCTGTGCCTCGGGTGCTGTGCTGGCCCCTGGTGCCAGATCCAACCTCAGGTGGGGGTTTGCTCTGCCTCTGAGCGCGGGGGACGCCGATCGCTGGAGGGATGAAATCTTCCCAGCTCCAATGGATTTTCTCCATCCACCTTCTTCTGAGTAGCGTTGGTCCATCGCCTGCAACAATCCACAGGGGTAACTTGTGCACCGCGCCGTCGTGGAGTACCTTTACATCCGCACGATTTGATAAGTTCATTGGTGTAGGTGCGCAGCTTTGCCTGAACCGGGACCAACTTGGACCGTTCAGCCTGATTGTCCTATAGCCTCTCAAAGGCTTCTTGATTCATTACTAACTGGCTTGCCCCCATGTCCACTGACATGAAGACTGGAATGCCATTTATCTCGACTTCCATCCTCAACTGAGAACATTCGGTGGTGCAGGTAAACATACCTCATCATGGGGCTGAGCTGCCTCTCTGACTATCGCTTCAAAATCCGCGCTGGATTCATGGCCATCTGCAGACTCTTCATCAACACAGCGAGTCATATTTCTTTACACATTCGCTGGAGGTGGCCCTTTGTGCTGCAGCCTTTACATACATAGTCTTTAAAACGGCACTGGTGAGCCCTGTGATTCCCTCCGCAATGCCAGCATGATGCTACTCGCTTAGCCCCCCTTGGTGGATTCTGAGTTAAGGGACTTGGGGACCTGTTCTCTCTCTCCCCTGAGAAGATTCACTTTCTACAGTCCAGCCTCTAAAAGGTGCCATTCTGTGCACAGTACTTGCCTGATTTGAGTCCTGAGAATGAGTCATCCGCCTAGAGCCGCAGGTCGAGGTCATGAATGCTTGGCTCACGAAGATGGCCTTCTGCAGTGTGACTGTGGTATCCGCAGATAGTAGCTTATGAAGAAGGCCCTCATGACCGATTCCGATGACAAAGATATCCTACAGCGCTTTGGTGAGGTGGTCGCCGAAATCACATGGTGCCGCCAGCCTCCTGAGGTCTGCAGCATATTTCGCGATCTCCTGGCCTTCGGGCCGTCGGTGGGTGTAAAACCAGTGTCAGGCTGTGAGGATGCTCTCTTTGGGCTTGAGTTGTTCTTGGATCAGCATTACAAGCTCCTCGTACGTCTTGGTCATTGCCTTCGCTGGTACCAACAAGTCCCCGACGAGGCCATAGACGTTGGGCCCACAACTGGTTAGCAGGATAGCTCTGCGCTTAGCAGCCAGTGTGGCTGGATTGTCGCCTGCCAGGTCGTTTGCTGTGAAGAAATGGTTGAGCCTCTCCACAAAGGCTTCCCAATCGTCACCATCGGGGAACTGCTGCAACCTACCAAAGTTAACCATTTTCGCATGAAGGTCCGTAATCTCGTCGCCAATTTTTATGTCTTCAGATGCTCCTATAATCACTCCACGAGACAATGTGTTGTGCTTGAACTGTAGTGACCTTAGTCCATTTAATGTAACTCCAGAGTGAGGATCACACATGTGGCCTGCCTTTTATACTAGGCCTGGCACACCTGTACAGGTAACCTACAAGTTTCCCACTGCAGTGCCCTCTGGTGGCACACCTTGTAATAGTACAAGCAGTAACCATGTAGGATACATGACACAGTGTACCTAATTTCCCAGGATGCATGAGTATCATTCAGTCAGCAGTACAGATAGCATTTGTTTTCAGATTCCACTAGATTCTGTTCCAAAGTTTTTCAAAATTATTTGATGAAAGGCAAGAAGACAAATTTCTCGATCTTTATTCAGGTAAAATTGATATTGAGTATTTCTTAGCAGTTTTTTTTAAAGAAAGGATCTGTGTGAAGGCGATTTTAACCCTACCCTTTCCCACCAAGCCAAACCTCCACAGCCTCTACCCTAGCCCTGAACTTCCACCTCTCTATAGTTTCTCTCCCATCTCATCCCATGCCCTGTCACCCTCTCACCCCAAGCTCATCTCATTTATGAGGCCCACTTCCTACTCCTTCGACCCCATACCCACTAAACTCCTGACCACCCAACATACCTTCCTGGCAGCCATTCTGGGTGACATTGTAAATAGTTCCCTGAGGCACTATCCGGCTTCTTTTCAAAACTGCCGTCCTCAAAACAACCACTGTTGACTCTTTTGTTCGTGCAAACTGGTGCTCCAATTCCACTTTCCTTACCTCTCAATTCCTTGAACATGTTGCTGCCTCCCAGATCAATGTCCATCTCTTCTGAAACTCCGTATTTGAATCTCTCCAATCAGAATTCCACTCCTCCCACAGCAAATGGCCCTAAACCAAATAATGGAAGGCAGTCTGTGACTGTAACAGTGGTGCATTATCCTTCCTCATCCTCCTTAACTTCTGTGTAGCTTTCAAAATGGTCAACCATACCTTCCTCCTCCAATGTCTCCATTGTTTAGCTTGGTAGAACTGTTCTCGCTTTGTCCTACGTATCCGATTGTAGCCAAAGCATCTCTACTGTTAGCATCCCTTCTTACCCTGCACCATTACCATTTGCAACTTTGGCATCTTAGTTGATCCCAAGCTGACCGTTGACCCTAAATTCCGTCTATCAAAAAGACCACCTAATTCCCCCTCTATAATAATACCCTCCTCCAACCGTGCACAGCCCATCTGCTGCTGAAACCATCATCCACACATTTGTTACCCCCACAACTCAACTATTCAAATGATCACCTCACCAGCTTTCCATTCTCCACCCACTGTAAATTTTAACTTCTGTAAGACTCTGCTTCTCATACTCTATCCCACACCAAGACCCACACAACAGCACCTCTCACTAACCTGTGTTTGCTCTTGGTCACGCAACAGCTCAAATTAAAAAATCCATCTATGGCCTTGCCCCTCCTTATCTTTGTAACCTTCTTCAGTGCTAAAACCCCCCTCCATGGTCTCTCTATTCCTTTGACTCAAGCCCCTTGTGCATCTTTCCCTCCCTTCTCCAAATCATTTGTAGTCGTGCCTTCAGCTGCCTGGGCCAAAAACAAAAAATTCCCTCTTACCTTTTTAGTTCTTTATTAACATTTTCTATTCATACATTGAACCTAAATATGTTGAGGTCACTGTTTTCCAGTTGTTCTACACTCACATCAGTTATTTGCCCAACTTCATTTTCCAGAATTAAATCAAGTAATACTTCTTTCATTGCTGGATTAGAAACTATTGATCCAGGAAACAATGCTGGATGCTTCTAAAAACATTCCCCACTTTAACCATATGCATTACCTTTATTCCAGTCTATCTTGGAATAGTTAAAATCACTCATATTATTGCCCTGTAGTTCTTACATATCTCTCTTATCTGTGTTTCTACCTCTATCTCAATACTACTGTTTAATGGCCTATAATGAACACTTTGGATTGGAAAGTCAGTCTTCTGATGTCCATCTTAGCACCCCGGAGGGATGGCAATGACGGCGGAAAGCAGTTGCGCCCGAGCAGCCAGCTTCCAGCACTCCGCCGGGACATTCGGTGTCGGTATCGACGGGGGGGCGGAGCAGGACCGCCCGGGAGAGGCGAGCCATTGTGCCACGCCCTTGGTTGTGATACTGGCTCGATATTTGGTTGCCATCCGACCCGTAGTGCCCCATAGCGCGCCCTGGTCCAAGCTTTCGCGGCCGCAGTGAGGTAAGTAATGCCGACTTGAGGTAAATGTGATTGTTTTTTTAAATTATTGTTCAGTGATTTATGTTGTGGTGGCATGAGCTATGGGAATGTTTTTTGTGGTTTTATTTCAGGTTTTTATTTTCCCTCCAGGCCTCTGTTATGGCACTCCGAAGGCGGCTCTTTAGCTCAGGATTTTCCCTTGCTCAGCTGGCCAAGTGCTCTAAAAGAGGCGTGCAACGCCTCCCTTAATGCCCCATTCCAAACTCAGAGTCCAGCTGATGAATTTTGTGGTAGCAGTCGCAAACCATTTGCCGGCGCAAAATGTACCACTCCGCCCGGCACACTGCCCCAACTGAGGCGCGACTGAATTTCCACCCCAAATATTTCCTTCATATTTATTAACTCAGTTCATATGACGTCTATGTTATCACATCCCCATAGAGCATCCTTGTGTCCTAGTGCAGCAATAAAATTCTATGCTATTACTGTCACCGCTTACTCTTCTCCCTCCTTATCTCTCCCACAAATGCAACCAGGTATATTTAGTTTGCAATCTTGTCCCAACTGAAGCCATGTTTCCGTTATAGCCATTCTAACATATCCTTCAATAGTTATTCATGCTTATAACTCTTCAATTTGGTTTGAATATCCTGTGCATTCACATTCTTAGCACTCAATCTGTCCTCTGATTTTGTTTGAATATTAACCTTTATTCTTTTCTCCTATTTTTATCACTTTTCAAAAATATCCGTTGCCTCTTCTACAAGTGTTTTTATCTACAACAGTCTTTTTAATTCCCTTTCTCATCTGATAACATGTTCTCACTACTTCAGACAAAAATGTGCTAACAGAATGTTAAGTGGTTGAGAGAGGAGGCATCTGCAGATGTAAGGTTTTCAATATTTCACAGATCTACATAAGGGGCTAAAGGAAAAGTATACATGAAAATGCATAAAGAAGCAAGAATCAAAAATAGGGAAAAGCTAGGAACAAGAATTTTAGAAAATAAAGTAATTAGAAAGGCACAAGCAGGAAATAAACCACAAAATGGCTTGGGAAAAGAAAATGAAAAATATAAGAACAGTGATTGCTCATCATTATAGGCAGTCCCTCGAAATCGAGGAAGACTTGCTTCCACTCTAAAAGTGAGTTCTCAGGTGACTGAACAGTCCAATACAGGGATTACAGTCTCTGTCACAGGTGCGACAGACAGTCGTTGAAGGAAAGGGTGGGTGGGGAGTCTGGTTTGCTGCATGCTCTTTCCGCTGCCTGCGCTTGTTTTCTGCATGCTCTCGGCGATGAGACTCGAGGTGCTCAGCGCTCTCCCGGATGGTCTTCCTCCACTTAGAGCGGTTATTTGCCAGGGATTCCTAGGTGTCGGTGGGGATGTTGCACTTTATCAGGGAGGCTTTGAGGGTGTCCTTGAAACGTTTCCTCTGCCCACCTGGAGCTCGCTTGCTGTGTAGGAGTTCTGAGTAGAGCGCTTGCTTTGGAGACTTGTGTCCGGCATGCGGACAATGTGGCTCGCCCAATGGTCGAGTGTAGTCAGTGCTTTGATGCTGGAGATGTTGGCCTGATCAAAAACACTGATGTTGGTGTGTCTAATCTCCCAGGGGATTTGCAGGATCTTGCAGAGACATTGTTTGTGGTATTTCTCCAGCGATTTGAGGTTTCTGCTCAATGTATGATCCACGTCTCTAAGCCACACAGCAGAGGGTGGGTATCACTACAGCCCTGCAGACCATAAGCTTGGCGTCAGATTTGAGGGCCTGATCCTCGAACACTCTCTTTCTCAGGCGACCGACAGCTGCCCTGGCACACTGGAGGCGGTGTTGGACAACGTCGTCGATGTCTGCTCCTGCCGATAGCTGGCTCCTGAGGTATGGAAAGTGGTCCATGTTGTCCAAGGTCACGCCTCCAAAGGAACTGAAGCAAGTATTTGGGGAGGGGGCAACAGAAGAGGAAAAAAAGATGATCTCAATAATAAAAGAGAACAATTTAAAATAATAAAAGTAAAATATAAAAAAGAAAAAAGGCAGAAGTGAAAGAATAAAAAATGTAAAACAAAAATTGCAAAAGGGAGAAATATAAAAAAGAAACAAAAACAGTATATATTAAATTTGATATTCCATGAAAACAAACATGACTTTTTATTCCTGACCACCAGAAGTAAGAAGTTACAAACCTGGCACACTTCCCTTGGCATTATATAATGAAATATATACGTTATCAGTCATTACTGACTAAACTTCAAAGGCTTGTTCCTATTTCCATTCTGTCACTATGTGTTCCTACACTTGAAATACTGGGCAGCAGTCCTTTGTGCTAGTTATTCAGGGCTAGCTCACCTCTGAGGAATGCAATACAGCATCACATTTGCCGGCAAAAACTGACTTGCTGATTCTGTGGGAACAGAAGCTAAAAGTACATTTGGGCAATTAGACTCTCATAACCTCATTGAGTACAGTACAGTACATGCTAGTTAATGATTGGATGGTTCATGGGACCATCCTTTTAAGTGGAACATGTGCTCTGGCATCGATTGCTTCCATACACATGCTACGAGTTTATAGAAGCACTTTAGATAGAGAGTTGCTTCTTTGATATTATCCTTACGAGCACAGCCAGTGATTTATTTTCTCTATTGAACAAATCAATGTTATTAATAAAGTAGTTTAACTACTTTGTAGTGGCTACTGAGATTTTTTTTCGGAAAAGATGCTTACTTGACTATGGAAACTGTGCATAGCTAGAAATTCGTGGAAAAGGATGGCCAAAACACAGGTAACACCCTCATTACCAAATGCTAATCCTCTGTTGGAGATGAGTTAATAATGTTATACCTTGTACGCATTGTCCGCATGCTGGACACAAGACTCCCAAAGCAAGCGCTCTACTTGGAACTCCTACATGGCAAGCGGGCCCCAGGTGGGCAGAGGAAATGTTTCAAGGACACCCTCAAAGGCTCCTTGATGAAGTGCAATATCCCTACTGACACCTGGGAGTCCCTGGCCAAAGACCGCCCTAAGTGGAGGAAGAGCATCCGGGAGGGCGCTGAGTACCTCGAGTCTCGTTGTCCAGAGCATGCAGAAAACAAGCGCAGGCAGCGGAAGGACCGTGCGGCAAACCAGACTCCCCACCCACCCTTTCCTCCAACGATTGTCTCCCACCTGTGATAGAGACTGTAATTCCTGTATTGGACTGTTCAGTCAACTGAGAACTCACTTTTAGAGTGGAAGCAAGTCTTCCTCAATTTCGAGGGACTGTCTATGATGGTGATATGATGATGATAGTTACGGGACACGTTACTGTTGATTAGCAGCAACATATATACTACTGATTATGTGAAAGGATAAAGCAAATAAAAGGAAAGCTATTCACACACAGAATTGTTCCCATTAATTGTTTTCTGCGATATTGAAATGTCCCTCGATTATCGAAAGATTCTCTATTGTCTAGTGACCTAACACCATGGTTACCTGCCTTTGCCTACATCCTAGGGTCTTAAAAGATGTGGCTGCAGAGATAGTCGATGTATTGGTTGTAATCTACCAAAATTCCCTGGATTCTGGGGCGGTCCCGGCAGATTGGAAAACCGCAAATGTAATGCCCCTATTTAAAAAAGGAGGCAGACAAAAAGCAGAAAACTAAAGGCCAGTTAGTCTAACATCTGTCATTGGGAAAATGCTGGAGTCCATTATTAAGGAAACAATAGCGGGACATTTGGAAAAACATAATTCAATGAAGCAGAGTCAGCATGGTTTTATGAAAGGGAAATCATGTTTGAAAAATTTGCTGGAGTTCTTTGAGGATGTAATGAGTAGGGTGGATAAGGGGTAACTAATGGATGTGGTGTATTTGGATTTCCAGAAGGTTTTCGATAAAGTGCAACATAAAAGGTTATTGCACAAGATAAAAGTTCACGGAGTTGGGGATAATATATTAGCATGGATAAAGGATTGGCTGACTAACAGAAAACAGAGAGTCGGGATAAATGAGTCATTTTCTGGTTGATAAACAGTAACTAGTGGGGTGCCACAGGGATTGGTGCTAGGGCCTCAACTATTTACAATCTATATTAATGACTTGGCTGAAGGGACTGAGTGTAATGTAGCCAAGTTTTCTGATGATACAAAGATGGGTGGGAAAGCCAATTATGAGGAGGACACAAAAAATCTGCAAAGGGATGTAGACAAGCTAAGTGAGCGGGCAAAAATTTGGCAGATGGAGTAAAATGTGGGAAAATGTGAGGTTATCCACTTTGGCAGAAATAATAGAAAAGCAAATTATAATTTAAATGGTGAAACATTGCAAAGTGCTGCAGTACTGAAGCACAAAAAGTTAGTATGCAGTTATAACAAGTAATCAGGAATGCAAATGGAATGTTGGCCTTTATTGAAAGGGGGATAGAGTATAAAAGCAGAGAAGTCCTGCTACCACTGTACAGGGTATTGGTGAGGCCACACCTTGAGCACTGCGTACAGTTTTGGTCTCCATATTTAAGGAAGGATATACTTGCATTGGAGGCTGTTCAGAGAAGGTTCACTAGGTTGATTCCGGAGATGAGGGGGTTGACTTATGAAGATAGGTTGAATAAGTTGGGCCGATACTCATTGAAGTTCAGAAGAATGAGAGGTGATCTTATCGAAACATTCAAGATAAAAGGGGGCTCGACAAGGTGGATGCAGAGAGGATATTTCCTCTCATAGGGGAAACTAAAATAAGGGGACATAGTCTTAGAATAAGGAGACGCCCATTTAAAACTGAGATGAGGAGGAATTTCTTCTCTCAGAGGGTTGTAAATCTATGCAATTCTCTGCCCCAGACATCTGTGGAGGCTGGGTCATTGAATATATTTAAGGCGGAGATAGACAGATTTTTGAGCGATAAGGGAATAAAGGGTTATGGGGAGCGAGCAGGGAAGTGGAGCTGAGTCCATGATCAGATCAGCCACAATCTTATTAAATGGCGGAGCAGGCTCGAGAGGCCAGGTGGCCCACTCCTGCTCCTATTTCTTAAGTTTTTATGTTCTTATATTCTGTTTCAAGGGTCCAGATTTACAATCCAGCTCAAAGTCACTAATTAAATTATCTCCTTTGATGGCTGTAAAGGATCGCAAATTATATAAAAGGTAGGAGCCAAATAAGCATTGACAATATCACAATACCAGTCGACAAGGATCCACAGTATCAAACTGCTTCTTATCCAACTCTCTCAGATGTCACGTTGCCTACATTACAACAGTGATTGTACTGAGATCATGAAAGGTGTGATATAAATGAAAGTTCTTTCTTTTCTTTTATAAGGGACCTAGATTAAGACAGAATGGAAATATTAACAATGTGTATTGAAGGTTGCTCCTATAAGACAAAAGTAGAATTCTCTGGTGCTTTTAAGCTTTGCCAAAAATTTACATCTGGTTTTATAATTGTCACTCTATGCTGGAGCAAGATTTCCCCTGCAGAACTGTCAACTGTTTCCCTGTAACCATTGAAAGAACCACCCATTGAACTGCTCTTGACTACTTTTGTATGTTTAAACCTAGAACAATCCAGGCCAGAGGTTGAGTTTATATTTTGCAATTATTGTAGCCTTAAAGGCTTGTTACTAAGTTGATCCATCTATTAGTATGTAACAATGGCTGTCCAAATTGCATGTTAGAGGAAATAGGTACCCTAATGAATTCTCATACAATTGTGAAAGTTTCCTTGTGATTCCCTATTCATTTATCAGTGCCTTTCGGTCACCCTTGTGGCTGCTTTTTTCTGTTTTATGAATGTTGGTTATATGGAGAAATCTAACATGAAGCAGACCCCTTTTCTCCATTTAATCTCATATTTTCAGAATACCAACCCCATCATCTAGTTTATGCTGGTATTTTTCATTACAAGCCATGGGTGGGCTGGAGTTTACTCCTGTGTCGGTTGGCCACTGGAGAAAATTTGGGATAGGATTTCACCCATCATCCTGATCTCACTGTGAACGGGATCCATTTTCATGAGTTGGGATCATTAGTTTTGCAGCGACAAAAATCCACACAATATTCCAACTGCAGCCAAAATAAGGTTTTGTATAAGATTAACATTACCTCCTTGCTTTGTATTGCAGGCTTGAGGTGCTAAATGGCTCACTCTTGTTCCTATTTCTTACGAGTTTAAGTACAAAACCAAAACTTTTTAATGGTCTTATCTGCATGTTCTGTCAGATTAATGACCTGTGAATCAGCATACCAAGGGTGTTCTCTTCCTCTATTCCATTTAATGGGCTCAATTTTCCCCAAGCCCTTTTTCTAGTGTATTGCTAAAGTTACGCCCGTTTTTCTCGGCCAGAAATGTGTCGGAAGTAGTTTGCCAAAGTTTCCCCGATGTATAATTCCAATTTGCCGCCGCGCAGTGTGTCCAGTCGCCTCGGGGGGTGGAGCCTGCTGTCTGCGCCGAAAAACAATGCCGCACCTTCTGCGCATGTGCAGAAAAAAAATTTATGTTTCTCACATCGTTGCAATGGACGTGCATGCTCAGTTCAGCTCCGAGTTGGCAATCGGCCATTTTTAAAGAGCCAGTTGTGTGTGTGAGAAGGGGTGCTGTGTGAGAGCATTGGAAAAATCGCAGCTGCAGCAGTACAAGATGCAACATGGTGCAAGGACCAAGAATTTCCTACAGGAAGAAGTGGAGGCACTAGTTACTGTGATTGAGAACAGATGGCAGGAGCTGGACACCAGCAGAGGTCACATAAAAGTTCCACCCAAAGAAATGAAGAAACACTGGAACCAAGTTGCAGAAGATTACTGCGCAGTGGTGAACACCACGAGATCTGAAGGCCAGTGTAAAAAGAAATGGCAGGACCTTGGTCAAGTAGCTCATGTAAATAATATTTTCATTTATTCAATGGAATTGCAATTGTAAATGTGACCAGCTGTATGTCCCACCCAGCGGAAAAACACACTCTTTAAAAAGTTAGGTTTTCATCTTTGCAGAGGAAGGTGCCATATAATAAAAGGGAAAGAACTCGAATAGGAGGAGGCCCGGCAAATCTGCATGCACTGACACCCTTGGAAGAGAAGGTCGCTGCTTTGATGGATCCTGCCTGGAGAAAAGCAATCACCACTGCACAAGCTGGGCCCACACTTGAGGGAGAGGGCAAGTCCTGCAAATTCATCGTGGTCCTTCAAATCAGCCTGCTGCCAGGCTTGCGATGTGTGAGCCTACTCATTCCACCCACCCTGTCCCCTCCTCTGCTGCTAACTATTTGTCCGTTTCTGTTATACTTTGCAGCACTTGGGGCCAATCCTGACAACGCAGAAGAAGATTCAGACACGAACCTCTTCCAATCCAACCCTCCAGACCAAGAACATGGGGGTGAGGAGGAGGGGATGGAGCTGGATGAAGCTCCCACTGTTGTACTGACTTTGGAGTTGGTGTCACTCATTGAGGTGACAGCTCCTTCCGTGACTAGTGGTTTGAGTGTTGGTGGGACATTCCATGGTTTCACACCTTCCAAGGTTGCGGGTCCCAGTGGTGGAGTGCAGCGAGGCACACCCAGGGCCCTACCGTCCCAGGCTGCGGGTCCTAGTGGTGGGATGCAATGAGGCACACCCAGGGCCCAACCGTCCCAGGTTGCGGGTCCCAGTGTTGGGGTGCAAGTCACACCCGTGAGGAGGAGAGGAAAGAGAGCTCGACCGCGCTCTCCTGAGGTGCAGAATCTAACAGATGTGGTTCAGATGATGTCATTGAGTGTGGAGAGCATTGATCTTACCCGATCATTCTGGGACTCCATCAGTGGGATGAGTGATGAGGTAACGGGACTGTCTAGAGAAGTAACAGCAATGGCACGAGAAATGGGAACGATATCCGGGATTATCAGTGAGGAAATAGTGGCCTTGAGGGAGGGAATATCAGAGGTAGTGCAAACCATGTCACTGACCATGAGGGAGGAAATGTTGCAGGTAGTTCAGGCAGTTTTGCTCAACATGAGGGAGGAAATGTTGCAGGTCGTTGAGACACTGTCAGGACGCATGAGGGACGGCATGTTGGAGTTAGCTGCTGCAATAAGGGAACATCCCAAGACCCTGCGTCCATTGACAGAATCAACTGTCACTCCCGTTCCAATGCCTCGGAAGAGCCCAAAGCCGGGCCCTCCAACTTGCCGCCTGACGCCGATGCCCCCACTCCACCCCCCCCAACAGGTGTGCAGTACCCCAGATGTTAGAAAGAATAAGCTTGGTACCAAGCCCAGAAACGCTGCGCCACCGTCTGTGGGCAGGGGTGGTGGAGAATCCTAGACCAATCGCAGTGACGGTCTTAGAATAAGGTGGAGGAGAGATGAGTGCTGTTGTTATTGTTATTATTATTGTTGTTACTGTTGTAACTGTTCTCAAATTAAAAGTTTTTTGTAAATTTACAAGTTTAAAAGTTTGTAAGTGATCTTAAAGTTGTTAAGTAATCTTAAAGAGTGATCTTAGAGTAATGTTTGACACAAGAATAATTTTATTAACTACAAAAGAACTGTTTGTTAAACTTTTGAATAAAATATATTTTACATTAAAACTGAATCATGTTCCATTAACACAACACTACGGGCCCAAGTTTCCACATGATTCGCGCCTGATGTTTAGGAGCAACTGGTGGAGAACGGACTATCTTAGAAATCGCAATTCTCCACATTTTTTTTTCTGCTGTTCTAGTCAGGTAGAACAGTTCTACTTTGGAACAGAATTTTTTCTTCAAAAGGGGGCGTGTCCGGCCACTGACGCCTGATTTGAAAGTTTCCACAGTGAAAACGTACTCCAAACTAAAGTAGAATGGAGCAAGTGAAGATTTTTGTAGAACTGAAAAAACCTGTTCTACACATTAAAAAATCAGGCGCAGGTTACAAATTAGGCGTCCAGAACGAGGTGGGGGGGGGAGGGGGAAGTCATTAAATTCTATAATAAATCCTTATTTATACTTATACAAATATTATACAAATAAATCCAACATGAATAAACATTTATAAGCAAAGAAAAGATTAAATAAACCATCTTCCTACCTGTGTGAAAGTGCTTCAGGCAGGTCTTTCGGGACCGAAGGCTGAACGGGCTGGCCCGAGACTTCGGGCAGGGCCCGTCCCCAGCACCAGATTTACAGGTAGGTGGCGTTGGGTTGGGTTGGGTTGGGTCGGGTCAGGGAGGTTCGGTTCGGTTCGGGTCGGGGAGGAGGGAGAGAGAGGGAGAGAGAGAGGGAGAGAGGGCGGGAGAGAGGGAGGGAGAGGGGGGGGAGAGAGAGGGGGAGAGGGGGGGAGAGAGAGAGGGAGGGGGGGGAGAGAGAGAGGGAGGGGGGGGAGAGATAGAGGGAGAGGGGGGGAGTGAGAGAGGGAGGGAGAGAGGGAGGGAGGAAGGGAGGGGAGGAAGGGAGGGGAGGGAGGGAGGGGAGGGAGGTCAGGTCGCATCCAGTCCGGGAGCGGGAGTCAGGTCGGGTCGGGTCCAGTGGGGGCGGGGGGTCGGGTCGGGGGGCGGGAGCGCGGGTCGGGTTGGGTCCAGTCGGGGGGGCAGGGAGCGGGAACAGGAGCGCGGGTCGGGTCGGGACCAGTCGGGGGGGCGGGGAGCGGGAACAGGAGCGCGGGTCGGGTCGGGTCCAGTCGGGGGGGCGGGGAGCAGGAACAGGAGCGCGGGTCGGGTCGGGTCCAGTCGGGAAGCGGGAACAGGAGCGCGGATCGGGTCGGGTCCAGTCGGGGAGGCGGGGAGCGGGAACAGGAGCGCGGGTCGGGTCGGGTCCAGTCGGGGAGGTGGGGAGCGGGAACAGGAGCGCGGATCGGGTCGGGTCCAGTCGGGGAGGCGGGGAGCGGGAACAGGAGCGCGGGTCGGGTCGGGTCCAGTCGGGGAGGCGGGGAGCGGGAACAGGAGCGTGGGTCGGGTCGGGTCCAGTCGGGGAGGTGGGGAGCGGGAACAGGAGCGCGGGTCGGGTCGGGTCCAGTCGGGGAGGCGGGGAGCGGGAACAGGAGCGCGGGTCGGGTCGGGTCCAGTCCGGGGGGGGGGGGGCGGAGCGGGAACAGGAGCAGAGGCCGGGTCGGGTCCAGTTGGGGGGGCGGAGCGGGAACAGGAGCACGGGTCGGGTCCAGTCGGGGAGCGGGAACAGGAGCGCGGGTCGGGTCGGGTCAGTCGGGGGGGGGGGCGGGGAGCGGGTGTCGGGTCTGGTCCGGAGACAGTGGGGGGCGGGGAGTGGGTGTCGGGTCTGGTCCGGAGGCGGGGTGGGGGGGAGCGGGTGTCGGGTCTGGTCCGGAGGCAGGGGGGAGGGGAGTGAGTGTCGGGTCTGGTCCGGAGGCAGGGGGGAGGGGAGCGGGTGTCGGGTCTGGTCCGGAGGCAGGGGGGGTGCGGGGAGCGGGTGTCGGGTCTGGTCCGGAGGCAGGGGGAGGCGGGGAGCGAGTGTCGGGTCTGGTCGGGCGGGGAGCAGGAGCTGGCCGTGGGAGGAGCCTTATTCACGCAGCCCCAGTGAGGCCATTCAGCCAGGGCTAGGGGCTGCGTGCTTCGGGCCCCTCCCACACAGTTCGGCGCCTGGAGCTACTGCACTTGTGTGCCCACTGTAGCGCGCATGTGCAGAGGTCCCGGCACTGTTTTCAGTGCAGGGACCTGGCTCCGCCCCCCCACAGCTCGTGCTGGCTGCGCCGAGGGTCAGAGGACCTGCCGGTAGGTGGAGAATACCGATGATTTTTTTAGGCGCACTTTGTGGCGCGAAAAACGGGCGTCCAGGTCGGGACTGCGCCGTTCTAGGTGCATGTGGAAACTTGGGCCCTACCTTACGGAACAGCTCCAAACAGTAAACATGGTCCATGTGGAATAGTTGTCGCTGAGCCCTCAGGCATCAGCAAAGCATTCACGGATGAGCTGCTGGTGCAAGGCTCAAGCAATTGTTAAAGGGGCACGATAGCCCGCCCTCCTCGTCCGTCGTGCTCCGGCCTCAGGCACTTGCATGGTTTCCTCATCCTCCTCCTCATCATCATCTGCCTCTTCCACATCATTATCATCAGCCACTCTCACCGCAGGTGGGTCTTCCACTACCAGGTGCTGCTGCCTCATGATGGCTAAGTTATGCAGCATGGAGCACACACCAGTGAACTGAGCGACAATCTCAGGGGAGTATAGCAAGTAGCCTCCGGAATGGTCCAGGCATCGGAAACACTGTTTCAAGATGCCAATGGTCCTCTCTATGATGCTGCACGTCACAGTGTATGACATGTATTCACGGTCAGCTTCCGTCCAGGTTATGCGTAGGAGCATCTTGAGCCAGGTGGTGAGGCCATCCCTTTGTCTCCCAGTAGCCAGCTCTATCCTTCTGGCTGCTGCTGCTGAAACATGGCAGATGTAATGCTGTTGCATAGGATGAACGCATCATGGGTGCTCCCAGGGTATCTTGCATCGACTGACATGATATGATACATGTCGTCACACACGAGCTGTACATTAATGGAGTGGAAGCCTTTTCTGTTCCTGTACATTTCGGAATCCTCTAACGGTGCTTGCAAGGCCATGTGGGTACAATCAATGCAGCCCTGCACCTTTGGGAAGCCAGCAATCTTGGAGAAGCCCACGGCCCTCTCATGGATTGCTTGTGTGGTTATGGGAACTTTATGAAGTCATTCCTCTGCGCATACAGTGAAGCCGTGACCTGGTGAATGGAGACATGTATTGCATGTTGAGAGATGCCGCACACATCCTCAGTTGTAGCTTGAAATGAGCCGGAGGCATAGAATGAAAGTGCAGCTGTAACCTCCACTTCAACTGACAAAGGAGTCCTCCTGATGCTTCTAGGTTGCAGGTCTGCTTTGACCAACTCACAGATCTCAGTTACAACTTCTTTGTGGAAACGCAGCTTTCTGACACAGTTTGCATCACTCAGGTGGAGGTACGAACACCTGTCTCGATATACCCAAGGTGGGTAAGATCTCCTGCTCAGCATCCTATGGGCTCTGATGTTCCTGATGCAATGATGTTGAATCAATTGTCTCCTACGTAGCACCATGAGGCAGAAGGCTCGCACAAGGTATGGCATTGTCAGTATTGGCTCCATACTTAAATTTAACCTTTGAAAGAAGCTCAAAATGGCAGGAAAGCACGCAGCACAGGTTCGCAGTTCTCTCTCTCCCCAAGGTATGAATGTATCACACCCAAGGTCTTGTGACTTCTCCTCTCTCCCCCCCTCCCCTTAACTAATTGCTGTTTTGTGACTTCTCCTCTCCTCCCCCCCACCCTCCCCCCCACCCCCCCCACTCATTGCAGTCTTTAGAAGCCTTCCGATCGGCACCTCGCTCCCCAGGCTCAAAGCCTTCCGATCAGCACCTCCCCCTCTCTCTCTCTCTCTCTCTTTCCCTCTCCCCCCGCCCTCCCCCCCATGGCTTGTTTTCTAACCAAGCCCCGAGCCCCTGTGTCTGGGCGCAGGGCCGATTCTGCCGGCCAAAGCTACGACCCTCCAGCCCCGCTTCAAGACGTTCGCTGGTGGCGTGTGAGTGAGTAAAAATATGAGAAAACTTCAGAAATCCAACAAATTTACAGTTACTATATTGACAGGTAAAAAAAGTTGAACTTTATTATTGATTTTGACAGTGTTCTTGATTCCTTCCAAAATCTTCGATTTAAAAACAATGGCGTCTTTCAGCGCCGATTTGTCAATGTGCGCTGGTTTTCTTAACTCACCAGAAGGTTTTTCGAGAGTGGCCAGATACGCCGACCTAGGAGGAAAAAACATTGGCCAAACTGCGAAAAATTATAAAACCGGCGCAGACATGATGTCAAAATAAACTAGCCTAGAAATATCGTAACATCGCAGATCGCAGGGGGAAACTTAGAAAAAAATAAATATACCAAAAAAAAGGCGAGCGCCAAAAAATCGGTGCAAATGACCAGGGAAAATTGAGCCCATGTCTTTGGGACTGAAATTCAGGGCCCGGATTAGGCCCGTTACTTGCGTTTTGCAGCAGCCATGCGGCGGAATCGCGTGCTTCCGCGTTGCAGTTGATTGGCCGCCACGATCCAAATTCACCTTGGGGATTTTTCAGGCAGTCCCCACTTCTGCCCCGTTGCTGCCGACCACCCGAATGTGTCATCAAAGCACGCACCGCCGATCTGCCGCACCTCCATCCCACTCCGCGCAAAAGTTACCTAAAAAAACCATTGATCCGCCACGCGGTGCCCCTGACAGCTTTTTCTGTCGGTGCATCTTGTTTTGTGTGTGTGAGCCACGGCAGCATGGTGGCCCTTCAAGGGGAGGGCGCACTGCCGTGGCCGTGATTTTTTTTTTTTGCCGATCGACTTCCCGATCGGCCGGACAATTATGGCCTCGGGTTCAGCCGAACCACCAACAGGCAGCCTGGCACCCCCGCTGGCTGGGCTGTAATCCTCCCTGGTGGCCCAGTGGCCTAAACTAAAAAAAATCGCTGCTTCTCTCCCCTTTAAATGAGGGGAAAGATGTGGTGAAGCACACACGCACACTGACGTCACCACTGCTCTGTCGCTGAGTGACAGCGGCATAAACTCAGTCCCGTCCCCACTTCTGCCTCTCACCAGCACTTACCGGTGCACTTCTGCCCCCATTATAACTGATTTCCGGTGTGCTCAAAAAAAAAAGACAAAGCCCTGAATATCGATCAAGAGTCGACCTCTTCTGAGATGGCGGTAAAAACACTTTAAAAATCATAAGTGTGGCAGCTTTCTGGCGAGCCTGAATTTTGGCCCCTTACTATTTAAGGTGTTTTTTCTATTCTTATTATGAATGCAATGCTGCATATATACTAGAGTTGCCAATGCTTCCCGATTGCCCGGGAGTCTCTAGGAATGGGGCATGTATCTCCCAAGTACTGCTGCTAGCAGCCTAGGAGAACATCGCACTTTTAATTCCTCGCTGCAGTAGTGGCTACCTCGCTCCATGACATCATCGACTACCACTGTAGATAGCTGGCCCCCACTTAGGACTGATCAGAAATGGGATCGGCGAATGGAGAAACAACCGAAAGTTGAGTAGGAGGGGAGGGAGAGAAACGGCATGTGGAGAGGTACGGGGCTGAGTTGGAAGAGTGTGAACAGGGTCTAAGGGTGGGGAAGTGGGGCTCTGGGGAGCATGAGTGGATAACCAGTCTGGGGGTGGGGGTAGAGAGTGACAACGGACTGGAGGTCAGGGAGCGGGAGAGAGAGAGGAGTGGGGGACGGGGGATGAGTGCTCGGGGTAAAAGAGGGAGATTGAGGAAAGAGGTCAGGAGATGGGGCTCGGGGGAAGAGAGGGAGACTCGAATGGGGGACCGGCAGATTGGGGCGTGGGCGGGAGAGAGAGAAGGTGACTGGGGAATGGGGTGGAAATGGGTGTGGAGTCCAGAATTTTTGCAGAGCTCGGAGCATCAGCAGCAATGTGAGTAGGAGCGTCGCTGAGATAGGAGCTGCTTGTAAATGAGTGAGTGAAACCCGTGGAATTTATTCTGAGTAAATAGTGAAAGATTGCTTTCACTGGTCGGCAAATGGGGAACAAGGTGATGGAGACTGAGAATTCTCACTGGAAGAATCAAGAAAGAAGGAAGATTTATGCTCGTGGAGATATTACACCATAGGATGCTTCACCACGTGATTATTGAGGCAGAGACTAGAACTTAATTTTTAAGTGAATGGGATAAGTATTTGCAAAGGGGGAATATAAGAGGATCTGGGGGAATGGAATTACTGGAGAGTGCGCCATCATAGGCACTGGCACAGGGTGGTGAAAGGGCCCCTCCTGTGCTGTCATTTCTATTATTCTATCAACATTTTCCTTTATTGCCCAGGAAGTTGTTTAGAAATGTTAATGCTGAGCTGAGTTTAGGATGTATGCCCTGTGAGAAGTGCCCCAAAAATCGGGCTTGCTGTCCTCGGTTTGGTTCAGGCCGATCTGTGCTGGCCGGTTTTGACATGAGAAGTCCAAGCAAGAACTCTAATTTCAGAGTTATCAACTTCACTCAGAATCTGAATTCAAACCAGAGTCCAAGGAGGTAGGGAGAGAGATCGGGTCTGTTAAAAGTAGCATTGAATGGGGAGGCTGACCACGCCTTGTATAGTCCAGCGGATTCTGACTGTCATCATCATAGACAGTCCCTCGAAATCAAGGAAGACTTGCTTCCACTGTAACAGTGAGTTCTCAGGTGACTGTACAGTCCAATGCGGGAATTACAGTTTCTGTCACAGGTGGGTCAGACTGTTGTTGGAGGAAAGGGTGGGTGGGGAGTTTGGTTTGCCGCACGCTCCTTCCGCTGCCTGCGCTTGTTTTCTGCATGCTCTCGGTGATGAGACTCGAGGTGCTCAGCGCCCTTCCGGATGCTCTTCGTCCACTTAGAGCGGTCTTTGGCTCCTAGGTGTCGGTAGGGATGTTGCATTGTATCAAGGAGGCTTTGAGGGTATCATTGAAACATTTCCTCTGCCCACCTGGGCTCGCTTGCTGTGTAGGAGTTCCGAGTAGAGCGCTTGCTTTGCGAGTCTTGTGTCTGGCATGCGGACAACGTGGCTCACCCAACAGAGCTTGTCGAATGTGGTCAGTGCTTCGATGCTAGTTACAGGGTGAATATCAGCGGGTTATAGAATTACTACTAGTTACCAATAGGATATCAGGGTAATACACCTATTACTACCAGTTACATATCAGTGAGCTATTGTATTAGTGTTAGTTATGAGGGGAATCTGAGTATTACCAATATTGTCGCAATTTCATGGAGATGCTATTAGTTACTGGTGGAAACAAAGTTCCTCCCATCTCTGGTTAATCCCTGTGAATCCTTCCCTCCACATTGGTTCTCCTCTTTGCTGCCTTTGGTTTCCCATTATTGCCTGCTCACAGTGGCATTCTGGTTCTCACATAATAGCTGTTAGCCTGGAACCACGTGCGAAGATACTCAACAGGGGATCCAAACGTTATGAGGTAACTACAATAATATTTGCAGATGTCACCTGATCAGTCATCACATGGTCAGAATGTCACATGACCAACCTTTTAGGAATTACTTCAATCAGAGTTGCCAATCCTAATGTACACAGAAAATACTCTTCTGCGTCTTAAATCAGAATCTACTCAATTCAGATTGTTTTGGCTTAAAAATCCGTTTTTAGCTTAGCCTTACTCTAAGTTGTGAATTGCTGGGGGCATTCAAAGAAAAGATACCTTTCCCTGGCAAGGAGTGCTTTGTCTCCACCAGTTAAACCTAGTGCAAAGGCCTATTCCCTCCTTTTTAACAATAGAAATGATAGGACTTCAGTCTTGATTCAGAGTGTTAAGAGCAACACATGGAGGTCTTGGGTCTCCTTTTCAGCATCAATCCCTTAGGACCACCTAGAAAAAATAGAAGTGCCATTTGTAACAGGTAGCCCTAGGATTTTAACTCAGAATGCTTTAATTGAAATCAAGATCTGTCATTTGAATTAATCTGCACAAATTATTCCTTAGATGAAGCAAAATATCACAAAAATTATTACATTAAAAAAGGTTATTGACAATTTTTTTTCATGATTTCTAAACTAACATCCTAATAAAATCTAAAAAAATCTATTTGAATTGTTTCTTTTTTATCTGAGTTATAAGAAATAATTCTACACCAAAGTATTTTACACTGCAAGAGCTGAGTGCTTAAGCATGGAATTCCCAAGAAAGCAGAAATGCTTTCCTTTCCCAACCATCAGACATTATGTGGAGACCAAGTGGTTTCCAGTGTGACAGAATGAGGCTGAAAGCTGGACAGTTTGTATTGCAGCCATGAGGACAGGAAGTATTCTGAGTTTCTGTTGCAGTAGTTGGCCTCAGATAATACCATTGTATAACCAGGCCGAGTGACCTCTCCCACCATCTAGAGTATAGAGCCTGGCGTCTGACTCCTTGGCTGCTTTCCAGCTTTAAGCTCTCTTGCACAAGGTGTGTCCATTTCATACAGTCCCATACACTTAGTGTAGGCCACACCTCACCTTGCAGAGGAAATCTGGCCACAACTCCAGACTTTATGACTTTTTGTTTCAACATGGGCTGCAAAGTTTTATTCACACTGAACTCAGGGAGAACTATTTTAAACTCGTCAGCAGTAAATTAGTTGATGACAGGATTATTGTCGGAATTCTATCCTCAGTGTGCCTCATTGCTAATAAAATTCTATTTTCTTTGCCAATGATAAATGACGACCTACTTTTCATTTTTGCACTATATCTAGTCACTTAAGCTGTTCTTACAAATTAGGCAGTTGTGTAACCTTTCTTAAAAATAAACTTCTTCTTAATTTCAAAAAGTTAAATTCATCTTTTAGTTTTTTTTCTCCTGCTTTCTTCTTCCTCCTTACCACATACTACGTCCAAGACAGCAGGCATTCTGGATCTAGCTTCTGCCAATGCTGTTCTCTGACTACAGATTGTGACAAAACCCAGGGATTCCGGAGATGAGGGGGTTGACTTATGAAGATAGGTTGAGTAGGTTGGGCCTATACTCATTGGAGTTCGGAAGAATGAGAGGTGATCTTATCGAAATGTATAAGATAATGAGGGGGCTCGACAAGCTGGATGCAAAAAGGATATTACCACTCATAGGGGAAACTAAAACTAGGGGACAGAGTCTCAGAATAAGGGGCCGCCCATTTAAAACTGAGATGAGGAGGAATTTCTTCTCTCAGAGGTTTGTAAATCTATGGAATTCTTCGCCCCAGAGAGCTGTGGAGGCTGGGTCATTGAATATATTTAAGGCGGAGATAGACAGATTTTTAAGTGATAAGGGAATAAAGGGTCATGGGGAGCAGGCAGGGAAGTGGAGCTGAGTCCATGATCAGATCAGCCATGATCTTATTGAATGGTGGAGCAGGCTCGAGGAGCCAAATGGCATACTCCTGCTCCTATTTCTTATGTTCTTATGATGTTTTGTCTTATGATTCTCACTGACTTCCTGTGAACATATACCTAGTTGGAGAGCTTACCTGAATCATAGAGACAAAGTCCTATCCCACTATCCTGTGACATAACATATTGGCCTAATTTATGGTCAGTGGCGAAGTTAAGGCATTCCCTGCTGGCCCCAAAGTAAATTTCCCACAAAGATCTTGCGATCTCTCTGGCAAGATGTTCAGCTTTTCCGATGTATAATTGAAATCAACTCAAGTTCATGGAGATTCCCAGCAAAGAGCTGCTGTGACGTCAATAAGCTGTCTAAGCAGCCAATCAAAGCATTCCTTTGCCAGTTCCTCAAACACTCCTTCCAGGTGGAACAGTGATTTACTTGTACTTCTTTCAATTTAGTATACTGTATTCACTGCTCACGATGTGGTCTCCTCTACATTGGGGAGGCCAAATGGAGATTGGGTGACCGCTTTGCGGAACACCTCCGTTCAGTTTGCGAGCTTCCGGTCTCCTGTCATTTTAATTCTCCACCCCACACCCACTCTGACCTCTCTTTCCTCAGCTTTTGAGAGAAGAAATTCCTCCTTAAAATGGAAATGAGGAGGAATTTCTTCCCGCAGAGGGTCGTGAATCTTTGGAATGCTCTACCCCAGAGAGCAGTGGAGGCTGGGTCATTGAATATATTTAAGGTGGAGATAGACACATTTTTGAATGGCACGGGTGTCAAGGATTATGGGGAGCATGCAGGGAAGTGGACTTGAAGCTAAGATCAGATCAGCCATGATCTTATTGAATGGTGGAGCATGCTCGAGGGGTTAAATGGCCGACTCCTGCTCCTATTTCTTATGTCCTACACTGTTCCAATGAAGCTCAACGGAAGCTTGAGGAACATCACCTCATCTTTGGATTAGGCACTTTACAACTTTCCAGACTCAACACTGAGTTCAACGATTTCAGATCATAATCTCTGCCCCCATTTTTTCAGACAGCAGCTGCTGGTAATGATTCTGCAGTTGCCCTTCACACTTCTTCTCGACCCATCTTTTGTTTCTTTACTGGTCTCATTACCATCTCCTTTTGCCTTGCACCATCATCCCTTTTGCCATTTAATCTCTCCAGCCTGCCACCCTATCATTGAACTTCCCTTTTGTTCTTCTCTCCCCTCCCCCTTTCCCTGCCTCTGTACTTGCTTAAAACCTTACATCTGTAACCTTTTCCAGTTCTGACGAAAGGTGATCGACTGCCTTAACTCTGTTCCTCTCTTCACAGATGCTGCCTAGCCTGCTGAGTATTTCCACCATTTTCTGTTTATATTTCAGATTTCTAGCATCCGCAGTATTTTGCCTTTTGTACTGGAATAGGATTCTCCTTTTCTACTTTTAGTGTTATTGGTCTTTGAGCAATAGTGTAGCACGAGCAATATTGGATTTGCTGCCTGTTATACATCTCTCTCAATTATCATTTTCATTGATTTCAATGAGAGATGTATAATGGGCAGCTGATCCAATATTGCTCATTTTACACTATCCCCTAAAGTCAAAATGATCTTCCTATGGGGCCAAAATTGATGGACCGTCCAATTCTCGGCGGTCTTGTGGTGGTCGGTCAATCTTCACTGCCCGGTACCGCTGGGGCAGAGTGCTGGCAACATTGGTCTGGGCGGTCCTGAGCGCTGTGTCAGCAGAGAACAATGGACGGTCTGCTCCGGCGGTGCAGGGTAAGTTGTCTGGGATTTGGAACTCTTTGAGTCCCAGGTTCTGCGCACGCGCGCTCTTCCATTGACCTCTGTCAACCCCACCCCATGCGCACCCCCGAGAAAAGCAGTCCAGAGGCCAGAGACTGCCAATGTTGGATCGCAGGTAAGTGTAGATTTTTAATTCTTTTGTGCAGTGTTTTTGATTGATTTATAATACTTATATTTTTATTTATTTGTTTGTTTATTTATTTATTTATTTATTTTGCGTTTTTCGGGGGGGGGGGGGCGGAATTAGTCTCTGGGGGGGGGGGAATTACATCTTTGGCAGGGGGGACTAGATCTCTGGGGGGAGGACTAGATCTCTGGCGGTGGGATTAGATCTCGAGGGGATTAGATCTTGGGGGGAGGACTAGATCTCTGGGGGGATTAGATCTCCCTGGGGGAGATTCGATCTCTGGGGGGGGGATTCGATCTCTGGGGAGGATTAGATCACCGGGGGATTAGATCTCTCTGGGGGGGATTAGATCTCTGGGGGGGGATTAGACCTCTGGGGGGGGGGGATTAGATCACCGGGGGGGATTAGAGCTCTCTGGGGGTATTAGATCTCTGGGGGGGTGGACCAGATCGCTGGGGGAGATTAGATCTATCGGGGGATTAGATTTCTGGGGGGGATTAGATCTCTCTTTGGGGGGCATTGTATCTCCGGGTGGATTAAATCTCTGAGGGCAATTAGATCTCTGGGGAGGGATTAGATCTCTGGGGGAGGACTAGATCGCTGGAGGAGATTAGATCTATTGGAGGGATTAGATTTCTTGGGGGGAGGACTAGATCGCTGAGGATTAGAGCTCTCTTGGGGGGGATTAGATCTCTGGGGGGAAGACTCGATCACTGGGGGATTAGAACTCTCTTGGTGGGGATTAGATCTCTGGGGGGAGGACTAGATTGCTGGGGATTAGAGCTCTCTTGGGGGGGATTAGATTTCTGGGGAGGAGGTCTCGATCGCTGGGGATTAGAGCTCTCTTGGGGGGGATTAGATCTCTGCGGGGGAGGACTAGATTGCTGGGGGGGAAGGAACATTGTAGTTTACATATCACCGACATACCATCGGCACAAAACCACCTTTTTTCAGACAAACATGCAGCTCCGGTGGTATGTCTGGTGGTAGAGAGTCTGGATAAACGGGTCCTTTTCAGAATGGCAGGCAGTGACTAGTGGGGTGCCGCAGGGCTCAGTGCTGGGATCCCAGGTATTTACAATATACATTAATGATTTGGATGAGGGAATTGAGTGTAATATCTCCAAGTTTGCAGATGACACTAAGCTGGGTGGCGGTGGGAGCTGCGAGGAGGACGCTAAAAGGCTGCAGGGTTAGGTGAGTGAGCAAATGCATCGCAGATGCAGTATAATGTGGATAAATGCGAGGTTATCCACTTTGGTGACAAAAACACGAAGGCAGAATATTATCTGAATGGTGACAGATTAGGAAAAGGCGAGGTACATCGAGACCTGGGTGTCATGGTACATCAGTCATTGAAAGTTGACATGCAGGTACAGCAGGCGGTGAAGAAGGCAAATGGTATGTTGGCCTTCATAGCTAGGGGATTTTAGCACATGGTATTGGGGGTAATGAACTGATGCGGATAGAGAACTGGTTGGCAGACAGGAAGCAGAGAGTCGGGATAAGTGGGTCTTTTTCAGAATGGCAGGCAGTGACTAATGGGGTGCCGCAGGGCTCAGTGCTGGGACCCCAGCTATTTACAAAATACATAAATGATTGAGATGAAGAAATTGAGTGCAATAGCTCCAAGTTTGCAGATGACACTAAGCTGGGTGGCGGTGTGAACTGTAAGGAGTTTGCTAAGAGGTTGCAGGGTGACTTGGACAGGTTAGGTGAGTGGGCAAATACATGGCAGATGCAGTATAATATGGATAAATGTGAGGTTATCCACTTTGGTGGCAAAAACACGAAGTCAGCATATTATCTTAATGGTGGCAGATTAGGAAAAGGGGAGGTGCAAGGAGACCTGGGTGTCATGGTACATCAGTCATTGAAAGCTGGCATGCAGGTACAGCAGGCGGTGAAGAAGGCAAATGATATGTTGGCCTTCATAGCTAGGGGATTTGAGTATAGGAGCAAGGAAGTCTTACTGCAGTCGTACAGGGCCTTGGTGAGGCCTCACCTGGAATATTGTGTTCAGTGTTGGTCTCCTAATTTGAGGAAGGACATTCTTGCTATTGAGGGAGTGCAGCGAAGGTTCACCAGATTGATTCCCAGGATGGCAGGACTGACATATGAGGAGAGACTGGATCGACTGGGCCTGTATTCACTGGAGTTTAGAATGATGAGAGGGGATCTCATAGAAACTTGTAAAATTCTGACGGGACTGGACAGGTTAGATGCAGGAAGAATGTTCCCGATGTTGGGGAAGTCCAGAACCAGGGGACACAGTCTAAGGATAAGGGGTAAGCCATTTAAGACTGAGATGAGGAGAAATTTCTTCACTCAGAGAGTTATTAACCTGTGGAATTCCCTATCGCAGAGAGTTGTTGATGCCAGTTCATTGGATATATTCAAGAGGGAGTTAGATATGGCCCTTACGGCTAAAGAGATCTGGGGATATGGAGAGAAAGCAGGAAAGGGGTACTGAGGTGAATGATCAGCCATGATCTTATTGAATGGTGGTGCAGGCTCGAAGGGCCATATGGCTTACTCCTGCACCTATTTTCTATGTTTCTATGTTTCTATGTCGGCGATATGCTACCAATGTTGGACTATAGAGTGCTCCATGTGGGCGGATGGTATGCATACCGCCTGGCAGTATGTCACTGATGAATTTCCCGCCGGGCAGTCTATAGGTATTTTTTGATCAATTTCGCGATTTTGGGCCATATGTTGGTGGTCCGCGGGTGGCATATTGTGGTACGTCCACCAATTTTGGCCCCTATACTGCTGGAGAAAGGGTGGAACCTTGCTCGCCAAGAGCACATATCAGGGATTCAGCTGTGTGCGACTCACATTTTTATCATCATAACTGGTCAGAAAGTCATGGGGACTGTGGGGTTCACTTTAACCGAAGCATCTCGGTGAGAAACTGATGAGTTCTGATTGGTTGCCCATTTTACATCCCGCCTGCCGGGCGGGTTAGGTTTAAATTATCTACCACGTCTCTCAATTTCAGACATAAGTTGCTGGCCGGGGTGGCTCCCCACTGTGCAGTGCCAGCCTTTAAATGACTAACAACTCTACTAATAGAGAAGAGGCATCCTATTGCAATGAAGAGGATTCAAACTTGGGTAAATGTTAACAGTGCATGCTTTACAGATACACAACATCACTTCCCCCCCAAAGTCAAAGTGAAAACTATTTACAAGGTGAGGCGGTCGGGAGCCTTTCTTTCCCTGGTGGACCGCCTCGGTATAAATGTCTGTTCTGGGGTGTTGTTGGCCCTGCAGGGCTGCTAGGTGAGCCTGGCCTTGCTGGGCTGTTGGGAATGATGAGTTCAATTTCCTGGTCCGGCGTGGTGTCGTTGATCCTTTGGGTGTGTGTTGTGGGCTCGAAAAAGGTGATGTCTGCTGTGGGTTGTTCAGGGCAGTCTGTGAACTGCAGCCTTGTTTGATCCAGGTGTTTTCTGAAAATTTGCCCATTGTCTAGTTTGACTACAAGCACCCTATTCCTTTCTTTAGCTATCATCGTGCCCGCGATCCACTTGGGACCATGTCCATAGTTTAGCACATACACAGGGTCATTCAGATCAATTTCCCGTGACACAGTGGCGCGACCATCGTTTACATTTTGTTGCTGCTGCCTGCTCTCTACCTGATCATGCAGGTTGGGGTGAACCAGTGAGAGTCTGGTTTTAAGTGTCCTTTTCATGAGTAGCTCTGCCGGGGGGCACCCCTGAGCGAGTGGGGTCTTGTGCGGTAGCTGAGCAGTACTCGGGACAGGCGGGTTTGGAGTGAGCCTTCTGTGATTCGTTTAAGGCTCTGTTTGATGGTTTGCACTACCCGCTCTGCCTGCCCATTGGAGGCTGGTTTAAACAGGGTCAAGGTGACATGTTTGATCCCATTGCGGGTCATGAATTCTTTAAATTCGACACTGGTGAAACATGGCCCGTTGTCACTGACCAGTATGTCAGGCAGGCAGTGGGTGGCAAACATGGCCCTCAGGCTTTCAATGGCGGCGGTGGCGGTGCTTCCCGACATTATTTCACATTCAATCCATTTTGAAAAAGCATCCACCACCACCAGGAACATTTTACCGAGAAACGGGCCCACATAGTCGACATGGATCCTCGACCATGATCTGGAGGGCCATGACCACAAACTTAGTGGTGTGTCTCTGGGTGCGTTGCTCAACTGAGCACACACGCTGCATTGCCGTGCACAGGACTCTAAGTCAGAGTCGATACTGGGCCACCACACGTGGGATCTGGCTATTGCTTTCATCATTACTATACCCGGGTGTGTGCTGTGGAGATCCGAGATGAACGTCTCCCTGCCCTTTTTTGGTAGCACTACGTGGTTACCCCACAACAGGCAGTCTGCCTGAATGGACAGCTCGTCCTTTCGCCGCTGGAACGGCTTGATTGGCTCTTGCATTTCAATGGGGATGCTGGCCCAGTTCCCATGCAGTACACAGTTTTTTACTCGGGACAGCAGAGGATCTTGGCTGGTCCAAGTCCTAATCTGGCAGGCCGTGACAGGTGATTTATCATTTTCAAACACATCCATGACCATCAACAAGCCTGCGGGCTGCGCCATTTCCACCCCCTTGGTGGGCAATGGTAGCCGACTGAGAGCATCCGCACAGTTCTCGGTGCCTGGCCTGTGGCGGATGGTATTGTTATAAGCTGATAGCGTGAGTGCCCACCTTTGTATGCGGGCTGAGGCTTTAGTATTTATCCCCATGTTTTCAGCGAATAGGGATTTGAGGGGCTTGTGATCGGTTTCCAGCTCAAATTTGAGGCCAAACAGGTACTGATGCATTTTCTTTACCCTGAACACACACGCTAATGCCTCTTTCTCAATCATGCCGTAGGCCCTCTCAGCCTTAGACAAGCTCCTGGAAGCATAGGCGACAGGTTGCAACTTCCCCGCAACGTTAGCTTGTTGTAATACACACCCGACTCCGTACGACAACGCGTCACATGCTAGCACAAGTCTTTTACACGGGTTGTACAATACAAGCAGCTTGTTGGAGCATAAAATGTTTCTGGCTTTCTCAAAAGCAATTACTTGTTTTTTTCCCCATACCCAGTTCTCACCTTTGTGCAATAACACTTGTAGGGGCTCTAAAAGGGTACTTAACCCTGGTAGGAAGTTACCAAAATAGTTGAGGATTCCCAGGAACGACCGCAGCTCCGTGACGTTCTGTGACCTGGGCGCGTTCCTGATAGCCTCTGTCTTGGTGTCTGTGGACCGAATGCCATCCGCCGCGATCTTTCTCCCCAAAAACTCCACTTCTGTTGCCATGAAGACGCATTTTGACCTCTTCAGCCGCAGCCCTACTTGATCCAGTCGCTGGAGGACCTCCTCCAGGTTTTGTCGGTGCTCAGCGATGTCCCAACCCATGACCAATATGTTGTCCTGAAAGACCACCATGAGTGTTACCGACTTGAGTAGGCTCTCTATGTTTCTCTGGAAGATCGCTGCAGCCGACCGAATTCCAAACAGGCATCTGTTGTAGATGAACAGTCCCTTGTGCGTGTTGATGCAGGTGAGGTCCTTCGAAGACTCCTCCAGCTCCTGCATCATGTGGGCCGAAGTCAGGTCGAGCTTGGTGAACGTCTTGCCTCCTGCCAGCATCGCAAATAGGTCGTCTGCCTTAGGTAGCGGGTATTGGTCCTGTTGTGAGAAACGATTAATAGTTACTTTATAATCGCCGCAAATCCTGACCGTGCCATCACTTTTGAGTACTGGAGTAATCGGGCTGGCCCACTCGCTGAATTACACTAGGGAGATGATGCCCTCGCATTGCAGCCTGTCCAGCTCGATTTCCACTCTCTCCCTCATCATGTGAGGTACCGCTCGTGCCTTGTGCTGAATGGGTCGGGCCTCTGGGATCCGGAAAAGTTTCCAATGCCTGACTCAAAAAGGGAAGAAAATTTGTTAAGAACCTGGGTACATGAGACCTCATCGACATGTGATAGTGCTCGGATGTCATCCCAGTTCCAGCGGATTTTGCCCAGCCAGCTCCTTCCAAGCAGTGTGGGGCCATCGCCCGGGACAACCCAGAGTGGCAGTTCAGTTCATGCACCGTGCCTTCGTAGGTGACCTTGACCATGGTGCTGCCCAGGATAGTGATAAGCTCTTTGGTGTACGTTCTCAGTTTCGTGTGGATGGGGCTCAGGGCTGGTCTGAATGCCTTGTTGCACCACAGTCTCTCAAACATCTTTTTACTCATGGCTACGGGTAAGCCATTCAATTTTACGTTTAGCATTATAGGTGGACATTTCATCGAAAATGTGTGCACCCCATGTACTTCAGCATCTGCCTCCTCTCTCTGAGACTCGAAATTGCTTTGATCCACCATGGACTGATCTTCCTCTGCCACGTGGTGGTTAGCAGGTTTTGCAGAGTTTGCAGCTCGTTTGCAAGCTCGTTGGAGGTGCCCCATTGTTCCACAGCTCTTGCAAACATACTCTTTGAAGCGGCATGAATAGGCTGAATGGAAGCCTCCACAACGCCAACAAGGTGTGAATTGCCTTGCATTCATCCTTTGTTGGGGATTCTGAGTCATCTGGGTCACCTGAGGCCTGCTGGTAGTTGCAGACTCGTGGGTTCTGCCCTGTACATTTCTGCTCACAAACACAGTTCCAGTTAATTTATGAACATTGCTGGCACTTGTGTGCTGAGAGATTTGTTTGGTGTTATGACTGGTGAACATAAATGCCTGTGCTATCGCAATGGCCTTACTGAGGGTCGGTGTCTCTACAGTCAAAAGTTTTCGTAGGATAGTCTCATGGCCAATGCCCAGTACAATGGAACATTTGCTCCAGGTAGCCATCAAACTCACATTGTCCTGCAAGTCGCCTTAGCTCCTGACCTTCAGATCGCTGGCACGTGTAGAACCGATACCTCGCCATCAGCACACTCTCCCTCGGGTTAAGATGCTCCCAAACCAGTGTACACAGCTCCTCATACAACTTATCTGTGGGTTTCACCGGAGCTAGAATATTCTTCATGAGGCTGTAGGTCGGTGCCCCGCAGACTCTGAGGAGGACCGCTCTCCTTTTTGCAGCGCTTCCTTCTCCGTCCAGCTCGTTGGCTACAAAGTACTGGTCTAGTCTTTCGACATAGGCTTTCCAGTCCTCACCCTCTGAGAACTTCTCAGGATACCCACAATTTGCTGCATCTTTGCGTTGGATTCTATACTCGTCGCCAGTTATTGTGTTCCTAACACAGATGAGACTACACACAGGGAGGTTAAAGTAACAGTGACCTCAATCTTTAATAAGACACTCCAGAGTGAGGAACAAGCATTAGGGGCCGGCTTATATACAGTGCTCCCATGGGATGCTGGGATCCTTTGGGACTTCAGGGGATGAGCTCCCTGGTGGCGGAACATGGGAGTGCATGCTTTACAGATACACAACATGCACAATAAAATATTCCAATGTCTTCAGTGTAATTAATTCTCTAGTTATGCTTTGAACATTGTGGAATCTTTGATTTTTTTGGGTCACCTTTATAAGCTCATGTTTAACCTCCGAGTCTGTGGTTAAGCAACATTTTTCTCATGGACGTGCCCATGAATATCATTTATTTCCAAGAATTTACAGTAAAATTGAAGTGTATCCATATGCATCTGTGATCCAAATCAAAGCATTGCATATGAACAGATGAGAGTTGTGCTCAATCTATTATACAATGATGTGGTTACCAATGACACTGTATTATGGATGATCTTTGCCAGTCACATTCCTCGGTCATTAATTTCTACCATTTGTTTGGCACTATTGTCCCTCAGAGATTAACAGTAATATTACAGATTGCTGACATGTAACATTGCTATCATGGTTAACAATAAGAAAAGTATTAACTTATCTCTACAGCTGCACTGGGTTCAACTTTGTGAAATCCAAACATCAGGATCTTATTTTTATAACGTCAAATGTTTTTCTGATGCCATCGCTGTGGAATGGTGAGCCACAGTACAACACCAACTTGCATTTATAACGCCTTTAATGTAGTAAAATGTCGCAACACGCTACATTGGAGCATTAACAAAATAAATTTGACACTGAGCTACATAAGGAGATATTCGGACAGATACAAAAGCTTGTTCAAAGAGGTAGGTTTTAAGAAGCATCTTAAAGGAGGAGAGCGAGAGAGCGAGGTTTAGGGAATTCCAGAGATTAGGGTTTAGCAAAATTGAAAGCACAGCTGTCAATGTTGGAGCGATGAAAATCGGGCTGTGCAAGAGATCAGAACTGGGAGAACACCGAGACCTCGGAGGGTTGAAGAGCTGGAGGAGGTTACAGAGAGAGGGAGGATGAGAATTTAAAATCGAGGCTTTGCCAGACTGGTAACCAATGTAGGTCAGCGAGCACAAGGGTGATGGATGAACAGGATTTGGAGCAAAATTGGATACAAGCAAGAGAGATTTGGATGAGCTCAAGTTTATGGAAGATGCAAGGTGGAAGGCTGGCCAAGAGACCATGGGAATAGTCGGGTCTAGAAGTGACAAAGGCATACAACACATTGGTGTTTGGATTAGGATAATTGAAGTGGGCTTCATCAGCCAGAGCTACATACCATAACATCTGTCATAGAATCGTAGAATCATAGAATAGTACAGCATAGAAGGAGGTCATTCGGCCCATTAACTCTGCGCCAGCTCTTTCGAAGGAGCAATCCAGTTAGTTTTCCCTCCCACCTCCCGTCCCCTGCTCTTTCCCCATATCCCTGTAATTTTTTCTCCTTCAAGTATTTATCCAATTCACTTTTGAAGGTTACTATTGAATCTGAATCCACCACCCTATCAGGTTGTGCATTCCAAACACTTGAGATAGTGAGAATGGTGTTAAGTAAAATAAATAAACAGAAAAGACCCTGTGATTCATGGATTAAAATATTACATATTGCCCAACTACCAATCAATCCTCTTTTGGAAACACTGTTTAATTCACATTTACAAGGATAAATGAGTGAGTGGAGTAAGCTGAGAAACTAGCACACGTCCATACTGATATTCTTGGCATGACACCTGCACATTAATAGAGTGGAAGTCTTTCCTATTGTGGTAGATGGGTGCGTTCTCAACAGCTGCACGGATGGGGAAAAGAGTGTCCTGGATCAAACATAACCCATCAAGCAAAGTCGCTAATGGTAGTGAACACCTCTGATTCTCTATTCTTTTGCGGGATGCTGCAAAGTTGATATAGTGCAGTGTCCAAATAATGTTATTTCTGCATGGGCGGTGTTGATTGAAAATCAGACGGGTTCTACAATGAGCAAGAGATTTGCTCTGCCAAATTACCACCAAGCTATTGAAGGCAAAAATTTACTTTGTGGTATTTTTATGTTGCTAATGGAATTTCTGTGGGCCACAGCCAGTCCATGCTCATCCCTCTCTTTTTCATTTCCGCCCACACTGCCACCCCCTCCGCGCCCCCGCCCCCCCCCCCCACTGATTATCCACCTTAAAATGAGTGTAACCAATTTCTACCTCAGTATTTTTGAGCAAAATTGGAGTGATTCCATGAAATGGAGAAGCTGAGACATAAATCAGATAGATACTCATTGAGATCTTCTGATATGTCAATGCACATAAAGACAAGGAAGATCAGGGTTCATAGAAAGGGGAACTGAAATTTCCATGACAAAGATTTGTCATTAAAATATTTACTAAAGAGTATAGAAATCTAATCTAAGTTCACTTTTCAGTACAACAGTTTTTGATATTTATGATAGCCAGCATCGCCACAATTCGAGAATAAATAAAAAAGAGTTCCATATAAGAGTAGTCAATGAGAGAACAGAGATATACGATTTGTTAAATGGGGAGGGTGGGTCAATACTCGTCTCACTTGGATCAGCTGTTATCTGAATTTTAATAAATTGTTATTTATCTAGTACACATCATGGAATGTCGCATACCTTCCAGTCCCACCTCTCTATCTTCTTTATTAACCTTTCATCTACGCCATGCCATTGTGCCTGTCAGATAATGTTGGAAAGTGTGAGGTCATGAACTTTGGCTGAAAAAAATCAAAGAGCAAGTTATTATTTAAATGGAGAAAAATTGCAAAGTGCTGCACTACAGCAGGACCTGGGGGTACTTGTGCATGAAACACAGAAGATTATTACCTGCAAGTGATCAGGAAGGCCAATGGAATCTTGGCCTTTATTGCAAAGGGGATAGTGTGTAAAAGCAGGGAAGTCTTGCTACATTTGTACAGGGTATTGGTGAGGCCACATCTGGAATACTGCGTGCAGTTTTGGTTTCCATATTTACGAAAGGATATACTAGCTTTGGAGGCAGTTCAGAGAAGGTTCACAAGGTTGATTCTGGAGATGAGGGGGTTGACTTATGAGGAAAGGTTGAGTAGGTTGGGCCTCTACTCATTGGAATTCAGAAGAATGAGAGGTGATCTTATCGAAACGTATAAGATTATGAGGGGGCTTGACAAGGTGGATGCAGAGAGGATGTTTCCGCTGATGGGGGAGACTAGAACTAGAGGGCATAATCTTAGAATAAGGGGCGGCCCATTTAAAACTGAGATAAGGAGAAATTTCTTCTCTCAGAGAGTTGTGGATCTGTGGAATTCGCTGCCTCAAAGAGCTGTGGAAGCTGGACATTGAATAAATTTAAGACAAAAATAGACAGTTTCTGAAATGCTAAGGGAATAAGGGGTTATGGGGAGCGGGCAAGGAAGTGGAGCTGAGTCCATGATCAGATCAGCCATGACCTTATTGAATGGCGGAGCAGGCTCGAGGAGCCGCATTGGCCTTCTCCTGCTCTTATTGCTTATGTTCTTATAAGAGCAAGAAAGCCAAAACCTGATTGTTAGTATTTTAAAATAAACACATGATATAATATAGAAAAGAACAAATGTCTGGCAATGGGTTTAAAGCAATAATTCACTCTTCTAGTTCATGCTGATGTTCCTTAACCTCGGAAATGAAGCTATTCCAGTTAATGGTAGCAGCTAAATCGTTTATTTTAATTATTGCCTTGAATTCACTGCTTGCCATATCCTATTCCGTGTGCATTAAAAATAAGCAGAACTATACAAAGCTGTGCCACAATAACAATGAAGTCAATGTGCTTGTCCAGGTTTAATACAACTAGGACCATGTTAGTAATGATAGGAACAGGAGTAAGCCATGCAGCCCATCGAGCCTGTTCTGACATTCAATTAGATCATGGCTGATCTTGTATCTTAACTCCATCTATCCGCCTTGGTTCCATAACCCTTAATTCCCTTGCCTAACAAAAAATGTATCAATCTCAGTTTTGAAATTTTCAATTGACCTAATGTCAACAGCTTTTTGGATGAGAGAGTTCCAGACTTCCACTACCATTTGTATGGAAAAAGTGCTTTCTAACATCACATCACCGGCTCCATATCATCCTGTTATGCTAAAAGCTACTCAATGCACATAATGTGGCTCAAATTTTCCTCTTTTGCTCTTGGGCATAAATAATTGCTTGGATGGAGTGCATAGAGGAAAATTAGGTGGGCTCTATTACAGCCACCTGATTTCCTCTAAGTGCTCCTTGCAAGTGATTATTTATGCCCAAGTACAAAAGAAAAAAATCTGCCCCATCATCTTCTCATTCTCATAGGACAATTGGGGAAGGAAGATTCAGGCATTTCAATGCCATGGTTCCATTTCCACCAGACACAGATTGAAAATGCTTCAATCTATTTATGTGGAATTGTTACAAATAGTAACAAGAACTTCAGTCTCTGAAGTAAAAGGATAGTGTATTTTTTGGAAGGGACATTTGTAGCAATATTTAGGTATAAATTTGCAATGTTTACTAGTGAGTTTACCAACACTATCATGTAGGCCAGAGCACTCAATTAGTTTGACTGGAGGTCCACTGAATAAAATATTGGTGACCCTGAGGTCTGCGGGGCTAAATTCGATAGCCCCCATAAACGGGCGATTAACCCGTGTCTGTACTTCTGATGCAGACAGCATGCAAACCTGCTGATTTAAATGATTGCAGCGTTGAGGAACCGCTAAAAGCATTGAGTGGTTGAGCCTGTAACTTAGGTTGACACTGCAACAGTACCAAGAAAGTGCCATTCTCCAGCTGAGTCATTAAACCAAGGCCCATTCTGCTTATTACGATGGTTTACATGGAGATTAAAGATCCCACAGCTCTTTTCGAAGAAGAACAGAGAGTTTGGGGAGCGGGCAGGAAAGTGGAGCTGGGTCCATGATCAGATCAGCCACGATCTTATTAAATGGCGGAGCAGGCTCGAGGGGCCAAATGGCCTACTCCTGCTCCTATTTCTTATGTTTTTCCAATGTTCTGGCAAATATTCCTCCCTCAACCACCACAACCAAAAATAACTAGCTATTTATCCCTATTGCTCTTTGTTGGATGTTGTTATGCAAAACAATGGTGCTCGCCTTTCATTACACTTACAGCTGCCCAAGACTTTTAGTGGGCTTTTGCATGGGAATTTATGGTAATTAGAGAGCCATTTTAGTGTGGTGTCCTCTACATGGGGATCTCGGACCTATGTGAACAGGCAAACAACAGCATGCTTTTTCAACCAATCAGATTAAACAAGCCTTACTGAGAAACACAGGGGTCGATTTTCCCTCAATACTTTAAGCACTAAAGAGCCTCCAACATGGCCAAAATGGGGTTTTGAGCTGCACCGCTGGTTTAGCCTGCTTTTTGCACAAGACGCTATTTTGGAAAAGGAGTTGAAGCGTGCACCAGGAATGGCCACCCTGAATGTCAAGGCTCTGATGGACAATTCAATTGACTGGTAGCAGATATTTAAGAGGCTTCATGCCATTTTGGTGGCTAGCACTTCAATGAACAATCTCTCCTAACAGCGGTCAGCTGAACAGGAGTAAAGAAGTTTTTGCTGAGGATTTCGAACCCTACTTAAAGCCATGCTCAACTTTCACTGTACATTTGCTCCTGGAGATAGATTGTGTTTGAAGAGGACCTTTAACACACATTGGGAGACTTTCTGGGGCACTTTGTCAATACTTCACCAACACTCGATCAACATTTTTCTTGGAAATTATTTGAGGATTCCACCTAAAGAGAATGAGTGCTATGCTACTCTACCTTAATAGACATATAATAGGACTCACCATGAGAAATTGAGTGCTTGATTATGTGGATCTTGCGAGGGGTCTCCTTTGGTCTGGAGAAGAAATGGGAGAGGAGAATGGCCAGGCAGAGCAGCAACAGCAGAGGGGCAGGAGGGACAGAAGGATGAGGTGGGCTTCTTCTTGTTCTGCGGGTGCAGGAAATCCCTCCTCCTCTGAACCTCTTCCACCAGGGCCTCCAGTGCTATGTCCGAGAAATTGTGTGCCCTCTCCCTCAGTCCTTGAGCCATCCTGAAATGTTCTGTTGTGTCAGCTAGTGCACTCCTCACCTTCAGTGGAAGCAGGTGCATAGACGTTACATATAGTGCTCCATGAAAATTGCTTCTAAACAGCACTTGAGTGCTAAATCTGCAGGTGTCTTTTAGCATCACCAGGCATGTTTAAATCATGGTAATAATCAATTAGATCTAAAATTGTGGGTTAAAACCAGACTTTTAAACAGTCATGTCTTATCAGCACAGCACCCACTTAGCACCTGTTTGCACCCTTTCACCAAAATAACCCCTGCAGAGTCTAAACCAGAATGTGCAAGTTAGAATATTTAATTCAATGTAAAATCATGTACAGAAAGCAAAATGAAGAGAGGGAAAGAAAGATGGGATTAAGAGAGAGAGAGAGATAAAAGAGACAGAAAGAAACAGTAAAATAAATATTTTAATTTTTAATTTTTTAAAATTTCCAACAATTATTAAAATCTGAAGGAATGGGACTCCATACTTGGAGAAGTTAGTTTTCAGTGCCAGAGAGGTTGTATGGCAGTAATTAAGACAGATCACGCCATTAAAAATTTATCTAAGCTTGATTGGACAAGCTCTAACCTTTTCTGGCGTGTTTCATGGGTATCTAGTGGGTAAGTATTGCAACTTCACACCTTTCATGCGTTTCAATACTGAGTCTCTCAGCAAGGTATCTGATTTGCGCATTTAACTGCACATGTGCGGTGCTGGAAACTGTCCCTGGAAAATGGGGACGTATAGTATCCCTAGATTAGAGAGGGACTAAGTTGAAGACTCGATGACACTGTATACATCCATTCTATTTGCTGTCTGATTTACTCCTTGTAACAGTGAATACAGATAGCCTCACCGTTATTCCTACTGCAATCTGAGCCATTGTATGTGAAATGCTTTGAAATGTGACAAGATACTCTCCAAATACGAACCTTTATTTTATTATTTGCATTTCTAGTCTATCTCCTAAATAATTCTTATGTTGTCCCATCACAATTGCTAGGATTTAAAATTACAGCATCTCCAAAGGGAAATATACTCATCATAATATATACATAGAAACATAGAAACATAGAAAATAGTTGCAGGAGTAGGCCATTCGGCCCTTCGAGCCTGCACCGCCATTCAATGAATTCATGGCTGAACATGAACTTCAGTACCCCATTCCTGCTTTCTCGCCATACCCCTTGATCCCCCGAGTAGTAAGGACTACATCTAACTCCTTTTTGAATATATTTAGTGAATTGGCCTCAACAACTTTCTGTGGTAGAGAATTCCACAGGTTCACCACTCTCTGGGTGAAGAAGTTTCTCCTCATCTCAGTCCTAAATGGCTTACCCCTTATTCTTAAACTGTGACCCCTGGTTCTGGACTTCCCCAACATTGTGAACATTCTTCCTGCATCTAACCTGTCTAAACACATCAGAATTTTAAACGTTTCTATGAGATCCCCTCTCATTCTTCTGAATTCCAATGAATACAAGCCCAGTTGATCCAGTCTTTCTTGATATGTCAATCCCGCCACCCGGGAATCAGTCTGGTGAACCATCGCTGCACTCCCTCAATAGCAAGAATGTCCTTCCTCAAGTTAGGAGACCACAACTGTGCACAATACTCCAGGTGTGGCCTCACCAAAGCCCTGTACAACTGTAGTAACACCTCCCTGCCCCTGTACTCAACTCCCCTCGCTATGAAGGCCAACATGCCATTTGCTTTCTTAACCACATGGGTGCTCATGTCAAAATATCACATATAAATGTATTTTTTTTTATTCGTTTCTGAGATGTGGGTGTCACTGGCAAGGCCAGCATTTATTGCCCATCCTTACTTGCCCTTGAGAAGGTGAGCTACCTTCTTGAACCATTGCAATCCATTTGGTGAAGGTACTCCCACAGTGCTGTTAGGGAGGGAGTTCTAGGATTTTGACCCAGCATCAATGAAGGAACAGCGATATATTTCCAAGTCAAATGATGTATGACTTAGAGGGGAACTTGGAGGTGATGGTGCTCCCATGCACCTGCTGTCCATGTCCTTCTAGGTGGTAGAGGTCGGAGGTTTGGGAGATGCTGTCGAAGAAATTATAGCCCTAAAAATAGAATGGATGTATAAAGTGTCATCGTGTCTTCAACTTAGTCCCTCTCTAATCTAGGGTGACTATACATCCCGTTTTCTAGGGACAGTTTCCGGATGATGTACTGTGCACCTATGCAAACAATATCCCCGGAAGAATTTTCTGTAAATGAAACTCATTCCTGAATACTCTAGCTGTCATTTTATTTGAATGAGTGTCATTCAGCCTAATTGCAGTTCGCGTAAGTGCGTGCCCGTACTCAAAGACACAGATATGGACCAATAATCAGAGCCCACTGTTGATTGACAGATTCTCTTCCCATTGGCAGCAATGGACCAATGAAAGGGCGGATTGGGGTTTGCGATGACAGTTTGGCTTTGACCGAATTGGCTTCCGTTTGGACCAATGAAAGAAAGAGTGGGGGTGAGTGCTAGCCAATGGGGCGGCTCTGTTTGCGCGGGAAGTGTGATGGCGGTGTTGCCTGGCGCCTGGGGTCAGTGGAAGGGTAATGTGCAGAGTGGAAGGGTTTTAGTGTCTGCCTCTGTACCTCGGCAGTTGGGCTCAGTACCTCAGCCTCACTCAGTCCTATAAGAACAGTGCCAGTCTGAGGCTAACCATGGCTCTCTGTGTATTTGAATATAGAAGGGGCTGTCCTTATACCTGAGGATAGCAGAACTACTGCACACCATTTCCATTATAATAATGTAATAGGCAAGTAGCTTGGTAACCCCTGCCCTCAACCCCCCCTCTTCTTGAGCCTGTTTGTGACAGAAAAATAGATATGCATTTATATTGTGGCTTTCACGACCACCAGGCTTTACAGCCAATGAAGTACTTTTTGAAGTGTAGTCACTGTTGTAATATAGGAAATGCAGCAGCCAATTTGCGCACAGCAAGCTCCCACAATCAGCAATGTGATAATGAGCAAATAATCTGTTTTAGTGATATTGATTGAGGGACAAATATGGCTAGGACATTGAAGATAACACCTCTGCTCTTCAAAATAGTGCCATAAGATTTTTTACATCCAACTAAAAGGGCAGGTGGGTGCTTGGTTTAATATCTCATCTGAAAGACAGCACCTCTGACAGTGTAGCTTGCCCTCAGAACTACACTGGAGTATCAGCCTGGACTTTTGTGCTCAGGTCTCTGGAGTGGGATTTGAACCCACAACCTTCTGACTCAGAGACAAGGGTGCTACCAACTGAGCCACAGATGACACTTAAGGGCCCTTTTCCCTCACTTTGCCAGGGTGATTCCCCTCCTCACTAATCTGTTTGTGCCAGTGTGACCCGCTTCCCTCACTGTGCCAGGGTAAACCCCCTCCCTACTAATCTGTTCTTGAAATGCGGAGATAGCATAACAATCACTAATAAATCATCGAAAAATAAATGACTTTGGCAGTGATGTGAAGAAAGAGATCTTCTGTCTAGGCCGTCTGCACAGTGGGTTTGAAAAACTGAAGTTCCTGAGCAGTGCTATTGTATTATTTATAAACAGTGCCTGAATGTGTTTCAATAACGTGAAGGCAATTAAACGCACACTTATTTTGCATTTGTAGTGTATATGTGCAACTGTTAAAATATAGGCGCACCAACGTTAGCATCTCGATCAGGCCAACATCCCCAGCATCGAAGCACTGACCACATTCGACCAGCTCCGCTGGGCGGACCACATTGTTCGCATGCCTGATACAAGACTCCCAAAGCAAGCGCTCTACTCGGAACTCCTACACGGCAAGCAAGCCCAAGATGGGCAGAGGAAACGTTTCAAGGACACCTTCAAAGCCTCCTTGATAAAATGCAACATCCCCACCGACACCTGGGAGTCCCTGGCCAAAAAACGCCCTAATTGGAGGAAGTGCATCCGGGAGGGCGCTGAGCACCTCGAGTTTCATCGCCGAAAGCATGCAGAAAACAAGCGCAGGCAGCGGAAGGAGCGTGCAGTAAACCAGTCCCACCCTCCATTACCCTCAACGGCTGTCTGTCCCACCTGTGACAGGGACTGTAATTCCCATATTGGACTGTTCAGTCACCTAAGAACTCACTTTTAGAGTGGAAGCAAGTCTTCCTCGATTTCGAGGGACTGCCTATGATGATAAAATCTAGGCTGCTAAAATTTTTGCCTCGCTACGCTGCGTAACCTACATTTTCCGTCCTCGCTACTTTGCTGTGCTCCCACCTTGTGCATCCCTTCATTTGATTTAGAAAATATGATCACCCCACTCTAACCCTGAGATTACAGAATCATTCTGCACTTAAAATAAACTTTATTTTTCCACTCATGTTAATACTTTGATTTAAAATTCCTTTCCTTTACCAAGTTTGAACTTGGGAGCTAACTTCCTGATTAGATTCAGTAAGTGGATTGATTAGTTTGGGTGAGTTTCGCTTGCCATCGCAAAGTGTTCAGCTGCAGTTTATTTCGCAGAGAGGCAGACACTACTAAAACAGCACTAAGGCCTCGAGCTTCCATTCTATTGTCTTTCTTCAATGACTTGAAAATGACTCAGAGACTCTCCGCATTGTGCCCTCAAAGTGACCTTGCTGTAGTGCACTGATACCTCATTGACATCGGCACCAGGAAACCCGTCCTGGGCTCGGACCTGCCCTCTGTGGCTCACTTGGTTCTGGGAGGAGTACTGATTTACTCAATGTGGTTTATTTCCACATTCTGTTTACATTACATGACATCAGACACTAGCCTCTCAACACTAAAACGACAGGTTGAGCTGTATCATTGATCTTTTGCCATATAGATAAAGTGCTTGTTCATTGAATTTAAACATGTTTTCTTTAATCTTCTAATGTAATTTTATGCAGCAGGCAAGACACTGTTAGGACAAATGGATGCATACTCATCCCTACACAATCTGGGATCAGACACAGACAGGTCGAACTTAAACAAATCCGTCCACCAACAGTGCCAAGGACGACAAATACATACCCCATCATTTGGTCACCTGTGTTAGATCCCCTACCCGACTGAACAGGCAAGAAAAATGGACCATACTGTTAGGTTTAAAAATAAACTGAAATGTGAACAGTATAGTTTTGAAAGCATTTATAAAAGAAAAAAAAGACTTGGCTTTATATAGCGCCTTTCACGACCACCGGATGTCTCAAAGCACTTTACAGCCAATGAAGTATTTTTGGAGTGTAGTCACTGTTGTGATGCATTTATAGTTGTTGTCGGTGTAACCACACATGGCAATCACTTGACAAACATAGATTAAATAAACAATATCGAAGAACAACCTGTTTAGAAATCACCTCTTCAATTGTGATCACTCCACCTAATATCTCCTTTGGTCAGCATTCATTTTTCATTATGACTCTGGAAGCACCTTGGAACATTTTTCCACATTAACGGCACTATATAAATGTAACTTGTTGTTGGTGTTGTTTCTCTATTGATAAACACTGCTATATGTTTTCAATTTTCTTCCCATACTATGACTGTCTTATGGATAATGATTCATTTTGGGGATTTCCTGGGAGCTGGCAGCTTTTGGTACCCCCCCAAGTGCCTATTTAACATGCAATATTGGTGGGCTACTCGATATTGGAGGGCATCACAGCAGAATCTAATCCTTTCTTTAATTGATGTCAATAAATATGCACTTGTGGTAGTGGTTACTGGTTTATAAGGTGCAATGTTTTAAAAGGCAAGCCAACCCACAATGATCTAAATTGAGCAAAATTTAGGAATTAACCCACAATTGGAGTCAGAAGCCATTTCAAGGGGAATTTTGAGAATCGTTCTCCCTAATTTGAAAGGGTTACTAGCACAAGAAGAAATCGCCTAACAGCTTGGCCTATAACACACTTGGCTAGGGAGAATAACATTCAGCCAGGCAACAGCTTTTAAAGGGTTTAAGCTCACCATACAAGGGAACGTTGTAGCAGTGGCAGAAGCGTGCACTATTGCTCACAATGGCACAGTGGAGACATGTAAATACATTGCTTCCTTCGATGCTGCAGATTTAGAAGTCCTTCTGCAGGATGTGCACCAAAGGAAGATGGTCCTATTCAGGGCTGAAGATCACACTGCAATATACAAACACAGATGCCTGTTGCATGGAGGGAGTTTGCCGACTGAGCCAATGTAGTCACCCAGGTCCCTTGTTCCTGGCTGCAGACAAAGAATAGGTTTGTCTCTATGAGGAGCAACAAAAAGATCCATGGGTGTTCCTTGCTTTATGCACATTTGTGTCGAGAAATGCCATACCCTCCAGAAGGTACCATTTCCAGTATTCTGTACAGCCATTGCCCTTTTGCATGCACTTTTTCACTGTGACTAAGCTGCATGGCACATTTCATTTGGAGAAGGAGGAGGCTGAGATTCTCCTCTAGTATTAGAAAGTTCTCAGTGGCTCAGCAACCATAATCTCCTAAGAAAAGAACAAATAGAAAGACTTGCATTTACATAGTGTCATTACCTTAGGACGTCCCAAAGTGCTTTATAGTCAATAAAGTACTTTTGAAGTGTCATCACTGTTGTAATGTAGGAATTGTAAGAACCATCCATGCAGTGTTTCTTTTCCTTCAGATCATATAGGCTCCATAGGCTGCCATAAAATGAAAGCATTACGGCTACTTCCTGGATAATGGCCACTGACATGAAGAAAGGTTGTTTCTGTAATCAATACTTGAACATCAGTTGGGTGTGAATCTTTTCAGTTCATGAACACCATTGGGTTGATATGAAGAACTCTTATGCTTACATGGTTACCATGTGTAGCAGTTTGCACTCAAGGGAATCCCATCACACAATAAAAGCTGTGTATCCTGTCAAGCTGCCCCCTTTTAAGGGAAAAGTGATGACGGTGTTTCCTCTTGCTGAATACATATGTGCACAGTTCAGATGGCCTGACATGGGGCTTGGATGAAATTAGTGGAAGAAAATCTTCATGCTATGGTAACCTTCACTTATGCAAGAAGCACCCTCCCTGATCTTGATGTGTGTACAGATCATTGTACAGATCCACAAATCTGCCTAGTGAATCAGAGGTGGCAAAGACAGATGATCTCTGACATGTCCAGATACATGTGGAGGTGTCGATAAACACAGGGTCTGAGATATTGATAAATGTGGCTGAAATGGTCATTGCGTTGCATTTGTTGACCCTTGAGAAATTCCTCATCTGCATCTCAATTATGTAGCGATTTCCCAAAGGAATATCCAACCTCAGCATTTTATATGATGCAATTTAAATGGCAGCAACAACCAATAACAATGAAAAAAGTATTGGCAGGGGAAAAGAACACAAAAATGAAAATTTCAAGGACTGTCAACAGATGCATGGAGAAAATTGCAGCATGATATAGAGTGCAATTTGTTTTACCGGAAAAATAATTTGCCTTCTGCCTTTTACAGACCTTTTGAGCATGCCAGGTATTGGGGCTCCTCATGCCTACTTTTTATGGGCAAGGCTTGCACCATGGGCTTTATTATTTGTCCCCAAATTGCCTATCAGAAAATCAGGTGCCCTGCGAATCAGTAGGCTGAGACTAAGTGCCTGTTTATGTGACTTGCTGCCTGTGAAACTCTTTTAGAGTTTATCTGTAAAACAAAACATTAAACCGTGCCACCCGAACTGGGTGACACACCAGACATTTACAAGGCCCTTTTTTTCCTTTTTTTTTGTGTTTTTGGTTTTTTTGGGGGGTTTTTTTGGGCACTAAAATCACAATTTTTCCCCAGTGCCCCCTACAAAAGGGAAGGGGGACACTATAAGCACCGGCAATTAAAACAAATTAAACTTTAAAACGTGAAATCAAATAAAAATTTGGTTGCCGGGCGTGATGATGCACTCCAGTCCCTCCGGTGCCCACCTCTCGTTGCTGCCTGTGAAGCCCTGTGCCACCAGCAGGGCTGGCATTTAAATTGCATCATATAAAATGCTGAGGTTGGATATTCCTTTGGGAAATCACTACATAATTGAGATACAGATGAGGAGTTTCTCAAGGGTCAACAAATGCAACGCAATGGCCATTTCAGCCACATTTATCAATATCTCAGACCCTGTGTTTATCAGATCAGCCATGATCTTATTGAATGGCGGAGCAGGCTCGAGGGGCTAGATGGCCTACTCCTGTTCCTAATTCTTATTATGTTCTTTGAACTATTGGAGCTAGAATGTTTCCAAATCTCACATATACTCAATGCAAGTTTCAGCTATTTTAGTTGTGCACTTTAAACAAATGCTCCCTGCAAGGGGGGTCACACTCCAAAATAAATGTTTTTCCAGTGCCCCTTTTCTTTTGGGGGGGGGGGTGTTTAGGACACTAAAAACAGAAATTATACAAGTGCCCCCCTGGTTAAAAAGGGGAGAGGCACTAAAACCGGCAAATTAAACAAATTAAACTTTAAACTTAAATGATCAAATTAAAATTTGGTTGCCGGGGTTGATGATGCACTCCAGTCCCTCCGGCGCCCACCTCTCGTCAATGCAAGTTTCATACTGGCATAAATAGGGTCAAATGAGTTCAGGCAGATCTAGAATGTTCCACTATCAAATAAGCAGATATGAGCTTCTTTCTTCTATACTCCTTTTGTCTCTAGTCAAAGTTCAACTAACAATTTCTCAGCGAATGGGTTATTCATTGTCATTTCTCTTGTAGTAATTGGACTGCTTTTCAGTTCATTTTGAAGGGACTGGGCTTTATAACCTTCTGAGGCATTTTTATGCGATCAGGGTGCCTCACTGAACTTCACAATGCTGTACCGAGCTATGACACTCAAAACGGCATTCTAACCACTTGGAACTCGCACCTGAATTAAGTTTCTGGTTTTCTAGCAAGTACCCTCTCCTAGACCCAATCCCAAGTTAGAGCAAATCCAGGTGGGTTGTACAAACAAACAGTGCGGACATAAGCAGGTCAGTCACAGGTCCAGGATGCTTCTAAGGCATGAATACATCAAAAGTAGTAATCCACTCACCCAGTCTTGGGCCTAGTAAATATTTGCCATTAGAGTTGGAGCTGATCTAGTGGAACAAGATAGAACCCAGATATGGTGAAAAGAAAGACTGCTGGCGAACTGTATTGGCACTCTTTGAAAGCAACTCGCTACCAATGGCCGTGACCTCTGGTGGCTCCACAGACCTAATCATAGCAATATTTTTGAATTCTCTACTGCTTAGCATTTAACCTTTCACCTTGGGTGATGTCTGTGCTTTAATATACAATAGTGACTTCATGCACAGCATGTTAATTGTACACTGAGCTGGCGACAGGAAGTTCTGATCAATACATTTCTGAGATCAACATGACTTTGGATTCTTTAGATGGAGCGTGAGTTAGGTACAGAAATCAATAGCTGGGTCAAGTATTGAACACTATAAATCAGTAAGGTGATTAGGAAGGCTGATTTTTGCCCAACTTTGTAGTTGCATCAATAAATTCAGATTGAAATACCTGTACCAAATATTTAAAGCTCCAGATACTATATGAGCATTCATGATGCCATATTTGCATACTTTGGTGTACCTGAGTAAAAGCTATTTAAAGGAATAGTTTTGTATTTTCAAGATTTTCATTTAGTAATGCAAAGTCACATTTAATTGTGATGTACCAAATTGTCATAGCCTGAAAGGGTGGTGGAAGCAGATTCAATAGCAGCATTCAAAAGAGAATTGGGTAAATACTTGAATGAAAAAAATACAGAACTGTGGGGAAAGAATAGTAGAGTGGGATTAATTGTATAGCTCTACCAAAGAGCTGGCACAGTCATGATGGGCCAAATGGCCTCCTTCTGTGCTGCATCATTCTTTGATGCCATGATTCTAGTTACTGTTTACATGAATGGTGGAAATCGAAAGACAAACTTCCCTAGGTATATGGCAGCAAGTATCAAGTTCAGAAATCAGTATTCATTCCCTATCCATAAAAAAAGGATTGATATTTAAACATAGATTTATTATTGTAAATGTCAATTAAGGTAAATGAAAACAAAACTAAAAGCACAACATAATTGTAAATAGCTTTATAATCTTCTGAGGCATTTTCATCAGGATGCCTCACTGAACTTCACAATGCTGTAAATAGCTATGACATTCCAAACGGCATTCTAGCCACTTGGCACAGCACTCAATAAAAGTGGATTGTGTGTGAACTGGTTTATTTGCTTATTTTTATTCTGTGGTTGTTGGAGCAGAGTAACCCAATGAGAGACTGCATCTCACACACATTGGAATTCGAGAGAACCTATGCTTTGGGATGGAACATTTTCATGCCATAAATGTTATCAGCAATTCATTGGGACTGCCCAGTGAACGACCTGATACTCACAATGACAGTGGGAATGAGCTCCAAACATCGCTTACAAAATCTAGTTCAGCAAATCTTAGACTTCAACTCTGGCCACAGAGGCAGGTGTTGCAATTGTCAACACCTAAACCCACTCAATATATGATCAAGAACTATAACCCAAGACACTCAAAGTAATATTCTGAATTTGAAGTGAGGTTTTACGGAGAATATTTTGAATGAGTTTACAATTCGCATTAGAGTGATTCCGTGATTCACCAGTCCCTGCAAGGGCCATGCCCCACTTGGAGCATTGGATTGCGGAATCATTGGCCTTGATGTTATCTCCCCTTCACATGATGGGCGGGTGAGAGTTTGGGGAAGTTAAAGACTTAAATGCAGGGAGCATGACCTCAACACGCTGTGCACGCGCCCGCTGCTGTGGGGAGGCGGGCCACTTAATTAACATATTTAAATCGGGCTCCCAGTGTGTAATTGCAAGTATGATTTAAAATTGACTGTTGCTGCTCGAGTTTCCCAGGGGTCGGGGAACTTGGTTGTGAAAGGGAGACGGGAGCTGCCGGCTCCACAAGGTAAATATCTTTGTCAGCACTCCTTGTGGGCCAGGAGCAGTAGGTGTGCTCCCCTTGGCCTCTCAAGGAAGCCTTTGGCCTTACCCAGTCTCGATCGCCAGCTTCCTGCCCCCGACAATTGCCGACTTCCTCCAACACCTCCCCCCCACTCCCCTCCCCCGATTGCCGGCCTCATCCCAGCCCTCCCGATTCCCAACCTCTCTCCCCTTTCCCATTTGCTGGGCCACTCTGAACTCCCGATTGCCGGGGATTGTCCCTAAGGGACTCTGGCAGCAGCCTGCTGCCTCTGGTGTTCCCTCCTACCCACTGGCCAATCTGTCCATTTGGCCTGTTATCCGTCAATAAAATATCTTTCTAATTAGATGACATCCAATGTAATAAAATTGTAGAACCTGAGGCAAGAATTTTGCCAGCACTCCACGGATGGGATGGGTGGCGGGCCAGCTGTTATATTTTAAATGATTAACAACGGGTCGGGAATCGCTGTCAAAACCCGCACACTGGACTTTCCCAATGTCCGGTCTGCCAGTATCTTGGCCTTTGTTGCAGGGGGATGGAGTGTAGAAGCGGGGAAGTCTTGCTACAACTGTGTAGGGTATTGGTGAGGCCACACCTGGAATACTGCGTGCAGTTTTGGTTTCCATATTTACAAAAGGATATACTTGCTTTGGAGGCAGTTCAGAGAAGGTTCACTAGGTTGATTCCAGGGATGTGGGGTTTGACTTATGAGGAAAGGTTGAGTAGGTTGGAACTCTACTCACTGGAATTCAGAAGAATGGGAGGTGATCTTATCGAAACGTATAAGATTATGAGGGGGCTTGACAAGGTGGATGCAGAGAGGATGCTTCCACTGATGGGGGAGACTAGAACTAGAAGGTATGATCTTAGAATAAGGGGCCGCCTATTTAAAACAGAGATGAGGAGAAATGTCTTCTCTCAGAAGGTTGTAAATCTGTGGAATTCGCTGCCTCCGAGAGCTGTGGAAGCTGGGACATTGAAAAAATTTGACAGAAATAGACAGTTTCTTAAACGATAAGGGGATAAGGGGTTATGGGGAGCAGGCAGGGAAGTGGACCTGAGTCCATGATCAGATCAGCCATGAGCTTATTGAATGGCGGAGCAGGCTTGAGGGGCCATATGGCCTACTCCTGTTGCTTTTCTTATGTTCTTCTGATAGGCAGCGGCAGGAGAGGCAATTAAAATAATTAGTGGCTTGTTTACAGCCACTTATTAATGGTTTTTTCCCCCAGATTTTTGGATTTGACAGGTCGCCAACCAGTTTCCCGCTGTGCTTAGACCTTGTCTGTGAAGCTGAGGTGGGAGTTCAGTGGCCATTGAATCGGCTGTTGAGTTTACAGTTTCAAATGTACAGTAAAAACTCCTACCTTACAGAGATATCTTCCCTCAGCCAAAAACTCTTCCTTGCTGCATTTCCACAACAGATTCATCATGCTGCAATCTTTACACAAGTCTCCTTCCAGTCTGACTTCATTACCTCTTGTACCATGGACTGATCGCTTCTGTCATCTCTACTTCACGTGCCATCTATTCCATCAGCATGTGTGCCCTTTATACTCTCTCACCTTGGTCCTCAGAATCTCACTATGATCAGCCCCAAAACCAGCAGCACCAGGCACACCAGCAGCACCAGCAAAAATACCACAGCGGGATAAGGTTGAGTGTGGTTTTGTACTAACGTTTCGTGATCTACTGAGATCATTGAAAGGTTTGTGGCACTGTACCCAGGTCCTCCTAACCACATCCCTGCTTGTGCCCTCCTATGCAATGTGCAACCAGGCTGTGTTGATCTTCTCAGGAGGTCTCTTCTGCCCATGGGAAGGGAAGAGGACCTCCATATGTGCTGTGAGTATATGGAAACATAGAAAAATAGAAAATAGGTGCAGGAGTAGGCCATTCGGCCCTTCTAGCCTGCACCGCCATTCAATGAGTTCATGGCTGAACATGCAACTTCAAGGAGTCATGGGAGAGCCTGCGTGCTTCCCTTCACCTCTGTGCAGTGCTTGTCGGTGTTTGTAGCACCTCAATGCTGTCGAACACTAACAGCACAAATGTCAAAATAAATTTGGCCGTGATCCCTTTAAGGAAACCAGCTGATGACGCGTCATCAAATGACATCGCTAGATCTGCTTCCTCTAATTAGCTGGGAAACGAGCTGAGCGGGCTTAACAAGCTCAATCAGGGGAACTTCATTTCAGAGGCCGGGATGGAGCCAGCAGCGGAGTCGGGACCGTCATCGATATCGCCCGCCATGGACCCACCGAGGTTCGTAAAATCCAGCACTGAGTGTCTCATTTAGGACGGCACCTAGAGAAAATGTGGAATATTAGCACAAATTGACAGGCATGCACACAGAATCATCTGATAACTTATAGTGGATGGTGTTATATTTGTGTTTCTTTAAAATAAATGGGAATGTAGCAGATGTTAATTTAACTGAATTTCACCCTGAATCTCCTGAGTGCCATTAAACTATTGGAATCTGCCTCCTCTATTCCTTGGATTTATTTATTCTCTTCCTGCTTTTTATTTCCTTTTTTTTCTTTCCCTTAGAAAGCTTCAAAGATCAATTCTCCAACTGCATGTTGCTTCTGTTTCCTGATTTGAGTACTGGCCCACGTGATCCCAGATGCTGGAGTCCATTGTTAAAGAAGAGTAGCAGGACATTTGGAAAAGCAAAATTTGGTCAGGCAGAGTCAGCATGGATTTATGAAGGGGAAGTCATGTTTGACAAATTTGCTAGAATTCTTTGAGGATGTAACGAACAGGGTGGATGAAGGGGAACCAGTGGATGTAGTGTATTTGGACTTCCAGAAGGCATTTGACAAGGTGCCACATAAAAGGTTACTGCACAAGATAAAAGATCACGGGGTTGGGGGTAATATATTAGCATGGTTAGAGGATTGGCTAACTAACAGAAAACAGAGAGTAGGGATAAATGGTTCATTCTCTGGTTGGTAATCAGTGAGCAGTGGGGTGCCGCAGGGATCAGTGCTGGGACTCCAACTATTTACAATCTATATTAACGACTTGGAGGAAGAGACTGAGTGTATCATAGCCAATTTTGCCGTCGATACAAAGATGGGAGGAAAAGCGATGTGTGAGGAGGACACACTAAATCTGCAAAAGGACATAGACAGGCTAAGTGAGTGGGCAAAAATTTGGCAGATGGAGTATAATGTTGGAAAGTGTGAGGTCATGCACTTTGGCAGAAAAAAATCAAAGAGCAAGTTATTATTTAAATAGAGAAAAATTGCAAAGTGCTGCAGTACAACGGGACCTGGGGTACTTGTGCATGAAACACAAAAGATTAGTATGCAGGTACAGCAAATGATCAGGAAGGCCAATGGAATCTTGGCCTTTATTGCAAAGGCGATGGAGTATAAAAGCAGGGAAGTCTTGCTACAGTTGTATAGGGTATTGGTGAGGCCACACCTGGAATATTGCGTGCAGTTTTGGTTTCCATATTTACGAAAGGATATATTTGCTTTGGAGGCAGTTCAGAGAAGGTTCATAAGGTTAATTCCAGAGATGATGGGGTTGAGTTATGAGGAATGGTTGAGTAGGTTGGGCCTCTGCTCATTGGAATTCAGAAGAATGAGAGTTGATCTTATCGAAACGTATAAGATTATGAGGGGGCTTGACAAGGTGGATGCAGAGAGGATGTTTCCACTGATAGGGGAGACTAGAACTAGAGGGCATAATCTTAGAATAAGCGGCCACCCATTTAAAACTGAGATGAGGAGAAATTTCTTCTCTCAGAGGGTTGTGGATCTGTGGAATTCGCTGCCTCAGAGAGCTGTGGAAGCTGGGACATTGAATAAATTTAAGACAGAACTAGACAGTTTCTTAAACGATAAGGGAATAAGGGGTTATGGAGAGCGGGCAGGGAAGTGGACCTGAATCCATGATCGGATCAGCCATGATTGTATTAAATGGCGGAGCCGGTTCAAGGGGCCGTATGGCCTTCTCCTGCTTCTATTTCTTATGTTCTTATGTTCTTATGTACTCTTCCGCATACGGTACACTCCTGGGATCTGTGGGCCATTAGGCTGCCCTCTAGTATGCAGTGTCTGCCAGAAAGTTCACGAAGAAGGGTCCTCATCAGGTAATTACATATTCTGTTCCAATGCCGGCCATCGACTGCAAATTCCTGGCCATAACGTTAACAGTCCTTTCAATTGCATTAGTGTAGGGATCCTGTGCTGGGTAGTGTTTTTTAATGTAGAAACTACTGTGTATGATAGAACATCTTCCAGTTTTGAGTTCCACATAAAATATAATTTGAAATATAATAATTCTTTCCACTAGCTGGTTCACTGATTCAATATCTGTGATGACATCATTGGCTATTAGCAGTAAATGCCCACCCCCATCTCCAGACTGAACCTCTGTGTCACAATGTAAGGAAATTAAGTACAGCTGAAATAGACAAAAGCCAAACACAACAACCAATCAGAGTTCTTCCTGTATTTTTTTTACTAATTGTCAATGTTACACCATAGCAACAGCAGCTAGCAGTGACACAAATGGGCAGGCTCCTGGAAATTCCCCTTTAATGAGGAAATCACTTCCACTTAGTCAAGTTACAGAACCTATTAAATTTGAGTGCAGAATTTATCTGAAATATTAACTGTTTATGAGTCCAAATCACATTCCACCTTTGTAGAGCTTTATTTGTGCACTACTGAGCCTACATAACATCAATTCTAATAAGATCACATCCTTGTTGAGATTTTAAAGCAAATCATCCAGCTATTTCTATTCAATGCAGATTAATATATGAGGGACAATGTTAGACCTCTGCCTGAAATGGGCATAAAGGTGGCAGAGCAGCGAACTGTTCACCCACATCAGAAGGCCTGAACCATTTTAGGATCCAAGCCTCACTGACGTGCCTCCAGTAATCTGTAGGTACGCACACTGGTTAGGTTGTTCAACACCTGGTTCAAATTAGCCGATTTGTACCTGAACAATTGTCAATGGGGTCTTACAAGCTGTGTAAGAGCCAGATTTGCATATTTAAACAGGCTTCCACCAGAAATAAGTTTTGTGCTGCTCACCCATTTATAGGTGCAACTGGAAATTGCAACAATGGGAGGCTGAGCTGCCCCTTCACCAATTTTCAACTACCAGCTGCCCGTTTTTCATGTGATGGGCTGTGAGGCCGTAGGGTAAACGGATCTTGCTGCTGCATCACTGTAAAGTTGTTGGAAACATAGAAACATAGAAAATAGGTGCAGGAGTAGGCCATTCGGCCCTTCGAGCCTGCACCGCCATTCAGTATGATCATGGCTGATCATGCAACTTCAGTATCCCTTCCCTGCTTTCTCTCCATACTCCTTGATCCTTTAGCTGTAAGGGCCACATCTAACTCCCTTTTGAATATATCTAACGAACTGGCCTCCACAACTTTCTGTGATAGAGAATTCCACAGGTTCACAATTCTCTGAGTGAAGAAGTTTCTCCTCATCTCGGTTCTAAATGGCTTTCCCTTATCCTTAGACTGTGACCCCTGGTTCTGGACTTCCCCAACATCGGGAACATTTTTCCTGCATCTAATCTGTCCAACCCCGTCAGAATGTTATATGTTTCTATGAGATCCCCTCTCATTCTTCTAAATTCCAGTGAATATAAGCCTAGTTGATCCAGTCTTTCTTCATATGTCAGTCCTGCCATCCCGGGAAACAGTCTGGTGAACCTTCGCTGCACTTCCTCAATAGCAAGAATGTCCTTCCTCAGATTAGGAGACCAAAACTGTACACAATATTCAAGGTGTGGCCTCACTAAGGCCCTGTACAACTGCAGTAAGACTTCCCTGCTCCTATATTCAAGTTGAGTTGTAAAGTTTCATCAAACTTTGTTGGGAACTGTGAGAATGTGGGGGAGGTATAGATGCAAAGCTGTGGAGCTACCAGCTGTGTGTAGGATAATTTTGGAAGTGGATATAATATCTCAGAATTTGCGTAGAGATTAATTGGGAGGCTAACAGCATTCACCATTAGGAAGGAGTAAATTGAACAGCAACTTCCAGAGTATGCACATGCATAGTTAAATGCAGAAATCCGGAGGCTGTGGTCTGAGTTACCCAGCTCTGACACAGGCTGCATTGTAACAGTACCTCGCCGATTGACTCGGCATTGAAATCCATATAAGGGCATGAAGTTGGGGTACTTACCGACTAGTTATCCACTAATGACGGCAGAAAAAAGTAGGGCTAGTGCATTCAGGTGTAAGTAAATGTTTAATGGCATGATAAGTAATAATTGCTACCAAACAATCCCTCTGACAGTGTACATTTAATTTATGTGTAGAGTCTCATTCCTTTAAAATGTAACTATTGTTGGAGATTTTTTTTAAATGGAGTGACTGCTGCCAATGAACCAGAAGCTGCCGGAAGCTGCACAGAAGCATTCTGCATATAATTGTCAACTTTCATAATTTTCATTAATCCGATAGAAACACCAATTCAAAATGTAATTTGAATTTTCTTTTCAGCTCAGTTTGCCAGCACATAACTGTTAACTTACTCTCGTGGCTCAGTTCGGCAGCAGCGATCTCTTTTCCCCTCCCCCTCCTATTGTTGGCAATATTTAACATTAAACCATCATCAGCCATGTCTATTATTACTAACATTTAAAGCTCGGTGGTTGCTGATTGTTGACAAACTCCAGGAGCTTTCGCTTCTCAAGCCCACTAACTCCATGTGAGGAAGCCGGAACCGAGCCAGACCCACCATCAAATCACCACATTGGTGACCAGAATGCATTAGAAATTACTGGAAACCGCCAGTATTTTTACTTCTAATAATTACAAAGATGATTTATTTCATGAACAAACCACATTAATATATCAAAATAACTGCTGACTATGAAGTCTGGCAAGAACAACAAAGAAACTATTGGAACTACGCATGCACAACTACTTTATGTTGCTGGCAGCAATTGAGTCCTAAAAAATTAAGATAATTTATTTTAACTTTTTCTGTCTGACTCTTTTATCTCTCTCTCTCTTAACCCCATCTTTCTTTCCTTCTCTTTTTTTCGCTTTCTGTACATGATTTATACTTCCTGGTTTAGACTCTGGTAGCTCAGTGAGGATTCTTCAATCTGATTGGTTGAACAGCCATGCTGTTGCTTTCCTGCTCACACATGCCATAGATGCCCCGTAGAGTGCGCCGCAGTGGATCAGACGCTTGACAGCAAGGGGCCGAAATTGCCCCTTCCAATAAGGCCTCTGGCCGCCTGAAAGCGGCGGCCACAGGGCGGTGTGGAATGGCCGCCGAGTTTCGGCAGAGGGGCTGCCATTTATTAAATGGCGCTTCCTCAGGGTCGGGGTGGTGTCGGGGACTGCTCCACCCATTTTCCCGCTGTGGCGTGCACGCGCCGACCCCTTACCAACCGCCAGCGACTTTTTCCCGAAATTGCCCGGCTCGAAAGATCCTATTTGAAGAATTGCCCTGCTGGAATGGCGCCGCCATCGGTTGGTGCCCCTGACAGCTTTTTCTATCAGTGCACTTCTTGTTGGTCGGCGGCACGGCCTTCCTTAAAGGGGAGGTGGCACTGCCGGCAACGCCATTTTACTTTTTATTGTCCTGCGATTGCCAGGTCGACCTGACAATTATGCCCCCCCCCGGGTTCATATAGTATCAAAAATAGCTTTTTATTATAGCAACTGCCACAACCTAATGAATTTTATCGCAAGGTGGTTGCCTACGTCATCTTGACCTTGTGACATTTGCTGTCTATGTTTAATCTTCATACATACCTCAGCCTCATGAAAAGTATATATTCAAGTATTACCCCCAGTTGCGTGCTACCAAAGAGCAAGTGGACGCTTGCCTCACAAAATAAAAAGTGGGTGTATACTACCTTAGTATAGGTGCCACTACACCCTCGGCTACAGATATTCTGCAGTGTTTTGAAACTACCCTCTATGGCTGAAATAAATCCTGAAATCTGGGGCAAAAGCCAAATATGCTGCCTACCTGCCCCTTTATCTGCCCATCAGAAATTCTGATTGAAGTGGGATACGTATTTCCCATAATTTTCTCCCTAGCAACATGATCAATTGTTTTCAAGAAACTGGCCAAATGGAAACGCAATAGCACTTTAATTTTGCAGACCAACTTGCACTGAGGCAGGACAATGCAGCAAAATCCTTTCCCACCATCTGAGGCAGGTATCCCAAATGGATACCCACCAATGACATGTAATTGTAATTCAGATGAGGAGAGAATTGGGCTCGGTTGTGCTGCACTTCACTATCATATGGTCTGTGAATGCTCACTGTCGAAGCTTCTAGTACAGAATAGTCACGTTGATGTCAGCAACAATCTGCTTTCAGCAAGAGATTTTTTTTGATAAACATCTGTCTACACCTTTTTTTATAGGTGGTTATAGAAATAGGTCGAGACTGAGCTGGTCAAGTGATCCTCCAGATTGTGCAGTTTATTTTAAAGTGTGAAAGTAAGAATAAAAAATAATGTATTTGAAGTGAAATGGGCAATGAAAGATAAAAGAATAATTGATAAAAGAAAATAATTTAGAATAAGGCAAAATATGTGCCTGAAAGAAATATAAATATCCCACTAATATAACAAATGTATAACGCAAGAAAAATAAGAGAAATAGAGCCTTAAATTATTTAATGGGAAAGCAACTTCTTCCTACTTCTGCACCGAACAAAACAGTTTTAAAAATTTCCTTTGTGGAATATTGTGTTTTATGATCTTGGCTCAAATTCAGTTTAGTAGAGCCAATTCAGTCTTTTGGATCAGCCCAGGCTCAGCTTGACCTTACAGTCTGACTCGCTCATTTCTAATGTATGTTCAATCACAGTCACATGGTCAGATTTTTGATTTCCTACTGGTTTAGTATTCTCAGGTGTGAGATAATTTGGATTACAAAGCACAACCCGTATTATAAATCATTCCTTATACTTGTTCATGGATCTCAAACAAATATTTTCACATTTATTTTGGTTGGTGAAGCAAATATTTTGCCATGAAACTATTTACTGTAATGCTCTTGGACTCAGTTTGGATGGTACTTTAAAGCAGAGACCAATGATATAAAATCATTTCCATTTGATGTAACAAAACCTGTTTACATGTAGCTAAATGATAACCTTTCCTCTATTGTTTGAAATGCCATTTTTTTTACATTCAGTAATGTCAATGCTGTGAAATGGTTTATTTTTCACTTTGGCATTAAGCATCACCAATGAGCACTCTCAAGTAAGGTACAAGGTAAAGCTCTCACTCCCTTGTCCCAAAATGCACCTTACCCCTGAAATCAGAACTATTTCCCATAGTACACATCATTGTAACTTCTCACATCTCTTTGTCAAAGCCCCTCATATAAGAATATAGATTGAGTAGTCATGACAAGTAAGCCTGGGATATAGCAATAGACTCAACTTTCTGGAATATTAAGTTGACTAGTACGCTATTACCTGCCCCATATAGGTACTTTCACCACACTAAACACAGATATTTGTCATCTTGCTGATGATGAAGAAATTCTTGCAGCTTGGCAGCAGAACTGATCTTTTTTAAATTTGTTCTTGGGCTTTGAGTGACGCAGGCAAGGCCCCAGTTTATTCCCCAGCCCTAGTTGCCCCGAGAGAGTGGTGATGGGTCTGCTTCTTGAGGTAGGTAGTGATTTAAAAAAAAAAAAATGTGTGTTCTGTTAGGCCACTTCAAAGTGAATTAGTAGTCAATCACATAGCGCCAGACCAGTTAGGACGAGCAGGCTCCCTTTCCTAGAGGACATTAGTGAGCGAGTTGGGTTTTTACCACAATCTCTGGGCTGGATTTTCAGCTTGTTGCTGCCTCTGTTTCTGTCGCGGAGGGGCAGCAATGTCGGCGGTAAGCACTTCTGGGCGGACGTCCAGCGCCCCACCGGAACTTTTGGTGCCGGTTTTGGCGGGGCGCGGAACATTACCGCCCGGAAGAGGCAGGCCGGTGTGCAATGCCCTTGGTTGCATCTCTGGCGCGATTTTTGGCTGCCGCCCGATTGGCAGCATTCCATTGAGCGCCCTGTTGGTGCCGCCTGTGAAAGCTGGCGGTCCGAGCTGTAGCGGCTGCAGTAATGTCGACCTCAGGTGAGTGTCATTGTTTTTTATTTTATTTTTGTTGCAATTTACGTTGTGGTGTTGTGAGTTATTTATTGGGAATGTTTTTGGTGGTGTTTTTTCAGGTTTTTTTCTCCCCACCCTCCGCCCCAGGCCTCTCACAGAGCGCTCCGAGGCTGGCTGTTTAGCTTGGGATTTTCGCTTGCTCAGCCGGCAAAGCACAACCACTAACATTAATAACAATTCTCTGTCTAAGAGAATGCAATCAATTCCCTATATATCCCGGGATTTACCCTCCAACCCCGCGATCCTATATAGTAACCTATGGTGTGATGTTGCGTCAAAAACTTTAAAAATTCAAAAATACAATATATAACTGTGAATCATTTTTGTGGCCTTCTTCTGAATCGTTAAAAAAGACTCAATATCACTCATGATTTGAGACCGCTTATAGAAAGTCTGAAAATCCATATGCCCTACATCTATTGCATTCCCATTGTCTTCTTAACTGGTGATTTCTTCCCAAAATCTGTTAAGTTTGTCAAACGTGACTTACTTTTAACAAATCTATGTTGATTATCCTTGATTAACCCAATTATTTCTAAATGCTCACGTATTTGCCCACAGCTGGTGCACTATCTGGTTTATACTTCACTCCCTTCGCTCCCATCATCATCATCATCATCATAAGCAGTCTCTCGGAATCGAGGAAGACTTGTTTCCACTCTTAAAATGAGTCCTTAGGTGGCTGTACAGTCCAATACGAGAGCCAAAGTCCCTGCCACAGGTGGGACAGACAGTCGTTGAGGGTAAGGGAGGGTGGGACAGGTTTTCCGCACGTTCTTTCTGCTGCCTGCACTTGTTTTCTGCATGCTCTCGCCGATGAGACTTGAGGCGCTCAGTGCCCTCCCGGATGCACTTCCTCCACTTAGGGCGGTCTTTGGCCAGGGATTCCCAGTTGTCGGTGGGGATGGTGCACTTTATCAGGGAGGCTTTGAGGGTATCCTTGTAACGTTTCCTCTGTCCACCTTTGGCTCGGTTGCCATGAAGGAGTTCCGAGTAGAGCGCTTGCTTTGGGAATCTCGTGTCTGGCATACAGACAATGTGGCCTGCCCAACGGAGCTGATCAAGTGTGGTCAGTGCTTCAATGCTGGGGATGTTGGCCTAGTCGAGGACACTAATGTTGATGCGTCTATCCTCCCAGGGGATTTGTAGGATCTTACGGACCATGTACAGTAGACACCTCAAGTCGCTGGAGAAATACCACCAACGATGCCTCTTGAACAAAGGTGTTACATTGGCACCTCTCATGTCCCATAATTTATATACTTAAGGAGGATTGCAGCATTGTAGTGAAAGCCTCAACTATCTCCTTTCTGACTTCATTCAACAGCCTATGGTGCCTATCATAAGAACTTGTTGACATCCATTTTGAGTTCTTCTAATTTTTCCAGAACTAATTCCTTTTTCTGCAGTTATCTGCAGCAATTATTCCATAACCTCCCTTAGTACATCTACAGCTTTTCCAGGGAGCTCACGTCCAAACTCCTCTGGGAGATACTGTGATCCATCCACTGTAGATACTACAATGAAAGAAAGAAGGAGGAGCGACCAAGACATGTGTTGTACCAAGTCAGACGTTGGAGAGAGGACCACGTCACATTACACCCACACCTCTGCTGGTTCAGAGATAGAAGGCACAGGACTGCTTTCAGCAGGATCCAGATTGAATAACTTGCTCAGAAACTGGCTTTAAATAAAGACTGAATTCAAATCTGCTTCCAGAATCCATGTGCAAAGCTTAAAAGATCCCATGGTGAATCTCAGTTTTTGATAGTGAAAAATGCACTCGCAAGTTCAAGTGTAAGTAACAGAAAATAGGCTCACTGCTGTAGGAACATGGACAGCAAAGAGCCCCATTTAAAAAAATCTTCATGGCCATTCCTTGATGCTCCATTTTGTAGCTTGAGCCATACAGACGAGGAAGGCTGCAGCTTTGATTCTATGTGCTGAGTTAGTGATTTCAGCTTGGGCTGCATTACGGCTGTTGCAGCTCAGCATCCCTGGGTTAGGGTGGGGGATAATTGACCAGGGTTCTTGTGTCTGATTGCAGCTCAGCATCCCTGTGTTAGGGTGGGGAATTATTGACCAGCTCAGTGACCCCTGCTGGAGCAGAATTAGGCAGTTGTGATGCTTCACAGTTGAATAGCTCAGCTATTATTCAGACGTTGATACAAAGAATGTCCCTTTGGCAGTTTGCTGGAAAGCACCAGTGTCTGGAATTGTACTCTAGCAAGTAGTTGGCTGCTTCAAAGAGGGAAGAAAAATCAGTTTTGCAATTTCAAGAATACTTAGGGGGGGAAACAGATTATCTGGTCATGCGTCTCATTGCTGTTTGAGGGACCTTGCAAATTGGGTGCTGTGTTCCCCTACATTACAACACTGACTACACTTCAAAAGTACTTATTTGGCTGTAAAACACTTTGGGTAGTCCTAGGGATGTGAAAGGCGCTATATAAATGCAAGTCCTTGAACATAACTTACTTCTGCATTCTCACTTCTATCATTCATTTGTAAAAAACAATATAAAATATTTATTTAATATCTCCACCATATCGTCATCCTCCACAACTATATTTCCATTCAACCCTGAATGATCCTACCCTCTCTTTTAACTATTGTTTTACTTTTTACATACTTACAAAAACCTTTACTAATTCCTTTTATATTATCTGCTAGCCTTTTGTCATATCCCTTCCAAACATTCTTATCACATCCTCACTGCACTTTCTATATTCCTTTTAAGTTTAAGTTTAGTTTTAATTTCTCTATTTATCCATGGAACTCTATTCTTTGACGAACCTCTTTTTTGTCTTATAGAAAAATATTTATTTTATAGCCTGTCAGTGTTCGCCTTGGTTCAGTGGTACCACTCCTACCTCTGAGTCAGAATGTTGTGGGTTCGAGTCCCAATTTAGGGACTTGAGCGCATAATCCAGACAAACACGCCAGTGCAATTCTGAGGGAGTTCTGCTTGGTCAGAGGTATTGTAGTTTGGCTGAGATGTTAAACTGCGGCTAGGTCAACCTGCTCAGGTGGATGTAAAATATCCCATGGCACTATTTGCAAAAGAGGTGTCCTATCCAACTGCCAGTAATTTCCATGGGTGTTCTTCTAATCTCCTGCTGTAACTTCAGTGTTTACACTGTTTCTATAGGGTTTCCATGAAGTTATTCTTCATGCTTCCTGAGGAGGAAAGTGTTCGAAGATCAGGGGGGCCCTTAAATCTGCCACCAAGCTCATGGTCTACAGGGCTGTAGTGATACCCGCCCTCCTGTATGGCTCAGAGACATAGACCATATACAGTAGACACCTCAAATCGCTGGAGAAATACCACCAACGATGTCTCCGCAAGATCCTGCAAATCCCCTGGGAGGACAGACGCACCAACCTTCGTGTCCTCAATCAGGCTAACATCCCCAGCATCGAAGCACTGACCACACTCGACCAGTTCTGTTGGGCGGGCCACATTGTTTGCATGCCAGACACAAGACTCCCAAAGCAAGCGCTCTGCTCAGAACTCCTACACGGCAAGCGAGCCCCAGGTAAGCAGGGGTAACATTTCAAGGACACCCTCAAAGTCTGCTTGAAAAAAGCAACATCCCACTGACACCTGGGAGTCCCTGGCCAAAGACCGCCCTAATTGGAGGAAGAGTATCTGGGAGGGTGCTGAGCACCTTGAGTCTCGTCACCGAGAGCATGCAGAAAACAAGCGCAGGCAGCGGAAGGAGTGTGCAGTAAACCAGTCCCACCCTCCATTACCCTCAACAACTGTCTGTCCCACCTGTGACAGGGACTGTAATTCCCATATTGGACTGGTCAGTCATCTAAGAACTCACTTTTAGAGTGGAAGTTAGTCTTCCTCGATTTCGAGGGACTGCCTATGATGATGATGATGGGAGCACAGAGAACCCCTGCAGAAATTTTGCCCCAACATTTATCCCTCAACCAGCACGATCAAACCAGATTATTGTTTCATTGGGATGTTCAAGGGATCTCGCAATAATCCCACCAACTTTGGCCAGCACCAGTGGTCATCATCAGACAGATCCCAGCTTTTATATTGGAATCAAAGACCTATAGATTTTCAACCCCAATGATTTGAACATTTGAAATATTTGGCCCAGAGATTCCCCAAGATATACAGAGATGTTACCATTGGGTTTATTGAAATTGATATTCTCTTGAAGTCACTTAGTAAGAAATTTAATGGCCATGAAATTCCGGTCGGAGGTCCCGGAGAAGCCTGCGATTCTGGTGGGGAGGCCTTCTCATCCCACGCTGCAAAGCGTGCTCCCATCCTCCAGGTTCCCACACAGAAGGTGCAGTCACATCAGGTACAGAATTCCACAGCTTTTTCATTAATAGCAATGAGAACTCCAAATCTATGATAAATCCCCAGAGCCTGATAGTCTGCACTTCAGAGTACTTAAGAAAGTGGCCCTAGAAATAGTGGATGCATTGGTGATCATTTTCCAACAGTCTATCGACTCTGGATCAGTTCCTATGGACTAGAGGATAGCTAATGTAACACCACTTTTTAAAAAAGGAGGGAGAAAGAAAACGGGTAATTATAGACCGGTTAGTCGGACATCAGTAGTGGGGAAAATGTTGGAATCAATTATTAAAGATGAAATAGCTGTGCATTTGGAAAGCAGTGACAGGATCGGTCCAAGTCAGCATGGATTTATGAAAGGGAAATCATGCTTGACAAACCTTCTGGAATTTTTTGAGGATGTAATTAGTAGAGTGGACAAGGGAGAACCAGTGGATGTGGTGTATTTGGACTTTCAAAAGGCTTTTGACAAGGTCCCACACAAGAGATTGGTGTGCAAAATTAAAGCACATGGTATTGGGGGTAATATACTGACGTGGATAGAGAACTGGTTGGCAGACAGGAAGCAGAGAGTCAGGATAAACGGGTCCTTTTCAGAATGGCAGGCAGTGACTAGTGGAGTGCCACAGGGCTCAGTGCTGGGACCGCAGCTATTTACAATATACATCAATGATTTGGATGAAGGAATTGAGTGTAATATCTCCAAGTTTGCAGATGACACTAAGCTGGGTGATGGTGTGAGCTGTGAGGAGGATGCTAAGAGGTTGCAGGGTGACTTGGACAGGCTCGGTGAGTGGGCAAATGCATGGCAGATGCAGTATAATGTGGATAAATGTGAGGTTATCCACGTTGGTGGCAAAAACACGAAGACAGAATATTATCTGAATGGCGGCAGATTAGGAAAAGGGGAGGTGCAACGAGACCTGGGTGTCATGGTACATCAGTCATTGAAAGTTGGCATGCAGGTACAGCAGGTGGTGAAGAAGGCAAATGGTATGTTGGCCTTCATAGCTAGGAGATTTGAGTATAAAAGTAGGGAGGTCTTACTGCAATTGTACAGGACCTTGGTGAGGCCTTACCTGGAATATTGTGTTCGGGTTCACCAGACTGATTCCCGGGATGGCGGGACTGACATATGAGGAGAGACTGGATCGACTGGGCCTGTATTCACTGGAGTTTGGAAGGATGAGAGGGGATCTCATAGAAACATATGAAATTCTGAAGGGACTGAACAGGTTAGATGCAAGAAGAATGCTCCCGATGTTGGGGAAGTCCAGAATCAGGGGACACAGTCTAAGGATAAGGGGGTAAGCCATTTAGGACTGAGATGAGGAGAAACTTCTTCACTCAGAGAGTTGTTAACCTGTGGAATTCTCTATCGCAGAGAGTTGTTGATGCAAGTTCGTTGGATATATTCAAGAGGGAGTTAAATATGGCCCTTATGGCTAAAGGGATCAAGGGACATGGAGAGAAAGCAAGAAAGGGGTACTGAGGTGAATGATCAGCCATGATCTTATTGAATGGTGGTGCGAGCTCGAAGGGCCGAATGACCTACTCCTGCACCTATTTTCTATGTTTCTATGTTTCTCATTGCTATTAATGAGAAAAAAAATCAAACACACTGAACACATATAATAAAAAACACACCTCACTTAATTAAAATTAATTGAAATTAAAGTTAATAAATACCTTACAGAAAAAAACATGTTCCGAGTTTTTAAAAAGTTTTTTTAATTATAGTTAAAAATAAATGTAATATGGTGGACAGGGTTTTTAAAAATATGTGTTTTTTAAATTTAATTAAATTATATTTTTGTATGTTTTTAAACTCTTACACCTGTAATAGTAGGCTATATGCCTGCTTTTATCAGATGCAAGAATTTTGAGGACATTTTCTGGGCAAGAAATGGGTATATCCCGTAATCTGGCACTTGCAAATGTCCTCACTCCCGATGTGCTCTAGCTTGACAGATCGGAAAAGCCGGTTTTCAGCGCATATGCATTGTGAGCTGAAAACCGGCTTTTGCGATGCCTTCCTGGGTCCGTAGATGTTTAGTACGGACCCGGAAGGCCTGAATTTCTGCCCCAATAATTTAAATTATTCGACCAGCTCAGTACATTTATCTAGTTAGTAACGAAGCCATATTGACCAGCAAGGTCCCATATCTCAGACCTATTCTAGGTTAGCTGATTTTAGGATAGTCAGAGATGCGACTAAATTATCTTCAAAGAAAATATTTATTTGACAGACAAGCTTATAAATTAATTAGAATTGATGGAGAAGACTAATTTACTTTTTGACCAAATTTTTTCTCCTCTGCTTTTCAGAAGGTATTTCCTTTTTTGGCTGCTTAAGGTTGCACGGGTGCTAATCACCCTCTGGTACATCACCCAAGTTATAATTATTCAAGAGCTCAAATCTTTGCTGATTGTCAGCCTGAGGTCAATTGTTACATCTTTGCTGCCACAATGCTTAAGATAAACTAACACAGCACAGACAAGAATGATGAGGTAGGGGATCGAATTGGTGGAAGCCATATAATTCAACAAACCCCCCAAATTCTATCTGCAATGGCATTAATATCTGAATGAAAATAATCAGTGTGATAAGCTGTGCCTTTTCAAACCAGCTTAACATAGCTTCCTCCAACCCCTGGGTATGCAGGCTTTAGACAAAGGAATAACCTTGGATTGCATCCAATTGATATGATATCCCAATAATCTCCCAAATGTTTAACCACATTTTCCGGGTCTGAAATAAATATAGTAGTAGGATATCATCTGTATTCAAGGATGTTTTATAGATATGGATCTGACTCAGACCTCCTCAGTTTTGGGACAATTTTTAATAAATTCTGCTAATGGTTTCACTGAGAATACAAAAGCCAAGAAGATGGAAGACATATGCAATCAATGTCGCTTTTTAAAATTGAGAAACCAAGATTAAGGCCCTTTCCCCTCATGCAGAGTTCCACCAATGTTGAAAAGAGTAACTATGAAGCAAAATAAATCATGAGGTGGTGATCATTTGATATCAAGTTTGCGTTTAAAAAGCCTGAAAGTTCTGAAGGGAGGAAAGACAGGAAGGTAAAGAGTTCCACAATTTGAGGTCCGAGAAAATAATGAGGAAATTGTGCAATGAGTCTTGATTTCAACACAGTGGGGAGGTATAGAGGAGGAAGAGCATACAAGATGGCATATTTCTGACATAGCAGGAACAAGAAATGAAAGTTCAGAGGGGCACCAACCAAGAGTGTGAGGAAGTTGTTGAAAAAGTTACCCCAGATATGATTTTAATATTTGAGACTTGGATAGACTGGGCTTTATAGGAAATGGACTTTCCATTAGTTTTGCCTCGCGACCGCCTGCTTACCGCCCATTTAAACGCTGATATGAGGTATAACACCCATTTATCGCCCATTTTCCCCAAAAATGGAAACTAAAGTCCATTTATCGCCCATTTATCACCAGCGTTAGTTTCAGTATCAAGTTAACGCCGAGAATTAATTAAACCTCCCACCCATATTTTTATGACATCAACGTGCAGAATACAGCTTTTTGAGAACAGTTAATGGGAGAAGAAGTGATTAGGACAGATCAGAAAACTAATGGCAGCAATTTATGCTGGGGTTCTTTTGATCTTCCACTGTAACCTTGGCGGAATATTAGCAGAAACGCCAGAGAAATGCAGCAAATACATGTTTTCACCATTTCTCTGCGATTTCTGCCAATCTTGCATTGAAGATGTTGTGTATGGGGAAAGAGTCAGACTGAACACTGAGAGCTCAAAGCAAAGTGTGACCTGGTTGCCACTGGTGCGTATGTTGGGGGATCAAAAAAGGTAGGGTCCAAGGTGGGTTGCTCAGAATAGTCCGTGAATCTGAGTTTGATTTGGTCCAAGTGCTTCCGGTGAATGAGTCCATTTGAAAGTTTGACCTGAAACACCCTGCTCCCCTCTTTGGCCACGACAGTGCCGGGAAGCGACTTGGGACCTTGTCCATAATTTAATCCAAATACAGGATCATTGATTTCAATCTCACGTGACACATTTGCGCTATCATGTTATGCACTTTGTTGAAGCCGCCTGCTCTCTACCTGTTCATGTAGATCAGGGTGAACTAACGAGAGCCTTGTCTTAAGTGTTCTTTTCATGAGCAGTTCAGCAGGTGGGATCCCAGTGAGTGAGTAGGGTCTCGTGCGGTAGCTAAGCAGGACTCGGGATAGGCGAGTCTGCAGTGAGCCTTCAGTTACCTTCTTCAAGCCTTGCTTGATGGTTTGCACTGCTCTCTCTGCCTGACCATTGGACGCTGGTTTAAACGGGGCAGATGTGACATGTTTGATCCCGTTACGGGTCATGAATTCTTTGAACTCAGCACTGGTAAAACATGGCCCGTTGTCGCTCACCAGGACGTCGGGTAAACCGTGTGTGGCAAACACAGCCCGTGGCAGCGGACGTGCTAGCCAACATTATCTCACATTCAATCTACTTAAAGTACGCGTCTACAACCATAAGGAACATTTTATCCAAGAAGGGGACTGCATAGTCGACGTGTACCCTAGACCACGATTTGGAGGGCCAAGACCATAAACTTAGCAGCGCCTCCCTGGGTACATTGCTTAACTGCGAGCATGTATTACATCTGTGAACGCAGGACTCTAAGTCCGCATCGATACCGCGCCACCACACGTGGGATGTGGCTATCGCTTTCATCATTATGATGCCTGGGTGGGTACTGTGGATTGATGAAGGTGTCTCTGCCCTTCTTGGGGACCACTACTCGATTGCCCCACAGAAGGCAGTTTGCCTGTATAGACATTTCATCTTTGCGCCACTGGAACGGGTTTATCTCTTCCTGCATTTCTACTGGGACATGGGACTAGCTCCTGTGAAGATAACAGCTTTTGACTAGAGATAATAAGGGGTCCTGGCTTGTCCAAGTTTTGATCTGCCGGGCAGTGACGGGTGATTGCTCACTTTCAAATGCTTCCATAACCATGGCTAGATCTGCGGGCTGTGCCATTCCCAGTGGTGGGCAATGGCAGCCTACTGATAGCATCGGCGCCGTTTTCTGTGTCTGGCCTGTGGCGGATGGCATCGTTTTATGCGGGCAATGTGCACGCCCATCTCTGGATGCGGGCCAATGCGTTGATTTTCATCCCTTTATTCTTGGAGAACAGGGATATAAGTGGCTTATGCTCATTTCCAATTCGAATTATAGCCCAAAAACGTATTGATGCATTTTCTTTACCCATAGACACACGCTAACGCTTCTTTCTCAATCATGCTGTAGGCTCTCTCAGCCTTAGACAGATTCCTGGATGCATAAGCAACTGGTTTCAGTTTCCCGAAATCATTAGCTTGTTGCAATACACACCCGACGCCATATGACGACGCATCACATGCTAGTACCAAACGCTTACATGGATCATACAACACAAGCAATTTGTTTGAGCATAACAATTTTCTCGCTTATACAAAGGCATTTTCTTGGCTTTTTCCCCAAACCCATTCGTTCCCTTTTCATGGTAAGACATGCAGTGGTTCTAACAGTGTGCTGAGACCCAGTAAGAAGTTACCAAAGTAGTTCAGGAGTCCCAGAAACGACTGCAGCTCCATCACGTTCTATGACCTCGGTGCGTTCTCGATTGCCTCCATCTTCACGTTGGTGGACCTCATGCCATCTGCTGCAATCCTCCTTCCCAGGAACTCCAGTTCAGGTGCCAGGAAAATGCACTTCGAGCGTTTTAACCTCAGCCCCACGCAGTTGAGTCGGCTAAGAACCTCCTCCAGTTTCAACAGATGCTTGACTGTGTTCCGACCTGTGACCAAGATATTGTCCTGGAAGACCACGGTGTGCGGGACTGACTTCAGTAAGCTTTCCATGTTTCTCTGGAATATCGCTGCTGCTGATCAGATTCCAAACGGGCATCTGTTATAAACAAAAAGACCTTTGTGCATGTTGATGCAGGTGAGGGCCTCCAGTTCCTGCGTCATGTAGGCTGAAGTCAGATCCAGCTTCGGGAACATCTTTTCTCCTGCCAGCGTTGCAAAGAGGTCGTAGACCTTTGGTAGTGGGTATTGGTCCTGTAGGGAGAAATGATTGATAGTTACTTTGTAATTGCCACAGATTCTTACGGTGTCATCTCCCTTGAGGACTGGGATGACAGGACTGGTCCACTCATTGAACCCGATCGGGGAAATGATGCCTTCTCTTTGCAGCCGGTCTAGCTCGATCTCTACCCTTTCTCTCATAATGTACGGAAGTGCTCTCGCCTTGTGATGGATGGGTCGCGCCCCCAGAATTAGGTGGATCTGTATTTTTGCTCCTTGGAATTTCCCGCTGCCTGGTTCGAACAGCGAAGGAAATTTGTTTAAGAACTGGGCACACGAAGTGTCATCGGCGGGCGATAGCGCTCGGACATCGTCCCAGTTCCAAGTTATCTTTCCCAGCCAGCTATAGTCAGGAGGCGCCAGCAGGAGGTCGAGGAGGCATCGGAGAGGCAGAGCAGCAGGGTCGGGAGGCCAACAAAAGGCCCATCAGTCGGGAGGCGCTAGCGGGAGGTCGAGGAGGCATCGGAGAGGCAGAGCAGCAGAGTCTGGAGTCCTACAAAAGGCCCATCAGTCGGGAGGCACCAGCTGGAGGCATCGGAGAGACCGGCTGGTGCAGCTGCAGGGAGAGAAGGCAAAAAAGAAGTAGAAAGCAATCGAAAGGTGATGTCACAGCCAAGGGGGTAAGTGATTGGCTGGTGATTGGTAAGTAGCTTTTCTTTTTTCTTTTCTTTATCAGTAAGTAACATTAAGCATTGATGTTGCCAAATTAAGTTAATCTAAGGGTTAAGACTTGGCAGGAGAGCTTGGACACGTGTTATGCTCTTCCTGTACTATGTGGGAAGTCAGGGACGCTTCCAGTGTCCCTGACGACTACGTGTGCGGGAAGTGTATCCGCATCCAGCTCCTGACGGACCACATTGCGGCACTGGAGTTGTGGGTGGATTCACTCTGGAGCATCCACAATGCTGAAAATAACTTGAATAGCATGTTTAGCGAGTTGGTCTTACTGCAGGTTAAATGTACACAGCCAGATAGGGGATGCGGTCATCCCCCTGCAAAGCAGATACACCACTTTGGGTACTGTTGAGGGGGATGACTCATCAGGGGAGGGCAGCAGCAGCCAAGTTCATGGCACAGTGGCTGGCTCTGCTGCACAGGAGGGCAGGAAAAAAAGTGAGAGAGCTATAGTGATGGGGGATTCAATTGTAAGGGGAATAGATAGACGTCTCTGCGGCCACAACCGAAACTCCAGGATGGTATGTTACCTTCCTGGTGCAAGGGTCAAGGATGTCTCGGAGCGGGTGCAGGACATTCTGAAAAGGGAGGGTGAACAGCCAGTTGTCGTGGTGCATATAGGTACCAACGATATAGGTAGAAAACGAGATGGGTTCCTACGATACGAATTTAGGGAGCTAGGAGCTAAATTAAAAATAGGACCTCAGAAGTAGTAATCTCAGGATTGCTACCAGTGCCACGTGCTAGTCAGAGTAGGAATCATAGGATAGCTCAGATGAATACGTGGCTTGAAGAGTGGTGCAGAAGGGAGGGATTCAAATTCCTGGGATATTGGAACCAGTTCTGGGGGAGTTGGGGCCAGTACAAACCAGACGGTCTGCACCTGGGCAGGACGGGAACCAATGTCCGAGAGGGAGTGTTTGCTAGTGCTATTGGGGAGGAGTTAAACTAACATGGCAGGTGGATGGGAACCTGTGCAGGGAGACAGAGGGAAATAAAATGGAGGCAGAAGCAAAAGATAGAAAGGAGAATAGTAAAAGTGGAGGGCAGAGAAACCCAAGGCAAAAAACAAAAAGGGCCACATTACAGCAAAATTCTAAAGGGGCAAAGTGCGTTAGAAAGACAAGCCTGAAGGCTCTGTGCCTCAATGCAAGGAGTATTCGGAATAAGGTGGACGAATTAACTACGCAGACAGCAGTTAACGGATATGATGTAATTGGCATCATGGAGACATGGCTCCAGGGTGACCAAGGCTGGGAATTCAACATCCAGGGGTATTCAGCATTTAGGAAGGATAGGCAGAGAGGAAAAGGAGGTGGGCGGCATTGCTGGTTAAAGAGGAAATTAATGCAATAGTAAGGAGAGACATTAGCTTGGATGATGTGGAATCGGTATGGGTGGAGCTGCGGAATACCAATGGGTAGTAAACGCCAGTGGGAGTTGTGTACAGACCAGCAAACAGTAGTAGTGAGGTTGGGGACAGCATCAAACAATAAATAAGGGATGTGTGCAAAAAAGGTATAGCAGTTATCATGGGCATCTTTAATCTACATATTGATTGGGCTAACCAAACTGGTAGCAATGCGATGGAGGAGGATTTCATGGAGTGTATTAGGGATGGTTTTCTCGACCAATATGTCGAGGAACCAACTAGAGAGCTGGCCATCCTAGACTGAATGATGTGTAATGAGAAGGGACTAATTAGCAATCTTGTTGTGCGAGGCCCCTTGGGGAAGAGTGACCAGAATATGGTAGAATTCTTTATTAAGATGGAGAGTGACAGAGTTAATTCGGAAACTAGGGTCCTGAACTTAAGGAAAGGTAACTTCGACGGTATGAGGCGTGAATTGCCCAGAATAGACTGGTAAAGGATACTTAAAGGGTTGACGGTGGATAAGCAATGGCAAACATTTAAAGATCACATGCATGAATTTCAGCAATTGTACATCCCTGTCTGGAGTAAAAATAAAACGGGGAAGGTGGCACAACCGTGGCTAACAAGGGAAATTAAGGATAGTGTTAAAACCAAGGAAGAGGCATATAAATTGGCTTGAAAAAGCAACAAACCTGAGGACTGGGTGAAATTTAGAATTGAACAGAGGAGGACTAAGAGTTTAATTAAGAGGGGGAAAATAGAGTACGAGAGGAAGCTTGCAGGGAGCATAAAAACTGATTGCAAAAGCTTCTATAAATATGTGAAGAGAAAAAGATTCGTGAAGACAAACGCAGGTCCCTTGCAGTCAGATTCAGGTGAATTCAGGTGAATTCACGAAGGAAGACACAAATAACCTTCCGACTGTACTAGGGGCCAGTGGGTCTAGTGAGAAGGAGGAACTGAAGGATATCCTTATTAGGCGGGAAATTGTGTTAGGGAAATTGATGGGATTGAAGGCCGATAAATCCCCGGGGCCTGATAGTCTGCATCCCAGAGTACTTAAGGAAGTGGCCCTAGAAATAGTGGATGCATTGGTGATCATTTTCCAACAGTCTATTGACTCTAGATCAGTTCCTATGGACTGGAGGGTACTAATGTAACACCACTTTTTATAAAAGGAGGGAAGAGAGAAAACGGGGAATTATAGACCGGTTATTCGGACATCAGTCGTGGGGAAAATGTTGGAATCAATCATTAAGGATAAAATAGCAGCGCATTTGGAAAGCAGTGACAGGATCGGTCCAAGTCAGCATGGATTTATGAAAGGGAAATCCTGCTTGACAAATCTTCTAGAATTTTTTGAGCATGTAACTGGTAGAGTGGACAAGGGAGAACCAGTGGATCAGGTGTATTTGGACTTTCAAAAGGCTTTTGACAAGGTCCCAAACAAGAGATTGATGTGCAAAATTAAAGCACATGGTATTAGGGGTAATGTACTGGCTTGGATAGAGAACTGATTGGCAGACAGCAAGCAGAGAGTCGGGATAAACGGGTCCTTTTCAGAAAGGCAGGCAGTGACTAGTGGAGTGCCGCAGGGCTCAGTGCTGGGACCCCCAGCTCGTTACAATATACATTAACGATTTAGATGAAGGAATTGAGTGTAATATCTCCAAGTTTGCAGATGACACTAAACTGGGTGGCGGTGTGAGCTGTGAGGAGGATGCTAAGAGACTGCAAGGTGACTTGGACAGGTTAGGTGAATGGGCAAATGCATGGCAGATGCAGTATAATGTGGATAAATGTGAGGTTATCCATTTTGGGGGCAAAAACACGAAAGCAGAATATTATCTGAATGGCGGCAGATTAGGAAAAGGGGAGGTACAACGAGACCTGGGTGTCATGGTACATCAGTCATTGAAAGTTGGCATGCAGGTACAGCAGGCGGTGAAGAAGGCAAATGGTATGTTGGCCTTCATAGCTTGGGGATTTGAGTATAGGAGCAGGGAGGTCTTACTGCAGTTGTACAGAGCCTTGGTGAGGCCTCACCTGGAATATTGTGTTCAGTTTTGGTCTCCTAATCTGAGGAAGGACGTTCTTGCTATTGAGGGAGTGCAGCGAAGGTTCACCAGACTGATTCCAGGGATGGCTGGACTGACATTTGAGAAGAGATGGGATCAACTGGCCTTTATTCACTGGAGTTTAGAAGGATGAGAGGGGATCTCATAGAAACATATAAAATTTTGACGGGACTGGACAGGTTGCGGAAGAATGATCCCGATGTTGGGGAAGTCCAGAACCAGGGGACATAGTCTTAGGATAAGGGATAGGCCATTTAGGACTGTGATGAGGAGAAACTTCTTCACTCAGAGAGTTGTTAACCTGTGGAATTCCCTGCCGCAGAGAGTTGCTGAAGCCAGTTCATTGGATATATTCAAGAGGGAGTTAGATATGGCCCTTACAGCTAAAGAGATCAAGCAGTGTGCAGAGAAAGCAGGAAAGAGGTACTGAGGGAATGATCAGCCATGATCTTATTGAATGGTTGTGCAGGCTCGAAGGGCCGAATGGTCTACTCCTGCAGCTATTTTCTATGTTTCTATGAGCAGCATGGGACCATCGCCCGGTACCACCCAGTGTGGTAGCTTGTGCACCGCTGCATCATAGGAGACCTTTATGGTAGCACTGCTGATTACAGGAATCAGTTCTTTCCTGTAAGTTCTTAGTGTCGTGCGAACTGGAGTTAAGACTGGCCTTGAGGCCTTGTTGCACCACAACCTTTCGAAAGTCTTTTGCCCATGATGGACTGGCTCACTCCCGTGTCCAGCTCCATTGACACCGAGAGTCCATTTAGTTCAACATTCAGCATTATCGGGGGACAATTCGTGATGAATGTGTGCATCACATGTACCTCTGCCTTCCTGATCTGAGGCCCTGGTTCATCGTGGTCCTCTGTGGATCTGTCCTCCTCTGCAGCATGGTGATTTGCAGGTGTAACAGGCTTAGCAGCTCACCTGCACACTCGTTGGCGGTATCCCATTGTTCCATAACCCTTGCAAATGTATCCTTTGAATCGGCATGAATACAAATGATGATCACCTCCCGCCCCCGCCCCCCCCCACAACACCAACAATGTGTTAATGACCTTGCATTCATCACCCTTGATGCTGGACTCTGAGACATCTGCAGATGTGTAGTTGCAGGCATGTGTGACCTGCCCTGTACATTATGATTTGAAAACAACATCACTTTGTTCACAGTACTTATAGCAGCACTTGTGTGCTGAGAGATTTGCTTCATATTGTCACTGGTGGCAATGAACGCCTGGGCTATCACTATGGCCTTACTCAAGGTTGGGGTCTCTACAGTCAAAAGTTTGTGAAGTATGGTTTCGTGGCCAATGTCAATTATGAAAAAGTTTCTGAGCATGTGCTCCAAATGTCCTTCAAATTCACAATGTCCTGCAAGGCTTCTTAGTTTGGCTACATAACTCGCCACTTCCTGGCCTTCAGACCTTTTGTATGTGTCGAACCAGTACCTCGCCATCAGAACACTTTCCTTCGGGTTCAAATGCTCTCGGACCAGTGTGCACAAATTGTCATACCATTTCTCCATGGGTTTCGCTGGAGTGAAGCAGATTCTTCATGAGGCCATACGTTGGTGCCCCACAGATGGTGAGGAGGATCGCCCTTCATTTGGCAGCGTTCTCTTCCACATCTAACTCGTTGACCATGAAGTGTTGGTCGAGTCGCTCCACAAAAGTTTCCCAATCATCTCCCTCCGAGAATTTCTCCAGGATGCCCACTGTTCTCTGCATCTTTGGGTTCACTATCTGTATCTCGTTGCCAGTTGTTGTGTATGGCGAAAGAGTCAGACTGAACACTGTGAGCTCAAAGCAAAGCGTGACCTTTGTCTTTTATTGCAAGTCTCCAGAGTGCCTCTCCAACCTGTGAAACCTCCTTAAATACCTATGCTCCCAAGGGATTATGGGATCCCTTGGGACTCCAGGGTATGAGCCCGCTGGTGGCTGTACAGAGTAAATACAAGTATACATATATAACAGAAGTTATAGTAGGAAATTGGGGAAACCTTGCAGAAATTCTACCCCTAAATTTCTTTAGCAATGAGGTTAGAACAATTGGCTTGACTAACAATGGTGACAAATGATGAAGGAGAAGAGATGAAGCAAAGATAAGGGGAGAGAAATTCGGTGGCTTAGCGCCTCCAGTTAGCACCTTGGGGAGGGCACTAATGGGGCACTAAGGGGTTCGCGATGCCCGCGAACTTCAGTGCCCGGTTTAGCATTGGCGTTAACTCTTACTGCCTGGGCCTCTTGCGCCTCACAGGTCATGACATCATGAAGTGCGCAGCGTCCCGCTACTACCTCGGATGTGAAATTGCCTCCCGCCCCCTGCTGTATCACCGGGCGTGAACAATGGCAGGAAGGGGAAGCATTGTCAACTCAGCTTGACGCTTGGGGAGTGCTAATTAAAGGGAATGGTTTTCAGGTAGGCCAACAGGCTATTTTCACCAGCTTGGTGCCTGCTGAAAGTTTTCAATGTTTCATGGCTGCAAGATTCATGTCCAAGTCCTCCACTTTGTGAGAGTGTTTGAGGCTGTAATGGCTGTCGTGCAGGTTGCCTTGCAATGCAGAACTGCCAAGAAGTACACCATCATTGGCCCTTTCCTTTAAGCAAGGGAAGCAGCCTCTGATGCCGTTCGCAATGCGCTCCACATTGTTCAGTGCTCTGCCGCTACTGCCCCGCTCTCAGACTTTAACACCCAAAGAGAAGTGGTTAGTGTTTTATTTCGTATTCCACTTCCCTCTTGGAGCGCTAAAGCTGAATTTCCTGGCAGGAGAGAATCATTAGCACATGGTGCTACTTCTTCTACTTTTCAAAAGTTAGCGCCCCAACCGGGAATGTCTAGCCTAAGAGGTGGTTAGATTTTCAAGAGACATGAAGAGAGTTGGAGAAATATTTTTTGACGGTTGAAAACAACAAGCGAAGTGAATTTCCTCAGGGATTCTCCCAGTCGTTCACTTTAACTTCAGCAAAGACCCCACTTATGCAGAGATTCCACCCATCTTCTGCTGAAGTTACGTTGGCTTATGAGGAGAACCCCTGAGGAAACGCAAGCAAAGATTTTTATTACCCAACTGAAGGACAAGGAGGAAACCTGGGTTCCAAGATTTAGCCATCATTGTGCAACGTGGACTAGAGGACAGGTGGTTTTAAAAAAGTTGATGAATGTAGTGTGGAATGATCAGCAAAATAGTGATTAGAGAAAATCATTAATGTGAAGAAGGGACAATGTTGAAGGAAGAACACAATCCTGAACCAACCTTGAGTTAATGGGAAAAAGTATGAGGAGAAGCCATCATGTACAGCATGGATAGAATGATTCGAGACAAAACCAGATAGCTGCGAATGCAGCTTTGGTGAGAGATCATATAATAGTAACTTGCTCAGAAGTATATGGTCCCAGATATGCAAAAGGCGTAAACGGATGCCTAAGACAACGTTGGATAATTCCTTAAAGTGATCAAAAACAGAGTACCAACAGCGTGTAACTTAGTTGCCAAGGTCAAGATTAAGTAACTTTTTCATTGATCACTCTACCCCTGAAAGCTGTGTAAAAGTTACAAATCCCTTTCAAATAAATTTCCTCAAACCCAAATTAACATTGTATAATACAACTAATTCTACTTAAAGCGATCAAATGCTTTCTTGCCCTCCAGTCTTTTTACCATTTCTGGTGTTATCCCAGCAAACTGAAATTACGTCCAGTTTATTCATCTTATATTAGATTGCATCAGGGAAAGTAATGTGTTGTACAGTGTAAAGATGGATATTTTTGAACAAAATTTGCAATCCATATTTATTGAAGAGATGACCCTGCAGAATCCAAAACTGACATAAATATAATTCGGCAGTGAATTCCAAATAAAGATGGAGATTTTTTTAAAGGGCTCTTATCCAATTTGCTTTGTAGATGTTTTGAAAATACAAGACAATTAAATTTAATTCTAATAAATGTAATATATTGTTTATTGAAGAAACGATGAGCAACATATACAATGACAAAAGCAGAATAAGCACAGGGAGACTTTGAAACTGTAAATTCATCGTTTGGAGAGGAAATAAAAATAAAATAGAATATTGGACTCACAGCCAGAACAGTGAATGAGAGGGCTGACAATACTGGGATAACCCATGCAACTCTGTGAGTGGAGCCTTGTGAAACCTGCCTTACTCTACAGTATGAAACCATACGAGGCACATTCTGAGGACAAGGTCACTCTATAACCTTAACTCTTTATTCACAGGACTCCAAAGACGATGACCCTGCGTGGGACCTCCCTTTTTATACCTGTGTGATCAGGTAAGGAGTGTCTCCCACAAGTTCACCCCTTGTGGTCAAGGTGTGCATCTGGGTTGAGTGCATACAGTAATACAGTGGTGTTACATTGTGGTTACATACATGACGTCACCTACCCCCACAAAGTCTTATTGGGATCATAGGTTTAGTCTTTCAGGTGGTCTACACTCCCTCGTGGAGCGCCGCAGTTGGGGCTCTTGTTGTTGGACACTGACGTGAGTGTCTGTCACCTGTGGTGATTTCGGCCTGTCCGGGCTGACCGCAGGGACTGTGCATTCTTCTGATTGCTTTTGTTGCTCGTTCACTGGCGGTGTTGTGAGCTCCATCTCATGGTCTTCTTCACTGACCAGTAGTGAGTCATCTGACCTAGATACAGTTTAAAAAGAGGCAGCTCGTGCAGAGCACGGAGTGCAGCAGCAAAGAGTGGCATTCGTGAGTTTGGTAAGTGGGTGAGTTCGGGCAAGTGGGGGTGGCAGGTGCTGTTTTGTCTTGTTTTTCCGACCAGTGCTGACACTAGAGCAGCTGATAAGGAGTGCGAGAGTAGGAGGCGGAGGCCCAGAGACCAGCCCAACCAGTTGCAGACAAAGATAGAGGGGTGCAAAATCGAGAGGTGACGTCACAGCCATGCTGGTAAATGGTTGGCTATTCGACTGGTAAGTATAACTCTCTTTTAGACTGACTTTTAGATTGGTTTAATTGGCAGCGAACTACTAAGTAGCTGTTTGGTGTTTAAGTAAATTTTAGTAAGTAACTTAATTTAAGGGTTAAGTCATGGCAGGAGAGCTCGGACCCGTGTCATGCTCCTCCTGTGCTATGTGGGAAGTCAGGGACATTTCCAGTGTCCCTGACTACTATGTGTGCGGGACGTGTGTCCAGCTGCAGCTCCTGACAGACCGCATGACAGCACTGGAGCTGCGGATGGACTCACTCTGGAGCATGCGCAATGCTTGAGAATGTTGTCGATAGCACATTTAGTGAGTTGGTCACACCGCAGGTTAGGGTTAGGACAGATAGTGAATGGGTGACCAAGAGACAAGGCAAGAGCAGGAAGGTAGTGCAGGAGTCCCCTGCGGTCATCTCCCTCCAAAACTGATATACCGTTTTGGATACTGTTGGGGGAGATGACTTACCAGGGGAAGGCACCAGCAGCCAGGTTCATGGCACGATGAGTGGCTTTGCTGCACAGAAGGGCGGGAAAGGGAGGGTGAACAGCCAGTTGTCATGGTACATGTAGGTACCAACGATATAGGTAAGAAGTGGGAAGAGGTCCTACAAGCTGAATTTAGGGAGCTAGGAGTTAAATTAAAAAGTAGAACCTCAAAGGTAGTAATCTCTGGATTGCTACCAGTGCCACATGCTAATCAGAGTAGAGGGAGCAGGATAGTTAGAATAAATATGTGGCTTGAGCAGTGGTGCAAGAGGGAGGGATTCAAATTCCTGGGACATTGGAACCAGTTCTGGGGGAAGTGGGACCTGTACAAAAGGGATGGTCTGCACTTGGGCAGGACTGGAATTGATGTCCTGGGGGGAACATTTGCTATTGCAGTTCGGGAGTGTTTAAACTAATATGGCAGGGGGATGGGAACCTATGCAGCGAGACAGGGCGAAGTAATATGGAGTCAGAAACAGATGGTAGAACGGTAAAAAGCGATAGTGGAAGGCCAAGTAAACAAAGGCAAGAAACAAAAAGGGCCACACTACATCATAATTCTAAAAGGACAAAGGGTGTTAAAAAAACAAGCCTGAAGGCTTTGTGTCTGAATGCAAGGAGTATCCGTAATAAGGTGGATGAATTAACTGTGCAAATAGATGTTAACAGATATGATGTGATTGGGATTACAGAGTCGTGGCTCCAGGATGATCAGGGCTGGAAACTCAACATCCAAGGGTATTCAACATTCAGGAAGGATAGAATAAAAGGAAAAGGAGGTGGGGTAGCATTGCTGGTTAAAGAGGAGATTAATGCAATAGTTAGGAAGGACATTAGCTTGGATGATGTGGAATCTATATGGGTAGAGCTGCAAAACACCAAAGGGCAAAAAACGTTAGTGGGAGTTGTGTACAGACCTCCAAACAGTAGTAGTGATGTTGGGGAGGGCATCAAACAGGAAATTAGGGGTGCATGCAATAAAGGTGCAGCAGTTATCATGGATGACTTTAATATGCATATAGATTGGGCTAACCAAACTGGAAGCAATACGGTGGAGGAGGATTTCCTGGAGTGCATAAGGGATGGTTTTCTAGACCAATATGTCGAGGAACCAACTAGGGGAGAGGCCATCTTAGACTGGATGTTGTGTAATGAGAGAGGATTAATTAGCAATCTCGTTGTGTGAGGCCCCTTGGGGAAGAGTGACCATAATATGGTGGAATTCTACATTAGGATGGAGAATGAAACAGTTAATTCAGAGAACATGGTCCAGAACTTAAAGAAGGGTAACTTTGAAGGTATGATGCGTGATTGGCTAGGATAGATTGGCGAATGATACTTAAGGTTGACAGTGGATGGGCAATGGCAGACATTTAGAGACTGCATGGATGAACTACAACAATTGTACATTCCTGTCTGGCATAAAAATAAAAAAGGGAAGGTGGCTCAACCGTGGCTATCAAGGGAAATCAGGGATAGTATTAAAGCCAAGGAAGTGGCATACAAATTGGCCAGAAATAGCAATGAACCTGGGGACTGGGAGAAATTTAGAATTCAGCAGAGGAGGACAAAGGATTTGATTAGGGCAGGGAAAATAGATTACAAGTGGAAGCTTGCAGAGAACATGAAAATGGACTGCAAAAGCTTCTATAGATATGTAAAGAGAAAAAGGTTAGTAAACACAAACGTAGGTCCACTTCAGTCAGAATCAGGGGAAGTCATAACAGGGAACAAAGAAATGGCAGACCAATTGAACAAGTACTTTGGTTCGGTATTCACTAAGGAGGACACAAACAACCTTCCGGATATAAAAGGGGTCAGAGGGTCTAGTAAGGAGGAGGAACTGAGGGAAATCCTTATTAGTCGGGAAATTGTGTTGGGGGAATTGATGGGATTGAAGGCCGAGAAATCCCCAGGGCCTGATGGTCTGCATCCCAGAGTACTTAAGGAGGTGGCCTTGGAAATAGTGGATGCATTTTCCAACATTCCATAGACTCTGGATCAGTTCCTATGGAGTGGAGGGTAGCCAATGTAACCCCACTTTTTAAAAAAGGAGGGAGAGAGAAAACAGGGAATTATAGACCGGTCAGCCTGACATCGGTAGTGGGTAAAATGATGGAATGAATTATTAAGGATGTCATAGCAGTGCATTTGGAAAGAGGTGACATGATAGGTCCAAGTCAGCATGGATTTGTGAAAGGGAAATCATGCTTGACAAATCTTCTGGAATTTTTTGAGGATGTTTCCAGTAGAGTGGACAAGGGAGAACCAGTTGATGTGGTGTATTTGGACTTTCAGAAGGCTTTCGACAAGGTCCCACACAAGAGATTAATGTGCAAAGTTAAAGCAGGTGGGATTGGGGGTAGTGTGCTGACGTGGATTGAGAACTGGTTGTCAGACAGGAAGCAAAGAGTAGGAGTAAATGGGTACTTTTCAGACTGGCAGGCAGTGACTAGTGAGATACCGCAAGGTTCTGTGCTGGGGCCCCAGCTGTTTGCATTGTACATTAATGATTTAGACGAGGGGATTAAATATAATATCTCCAAATTTGCGGATGACACTAAGTTGGGTGGCAGTGTGAGCTGCGAGGAGGATGCTATGAGGCTGCAGAGTGACTTGGATAGGTTAGGTGAATGGGCAAATGCATGGCAGATGAAGTATAATGTGGATAAATGTGAGGTTATCCACTTTGGTTGTAAAAACAGAGAGACAGACTTTTATCTGAATGGTGACAGATTAGGAAAAGGGGAGGTGCAACGAGACCTGGGTATCATTGTACATTAGTCATTGAAGGTTGACATGCAGGTACAGCAGGCGGTTAAGAAAGCAAATGGCATGTTGGCCTTCATAGCGAGGGGATTTGAGTACAGGGGCAGGGAGGTGTTACTACAGTTTCCAGGGCCTTGGTGAGGCCACACCTGGAGTATTGTGTACAGTTTTGGTCTCCTAACTTGAGGAAGGACATTCTTGCTATTGAGAGAATGCAGCGCAGGTTCACCAGACTGATTCCCGGGATGGTGGGACTGACATATCAAGAAAGACTGGATCAACTGGGCTTGTATTCACTGGAGTTCAGAAGAATGAGAGGGGATCTCATAGAAACTTTTAAAATTCTGACGGGTTTGGACAGTTTAGATGCAGGAAGCATGTTCCCAATGTTGGGGAAGTCCAGAACCAGGGGTCACAGTCTAAGGATAAGGGGTAAGCCATTTAGGACCGAGATGAGGAGAAACTTCTTCACCCAGAGAGTGGTGAACCTGTGGAATTCTCTCCCACAGAAAGCTGTTGAGGCCAATTCACTAAATATATTCAAAAAGGAGTTAGATATAGTCTTTACTACGAGGGGGATCAAGGGGTATGGCGAGAAAGCAGGAATGGGGTCCTGAAGTTGCATGTTCAACCATGAACTTATTGAATGGCGGTGCAGGATCGAAGGGCCGAATGGCCTACTCCTGCACCTATTTTCTATGTTTCTATGTTTCTAGGTTCCTCCGTGTCAATGCTGAACCTTTTTTTTACTTGGTCCAGATGCTTATGGCATATCTGACCATTGTTGAGTTTTACCACAATGACCCTATTCCCCTCTTTGTAATTTAAAGTGCCCTCAAGCCATTTGGGCCCCATGGTGTGATTGAGGACGAATACAGGATCATTTATTTCTGTACATCTATACATCGAATTACGGTCATGGTACTCGTTTTGTGACTTGCGCTTGCCCTCAACTATGTCGGTCAGGACTGGGTGAATGAAGGACAACCGAGTTTTGAGTGTCCGTTTCATTAGTAGCTCTGTGGGCGGGACCCCCGTGAGCGAGTGCGGTCAGGATATATAGGCCAACAGGAGACGCGATAGACGGCATTGTAGAGCGTCCTTGAATCCTGAGCATAGCTTGCTTAATGATTTGGACCGCACGTTCCACCTGGCCATTGGAGGCTGGCTTGAACGGCGCAGTCCTGACGTGGTTGATGTCATTGCCGAATATAAACTCTCGGAATTTGTAGCTTGTGAAACATGGGCCATTATCACTAACCAGGATGTCTGGCAAGCCATGGGTTGCAAAAATCGCACGTAGGTTTTCCATGGTGGTGGATGACGTGCATGAATTCAGAATGATGCACTCGATCCATTTCGAGTACGCATCTACCACAATAAGGAACATCTTTCCCATGAACGGGCCCAAGTAGTCAACATGAATGCTTGACCATGGCCTGGTGGGCCAGGGCCACGGGCTGAGTGGGGCCTCCCTGGGGGCATTACCCAGTTGGGCACACGTCGTGTACCTGCGAACACAGTGTTCCAGATCTGAATCAATTCCAGGCCACCAAACGGGCAATGGCCTTCATCAGCACAATGCCTGGGTGCTCACTGTGGAGTTCCCTGACGAATGCCTCCCTGCCCTTCTGGGGCATAACTACCCAGCTTCCCCATAGTAGGCAGTCGGCTTGGATGGAGAGCTCATCCATCCATCTGTGGAACGGTCTGACCTCCTCAGGGCATGCTCCGTGTGCGGGTGCCCAATCCCCAGTCAGGACACATTTCTTAATCAGGGATAGGAGAGGATCTCTGTTTGTCCAGATTTTGATCTGGCAGGCTGTGATGGGGGAGCCTGCGCTGTCAAAGGCATTGACAGCCATGACCATCTCGGCGCTTTGCCCCGCTGCCCCCTCAGTGGTGGCCAGTGGAAGCCTGCTGAGCATGTCAGCGCAATTTTCAGTGCCTGGCCGGTGCCGGATGGAATAGTCATAAGCAGAGTCCATCGCTATATGTGAGCTGATGCATTGGCATTGATAGCCTTGCTCTCTGACAACAGGGATGTTAATGGCTTGTGGTCCGTCTCTAATTGAAACTTCCTACCAAAGAGGTACTGATGCATTTTTTTTTACACCATAGACACATGCAAGCGTTTCCTTCTCGACCATCCCATATCCATGTTGTGCTTGAGAGAGCGACCTGGAGGCATAAGCCACAGGTTGTAGTTGACCCTCAGCATTGCCCTGCTGCAACACGCACCCAACCCCATAGGACGATGCATCACATGTCAGAACCAATTTTTTACAGGGGTCGTACAGAGTCAACAACTTGTTTGAACAAAGTAGGTTTCGCGTCCGATCAAAAGCCCGTTCCTGACAGTCCCCCCAAAACCAATCGCAACCCTTATGCAGGAGCACGTGTAGCGGCTCCAACAACGTGCTCAAGTTCGGCAAAAGTTCCCGAAATAGTTCAACAGTTCCAGGAATGAACGCAACTCCGATGTGTTGCAGGGCCTGGGTGCTCGAATCGCCTCTGTTTTGGATTCGGTGGGCCGAATCCCATCGACAGCAACCCTCCTGTCCAGAAACTCAACCTTAAGAGCTAAGAACACACATTTAGACTTCTTGAGTCGCAGGCCTACCCGGTCCAGTCAGCGTAGCACCTCCTCCAGGTTGTGGAGGTGTTCCTCGTTGTCTCGACCCGTGATGAGGATGTCGTCCTAGAATATGATCGTTCCAGGAATGGATTTAAGCAGGCTTTCCATGTTTCTTTGAAAACTCGTGGCCGCTGATCGAATGCCAAATGGGCACCTGTTATAAATGAACAGTCCCTTGTGCGTGGTGATCGTGGTCAGTAGTTTAGATTTGTCGGCCAGTTCCTGGGTCATATAGGCTGAAGTGAGGTCCAACTTGGTGAACAGCTTGCCGCCTGCCAGCAACTCTCAGGAGCGGGTATTGATCTTGTAGGGACACCCGATTGATGGTGGCCTTGTAGTCACCACAGATCCTGACAGAGCCATCCGCTTTTAGGACGGGAACGATGGGGCTCGCCCAGTCGCTGAATTCAACAGGCAAGATCATGTCCTCTCTCAACAGCCGGTCCAATTCGCTCTCGATCTTTTCCCGCATCACATATGGCACCGCTCTGGCTTTGTGGTGCACTGGCCTGGCGTCCGGGGTGATGTGTACCACTACTTTAATGCCTTTGAAAGTTCCGACGCCAGGTTGGAATAGTGAATCGAATTGTTGATGGACTTGGGAGCATGAACTTCGCTCCACAGATGACATTGCGTGAACATCCCCCCATTTCCAGTTCATCTCGGCTAACCAGCTCCTCCCCAACAGTGCGGTACCATTGCCCGGGACAATCCAGAGCAGCAGCCGATTCACTAACCCATTGTGTGTGACAGCCACCATTGCACTGCCTAGCACCGGAATGATTTCTTTAGTGTAAGTCCGTAATTGTGTCTCAATACGTGCTAATTTGGGTCTACTGGCTTTAAGTGGCCATAGCTTCTCAAATTGCTGAACGCCCATGAGTGACTGGCTGGCCCCAGTGTCCAGCTCCATGCATACTGGGATACCGTTTAATAAAACCCTCATCATCACTGGTGGCGTTTTGGTGTATGAACTGTGAATATTCGCCACATGGACCCGCTGAACCTCGGCATCCATCGATTTGCCCCAAAAGTCATCCTGCCTCAAAGAACCCTCTTCTGGTCCATCCGCCTCATATATTAGTCTGGTTGCAGACTTCCTGCACATTCGAGCTAAGTGGCCACTGAGATTTCAGCAGACAAACTGTTGAAATCTGCAAGATATTGCTGAGTGTTTTCCCCCATACCTCCAGCATGAGTTAAAGTTTCCATTGTTGGGAACATAGGGACTATGGCCAGGCATTCCGCACTGACTGTCCCTTTGACTGCTCTTAAGTACCCTATTAGTGGGTGTCAATGGCCCCATTCTGGGCCGCATTGTCCACTGTGATGGCGTGAATGTCCGTTCAGCCTGCCATTGTCTGTGTTGAAGTCCTACTCTGGGGTCCATTGCTGCCTGGGGAGTGTCGGACTGCCCCTGCCTGCCTGCGGGACTCTGAGTCGCATTGATGATGTTGACTCCCTGATCCATCGCCGCGTTAGAGGCAGAATTGCGCGCGTATCTAATTTTCGTCTCTTCCTCCCTCGCCATGAAAGTTTGAGCTATCAACGCCGCCGCTACCAAGGTCAAATCATTGGTCTAAATTAATTTGCGGGAAATTCCCGCATGACTGAAGCCCTCGATAAAGAAGTCCCTTAGCATCTCCCCCCTGCAGGCATCTGTGAACTTACAGAGGCTGGCCAAATGCCGGAGGTCCGCTACGAAGTCTGGTATGCTCTGTCCTTCACGACGTCGGTGGGTGTAGAATCTTTGTCGGGCCACATGTATGCTACTCATTGGTTTGAGGTGCTCCCCGATCAATTTGATAAGTTCTTCAAAGGTTTGTCCGCCGGCTTTTCTGGTGCTAGTAAGTCCTTTATGAGCGCGTAAGTCTTTGGTCCGCAGCTTGTCAAAAGATGAGCCCTTCGCTTGTCGGCCGCTGCATCCCCCAGCCATTCTTTCGTAATGAAGCTTTGCTGAAGCCACTCAACAAAATCGTCCCAGTCTTCCCCAACACGGTACTGTTCCTCTGTGCTTCCGGTGGTCATTCTCGTGGGTCGTGAATTCCCGTTTCTCGTCGCCAATGTAAAGTCCTTACTCTACAGTATGAAACCACACGAGGCACATTCTGGGGACAAGGTCACTCTGTGACCTTAACTCTTTATTCACAGGACTCCAAAGACGATGACCCTGCGTGGGACCTCCCTTTTTATTGTGTGATCAGGTAAGGAGTGTCTCCCACAAGTTCACCCCTTGTGGTCAAGTTTGAGTGTATACAGTAATACAGTGGTGTTACATTGTGGTTACATACATTATAAACCCTCACCAAAATCCTATAAATTTTTGTTGCCTATCTTTCGCTGCTTGTAGTTTAATGTAATGGGCAGTAAAGTCAGGACTGTAGAGTTGCACACACTTCCCTAACCCTAAAGAGCAGGAAGTGTGAGTCACACAGATCAATGGGCTAGACTTCCCTCATTTTTTGCATGCTTAACGCCCACTTAATGTCCATTTTACTGTTGAAATGACGTATAACACCCATATATTGCCCATTTAGCCACAAAATGGAAAGTGATGGGCATTTTTTGGAAACTTATCTCTGAGCAGTACTTTCCTCATGTGCGTAACGCTGGGAAAAAATAATACCGCCCGCCCACTTTTTTTAGGCGGAATCATCAGAATGGGCAAAATCAACGCCCATAATATCGCTGAGCATTAGTTTCCGCACTGAATTAACACCGAGATTCAATAATACCGCCTGCCCATTATTTTTTGTTGTAAAGAGCACATTTGGCAAAACTAACGGCCAACAGATCGCCCAGCGTCACTTTCACCACCTCGCACATATATCGCCCACAATATCGCTCGCCCAAAAAACGCCCACAGAAGTGGAACTGTTCTGAACAAAAGGCAGTGGTGTGGCTGCCATTTTTAAAATCGCAGGTCGCTTCATTCAAAAGGCTGCTTCAACTTCGGGGGAGTTTGCATTGACTTTGGAGTTCTTCTCAGGTGAAGTGACCATCTCAATAGACATATTTTCAGACTCTGGACGATTAGGGGTTTACTCTAGGTGTATTTTAGTGAGGAAATGATTGCTTCTGATCAATCGCTATTATACTTTCATTGCAATGGGGCCAGCCATTTCTCAGATTGCATCGATTAATACGCAGATGCTGCAGAGTGCAGGTGGCTGAATTTGTGATGCACATCATTATGTCCCCAATTTAAGACATGCAAGAATGAGGAGGGCCAGACCATACACACCCCGCACATACAGGGAAAAGAGGTCTTACCTTGACATGTCCGACCACACCTGCCTTCGGAGACTGCGCTTCCACAAGGTGGTGATCACTGAAATATGTGAGCTCATCAGGCCACATATGCAGCCTGCCATCAGGACATCAGTGTCAGTCGGGGTCAAGGTCACCGCGGCACTGTCTTTCGACATGTCTGGTTTCTTTCGGGCCTTCGTGGTCGAGATTTGCCCTCTGTCTCACCATGCTACACATCGTTGCATTAGACAGGTCATGGAGGCCCTGTACGCGAGAAGGATGGACTTTATCAGCTTCCCCATGACCACGGAGGCTCAGACTGTCAGTGTTGGAGCATTCTACCGCATTGCTAAGTTCCCCAGGGTGCAGGGAGCAATACAGTGCTCTCACATGGCCATGTGGCCACCTTCTCAGGATCCGGAGTGTTTTTGTAACAGAAAAGGATTTCACTCCCTGAAGGTCCAACTAGTTGTCGACCACAACCAGATCATAATGGCAGTGAATACCAAATGTCCGGACACCTTCGATGAGGCTCACATCCTGTGTGAGAGCACTGTCTCTAACATCTTTAAGAGTCAGCCACAAGGACTGTTATGTATGCATGCCAAAAATGTTATGATGTACTGTAACACTGAACGTACCTTCACCCTGTATACACCTTACCTGTACACCAGCGGGTGCTGCTGCTGGAGACTTAATGGTCACCTGCACACTGCAGGTAACCCAGTATAGAAGGGAGCTCACCTCTTGGTGTCCTCACTCTAGGAGCTGCAATAAAGGACTTCAGTCTGTACAGTTCAAATGCCATACCCCTGCCTCGTGGAGTCATCAACAGAGTGCCTACATATACAATAAGGACAATGCGGGATGTTTGGTGATAACCGATATGACCTAGCCACCTGGCTGATGACCTCCCTGTGTGACACCCACACCGAGGCCGAGAAGCAATACAACCAGAGCCACAGAGACACACGCAATGTGGTCCACAAAACAATAACTGTGCTTAAACAGCAATTCAGATGTCTGGACCACTCAGGAGGGGAGCTGCAATACAACCTTGAGCAAGTGGGTAAATTCGCAGTTGTGTGCTCCATGCTGCACAATCTGGCTATCAGGAGGGACCAAGAATTGCCAGAAGGGACTGATGCTCCACCTCAGGAGAGAGAGGAAGAGGACGGCAAGGGGCTGAATGTTGACCTAGGGCCAGACAATCAGGCTGGCTATTCAACTATGCCCACGACCCCCTCCAGACCGCAAGAAAGGGCCATAGCTTCAAGACTCTTACGTGAGGAGCTGATATCTGAACGATTTGCCTGAAAGAACATTGCTGTGAGTGACAATGCTGACACACTGCTGTGTGTGTGTAGGTCAGACATCAATGGTCCCCATCACCTTGGTGCCAGTTAAAGTTTACGTTGATTGAAGTTAAGTTTTATTTAAACCTTTCATGTTAAGGAATCACCAGCTATCTGAGACAATGTGCAACAAGGTTATGTTCAATAAAAACAATTTATACCAACATTGGTCTGAAATAAGTATCACGGGTAAAAACACCCAACCCCTGCCCACACCTCACTTTTTCCACCATTGACATCAATCAAATGTTCAACATGTCCAGCAATGCAGAATTAAAATGCAAAGGAAGAACGTGGTCCCCTCCTCCAATACATTACAACAAATTGCATACACCCAGATGGAGATAAAACACAGCCATCACCTGCAGACATGCACCTCACTTTCCTTCCCCTCTCCCTTTCTTCTCCCCACCTCTATCCCTTCCCCTCCTCACTCCATGGCGCCTGGCTGAGGAGCTCCTCAGGCAGTGCCTCATTGGGGGGGATGAATGCAGAGGCGGTGGTTGCACGGGTACGGGAGTGGGGGTTGCCGAGGGGGCAACATTCTCTGATGCAGAAGCAGGATCTTGGTCCTTGGTCTCATCTGTCATTCGCAGTGATGGTGTGGAACCTAGGGGTGGAGTGCTGCGCTCTGGGACCACTGGAAGGCCTGTGCCAGCAGTGTTCCTGGCTATCGCATCCACGGCACGTACTCATCATGGTGGCCAGCTGTCGGGATATGCCCCCCAATGCTTTGATCAGCTGGTCACCAATGTCTACAGTCCTCCTGGACAACTGTACCATCTCTCCGCTCTCATGTGGCGCTTGTGGAACAGAACTGCCGCATCCATGAGGCCTCCGCAGGGTCGGCGCCATCCTGGGAACAAATGGGGTGCCCTGTAGCAAGGTGCTTGGGTACCTCCAGAGTGGAGGCGGGAATGACCGGAGAACCACTAGATGGCCTTGGGGTGGAATGGCTTCTGGAGCGTGTCGATGCAGGTTCCTCTAAGTCCGCGCTCTCATCCGTAGAGAACAGATCCAGCGGATTGAGGGGCGAGAATCGAAGCTCCTCAGCACCAGATGTAGTAGGATCATCTGGAAAGTCTGGATGTAGGAACCTTCTGGCCTCTGTGTTCTCGCCTGGGGCCGTGCTGCTGACTGAACTGCAAAACACAAATGAGATTATTGAAGGAGAAGGGGGTGGTAGGGTCACAAGGTGAGTCCAGCGCTACACACAGCATATGCACGACAAAAGTACCACTCAAAATCATCACAGAAATCACATTTCATGACCATCAACACATATGCATTGCAATGATTTTCATTAGGCCAGCATTATTTCTATGACAATTTTAGAAATTATCGATCATATATATGATTGTTTGGATATGAGTGGGTGTGGCATCTATTGACTTTACAATGATGTAAACTTTACTCACATGACATCACTTCAGGGTCTGCAGATGCTTCTGTGGTTGTCTGGGTGTGCTTCCCCATGAGTGTGAGCACCTGCTCCTCCATCTCAGTGATGTCGCTGGGGACTGGTGGCCCCCCACCCGTTCGCCTCTGCACGGACCTCATCGTAGATAATTCTTCTGTAAAAGGTGACAGAACGACATGGCATGAGATCATTGTGTGATATCATTCCTAGATACTGTCACAGAGACTGATACAACACATAACCAACAGATGTAATCATGATTATTATGATAATTATCATTCTTTACCTAAGATGTGCACCGTGACTACAGGCTTTGAGTAAAACATTCCCGGTAAAAGTGAAAGGCCTCACATCTGCCGATCCGTCATTCATGACTGGTACAAATCAAATGATATAAATACATAAGTATGTGTAAATAAATGTAATACTCTTGCGGACCCCACAAGGTCGTTCCATCGTTTGCGGCATTGGTTTCCCATCTCGCACCTCATTGGTCGCCGACGAGACCACCTCTGCTATCTCAGTCCATATCTTCTGGTAGGCCTTTGGGGTGGGCTTCCCACATCCTCCCGGTGTCAAATCACCCCAGCGTAACTCAACCTCCTGCAGGAGGGAGGCATTTGCCTCGTCCAAGAACCTCCTGGCTCTTTTGCAGCCTCCAATATATTCCTATCCCACCTCACTGCTCTCTCCAGTGTCAGTCTCCACAACGTGCTGTGATGTCTCCTCCTCTCCCTCCATTATAGGCCAAATGCGGGCAAATATGTGGCTGGTAACAGGTAATTTTTGTTTCCCTATTTGCTGTAAAGCTCTAAACTCTCCCTCCTTCCTCCCAAAGCAGCCACAACACACCCACACAGGCCTTCGGTCCCTCTCAGCTCCCTCTCTCTCTGTCTCCTCTTCTGCGCAAGTCATGATGACCCTTGACCTCCTGAATCACGTTACCATGCTGTTGCTAAGGACGGCGACACATTATGGCAGAAGGTCAGCGAGATTTAGCGCTACCCCCATTTCATATCGCTCGCGGTAACGCCCAATTTCAAAAATGGAGACTAGGTGCTTTGAGAGTGGGTAAGAAACCGGAGATCGAAAAATCCATTTTTACCGCCCACGCCGGAAATATCGCCCATTTTTGGGTGATATGATCAAAATTGTAAAATCTAGCCAATGAAATCTAATTCTCAGCACACTACATTTCAGCAAAAAAAAATCAGAGATTTTGGAGGCTGTGCTGATGACCAGCATAAGCCTAATTAAACCTACCAAAATTATTTGAATGATCTCCATGTCAGATCTAGCAGCTTTTGTGACTCCTCTTCATCCATATGGAATCAGTGCTGATAAAAGTTAGCTTCAGAAATGTGTGTAGCACCTTTCACTCCTGCTTATGCTTTGTACTTTGGAACAGGTTATCCATTTTGTTTATATCTGTTGGGGAACGACACTTCTGCAATAGCTAACCTAACCAACACCATAGGCATTCCTTTAAGGATTCTGCCAGCTCCTCACGAGTTAGAGAAGAAGAGAAAATGACCCAGCAGCAGAACAGGCAGGGTTACCTGCAGTGCAGGGGGTGCAGTACAATGAACCATGGATGTACTGGTCCAGACACAGTTTCTTGGAGATGTCATAGGAGCTTTTGCAGTTCTCCAATCTGTTGGGACCTCCCCAGAATCCAGGGAATTTTGGTAAATTACAACCAATGCATCCATAATCCCTGTCGCTACTTCTCTTAAGACCTGAGGATGCAAGCCATCAGGTCCAGGGGATTAATCTGCCTTTAGTCCCATTATCTTACTGAGTACCACCTCCGTAGTGATTGTGATTGTGTTAAGTTCCTCCCCCGCTATAACCCCTTGATTATCCACTGTTGGAATATTTTTAGTGTCCTCTACCGTAAAGACTGATACAAAATATTTGTTCAGAGTTTCTGCCATCTCCACGTTCCCCATTACTAATTCCGTGGTCTCGTCCTCTAAGGGACCAACATTTACTCTAACCACTCGTTTCCTTTTTATACACCTAACGGCCCCAAGTTTCCACACGCGGCAGAACAGGCGCCCCTCCAAGCTGGGCACCTGTTTTTCGCGCCGAAAACGGCGCCTGAAAAAAACGCACTATTCTCGAGCACTTTGCAGCTCGATGTCAGCTTGGCGCGGCGCCCAGGGAGCGGAGCCTACCACTCGCGCCGATTTTGTAAGTAGGAGGGGGCGGGTACCATTTAAATGAGTTTGTTTCGTGCCGGCAACCCTGCGCGTGCGCGTTGGAGCGTTCGCGCACGCGCAGTGTGAAGGAAACATTGGCACTTGGCCATTTTTGTAGTTCTTTGTAGCTGTTCAATTTTTAACATTTTTTAATAAAACCACATTGCCCTTCCATGATCAGCACTGAGGCTTCTTGCAGCAGTGAGAAGGCTGCAGGAAGCCTCAGAAGTTGAGGCAGCCATTTCCCGACAGGCCCGACCGACGGCAGGTAGGCCTCCCCCCCTCCCCCGCCGTCGGGAATGGCTGCCTCAACTTCTGAGGCTTCCTGCAGCCTTCTCACTGCCTCCCCCCCGCTGCCGTTGGTCGGGCCCTCACTGCCTCCTCCCCCCCCTGCCGTCGGGAATGGCTGCCTCCTCCCTGCCTCCCCCCCGCTGCCGTCGGTCGGGCCCTCACTGCCTCCTCCACCCCCCCTGCCGTCGAGAATGGCTGCCTCCTCCCTGCCCTGCCTCCCCCCCTGCCCTGCCGTCGGGAACGGCTGCCTCAACTTGTGAGGCTTCCTGCAGCCTTCTCCCTGCCTGAAGCACTTTCACACAGGTAGGAACATGGTTTATTTCATCTTTTCTTTGCTTATAAATTTTTATTCAGGTTGGAATTATTTGTATAATATTTGTATAAGTATAACTAAGGATTTATTGTCGAATGTAATGACTTCCCTTCCCCCCCCCGCCCCCCCCCCCCCCCCCCCCACCTCGTTCCGGACACCTAATTTGAAACCTGCACCTGATTTTTTAATGTGTAGACAAGGTTTTTTCAGGCCTACAAAAATCTTCACTTGCTCCATTCTAAGTTAGTTTGGAGTACGTTTTCACTGTGGAAACTTTCAAATCAGGCGTCAGTGGCCGGACACGCCCCCTTTTGAAAAAAAAATCCTGTTCAAAAGTGAAACTGTTCTACATTACTAGAACTGCAGAAAACTTAAATGTGGAGAATTGCGATTTCTAACATACTCCGTTCTCCACCAGTTGCTCCTAAAAATCAGGAGCAAATCATGTGGAAACTTGGGGCCATAGAAACTCTTGCTATCTGTTTTTATATTTCGTGCAAGTTTACTTTCATAGTCTATCTTCCCTTTCTTAATTTTTTTTTGGTCATTCTTTGTTGGCTTTTAAACGCTTCCCAATCTTCTGTCCTCCCACTAGTTTTGGCCACTTTGTAATCCCTTGTTTTTAATTGGATACCATCCTTTATTTCTTTAGTTAGCCACAGATGGCTATCTTTTCTCTTACACCCTTTCCTCCTCACTGGAATATATTTTTCTTGAGTGTTGTGAAATATCTCCTTAAATGTACATTGCTGTCAACTGTCCTACACTTTAATCTATTTTCCCAGTCCACTTTAGCCAACTCTGCCCTCATACATTCATAGTCTCTTTTATTTAAGCTTAGTACGCTGGCTAGAGATCTAACTTTCTCACCCTCCATCTGAATTTGAAATTCAATCATGCCATGATCACTCATTCCAAGGGGATCCTTTACTAGGACCCAGCAGATTGGAAAACTGCAAATGTAACGCCCCTATTTAAAATCTCCTGTGGCGATTCGGCTCATTCTATTAATCCAGTGGCATTCATCAAAAGGAATAATCATTTTCAGCTTCTTTGTGACATAGGCATCTCATACAGGTTGATACCAGGAAAAAATTCTTCAATTCTGCAAAGGTATCACCTTTGTTTGAGGGAAAGACGTCCATGGAGAAATAGCTTCTGGGAGAAGAGGGACATCCACTAGGGCCCTGGTTTTTGATCCCAATATATATTCAAATTGGTGACAACATTAAGTTAGGTGGCACAAGGTGGTAAGTAGATGGAAGCAGAAATTTGCAAAGGGACATTGATAGATTAAGTGAGTAGTCAAAACTGGCAGGTGGAGTTCAGTGCAGGGAAGTGTGAGACCTAAGGAAGAAAGATTAGAGTATTTTCTAAATGAGGAAAAGCTGGAATTTGTGAAGGAGCAGAGTAATTTAGAGAACCATGTACAGAAATCACTAAAAACTAATGGATAGGTACAAAATTAATAAAAGGCTAATGAAATGTTGACTGGAAGGGAGGGATTCAAATTCCTGGGACATTGGAACCGGTTCTGGGGGAGGTGGGACCAGCACAAACCGGACGGTCTGCGCCTGGGCAGGACCGGAACCAATGTCCGAGGGAGAGTGTTTGCTAGTGCTATTGGGGAGGGGTTAAACTAATATGGCAGGGGGATGGGAACCTATACAGGGAGACAGAGGTAAGTAGAACAGGGGCAGAAGCAAAAGATAGAAAGAGGAAAAGTAAAAGTGGAGGGCAGAGAAACCCATGCAAAAAGGAAAAAGGCTACATTTCAGCAAAATTCTAAAAGGGCAAAGGGTGTTAAAAGGGCAAGCCTGAAGGCTCTGTGCCTCAATGCGAGGTGTATTCGCAATAAGGTGGATGAATTAACTATGCAGATAGCAGTTAACGGATATGATGTAGTTGGCATCTCGGAGACATGGCTCCAGAGTGACCAAGGCTGGGAACTCAACATCCAGGGGTATTCAACATTTAGGAAGGATAGACAGAAAGAAAAAGGAGGTGGGGTGGCATTGCTGGTTAAGGAGGAAATTAATGCAATAGTAAGGAAGGACATTAGCTTGGATGATGTGGAATCGGTATGGGTGGAGCTACGGAATACCAATGGGCAGAAAGCGCTAGTGGGAGTTGTGTGCAGACCACCAAACAGTAGTAGTGAGGTTGGGGACAGCATCAAACAAGAAATTAGGGATGCATGCAATAAAGGTACAGCAGTTATCATGGGCGACTTTAATCTACATATTGATTGGGCTAACCAAACTGGTAGCAATATGGTGGAGGAGGATTTCCTGGAATGTATTTGGGATGGTTTTCTAGAACAATATGTCGAGGAACCAACTAGAGGCTGGCCATCCTAGACTGGGTGATGTGTAATAAGAAAGGAGTAATTAGTAATCTTGTTGTGCAAGGCCCCTTGGGGAAGAGTGACCATAATATGGTAGAATTCTTTATTAAGATGGAGAGTGACACAGTTATTTCAGAGACTAGGGCCCGGAACTTAAGAAAGATAACTTTGATGGTATGAGACGTGAATTGGCTAGAATAGACTGGTGAGTGATATTTAAAGGGTTGATGGTGGATAGGCAATGGCAAACATTTAAAGATCACATGGATGAACTTCAACAATTGTAAATCTCTGTCTGGAGTAAAAATAAAACGGGGAAGGTGGGTCAACCGTGGCTAACAAGGGAAATTAAGGATAGTGTTAAATCGAAGGAAGAGGCAAATAAATTGGCCAGAAAAAGCAGCAAACCTGAGGACTTGGAGAAATTTAGAATTCAGCAGAGGAGGACAAAGGGTTTAATTAGGAGGGGGAAAATAAAGTATGAGACGAAGCTTGCTGGGAACATAATAACCGACTGAAAAAGCTTCTATAGATATGCGAAGAGAAAAAGATTAGTGAAAACAAATGTAGGTCCCTTGCAGTCAGATTCAGGTGAATTTATAATGGGGAACAAAGAAATGGTGGACCATTTAAACAAATACTTTGGTTCTGTCTTCACGAAGGAAGACACAAATAACCTTCCGGAAATACTAAGGGACCGAGGGTCTAGTGAGAAGGAGGAACTGAAGGAAATCCTTATTAGGCAGGAAATTGTGTTTGGGAAATTGATGGGATTAAAGGCCGATAAATCCCTGTGGCCTGACAGTCTGCATCCGAGAGTAATTAAGGAAGTAGCCCTAGAAATAGTGGATGCATTGGTGATCATTTTCCAACAGTCTATTGACTCTGGATCAGTTCCTATGGACTGGAGGGTAGCTAATATAACACCACTTTTTGAAAAAGGAGGGAGAGAGAAAACGGATAATTATAAACTGGTTAGCCTGACATCGGTAGTGGGGAAAATGTTGGAATCAGTTATTAAGGATGAAATAGCAGCACATTTGAAAAGCAGTGACGGGATCGGTCCAAGTCAGCATGGATTTATGAAAGGGAAATCATGCTTGACAAAGCTTCTCGAATTTTTTGAGGATGTAACTGGTAGAGTGGACAAGGGAGAACCGGTGGATGTGGTGTATTTGGACTTTCAAAAGGCTTTTGACCAGGTCCCGCACAAGAGATTGGTGTGCAAAATTAAAGTACATGGTATTGGGTTAATGTACTGACGTGAATGGAGAACTGGTTGGCAGACAGGAAGCAGAGAGTCGGGATAAACGGGTCCTTTTCAGAATGGCAGGCAGTGACTAGTGAGGTGCCACAGGGCTCAGTGCTGGGACCCCAGCTCTTTGCAATATACATTAATGATTTGGATGAGGGAATTGAGTGTAATATCTCCAAGTTTGCAGATGACACTAAACTGGGTGGCGGTGTGAGCTGTGAGGAGGATGCCAGAAGGCTGCAAGGTGACTTGGACAGGTTAGGTGAGTGGGCAAACGAGTGGCAGATGCAGTATAATGTGAATAAATGTGAGGTTATCCACTTTGGTGGCAAAAACACGAAGGCAGAATATTATCTGAATGGCAGCAGATTAGGAAAAGGGGAGGTGCAATGAGACCTGGGTGTCATGGTACATCAGTCATTGAAAGTTGGCATGCTGGTACAGCAGGCGGTGAAGAAGGCAAATGGTATCTTGGCCTTCATAGCTAGGGGATTTGAGTACAGGAGCAGGAAGATCTTACTGCAGTTGTACAGGGCCTTAATGAGGCCTCACCTGGAATATTGTGTTCAGTTTTGGTCTCCTAATCTGAGGAAAGACATTCTTGCTATTGAGAGAGTGCAGCGAAGGTTCACCAGACTGATTCCCGGGATGGCAGGACTGACATATGAGGAGAGACTGGATCGACTGGGCCTGTATTTTAGAGTTTAGAAGGATGAGGGGAGATCTCATAGAAACATCTAAAATTCTGACGGGACGGGACAGGTTAGATGCAGGAAGAATGTTCCCGATGTTGGGGAAGTCCAGAACCAGGGGACATAGTCTAAGGATAAGGGGTAGGCCATTTAGGACTGAGATGAGGAGAAACTTCTTCACTCAAAGAGTTGTTAACCTGTAGAATTCTCGACCGCAGAGAGTTGTTGATGCCAGTTCATTGGATATATTCAAGAGGGAGTTAGATATGGCCCTTACGGCTAAAGGGATCAGGGTGTATGGAGAGAAAGCAGGAAAGGGGTACTGAGGTGAATGATCAGCCATGATCTTATTGAATGGTGGTGCAGGCTCAAAGGGATGAATGGCCTACTCCTGCACCTATTTTCTATGTTTCTATGGAACACAAAAGGGTAGAAGTAATATTATAGTTGTATAAAGCTCTGGTTGGATCCCATCTACTCCATGAACATCTCCATCCTCAATGATGGATGAGCCCAGTATGTGAGTGCAAAAGACAGGCTAAATCGTTCGCAAACATCTTCAGCTAGAAGTGCTAAGTGGATGATCCATCTCAGCCTCCTCCTGAAGAGACCACAATCACAGAAGGCAGTCTTCAGCCAATTCAATTCACCCCACATGATATCAGGAAATGGCTGAATGAACTGGATACAGCAAAGGCTATGGGCCCCAACAACATTGCGGATATAGTACCAAAGACTTATGCTCCAGAACTAGCCCCGCCTCTAGCCAAGGTCTTCCAGTACAGCTACAACTCTGGCATCTACCTGACAAAATGGAAAATTGCCCAGGTAGGTCCACAAAAAGCTGGACAAACTTGAGCAATGGTGCAGCAGGGAGGGATTCAAATTCCTGGGGCATTGGAACCGGTTCTGGGGGAGGTGAGACCAGTACAATCCGGACGGTCTGCACCTGGGCAGAATCGGAACCAATGTCCTCGGGGGAGTGTTTGCTAGTGCTGTTGGGGAGGAGTTAAACTAATATGGCAGGGGGATGGGAACCAATGCAGGGAGATAGAGGGAAACAAAAAGGAGGCAAAAACAAAAGACAGAAAGGAGATGAGGAAAAGTGGAGGGCAGAGAAACCCAAGGCAAAGAACAAAAAGGGCCATTGTACAGCAAAATTCTAAAAGGACAGAGGGTGTTAAAAAAACAAGCCTAAAGGCTTTGTGTCTTAATGCAAGGAGTATCCGCAATAAAGTGGATGAATTAACTGTGCAAATAGATGTTAACAAATATGATGTGATTGGGATTACGGAGATGTGGCTCCAGGATGATCAGGGCTGGGAACTCAACATCCAGGGGTATTCAACATTCAGGAAGGATAGAATAAAAGGAAAAGGAGGTGGGGTAGCATTGCTGGTTAAGGAGGAGATTAAGGCAATAGTTAGGAAGGACATTAGCTTGGATGATGTGGAATCTATATGGGTAGTGCTGCAGAACACCAAAGGGCAAAAAACGTTAGTGGGAGTTGTGTACAGACCTCCAAACAGTAGTAGTGATGTTGGGGAGGGCATCAAACAGGAAATTAGGGGTGCGTGCAATAAAGGTGCAGCAGTTATAATGGGTGACTTTAATATGCACATAGATTGGACTAACCAAACTGGAAGCAATACGGTGGAGGAGGATTTCCTGGAGTGCATAAGGGATGGTTTTTTAGACCAATTTGTCGAGGAACCAACTAGGGGGGAGGCCATCTTAGACTGGGTGTTATGTAATGAGAGAGGATTAATTAGCAATCTCGTTGTGCGAGGCCCCTTGGGGAAGAGTGACCATAATATGGTGGTATTCTGCATTGGGATGGAGAATGAAACAGTTAATTCAGAGACCATGGTCCAGAACTTAAAGAAGGCTAACTTTGAAGGTATGAGGCGTGAATTGGCTGGGATGGATTGGCGAATGATACTTAAGGGGTTGACTGTGGATGGGCAATGGCAGACATTTAGAGACCGCATGGATGAACTACAACAATTGTACATTCCTGTCTGGCATAAAAATAAAAAAGGGAAGGTGGCTCAACCATGGCTATCAAGGGAAATCAGGGATAGTATTAAAGCCAAGGAAGTGGCATACAAATTGGCCAGAAATAGCAGCGAACCTGGGGACTGGGAGAAATTTAGAACTCAGCAGAGGAGGAAAAAGGGTTTGATTAGGGCAGGGAAAATGGAGTATGAGAAGAAGCTTGCAGGGAACATTAAGACGGATTGCAAAAGTTTCTATAGATATGTAAAGAGAAAAAGGTTAGTAAAGACAAATGTAGGTCCCCTGCAGTCAGAATCAGGGGAAGTCATAACGGGGAACAAAGAAATGGCGGACCAATTGAACAAGTACTTTGGTTCGGTATTCACGAAGGAGGACACGAACAACCTTCCGGTTATAAAAGGGGTCGGGGGGTCTAGTAAGGAGGAGGAACTGAGGGAAATCCTTATTAGCCGGGAAATTGTGTTGGGGAAATTGATGGGATTGAAGGCCGATAAATCCCCAGGGCCTGATGGACTGCATCCCAGAGTACTTAAGGAGGTGGCCTTGGAAATAGTGGATGCGTTGACAGTCATTTTCCAACATTCCATTGACTCTGGATCAGTTGCTATGGAGTGGAGGGTAGCCAATGTAACCCCACTTTTTAAAAAAGGAGGGAGAGAGAAAACAGGGAATTATAGACCGGTCAGCCTGACATCGGTAGTGGATAAAATGATGGAATCAATTATTAAGGATGTCATAGCAGTGCATTTGGAAACAGGTGACATGATAGGTCCAAGTCAGCATGGATTTGTGAAAGGGAAATCATGCTTGACAAATCTTCTGGAATTTTTTGAGGATGTTTCCAGTAGAGTGGATAAGGGAGAACCAGTTGATGTGGTATATTTGGACTTTCAGAAGGCGTTCGACAAGGTCCCACACAAGAGATTGATGTGCAAAGTTAGAGCACATGAGATTGGGGGTAGTGTACTGACATGGATTGAGAACTGGTTGTCAGACAGGAAGCAAAGAGTAGGAGTAAATGGGTACTTTTCAGAATGGCAGGCAATGACTAGTGGGGTACCGCAAGATTCTGTGCTGGGGCCCCAGCTGTTTACACTGTACATTAATGATTTAGATGAGGGGATTAAATGTAGTATCTCCAAATTTGTAGATGACACTAAGTTGGGTGGCAGTGTGAGCTGCGAGGAGGATGCTGTGAGGCTGCAGAGCGACTTGGATAGGTTAGGTGAGTGGGCAAATGCATGGCAGATGAAGTATAATGTGGATAAATGTGAGGTTATCCACTTTGGTGGTAAAAACAGAGAGACAGACTATTATCTGAATGGTGACAGATTAGGAAAAGGGGAGGTGCAAAGAGACCTGGGTGTCATGGTACATCAGTCATTGAAGGTTGGCATGCAGGTGCAGCAGGCGGTTAAGAAAGCAAATGGCATGTTGGCCTTCATAGCAAGGGGATTTGAGTACAGGGGCAGGGAGGTGTTGCTACAGTTGTACAGGGCATTGGTGAGGCCACACCTGGAGTATTGTGTACAGTTTTGGTCTCCTAACCTGAGGAAGGACATTCTTGCTATTGAGGGAGTGCAGCGAAGGTTCACCAGACTGATTCCCGGGATGGCGGGACTGACCTATCAAGAAAGACTGGATCAACTGGGCTTGTATTCACTGGAGTTCAGAAGAATGAGAGGGGACCTCATAGAAACATTTAAAATTTTGACGGGGTTAGACAGGTTAGATGCAGGAAGAATGTTCCCAATGTTGGGGAAGTCCAGAACCAGAGGTCACAGTCTAAGGATAAGGGGTAAGCCATTTAGGACCGAGATGCGGAGGAACTTCTTCACCCAGAGAGTGGTGAACCTGTGGAATTCTCTACCACAGAAAGTTGTTGAGGCCAATTTACTAAATATATTCAAAAAGGAGTTAGATGAAGTCCATACTACTAGGGGAATCAAGGGGTATGGTGAGAAAGCAGGAATGGGGTACTGAAGTTGCATGTTCAGCCATGAACTCATTGAATGGCGGTGCAGGCTAGAAGGGCCGAATGGCCTACTCCTGCACCTATTTTCTATGTTTCTATGTTTCTATGTTTCTAATCCATCCAATTACTGCCCCATCAGTCTACTCTACAAGTGATGGAAGGTGTCATCGACAGTGCTATCAAATGGCACTTACTCATCAATAACCTGCTCACTGATGCTCAGTTTGGGTTCCACCAGGATCACTCAGCTTTAGATCTCATTACATCCTTGGTCCAGACATAGACAAGAGCTGAATTCCAGAGGTGAAGTGAAAGTGACTGCCCTTGATATCAGGGGAGTATTTGACCGAGTGCGGCATCAAGGAGTCCAAGTAAAATTGAAGTCAATGGGAATAAGGGGGAAAACTCTCCATTGGCTGGTGTCATACCTAGCACAAAGGAAGATGGTTGTGGTTGTTGGAGGCCAACCATCTCATCCCCAGGACATTGCTGCAGTTCCTCAGGGCAGTATCCTAAGCCCAACCATCTTCAAGTACTTCATCAATGATTTTCCCTCCATCCTAGGTCAGAAGTGTGTATGCTCACTTATGATTTCACAACACCACAGATAATAACGCAATCCATACCCACATGCAGCAAGACCTGGACAACATTCAGACTCGGGCTGATAAGTGGCAAGTAACTTTCGTGCCACACAATAGCCAGGCAATGATTATCTACAACAAGAGTCAAACACCTCCCCATGATATTCAAAGGCAATGGTAGCCTGGAGGACAAGTTCATAGAGTGTATTTGGGATGGTTTCTTTGAACAATATGTTATGGAACCCACCAGGGAGCAGGCTATTTTAGTTCTGGTAATGTGTAATGAGGTAGGATTAATTAATGATCTCATAGTAAAGGATCCTCGAGGGAAGAATGATTATAGCATGTTAGAATTTCAAATTCAGTTTGGAGGTGAGAAATTTGTCTCAAACTAGTGTCCTGAAATTAAATAAAGGCAATTACAAAGGTATGAAGACAGATTTGGCTAAACTGAACTAGGAAAATAGATTAAAGGATAAGACGGTAGATAAGCAGAAGCAGACATTTAAGGAAATATTTCATAACTCTCAGCAAAGTTATATTCCAGTGAGAAAGAAAGACTCTAAGAGAATGATGAACCATCGTGGCTAACTAAGGAAGTTAAGGATGGTATCAAATTGAAAACAAAGCCATACAATAGTGGTAGGCCAGAGGATTGGAACATTTTTAGAAAACAGCAAAGTTCGACTAAAAAAATAATAAACAGGGAGAGGATACGAATAAACTAGCAAGAAATATAAAAACAGACAGTAACAGCTCTACAGGCATATAAAAAGGAAGAAAATAGCTAAAGTAAACATTGGTCCCTTAGAGGATGAGACTAGGGAATTAATAATGGGAAATAGGGAAATGGCAGAGATTTTGAACAAATATTTTGGATAGGTCTTGTGTAATGAGATAGGATTAATTAATGATCTCATAGTAAAGGGAGGGAGGAACTTAAAACAATCACTATCACGAGACAAAAAGTACTAGGCAAACAAATGGGACTAAAGGTGGACAAGTCCCCTGGACCTGATGGCCTGCATCCTAGTGTCTTAAAAGAAGTGGTTGCAGAGATAGTGGATGCATTGGTTGTAATCGACCAAAATTCCCTGGATTCTGGAGAGGCCCCAGCAGATTGGAAAACTGGAAATGTAATGCCCCTATTCAAGAAAGGAGGGAGACAGAAAGCAGGAAACTATAGACCTGTTAGCCTAACATTTGTCATTAGGAAAATGTTGGAGTCTATTATTAAGGAAGTGATAGCAGGACATTTAGAAAATCATAGTACAATTAACCAGAGTCAGCATGGTTTTATGAAAAGGAAATCATGTTTGACAAATTTTCTAGAGTTCATTGAGGATGTAACGAGCAGGGTGGATAACGGGGAACCAGTAGATGTAGAGTATTTGGATTTCCAGAAGGCATTTGATAAAGTGCCACATAAAAGGTTACTGCACAAGATAAGAGCACACGGGGTTGGGGGTAATATATTGGCATGTATAGAGGATTGGCTAACTAACAGAAAACAGAGAATCGGAATAAATGGGTCATTTTCAGGTTGGCAAACTGTAACTACTGTGGTGCCACAAGGATCAGTGCTAGGGCCTCAACTATTTACAATCTATATTAATGACTTAGATGAAGAGATCGCATGTACTGTAGCCAAATTTGCTGATGATAGATGGGAATAGATGGGAAAGTAATATAGATAGGTTAAGTGAGTGGGCAAAGATTTGGCAAATGGAGTATAATATGGGAAAATGTGGGGTTTGGTAGGAAGAATAAAAAAGTTAATTATTATTTAAATGGAGAGAGACTACAAATGCTGCAGTACTGAGGGATCTGGGGGGGTTCTTGTACATGAAACACAAACAGTTAGCATGCAAGTACAGCAAGTAATAAGGAAGGCAAATGGGATGTTGACTATTGCAAGGAGGATGGAGTATAAAAATAGGGAAGTCTTGCTACAACTGTACAGGGCGTTGATGAGACCACACCTGGAGTACTGCATACAATTTTGGTCTCCTTATTTAAGAAGGGATATACTTGCATTGTTGGCAGTTCACAGAAGGTTCACCCGGTTGATTCCTGAGATGAGGGGTTGTTTTATGAAGAAAGGTTGAGCAGGTTGGGCCTATGCTCACTGGAATTTAGAAAAATGAGAGGTGTTCTTATAGAAGCATATAAGATTCTGAGGGGGCTTGACAAGGTAAATGCAGAGAGGATGTTTCCCCTCGTGGAGGAATCTAGAACTAGGGAGCATATTTTCAGAATAAGGAATTGCCCACTTAAAACGGAGATGAGGAGGAATTTCTTCTCTCAGAGGGTCGTGAATCTTTGGAATTCTCTACCCCAGAGAGCTGTGGAGGCTGGGTCATTGAATATATTTAAGGTGGAGATAGATACATTTTTGAACTATAGGGGAGTCAAGGGTTATGGGAAGCGGGCAGAAAATTGGAGTTGAGGCCACGATCAGATCAACCATGATCTTATTGAATGGCGGAGCAGGCTCGAGGGGCCAAATTAAGGAATTTGACCCAGCGATGATGAAAGAATGGCAATATATTTATTATGTTCTTATGTTCTTACCATTGTTAAATCCCCCATAATCAACATCCTGGATGTCACCATTGACCAGAAATGTAACTTCACCAGCCACGCAAATACTGTGGCTACAAGAGCATGTCAGAGGCTGGGTATTTTACGATGAGTGTCTCACTTCCTGACTAGCATTTCCTCTAATTTTTTTACCCTGCGAAGCCACTTCAAAGGATTGTGGGGGCCATTCAATCTACCGTGCAAGCATGGCTTTTGCATTGAAAAGCCGGCAAGCCAATTGTGTGGGTTCCCTGGAGTGCTGTGCAGCCGCACAGTCATGCAGCTTACAGGGAACGTTGCTCTTTACTCCCCAAAGCCTTCCCACCATTTACAAGGCACAAGTCAGGAGAGTGATGGAATACTCTCCCCTTGCCTGGATGAGTGCAGCTTCAACAACGCTCAAGAAGCTCGACACCATCCAGGACAAAACAGCTCGCTTGATTGACACCCCATCCATCACCTTGAACATTTACTCCCTCCACCATCAGCGTACCATGGCTGCAGTGTGTACCATCCACAAGATGCACTGCAGGAACTCGCCAAGAATTCTTCGACAACACCTCCCAAACCTGCAACTCTACCACTTAGAAGGATAAGACAGCAGGCACATGGGAACACCACCACTTTCAACTTTCCCTTCAAGTCACACAACATCCTGATTTGGAAATATATCGCCATTCCTTCATCGTCGCTGGGTCAAAATCTTTAAACTCCCTACCTAATCACACTTTGGGAGTATCTTCACCACGCAGATTGCAGTGGTTGAAGAAGGCAGCTCACCACCACCTTCTCAAGGGCAATTAGTGATGGGCAATATATGCTGGCCTTGCCCGCGACACCTACATCCCATGAATGAATTAAAAAAACATAAAGATGGATTAGTGTATTCAGTTCTGGGCACCACAGCTCAGGAAGGGTACCTTGGCCTTGGAGAAGCTGCAGCACAGATTCACTAGAATGATACCAGAGCTGAAAGAGATAAATTATGAGGACAGGTTGCATAGACTCAGCTTGAATTTTGTTGAGTAAAGAAGACTAAGGGGTGATCTAATTGAAGTTTAAGATAATGAAAGGATTTGATAAGGTAGACGGAGAGAAATATTTCCTCTGGTGGGGGAGTCCAGAACAAGGGGTCATAAATGTAAAATTAGAGTTAGGTCATTCAGAGGAGATCTCAGGAAGCACTTCTTCAGACAAAGAGGAATGGAAATCTCTCCCCAAAAACATGTCAATTGAAAATTTAAAAACTGAGATTGATAGATTTTTGTTCGGTAAGGAAGGATATTAAGGGATATGAAGGAGCTAAATACAGACCAGCCATGATCTAACTGAATGGTGGGACAGGCACAAGGGACTCAATGGCCTACTCCTATTTCTATGTTCTATGTTACAGATTTTTTTTACCATTTATTCAAAGATGACATTAGTAACTTCAAGCTACCTTAAAAGTCACTATTTAAACAAAAGAGGTCCAATTTTGAACATGCCTTATGGTTCTTTCTATGAATGGGCTAACCACTTCGGGCCCTAAAACAGGGCTCAACAAATTTCACTTCCACTTTCACCAATTGCATGTGCAGGCATGCAGTGCCCTACACCATCCACACAATACAAACTAAACCTAATACACAATTGTTTTGATACGTTTTAGCTCGTAATTAAACATAGTAAGAAAGAACAGAGATGTTATTTGACTTAGATCAATTATTTTGAACTTATGAATTTAAATACATTCACCTGCACCATTATTTTTCAGTCTAAGTAGTTGAGCAAGAAAACTAACTTAAGTCCAGGAAATTAGCGATTGCCATACGTTCACTGGGGTGGGGGGATCAATGATAAATAACTTTGCATGGTTTCGATGAGGTTATTTGCAGAGTGACGTAAAAGTCCCAGGAAATTATGGTGCATGGTATTAACAATAGTGTAACTCACTTAAGCTATATTTTCCTGGGACTTTTACAACACTGTGGATGTCTCAAGTCTCCAGGAAATTCTAGGCCATCTGTAAATAGTAGTAATTGCTATCCATGCTCCATAGTTTAGCTAAAACACTCTATGCATTATCTGAACTAATATATTGGGCCCAAGTTTACCCATGAGTTTTTTTTGGAGCAACTAGATTTTTTTGGAGTATCAAGACTTACAAAACACTAAACAACTAGATTAAAAATGGATTGGTAAACTAGCAAATACATTACAGCAAGCCCTGCAAATAAGAGTTTCAGCCAAACTATTTTACAGAATTCCTTTTGAAAGCAGATGGAGAGTAAACTTGAATGTAAATCAAACAAGAATTTAGGACCACATAATCAATCAATAAATAAACAAATAAACAAATAAAAAATAGAAGTCCTACTTTCAGCAAAGCTTTACTGCAGAAAAACACGAGCAATTGGGTACTGTTGCACAGAGTCTATACGTTTCCTGCCCGGCTGCCGGTCAAATGGACAGTCCGGCTGGTGGGTGGGAGGGACCACCAGCGGCAGGAGACTGCAGCCTGGGACCCTTGGTTTTGGTCCCCTTGGGTTTGGTCCCCAGTACTGGGAAGGGAGCCCTGGTTGGCAATTAGAAAGGCTGGGGGATGCCGTCGATTGGGAGACCTGGGAGGGGAGGGCAGCTACCGGTTGGACGGGGAGGCAGGGAGGCCTGTGAGTGGGCAGGGTGGGATGGGGGGGGGGCAGGGCCTCCGCGTCTCTGGCCATGCCGGGTTCTTTGGCCGATTTTGGCCTCTGACGCACCTCCCGTGGCTGTCAGGTGGGTAGGCCTGTGGCTCCAGGCCACAGCTGGCGTCCGCTATCGGGAGGGAAGCTGACATCGGGATGGGTGGGGGGAGGCATATCCGATCGTGGGGGGGAGCTGGCTGATTACGGGGGTCTGATCATGGGTGGTTTACAGGTAAGCTTGGTGGGCCAGGGGTAGCACTCCTGCTCCTCCTGACCCACAAGCAGTGCTGAAAGGCACTTAACCTGTTCCATCCAGCCAATCTCATCTCCCTTCAGCAGCCAGGTTTCCCAGGTCAACGTGTGTGTGGCTGGATAAGGCAGTGGGCCGCAGATGAGGGAGCCCATTCGGCCAGGGCTAGGGGCGGTGGTGCTTCGGGCCCCTCCCACACAGCCTGCAAAGATTGTGGGGGCAGAGGAGCTACTGCACATGCGTGCACACTCTAGCGCGCATGTGCAGAGGTCCCGGCACTGCTTTCAGCACCAGGACCTGGCTCCGCCCCCCCCCCCCCCCACTGCTTGTGCTGCGCCACACCAAGGGCCTGCAACATTCCAGCAGTGGGAGAATACCGAGGTAAGTTTTAGGCGCGGTTTGTCTTCTACAAAGTCGGAGCGTCTCACGGAAGTGCATCGTTCTAAGTGGGGGGCCAAACTTGGGCTCTCAGTTACTCTTTCTCCAAATGTTACACCTTGCCAACTTCGAAAAGTTGGCAGCTTTAACATTGGGAATGGATGCCTGTCAGATGGCTTTTTATGTCCTTTAAAAGAAGTCATTATTAACATTTCTTAATTTTGTAATAACCTTTGACTTCACACTAAAATAGTTTAAAATTATACAAAGAAATATTTTTCATTACATTTTTGATACACTAAGCCTGTGTTTTGTTATGAAAATGTTTAGAAACCTGACTCATTTATCTTCAATAAATGTTTTACTCCTAGAGCATTTGTTATGTCTGTTTTTCAAAAGATGTGTTATGTGTTCATGTGTGAACATGCTGACATTGACATTGTAAAGTAAATTAATGTGTACCAGTAGTGCAATAAATGTACATTTTTTTAATAAATGTCACAAGGGTAATTAAATTAAAAACATCATGGGGTATATTAATCAAAGCAGGTGCTGAAATGTTTTGCTTCATACAACAAGATCAAAGTGTGCTCCTTTTAATCTGCCTCTACTTCCAAGGGAAACAGATCAGAGAATGTTGGTCATTCATCGCCACCACATGTATTTAAAGTTTTGAATCAACTGAAGTAGTCTTTACCTTTCCTTTGGCTCTAATCAAATCACTTCCAATATGAATTCACATTTCTTAGTATTAAAGCTTTGAAAAAAAGGTTAGTCATTTTAACTCTTTCCTACTCACATGGGTCAGAAACAGTATGTATTTACATAACAAAGAGCATTCAGTACGCTTTTGGATTTTTTTAAACCAAAGTGATCAAAAATAATCAAGAATTCTAAAAAGTGTGAAAAATGTCATCTCAATTTGAACTTATCTCTTCGCTCTTTTAGGTCTCCTGGCACTATGTATCATTGACCAGCTAAGGTGGTAGAACATGACCAACCTCCAGACCTCCCTGCTAATACAGGCTAATAAGGGGTGACTTATTATTTGTACTTTTTTCCCCTTCTCTGGAAGAAAATGCTTTACCTCCAAGTGGTATGTCTTGAGATGTTCTACTGAGATCAAAAACTGTCCGTGAAAAGAATCATAAGTATAAATCCAAATCTATGCCCTGGGGCGTCACAATTCCCCTACTGAGCATTATATTCATTGAAAGAAAGACCCATTTAATGATGCCTGATCTGTTTACTGAACAGTTCTGTCTAAACCAGTTATATGTATCAATTATAATTCTACTTAATAATAAATGTATCAACTAAACTCAGATTATCTTGATTTAGTGTCTAATTGTAATACTTTTCAACATAAAATATGTGCACGAAGCAGAGTTAAGAGTGACTGAAAACAAGTCGACCCGATGTTATCACCATTTGAAGCTTCAAATGACATTTGTTGTTGTTTCCATGAATACCTGTAATATGTAAACAAAACAAAAGCGTTTTGTTGAGTACTCCTTTCACATAGTCAGTCACCTAGTTTTACTGCTATATTAACTTACGCCAACTTAAGATGTCTTGCGTTGAGCAAATTTCTGACTTTAGCAATTGACTAGCAAATAACTGTCAATGTTATTGCAACATACAATTTTTCACATTGAGACATTAAAGTAAAACAGAAACAATAAGTTCATTGCAAGTATCACATGTGATTTAAATAGAGCTTCTGCTAAGTGTACAGTGTAAGGTATAGAAAAATATCCAGCACCTTGACATACAAAATGCTTTTCTCAGCTTTTCTTTAGTCCTCATGCTATGGATAACCTCTTGTTGGCTGGCGCAGATATAATGGTAAGTACTGCAGAGAATCGAATATGGCCAGTGTAATCTCCTGGACTAGTTTCGATCGCCTGGATGGATCGGAGAGGAATTTTCCCAGATTTTTTTCCCCCAAATTGGCCTGGATTTTTATCTGGTTTTTGCCTCTCCCAGGAGATCACATGGCTTCAGTTGGGGTGGAGTGCAGAAAGTTTCAGTGTAAGGGGTGTCGCAGTTGTGTAGGACGGACTAGTTGGGCTGGGTGCTCTTTACCTTTCTGCCATTGTTCATTGTTCATAGGTTGATATGTAACCTTCAGGGCTGTTGACCGAGGGCCGTGCGGCTCTTTGTCGGCGGCCGTGGACACGATGGACTGAAATGGCCTCCTTCTGCTCTGTAAGTTTCTATGGGCCCAAGTTTCGTGCCGCGCCTAGAACGGCGCAGTCCCGACCTGGATGCCCGTTTTTCGCGCCACAAAGTGCGGCTAAAAAAAACCTCCAGATTCTCCACCTCCCTGCAGGTCCTCTGGCCCTCGGCGCAGCGCAGCAGGAGTTGTAGGGGGGCGGAGCCAGGTCCCTGCGCCGAAAATAGTGCCGGGAGTTCTGCACATGCGCGCTACAAAGGGCGCGCAAGTGCAGTAGCTCCAGGCGCCCGAAACTGTGTGGGAGGGGCCCGAAGCACGCAGCCTCACTGGGGCTGCGTGAATAAGGCTCCTCCCACGGCCAGCTCCTGCTTCCTCCCAACCCGACTCGACTCCCGCTTCCCGCCCCCACCCCCCCCCCCCACGGACCGGACCCGACACCCGCTCCCCTCCCGCCCCCGAACCGGACCCGACACCTGCTTCCCCCCCCCGCCCCCGGACCGGACCCGACACCAGCTCCCCCCACCCCCCCGCCCCCGGACCGGACCCGACACCCGCTCTCCCCCCGCCCCCGGACCGGACCCGACACCCGCTTCACCCCCTCCCCACCCCCGGACCGGACCCGACACCTGCTTCCCCCCCCCGCCCCCGGACCGGACCCGACACCAGCTTCACCCCCTCCCCACCCCCGGACCGGACCCGACACCTGCTTCCCCCCCCGCCCCCGGACCGGACCCGACACCAGCTCCCCCCACCCCCCCCGCCCCCGGACCGGACCCGACACCCGCTCTCCCCCCCGCCCCCGGACCGGACCCGACACCCGCTTCACCCCCTCCCCACCCCCGGACCGGACCCGACACCCGCTCCCCCACCCCCACCCCCGCCCCCGGACCGGACCCGACACCCGCTCCCCCCCTCCCCCCCTCCCCCCCACTGGACCCGACACCCGCTCCCCGCCACCCCCGTCCTCGGACCGGACCCGACACCCGCTTCACCCCCTCCCCACCCCCGGACCGGACCCGACACCCGCTCTCCCCCCGCCCCCGGACCGGACCCGACACCCGCTTCACCCCCTCCCCACCCCCGGACCGGACCCGACACCCGCTCCCCCACCCCCACCCCCGCCCCCGGACCGGACCCGACACCCGCTCCCCCCCTCCCCCCCTCCCCCCCACTGGACCCGACACCCGCTCCCCGCCACCCCCGTCCTCGGACCGGACCCGACACCCGCTTCACCCCCTCCCCACCCCCGGACCGGACCCGACACCCGCTCTCCCCCCGCCCCCGGACCGGACCCGACACCCGCTTCACCCCCTCCCCACCCCCGGACCGGACCCGACACCCGCTCCCCCACCCCCACCCCCGCCCCCGGACCGGACCCGACACCCGCTCCCCCCCTCCCCCCCTCCCCCCCACTGGACCCGACACCCGCTCCCCGCCACCCCCGTCCTCGGACCGGACCCGACACCCGCTTCACCCCCTCCCCACCCCCGGACCGGACCCGACACCCGCTCCCCCACCCCCACCCCCGCCCCCGGACCGGACCCGACACCCGCTCCCCCCCTCCCCCCCTCCCCCCCACTGGACCCGACACCCGCTCCCCGCCACCCCCGTCCTCGGACCGGACCCGACACCTGCTCCCCCCCAACCCCCCCCCACCGCCCCCGGACCGGACCCGACACCCGCTTCCCCCCGCCCCCGGATCGGACCCGACACCCGCTCCCCCGCCCCCTCCCACTGGACCCGACACCCGCTCCCCCCCACCCCTGCCCCCGGACCGGACCCGACACCCGCTCCCCCGCCCCCCCCACTGGACCCGTCACCCGCTCCTCCCCACCCCTGCCCCCGGACCGGACCCGACACCCGCTCCCCCCAACACCCCCCCACCCCCGCCCCCGGACCGGACCCGACACCCGCTCCCTCCCCCCGCCCCCGGACCGGACCCGACACCTGCTCCCCCCCCCGCCCCCGGACTGGACCCGACACCCGCTCCCCCCCTCCCCCCCACTGGACTGGATCTGACCTGACCTCCCTCCCCTTGACCTGACCTCCCTCTCCCTCCCTCCCCCCCGACCCGAACCAAACCGACCTCCCTCCCACCACCCCCCCGACCCGACCCAATGCCACCTGCCTGTAAATCTGGTGCTGGGGACGGGCCTTGCCCGACGTCACGGGCCTGGCCCGTTCAACCTCCCATCCCTTCTCCTTCCCCCCCATCCCCCCCAATCTCCTCCCCCCCTCCCCCAATCTCCTTCCCCCCAAATCTCCTTCCCCCCCAATCTCCTTCCCCCCCAATCTCCTTCCCCCCCCAATCTCCTTCCTCCCCAATCTCCTTCCCCCCCGCAATCTCCTTCCCCCCCAATCTCTTTCTCCCCCCAATCTCCTTCTCCCCCCATCTCTTTTCCCCCCTATCTCCTTTCCCCCCCATCTCCTTTCTCCCCCTTCTCCCCTTTATCCCCTTCTCCCCCATCCCTCCCCCTTCTCCCCCATCCCTCCCCCTTCTGCCCCTTCCCCTTCTCCCCCATCCCTCCCCCTTCTCCCCTTCCCTCCCCCTTCCCTCTCTCTGCTCCCCCCCTCTCTCCCTCTACCCCCCTCCTCCCCCTCCCCTCGCTGTCAGAAACACAGACACTGACAGACAGAGAATGAGAGACACACAGACAGACAGAGAGATAGAGACACTGACAGAGACACACTGAGGGGGGCATCCCAGCACGCTGTTTAGGGCTCCCGGTGCTGCAGTCGGTAAGTAGAAAATGTTTTATTTATTGATTTAAAAAAAAATATATTTCTTATTAATTTTTTTTAATTGATTTATTGGTTGATTTATTGATGTATTTATCATTTATTATTGATGATGGCTCTTTATTTGTAAGACTGAAGTGTTTAATGTTTGTAAACTTCCCTTTAAACACCCCCCGCCCCCCACCATTCCCTATGCCTGATTTGTTACCTACGTCTGATTTTCTAAAGTGTAGACAAGGTTTTTTCGAGCGCACAAAAATCTTCACTTACTCCATTCTAAGTTAGTTTGGAGTAGGTTTTCACTCACGAAACTTTGAAATCAGGCGTAAGTGGCCGGACACGCCCCCTTTTGATAAAAAAATTCTGTTCCAAAGTGAAACTGTTCTAACTGACTAGAACTGGAGCAAACTAAATGACGAGAATTCCGATTTCTAAGTACTCCGTTCTACACCAGTTGCTCCTAAAAATCAGGAGCAAATCATGTGGAAACTTGGGGCCCTTGTTTCTATCTCATTTTAAGTGCACACTGTCTTAATGAAAATATCTAGTTTGGTAATTTTTTAATGTTTGGGGAGGAAATAAACTGAACATAGTTTTCATCATTACATCACATACAATTGATGTCATGATGTGTTCAATGTCATTTGTTTGGTAACATGGAAAAAATGTTTGCCAAGCAGTTTTTGGGATCATTGCTGCCCTTTAAATTAAGTTCCTCAGGAATCCCTAATGGCTCACTAGTTTAGTACAAAGCCATACCAACCACAAAGGTCCCAATTTCAACTTCTAATCTATGCTGTTAGTTGGTGGGGCACTATAACAAGAGGAATCCTGCTAGATTTTACCCCAGCTGACCTTCTTTTCTCCAACCTCCACAAACTCCAACTTATCCAGAACTATGCCACAAGTATGTGTGTCTGATACTGAGTCCCACTCACCCATTAGCCCTAACTGAACTACATTGGCCCCCTATACCCCAATACATTACATTTAAAATCCTGATCCTCATTTTTATTTCGCTCAATTGCCTTGTCCAACCCTATTTCTGCAATATCCTCTAAACCTATAATCCCCCAAAAAATATTCCATTCCATTCTTCTGATTCCAGCTTTTTGTGCATACCCCCTCCTTTGGCCTATCACATTTGGACTCCACTGTCAAATTCACCCTTGGCACCTTATTCTTCTTCTTTAAAAACCTCCTCATAACCCATGTCTTCAACCAAAGGTTCGGTCACCCCATCCTAATCTCTGCTTCCCTGCCTGGGCATTTACTTTCCTTATTCCTACATTCATTACATTAAATGTGCCATATAAATGCAAATTGTTGCTGTTGTTGGTTAAAAGCATACTCTGCTGTGATGCTCTTCACAGTTAAATGTTCTGCCAGAATCACTCTCTAGGCCAAAGTACCATCACCTAAGCCAAGTATTGGAGAGCTCTCACCACTCAGAATCACCAGATTCTCAATCACTCACAAGAAAAAGCGAGAAGACTGGAAAAAATATTCAAGTGTCAACTTGGCTAACTTGGTAGCAGTCTCGCCCGAGTCAGAGGGTTGTTGAGTCAAGACCCATTATGGACTTGAGTACATAATCTAGGCTGACACTTCAGTTCAATACTGAGGGAGTAGTGCATCTTTTGAATGCAACGATAAAATGGGATCACCTCTGCCTGCTCAGATGGTAGTCAAATGGACAAACATGGGACCTCAGATTGTAGCAGATCAGTCCAAATTCTGACCTTGAAACTGAAACCCAGCTACAACATTTATTACTGAGCCAAGTTCAGATTCAAACTTTTTACCATATGTGAGCTTGAATTTTCTGAGCTGAGTTAGATCCAATTGAATTGGTCACACACATGTAGGTAATGCTTTTTGGCCATTTACCAGCCTTATCCCTTATCTATACTACAAAGCCTACACCAGAAGTGTTTTGTGAATGGATCTTAACTCTTGATAGGATAATGGGCCTCCATTGCTTAGTATAACAGTTTTGTCTCCACATGAAATGATAAACACTCAGCATGCAGGCAGCCTAAGACTCACCCTTGCTAACAATGTGAAAAGTCCCTGTTTACTCAATCCACTTCTTTTTTTGGTAAAAACACAGCACAGAATGAACAACAAATACTTCGGTTTCCAAATAGCCAGGCTAGGCTTCTAGCATTTATTCATGAATGTATTTTTCTTGACTTGCCAATGTGTCCAAAATCTAAGAGATTGTAATGTATCAGAATAAAGTCTCAATGCTGACTTGCTCATATTGTGTCATATTGGAGCATTGAACCTTGAAGTTGGCACTTTTTTAACTTGAAATTTTCAATTTAGCAGCAAAACAATTAGCACCTCAAAGGTCTGTCCAAGGTTTTGTGTTTAATGTATATTTTGATCACCCACCCATCACCGCAAATGCAAGTCAGTTTGCAAAGCATACTGGGAATGTAAAATTAATATAAAATTGCAAAGAGGGAGAAAAATTAAAGTTGTTTCTACATTGCTTTTTCTTTAAGCAGATACCCAGGATTTGGAAGAATAAAAGAATTTTTGGGGAATTTTCACTCTCCCTGCTAGGCATCCATCGGACTCCAGTAGAAGCCTCAGGCATAAATGTTAATCGATGCTCTATGACCCCTATTTCACTTAACTGGGGTCATGGCGGGGAAGTCTCCATGGCTTTCCCATCAGGCTACAGCAGGTCAGCAGCTAGTGGGAGGAACAATAGAGGCCCTCTAGGTACATGAAAAAAATTCCTTTGTTGCGCCAGGAGGAGCAGGAGTACCTTGCACTCCTCTCATCCTTACGACAAGATCTTTCCTAAAACTTCTCCCATCATTTACAAGCAAGTTGGCTGGCAGCCCTTGTCCGCCCGATCTTCCCTTCCCTTCAAGGCAAGAAGTGAACTGGCATCATTTAAGTGAGGCTCAGGAGTTAAAATACCACAGGCCGGAAACTTAGGCCAACGAATGCATTCCGCGCTCACCCCGCCCACCCAAAATCAACCCCACTGTCTTAGAAACTTTATTCCGATTTAGACAGATTTGAACAGATCGACAAGTGAAGAAAATTATATTATGGTGTTAAGAATTGAAATATTAACATTTATCAAACTAACTTGAAATGGAACAGAGTTTAAACCGCTCATCTGCCAAATAAAATATGATACATTTAAGGCGATTTAATACACTTTTGAGACAACAACTTAGCTACACAATTGCTCATGAAATATCTCATTCTGAATGAGTTGTTTCTGATATCAGGAAAGTAGTTGCCAACAGGTTTACCTTTTGCCACTGACTTGTTGGCCAATTTTGAATGTAAATTAACTTCAACCAGGACTTTATTTTCTTTGATGGCTTTCCCATTTTTCTTTGCTGAAGACCTTTAGTGCTACTTGATGCTGCTAACCTTAATCCTTCAAAGGATAGTATGAATCTTTTCACATCTACTATGACTGATGAATTAACCGATTAATTGGGAAAGGTTAACCTTGTGGCAAATAAGGCACAAGGCCAACCAGTTCTCCTTTATAGTTCAGAACTCTTCATATCCAGTAGAAGGCTTCCTGCAGTACATGTGCACGATGCATGATCAAGTTGCTCTACTTCAGCGCCATAACGGAGTCAAAAATTTCCTCCAACTAAACAGGAGGAAGATTGAAGCCATCTTTCCCAATGCCTACTATAAACTTTGATTCCTTGTTACTGACTCCATCCCCCTTCCTAGCCATTCCTTCAGACTGAACCAAAAGTTTTACATCCACTTCAAACTTCACTTCAAAACCCATCTAGGGTTTTAAAAGAGGTGGTTGCAGAGCTAATGGAGAGAGAAAACAGGGAACTTTCGATTAGTTAGTCTGACATCAGTAGTAGGAAAAATGCTAGAATCAATTATTAGGGACATGTTAACAGGGCACTTAGAAAATTATAATATGATTGGGCAGAGTCAACACGGATTTATGAAAGGAAAATCGTGTTTGACAAATCTATTAGAGTTTTTTGAGGTTGTAATTAGCAGGGTAAATCAGGGGGCATCAGTGGATGTAATGTACTAGGATTTGCAAAAAGCATATGATAAGGTGCCACACAAGCAATTATTACACAAAATTAGGGCTCATGGGATTTGGGGTAATATAGCATGGATTTAGGATTGGTTAATGGACAGCAAACAGAGAGAATAAATGGGTCATTTTTGAGTTGGAAGGCTGTAACTAGTGGGGTGCTGCAAGGATCAGTGTTTGGTCCTCAGCTATTTACAGTCTATATCAATTACTTGGATGAAGGGACAGAGTAAAATGTATCCAAGTTTGCTGATGATACAAAGCTAGGTGGAAAAGTAAGTTGTGAGGAAGATGCAAAACAGCTACAAAGGGATATAGATAGGCTAAGTGTGAACATAGCAAATGGAATATAATGTGGAGAAATGTGAAGTTATTGGCCCGAAAATTGCGGCCTTACAGGTGCGTACGATGCCTCGCACTAGCCAGTTCTCGGGGCGTGATGCGCGGGGCAGAGATTGGGATATTTGCCCAACTCTTGTCCAGCGAATGTCCTTCATACTCTTACACCTAGTAAAAGCAGGAATATAGCCTACTTTTACCTGCGTAGAAGTTTTAAAACATAGAACAATTAAATTTAATCATTCATTTTTATATTAAAAACCCTGCCCGTTAAGGTAAGTTTATTTTTAACCCTATTAAAACACATTTTTAAAAATTCCAAAAAATAGTAAATTTTTTTCTAAAACATTCAATTTCAATTATTTTAAATATGTGGGGTATTTTTTTATTTATTGTAAGATGTTTCTTGTTTTGGGGGGTATTCTCATTGATAGCAATGGCCACTCGTAAAACCAGAGCTCCCATTATTATCAATGAGAATATTAAATAACGATTGGTGGCCCAGGCCCATGTGATTCCAGGGTAAGTTTACATATCTGAAGGACAGCGCAGCAAATGAAGGCCTTTGACTGAAATCCTATGTTCCTCCGGGACCACCAGGTATTTTCGTAGATTTTTTTCAGGTCGGAGGCGTTCATCTGAAGAAAGCCTCGACTGCAATTTTCCCCCCATTCACTTTGGTCAGAAAAATAGAAAAGCAGAATAGTTTTTAAATGGTGAGAGATTGGGAAATGTTGTTATTCAGAGGGGCCTGAGTGTCCTTGTGCACAAGTTAACATGCAGGAACAGCAAGCAATTAGGAAAGCAAATGGTATGTTAAACTTTATTACAAAAGGATTGGAGCATAAGAGTAAAGAAGTCTTAATAGAATTATATCGGGCCTTGGTAGGACCACACCCGGAATATTGTGTACAGTTTTAGTCTCCTTACCTAAGGAAGGATATACTTGCCTTAGAGGGAGTGCAATGAAGTTTCACCAGACTGATTTCTAGGATGGGGCTATTTTCTTTTGAGGAGAGATTGAGGAGACTAGGCCTATATTCTCTAGAATTTAGATGAATGTGAGGTGATCTTATTGAAACATAACATTCTTACATGGCTTGACAGGGTAAATGCTGGGAGGATGTTTCCGATAGTCTAGAACTAGGGGGTCACAGTTTCAGAATAAGGGGTCGGCCATTTAGGACTGGGATTAGGAGAAATTTCTTCACTCAAAGGGCTGTGAATCTTTGGAATTCTCTACCCCAGAGAGCTGTGGATGCTCAGTTGTTGAGTGTATTCAAGACAAAGATCGATAATTTTTGGATACTAAGTGAATCAAGGGACATGGGGATAGTACAGGAAGGTGGAGTTGAGATAGAAGATCAGCCATGATTTTACTGATTGGTGAAGCAGGCTAGGAAGGGCCTACTCCTGCTTCCATTTCTTATGTACTTATGTAACTCTCGCACTTTGCAATGTGACTATACTTATATTAATTCTATCTATTTAAGTTGTATTTGTATCCTTCTTCTGTAAAATCCTTGGATAGTTTCTATATTAATCTAATAGCCAATTATACAAATTAATCATAACATTTCTGCCCCTCCCATTCTGTGACAAACACCAGAATTTTTAAAGTTTGTAGTTTTCGTTTGATTTGGGACATTTGTCTCTTTGTCAAATTAATGATCTTATTCAATGCCAATGACACCACAGGTGTGTGGCATTGGAACAATTATGTAAACTCACAAACTGAAAATCTTCCATTGTGATTTCCCATTGGGAAATCCTCCTGGCTGGTAGTTATTAGGCTATGAACCAGAATCAGCCTTATTGATGTAAAAAATTCTTTATGAGTGATGTGAACTATTGTAAGGGAACTGCTTGCAGGGCTGACTGCATGAACATTTTGGCTTTAAAATAAGGATGTGTTTATTTGTACTGCAAAAATGACCATCATGCTCCATCCTTTGTCTATGATTGGTCACCTTGGAGGATAAGCCACACCCGGACGTTTCACAGGATTGTGTAACTGGAACTGCCCATCCCAAGGTCTCACTGACTTTGCAAATTGTAACTCGATCAACTTTGAGTTCCTGAAGTGACAGAGGACAGAGCTCTCCAGAAGACAGCAAGGGCCAGCCAAAATGCTTTACCCAAGTCCAAGTGCATGCATCGCCCAGTCAAAGTGCATTACCCCAATCCAAGTATATCCCTCCCCCAGCCGAAGTGCCTTACCCTAGTCCAAGTACATGCCTTCCCAGTCGAAGTGCCTTACCCCAGTCCAAGTACATCCCTCCCCCAGCCAGTGCCTTACCCCATTCCAAGTGTATGCCTTCTCTAGCCAAAGTGCCTTACCTCAGTGCAAGTGCATCCTCCCCACCCCCCACTATAGATGGGGCAGACATTGTGTATGGATTGTTAACAGGTTTATTGAGTATGAAGTGAATAGTGACAGTGTTGTGACTTCTGGATATCATCCACTCCAATGATGTCCCTTGTAGGGGGTTGAAAGAATGTGATCCATCTTCCCTGAGTTCCCGCTCTCCCCTCCGATCCCCCCCACCCGTTTCTCTCCACCCCCCCCCCCAGTCTCTCTCTCTCTCCCAGTCTCTCGCACTCTACCCCCAGCCTCTCTCTCTCCCCTCAGCCTCTCCCTCTCCCCCCAGTCTCTCTCTCCCTCTCTCTCGGCCCCACGCCCACTGCTCTCGGCCCCAGGCCGGCCGCTCGACCCCAGGCCGGCCAATCTCGGCCTCAGGCCTACCGCTCTCGGCCACCCGAGAGGGGTTGGAGCGAGGGAGAGTTGGGGGGGAGGAGTGGGAGAGAGTTGGGGCAGGAGGGGGGAAAGAGTCGGTGGGGGGGGGCGGGGCTGGGGCCTGAGTGGGCGAAGAGAGTCGGGGTCTCCAGTCTTGCTTCTTGGCACCACATGGAGGGAATGATTCGGGGCCGGGAATGGGGTGCGGAGCTTGACAGCGGGTGGGGCTTGACAGACAAATGTGTGCAAAAAAAGAGCAGTACAAATAGTTACACTGTCAAAATAAATGTATATCATTGAACAAGTGAAGTGGAACTTGTTCAGAAAGGTGCACACTCTTCACAAAATTAGGTCAAAGATTAATGTGCGCTCGAGCAAAAAGTTAAATAGTGAACAATTGCAATTTGCCTACCTATTTTATTAGTAACAATCTATAACCAAATTAAAGAGGAATCTGCACAGTCCCTGTTTATTTGATTTGGAGTGCAAACTCTTTCTCTGAAGGGACACACTCCACTTGCCCAAGGTCAGAGGGTTCAGACACAGGTTGGCAAGAGACAAGGCTTAGGGACCACCAAATGTAAGCAGGTACACTGCTGGAGTTCACAAACTAACACAGCACAGCTTATCAACACAATATACTGTTAAGCTTCTTGCTGCTTGCCCATTAAGGCACTGGCTTGTAGTATTATCTGGAGCTATGTGGGAAGAATCCCAGTTTCCCACTGACAGCTCTATCCCTCTGGGTTCCACTAATTATCTAGACTAGCTGGTCAATCACAAATGGTGCAATGGAGATCTGTCTGGCTCAGGTATCAGATTGCTGAGTCTGCCACAGTGTGCGGAATTGGTTCCAATCTTCAATCACCAGGCATGCTATCTTGGAGTCACCAAAGAGATCCCTGTCCGAAGGATAGCCACTAATTGGTCACTGAGCAGCTAGCAAGAGCAGATAGGGACAGCATGTAGGTAAGGAACAGAAAGTCGCCAAAGATAGCTCCTTAGAGGACCTCAGGAGGAACTGTGCGGACACGGGAAGTCATGCATTCAGACATGTGGGAGTGTAACTACATGAAGGCACTCCCATGCAGCTTAACAGCAGAAAGGAGATGGTTAATCATATCAAATGCTGTGGAGATGTTGAGGAAGACAAGGAGGCAAACAAACATACCACAGTTAGAGCCACAAAGGATGTCATCTGTAATAGGGATGGCTGGGAAGGAATTGGGATGCAAAATAATTGTTTTAATGGAATATTAATAACTGCAGTGTGTAATTAACAAAGGTAGATGGTTAATCAATAAATACTTATATGAAATCTATGGGTGAAACACAGTAACTACCTTTTGACTTACAGCTGGTTTCAGCTGGTGACTGTCACAGTGTCAGTGTCCTTTGATATATGATCATTGTTCATCAGAATATGATTAAAGCTTATTGGCCTGGATTTTGAGGTAAAAATATAGGTGCTCACCGTTATTAAAATGTAACTCATACAACAACTTCCGGCATCCGCACACGTGCAGTTAAATGCAGAAATCAGGAATTTGCTGTCTGAATAGCTCTTCAACTCCAGAAGCTTCACTATACTGGTACCTCACTCAGAATCTCAGCATTGAAACACATGAAGGGTGTGAAGTTGTGATACTCACCCATTAGATACCCATGAAACAAGTCAGAAAAAGTTAGTGTAAGTTCATTTTTAAAGGCGTGATAAGTCTTAATTAGCTATAAAAATTACCTTTTACAAGTTTGGAGTCTCATTCCTTCAGATTTAAATTATTGTTGGAGATTTTTAAAAATTAAAAGATTTAAATAAAAAAATGTTTTACTTTTTCTTTCTGTCTTTTATCTCTCTCTCTTAATCCTATCTTTCCTTCCCTCTCTTGGGTATCTCACACATCAAAGTGAGCAAGAGCAGATAGTGAAGACAGGGAGGGCGCAGGATTCGCCAAGCTCTGCTGAGCTGCCTGCAAATGCTGAACCTTGGTGGCCATCGAGAAAGAGGGTGATCTTGGAGGATCAGCAACAATTGTGCGAGGCTCTGGCAGCTTTTGCAGCTGCAATGTATACAACTGTACAGAGAATAGCATGAACGCCACCATGTTACAGGCAATGGTGATGATGCACTATTCAATGGAAAGGATAACCACCTTCATGGATCAGCAAATGCACCAGTCGCATGAATACATGCTTGCTGTGGACAACAGATGGCAGATGCTCATTGACCTCATCTCGAGGAGGGATATTAACCTAGACTTGGGCCTTCATCGCCCCATTGATGTGCAGCAAAGTGCTCTCCAGTTCCTGCTAGCAGGGAAGTGCGGGTGGCCCATGAGAGGGACGATGGTGAGAGGGAACATGGAAGTGGGGGCTTTTCTCAAAGCGCTCCCACTTCTCCCCCATTGCCTCCTCCTCAGTCAGAGCCCCACATGCTGCCTTGGATCCTGATGGCCGAGTCTGCCCCTGCGGAGTTGCAGGAGGAGCAGTCTTTGGTCCTCACAGGCTCCAAACCCAAAAGGACGTCTGCCAAAAATGTCTAAGCAGTTGCAGCAGAGAAGTGAGCAAATTGCCTCTACCACTGCTGAAGCCACAGGGGTTGCACCTTGTAGAACCACGTGTAAACAAAAGAAGACACAATCCTAGAGGCACAAGAGGGTATGCACTTGGCTGTATGAAAAAATGTTTATGTTAAGTTTCAGTTATAGTTATGACACACATAAATTAATTTGTTTGCACAATTTTCCCGTCTTTTTCATTTTTGCCTGCTACCTGGGAAGTGGCTTTTCACTTGGAGTAAATGCTGAGACGTTACTTAACCTCGAGTAATGGGGGTTTGGCTCACAGGAATGGCTTGGTCATTGTAGGACTGCTTTGCAGTGTTGTTGGAGAGGGGGGCAGTTAGTACAGCATCTGGAAGCCATATGGGTGCACTGGTGCAAGTTAAGTAAATCTGGCCATTATGAGGCCATCGCAGGCCTCCCGGGCAAGAATGTGCGCTGTTGCTGGTGCCATCTTCAGCTCAGGTTCTTCCTCCTCCTCCTCCCCTCGTGTTCCACCTGTTCCTCCTCCTCCTCTTCCTCGTGATCTACCTGTTCCTCCTCCTTCTTAGAACATAAGAACATATTAGGAGCAGGAGTAGGACATTCGGCCCCTCGAGCCTGCTCCGCCATTCAGTAAGATCATGGCTGATCTTCTACCTCAACTCCACTTTCCTGTACTATCCCCATATCCTTTGATTCCCTTAATATCCAAAAATCTATCAATCTCTCTCATAGTTCGCATGCCAGATACGAGACTACCTAAGCAAATACATTATGCGGAGCTCCTTCATGGTAAATGAGCCAAAGGAGGACAGCGGAAACGTTATAAGGACACCCTCAAAGCCTCCCTGGTAAAGTGCGACATCACCACTGACACCTGGGAGACCCTGGCCGAAGACCGCCCTAGGTGGAGAAAGTGCATCCGGAAGGGCGTTGAGCTCTTCGAGTCTCAACGCAAAGAGCGTGAAGAGACCAGACGCAGGCAGCAGAAGACGCGCTCGGCAAACCAGCCCCACGGACACCTTCCCTCGACGAATGTCTGTCCCACCTGTAACAGGGTCTGTGGCTCTCGTAGCGGACTGTTCAGCCATTAAAGAACTCACTTTGAGAGTGAAAACAAGTCTTCCTCGATTCCGAGGGACTGCCTATTGATGATGATGAATTTACTCAAAGGTTGAGCCTCCACAGCCCTCGGGGATAGAGGATTCTAGAGATTCACCACCCTATGAGTGAAGAAGTTTCTCCTCATCTCAGTCCTAAATGGCTGACCCCTTATTTTATGACCCCTGGTTCTAGACTCCTCAGTCAAAGGAAACATCCGCCCTTCATCTACCCTGTCAAGCCCTGTAAGAATTTTGCATGCTTCAATGAGATCACATCTCATTCTTCTAAACTCTAGAGAATATAGGCCTAGTCTACTCAATCTCTCCTCATAGGACAATCCCCGGAATCAGTCTGGTGAGCCTTAGTTGCACTCCCTCAATGGCAAGTATATCCTTCCTTAGCTAAGGAGATCAAAACTGTACACAATACTCCAGGTACGGTCTCACAGGGCCCTATATAATTGCAGTGAGACATCATACTGAACTCCTCTTGTAATAAAGGCCAACATACCATTTGCTTTCTTAATAGCTTGCTGTACGTGCATGTTAACTTTCAATGATTTGTGTACAAGGACACCCAGGTCTCTCTGAACACCAACACTTCCCAATCTCTTACCATTTATAAAGTACACTGCTTTTCTATTTGTCTTGCCGAGGTGGATAACTTAACATTTCTCCACATTATATTCAATTTGCGATGTTCTTGCCCACTCACTTAGCTTGTCCATATCCCCTTGAAGCCTCTTTGCGTCCTCCTCACAACTTACATTCCCACCTAGCTTTGTATCATCAGCAAACTTGGATATATTACATTTGGTCCCCTCATCCAATTCATTGATATAGATTGTGAATAGCTGGGGCCCAAACACCAATCCTTGTGGCACCCCACTAGTTACAGCCTGCCAACCAGAAAATGCCCCATTTATTCCTACTCTCTGTTTTTTGTCTGTTAACCAATCCTCAATCCATGCTAGTATATTACCCCCAATCCCATGAGCCCTAATTTTGTTTGATAACCTCTTGTGTGATATTTTATTGAATGCTCTGAAAATCCAAATACACCACATCGACTGGTTCACCCTTATCTATTCTGCTGGTTACAACCTCAAAAAACTCTAACAGATTTGTCAAACATGATTTCCCTTTCATAAGCCTGTGTTGACTCTGCCAAATCCTATTATTATTTTCTAAGTGCGCTGTTATCATGTCCTTAATAGTAGATTCTAGCATTTCCCCTACAACTGATGTCAGGCTATCTGGTCTGTAGTTTCCCATTTTCTCTCTCCTCCTTTCTTAATTAGCAGGGTTACATTAGCTACCTTCCAATCTGTGGGAACCATTCGAGAATCTATGGAATTTTGGAAGATGACAATCAATGCATCCACTCTCACTATAGCCACCTCTTTCAAAACTGTAGGATGTAGGCCATCAGGTCCTGGGGATTTATCCACTTTCAGTCCATTAATTTCTCCAATACTATTTTTTTTACTAATACTAATTTCTTTTAGTTCCTCATTCGCGTTAGATCCCTGATACTCCACTATTTCCAGGAGGTTTTTGTGACTTCTTCTGTGAAGACAGACACAAAGTATTTGTTTAATTTCTCTGCCTTTAGGGATGATCTTTAGGGACCTGGGGGTCCTTGTGCATGAAACACAAAAAGTTAGTATGCAGGTACAGCAAGTAATCAGGGAGGCAAATGGAATGTTGGCCTTTATTGCAAGGAGGACAGAATATAAAAGCAGAGAAGTCCTGCTACAACTATACATGGTATTGGTGAGGCCACACCTGGAGTACTTAGTGCAGTTTTGGTCTCTGTATTTAAGAAAGGATAGACTTGCATTGGAGGCTGTTCAGAGAAGGTTCACTAGGTTGATTCCGGCAATGAGGGGTTGACTTATGAAGATAGGTTGAGCAGGTTGGGCCTATACACATTGGAGTTCGGAAGAATGAGAAGTGATCTTATCGAAACTTATGATAATGAGTGAGCTCAACAAGGTGGATGCAGAGAGGATATTTCCACTCATAGGGGAAACTAAAACTAAGAGACATAGTCTTAGAATAAGGGGCCACCCATTTAAAACTGAAATGATGAGGAATTTCTTCTCTCAGGAGGTTGTAAATTTATGGAATTATCTGCCCCAGAGAGCTGTAGAGGATGGGTCAGTGAATATATTTAAGGTGGATAGACAGATTTTTGAGTGATAAGGGAGTGAAGGGTTATGGGGAGTGGGCAGGGAAGTGGAGCTGAGTCCAAGATCAGATCAGCCATGATGTTATTGAATGGCAGAGCAGGCTCCCTACTCCTGCTCCATTTCTTATGTTCTTATGTTCTTATTTTTTTATGGTTGCATACGAGCTACACATTGAAGAAGTGGTTCACAAACACTCCTGGGTGATGTGGCGGTGCCTTGATGGCGACATGTGTGCAGTCAATGATGCCCTGCATCTGTGGGAAGCCAGCCAGAGCTGCAAAGCTGAGCACCCGCTCAGCAACACTGGCTTCATCAGTGGCAAAGTTTATATAATTGGTTGACTTACGAAACATGGCTTGGTCACCTGAGTGATCTGTAGATGACCGACTGCGAGATTCTGCAAATGTCTGCTGCAGAACCCTGGAGGGAGCCTGAAGTGAAGAGGTTGAGGGCAGTGGTGACTTTGACAGCCACTGGTAAGGTGTGTCCACCAGGTCCTCTGTGCAGCATGCCTTGTTCCAGCAGCTACAAATGTCTGCAAAGACCTGGCATGATAGCCTGAGTCTCCTGAAGCAGTGCTATTCAGTCATGTCCGGCAAGCTCATCCTCTGCCTGTCTACCCTGTATTGCGGGTATCGCCTCTGGCACTGTGCTGACCCCCTCTCTCCTGTGGAGCATCAGATTGTTGTGGTGGCAGAAGACTACTGTTGTGGTGGCAACCCCTGCTGGTGTTGTGGCTACTGCTGCTGGTGTGGCTGGTGTTGGTGCTGGCTCACCTTGGTCTGATTCTGAGGTCCAAGGTGTGACAGCATAAGTGGCACCCATGCTAATGTAATAGATGGCAGGTAAAGTGGAGATCAGAGGCCCAATCCCTCAATGTTGTGATAGTGACTAGCAATGTGGTGAGAGGGGCTTCTGAGGTTGTAAAAATGACCTGCAATCTCTGCACGATATTGTGTCAGCAAGCGCCTTTCCCTGAGGCAAAAAAGTAGGTGTAATGTAGGAGCATTTATGTGTTTTTTCCAGCTGCCACTCATACAATAGTGAGCATCCGCCGCTCCAGCGGTCCCTGAAGTGCATGAATCCCGTGAGTGACAAGTTAAAGCCAAAACCTGAGGATAAAAAGGTAGTTAAGGGTCTCTCATTGAGCAGTTAACTAGGCCAATGAGGTCGCCCACCTCTCCCGAGTGGGACCGTGATGTGCCTCAAATCATGACCAAGTTAAATGGAAAAGTCGCCGAGATGACAGCGGTTTCCCAACGCATGTCAATTTCCGAGCTTTTAACTGCCAACCTGCCCCCAAACCTCACGCTCGGCAATGGGAAAATTAAGGCCTTGATTTCACTCTCTGTGCATAATTTGGCATTGAATTAAATATTCTAAGTGACACTTCCTGATTCAGAAGCTGCGTGTCTCAGTAATGATTCTTCAATCTGATTGGCTGGGAGACACAATGGGGGAAAAAAATTCGGTTGCGTCTCTGTTGTGGCGTTGTCCCAGGTGGAACGGTAAATTTTGCGCCGGCAAATGGTATGTGTCTGCCGTCGCAAAATTCATCAACTAGGCCCTGAGTTTGGAGCGGAGTGCTAAGGGAGGCGTTGTACACCTCTTTTAGGGCGCTATGCTGGCTGAGCATCCCGAGCTAAACAGCTGACCTCGGAGCGACCCAAGAGAGGTCTCGGAGGAAAAACAAATCTGAAAATCCCACCAAAAACATTCCCAATAAATAACTCACGCCACTACAAGATAAATCGCAAAAAAAAAAGTCAATCTCACTTACCTCAGGTCAACATTATTTACCTCACTGCAGCCGCAACAGCTTGGAATGCCAGCTTCCACAGGCGTTCCCATTAGGGCGTGCTACGGAGTGCTAAGGGTAAGGCGGGATCCAAACATCGAGCCGGTGTCGTAACCAGGTGCGTTGCACACTGGCTCGCCTCTCCCGGGCGGTAATGCTCTGTGCCCCCTCGAAGCCGGCACCGAATGTCCCAGCTGGGCACTGGAAGCTGGACGCCTGCCCGGAAGTGCTTACCGCCACCATTGCTGCTCCTCTAGGACGCTAACAGGGATGGCAGAAGACTGAAAATCCAGCCCAATGTTCCATGCCCTATTTACACAGGTTCCACATCCCCTGTAAAGGATGGCATGCTGTCTTTGATTTCTAATAACTACAACTTCTAATGCAAAAGCTCATAGAAAGTCTGTGGACAATTGTAAGTGTAATTAATTTGTTCGCCGCTAACCGTAAAATCTGGGATAATGTAAATCGTCGTTACCAGCCTCACAATTATTTTTCTCTACGTTTCTCTTGTCCCTGGCTTCACCGCCACGAAATCATGCTGCAAACATGCATGGTAGCCATTGGCAGCAGCAGAATTGTATACACCCACAATCTGTGAGATCATGGCCCTTCACTTCCCTCACTCCTTGATCATCACTAATGGATAGAAAATCAGGGTCTGTGGGCCCATGATACAATATAACTTATTTTCATTTGTAATCTGTCCCTCTGCTAATACAACCAGTATATGATTTGCTTGTTTAATTGCAGCTAAGCATTCATTAACAGTCTCATAGATTGAACCACTACAACCCCTAAAGTGTTTTGATCAGCACATGGTAAGACTGTTCGATTCAACATTTACTCGTTTTTTCATTCCTTGCTCCCATACATAATCTTTTAAAATATATTCGTTCCTGGGATGTGGGTGTCGCTGGCAAGGCTAGTGTTTATTGCCCATCCCTAACTGTCCTTGAGATGGTGGTGAGCCACCATTTCAGAAGGTAATTAAGAGTCAACCACATTGATGTGGGTCTGGAGTCACATATAGGCCAGACCAGGTAAGGATGGCAGATTGCCTTCCCTAAAGGACATTAGTGAACCAGTTGACATTAGTGGCACAGTTAACTAAAAGATTGAAATCTTCTTGAATCTGATTGCATTGCATTTTTCATTGCTTTCAATGCCTTATAATTTGGTATAATTTGTATAGCAGACAGCAGAGATCATTAATAGCAATCTAAAGGTTGGCAGCTCTAACTACTGTGAATCACTGAAATTTCCACATTTACTTACAAAACTGGCTTTTATTAATCAAAATGGTCTGAGAGAGGAGACAAATAATATCTTCAGCCATGAACACTCCCTGAAAAGGAGACTCACAGAACATGTTTGAATAAACTCTACATCTATTGTCAAGTCTCCAGAGTCCAGAGTTTTTACACACCTTTCAGCACAGTATTATTTATATGCTCATAAATGCCAGAATGGGGTTTTATAATTACCAAACACAAAGGCATCACATGGAGTTAGTACTCCCAGGGGATTAAGACTACAAATTCCGTAATAAAGACAAATCAAGGCCATTACAGACAATGTAAAATGCAATTTGCTGGTAACTCACAAACTGACACAAACCTTTACAGTGCAACATACTACTTTTAAGTAAAGATTCAAATATAATCTATCAAACAATAAAATTAGTAGAAAACTTACTCGGCATCCTTATCAGTTGTTAAGGCATGCCAGCAATAATTCTTCATATGAATTTATTTTTAAAAGGGAAATGTGACAATCAAACTTTGACACATTCACCAAGTGCTCTTTTTTACAGCTCGAGTGGAGCATAAACGCCAGTATTGACTGGTTGGGCCGCATGGCCAGTTTCTCTGCTGTATATTCTATGTATTGTACTTGTGTAAAATTCTGAAGTGCACTATTTTAACAAACTTGTTAACATTTCAAGTAAATGTGTTAGTGAATTTGTTGCATGATTTTGCACAAATGTATAAACCTATACTCTAAAATTAATCTTTAGAACTTCAACCTCCATGTGTAATGTTATCTCTATAGTTTATATGAAAACAATGGTTTATATAAATTACATAGTGTACATAATTCAATCTCCATTTGCTGTCTGATAATATAGAAACATAGAAACATAGAAAATAGGTGCAGGAGTAGGTCATTCGGCCCTTCAAATTTGCACCACCATTCAATAAGATCATGGCTGATCATTCACCTCAGTATCCCTTTCCCGCTTTCCCTTCATACCCCTTGATTCCTTTAGCCATAAGGACCATATCTAACTCCCTCTTGAATATATCCAATGAACTGGCATCAACAACTCTCTGCGGCAGGTAATTCCACAGGTTAACAACTCTCTGAATGAAGAAGTTTCTCCTCATCTCCGTCCTAAATGGCTTACCCCTTATTCTTCGACTGTGTCCCCTGGCTCTGGACTTCTCCAACATCGGGAACATTCTTCCTGCATCTAACCTGTCCAGTCCCGTCAGAATTTTATATGTTTCTATGAGATCCCCTCTCATCCTTCTAAACTCCAGTGAATACAGGCCCAGTCGATCCAGTCTCTCCTCATATGTCAGTCCTGCCATCCCGGGAATCAGTCTGGTGAACCTTTGCTGCACTCCCTGATTAGTAAGAACGTCCTTCCTCAGATTAGGAGACAAAAACTGAACACAATATTCCAGGTGAGGCCTCACTAAGGCCCTGTACAATTGCAGTAAGACTTCCCTGCCCCTATACTCAAATTCCCTAGCTATGGAGGCCAACATACCATTTTCCTTCTTCACCGGCTGGTGTACCTGCATGCCAACTTTCAATAACTGATGTACCATGACACCCAGGTCTCGTTGCACCTCTCCTTTTCCTAATCTGCCGCCATTCAGATAATATACTGCCTTTATATTTTTGCCACCAAAGTGGATAACCTCACATTTATCCACATTATACTGCATCTGCCACGCATTTGCCCACTCACCTAACCTGTCCAATTCACCCTGAAGCCTTTTAGCATCCTCCTCACAGCTCACAACACCACCCAGCTTAGTGTCATCTGCAAACTTGGAGATATTAGACTCAATTCCCTCATCCAAATCATTAATGTATATTGTAAATAGCTTGGGTCCCAGCACTGAGCCCTGTGGCACCCCACTAGTCACTGCCTGCCATTCTGAAAAGGACCCGTTTATTCCGACTCTCTGCTTCCTGTCTGCCAATCAGTTCTCTATCCACGTCAGTATACTACCCCCAATACCATGTGCTTTAATTTTGCACATCAATCTCTTGTTTGGGACCTTGTCAAAAGCCTTTTGAAAGTCCAAATACACCAGATCCACTGGTTCTCCCTTGTCCACTCTACCAGTTACATCCTCAAAAGATTCTAGAAGATTTGTCAAGCAGGATTTCCCTTTCATAAATCCATGCTGAATTAGACCGATCCCATCACTGCTTTCCAAATGTGTTGCTATTTCATCTTTAATAATTGATTCCAACATTTTCCCCACTGCCAATGGCAGGCTAACCTGTCTATAATTACTCGTTTTCTCTCTCCCTCCTTTCTTAAAAAGTGGTGTTACATTAGCTACCCTCCAGTCCATAGGAACTGATCCAGAGTCGATAGACTGTTGGAAAATGATCACCAATGCATCCACTATTTCTAGGGCTACTTCCTTAAATACTCTGGGATGCAGACCATCAGGCCCCAGGGATTTATTGGCCTTCAATCCCATTAATTTCGCTAACATAATGACCCTCGGTCCCCTAGTATTTCCGGAAGGTTATTTGTGTCTTCCTTCGTGAAGACAGAATCAAAGTATTTGTTTAACTGGTCCGCAATTTTTTGCTCCCCATTATAAATTCACCTGAATCTGACTGCAAGGGACCTATGTTTGTTTTCACTAATCTTTTTCTCTTCACATATCTATAGAAGCTTTTGCAGTCAGTTTTTATGTTCCGAGCATGTTTTCTCTCATACTCTATTTTCCCCCTCCTAATTAAACCCTTTGTCCTCCTCTGCAGTATTATAAAATTCTCCCAATCCTCAGGTTTGCTGCTTGTTCTGTCCAATTTATATGCCTCTTCCTTGGATTTAACACTATATTGAAGCTATTTGCCACACAGCATGGCATTAAAAGCCAGAACCTTTAAAAACCAAGGCCTGAATTTTAATTTAGAGGCAGGTAAGGAGCATGCGGGAGGGGTGTTGGTGGGTGCTGCAATGTAGTCGGGAAACTTGGGAGAACGGGTTTCCCTCAGGCCCTGCCAAATTTAATGGCAGGGCCTGATTACAATTTTGAATCTGTTTCCTGACCGCAGCGTGTCAGATGGAGAGGTTGGCTGGCTGTCGGGCGAGTAGGCCTGTTTTCCTTCAGGCCACAGAAAGGAGGGAGAGAGTGATCGGGGGTGTCGTAAGGGTGGCGATTTTCGGAGAGGGTTGGGGGCTGCAGATCTTAGGCGGATTCAGACGCATCTGCGGGAGAAGGACATTCACAGGTGGAGATTTGGGCTATTTGCCCAACCCTTGTCAAGCAAATCACCTTCAAACTCTTACTCCTGGTAAAAGTAGGTGTATAGTCTACTTTTACCAGGTGTAAGGGCTAGACTTTCCCTAAAGCCCCCCACTGCCGGATTGCCGCCCAAAAAGACTGCTAAGATTTTTCAAATAATGCTGGCGAAAAACTCCTTAAAAAAGGGAAAAAATACCGCCTGGGGAGAAAATGGATCTTATACATATATTCTTGGCGGTTAATCACGATCCTTGGCAAAATAGGCTGATCTTAAGCAGAATGGGTGGTAAGTACTCAAATTTAGACCGAGGCTGCGGTTGAGCCGAGGGAGGAGAGAAACTCAAAAAATATTTTATCAATGAAACAAAAAATAAAAATTTAGAAAACATTCTCAGGACCTTTTTTAACTTAATCGTCATGAAAGAATTTTAAAATAATAATTAAAAAATCTTTAACTTACCGCCCTGTTCCGGCAGCTTTATGTGGGCGGTTTTTTCGATCTTACCCACGGGTCACCGCTGAGGCAAAACTTGGACGGTGGCGGTTTTCTCGGCAGTGCACGTAGGTGCATGTGGGCGATCTGCTCCCCAGCGGTATTTTGAAAATGTCAGCGGAAATCTTTGAAAAATCAAGTGGAAACTTTGGTCGGGTGGTTTTCCACCAAAAAAGAGCAGTACCGCCGAGAAAACCGCCGAAAATAAAGAGATCCAGCGCAAGATTTTCGGCATTTATCCGCCCATTTACCGCCTATTTAGCGCCCATATAACCGCCGAATTCTCTTTACCGCCCATATTTGATTATAAATGGAAAATACCGCCCATTTATTGCCCATTTATTGCCGGCGGAACTTCCGGCATACAATTACCGCCGGGAATGAGCTAAACCGCCCGCCCATTTAAAAATAAATCTGACGTCATCACTCGTGCACCGCCCAGAAGACTGTTTATAATGGAAACTACCGCCCAAATACCGGCCAGATTATCACCGAGCGCTACTTTCGGCATTTCGCCCATAAACTGCCCAAATAATCGCCTGCCCAAAAGGACGCTCAAGAAAAGTTCCACTCACCTGACCTTAACCCGATGGTATGGACGCCATTTTGTAAATCGGAGTAAGTTTAATAAAAGACTGCTTCAAGTTGATGGGAGCATTGAAATAATTCATGACTGATTTTAAGGATGTTCTAAAATCTTGACAATCATCTAATCACATTGTGGTCAATTTTGAGTTTATATTGTGTTTGTTGAGGACAATTTAAAAATGTTGAAGACAGATTCGGGCATTTATAGTAATGGGCCTGTAATTTCTCAGCCAGTATTGATAACTACTCACATGCTGCAGAATAGAGACGGAAGAAGGTTCATTGAAGAGCATTATGTGCCCAATCAAAGAGGTGGCAAACTGCTGAAGAGGAGGAGACCTTACACCCAACGCATTTACAGGAAGCAGCGTTCATACCTGAACCTGTCCGATAGAACATGCGTTAGAAGGCTGCGCTTCCGAAAAGGGTTCATCAGTGAGATATGCCAGCTCATTAAGGCAGACCTGCAGCCTACCAGCACCTTCAGGACCGCACTGCCCGTTGAGGTTAAGATTATTGTGGCACTTTCCTTCTATGTATCAGGCTCCTTTCAGGCCTCAACTGGCAACATTTGCTGCATCTCTCAGCACGTCACACATTGCTGCATTTGCCAGGTGACCAAAGCCCCTTATGCACACCGGATGGACTTTATAAATTCCCTTTGACCAGGGAGGCACAGAGTGAGAGGGCTTTGGGGTTCTTGAGAATAGCAAACTTCCCCAAGGTCCAAGGTGCAATAAACTTTACGCACATCACCCTGCGAGCATCTTTACAGGATGCAGAGGTTTACTGTAACCAAAAAGGATTCCACTTCCTGAATGTGCAGCTCATTGTCGACCACAAGCAAATAATCATGGCAGTAAATGCAAATTTCCCAGGTAGCATTCATGATGCGCATATCTTGCGTGAGAGCACTATCTCTGACCTGTTTAATAGTCAGCCACATGGTCACTGCTGGGTGCTGGGGGACAAAGGATATGGCCTTGCCAGCTGGCTCATGACCTCCCCGCGAAAGACTCAGACAGAAGCCGAGAAGCGCTACAACGAAAGCCATATAGTCACACACAATATCGTTGAAAAGACAATTGGAGTGCTGAAACAACGCTTCAGATGCCTGGACCACTCTGGAGGCAACCTATAATACCACCCAGAGCAGGTCGCTGAGTTTATTGTGCTGTGCTGCATGTTGCATAATTTAGCTATCAGGAGGGGACAAGGATTGCCAGATGGGACTGCCGGTCCACCTCAGGAGCAAGGGGAGACGGAAGAGGAGGAGGAGGATGATGATTACCTCGGCCTGGTGATGAACCCATGGTCCAACACCCCCCTACACCGCAGGAGAAGTCCTGTGGTAGTTACGCACCCGCAAGATTGTTGTGTCAGCAGCTCATAAATTAATTTTTAAAATGGACAATATTCTGGTGGTTCTGAAAGGTGAGACAGCCACTACCACCAGAAATATCGACCATATATAGGCGATAGCGATATAAATGGAAAGTCTAGCCCATAGAGTTTTAAAACATAGAAAAATTAAATGTTACTACATATTTTTATATCAAAAACCCTGTCTATGAAGGTAAGTTTATTTTTAACACTATTAATAGATTTTTTTTAATAATCTTTTCTCCAAAATATTTAATTGAATGCAATTTTTATTAATTTTAAAAAAGCAAATTTTTTTTTTAGTTATGTTTGTGTTTTATTTGATTTTAAGTGTATTCGCATTGATAGTAATGGGAGCTCGGAGCTCCCATTCCTATGAATGAGAATACTACATTGTGATTGGTAGTCCAGGCCCATGTGATCCCAGGATACGCAAACGATCCTGGAAGACATGTTCCCGTACGCTGGACTGCAAAACTAGGCGTCGGAGTGCAATCCTACGTTCTTCCGGGACCACCGGGTATTTTTGGTAAAAAAATTTCAGTTGGAGGCGTTTGCCCACAGAAAGCTTCCGACCGCAATTTTCCTCCCTTTGAATATCTCATTCACTTTCACCTCCAGCTGCAATATGGTATTTCTGTGCAGATATTTACACACAGTGCGGAGATCTGAATATACAACTACATATAACTATAAAGAGATGAATCAGAAGGAATTCTGTACTTTTTCTAGTGAAACAAGGAGAGCTAATACTGATAGGACCTCGTAGAATCTGTATAAAGAAAATTAAGCAAAATAACCACTGTAAAAGCAGGTTATAAATGTTTCACCTTTGAATTTATGTTGGAAATATAGGAGGTGAGAGCCCCTCCAGCTGGTCCAGAAATCTATGTGCTTTTTTTTAAAGTAAATAAATAGGTAACTGAATATTCATCAATCGCCTCTGCAAGCTAAAAAGGTAGAACAATAACTTGCATTTATTTAGAACCTTTAACAAAGTAAAATATCCCAGACACTTCACAGGACCATTATCACCAAAATTTGACACTGATAGGTAGGTTTTAAGGAGGAAAGGAGGAAAGGAGGAAAGAGAGGTAGAGAGACAGAGAGGTTTATGGAGGGAATTCCAGAGCTTAGGAAGCTGATGGCATGGCCACCAAGTGTGGAGCAATTAAAAGCGGGAACTTTGAAGAGGCCAGAATTGAAAGGGCACAGATATCTCAGAGGATTTTAGGGATGGAGGAGGTAACAGAGATAGGGAGGAGCATGGCCACGGGGAGATTTGAACACAAGGATGAGAATTTTAAAATTGAGGTATGTCGGGACCAGGAGCCAATGTAGGTCAGTGAGCAGAGGAGTGATGGGTGAGTGGGACTTGGTGCAATTTAGGACACGGGCAGCAGAGTTTTGGATGAGCTCAACATTATGGAGGGAGAAAGATGGAAGGCTGGCCAGAAGCCCAGTCGAATAGTCAAGTCTAGAGGTAATAGAGGAATGGATGAGGGTTTCAGTAGCGGATGAGCTGAGGCAGGGTACGAGTCGGGCAATGTTAGGGTGGCCTTATTGATGGCACGGATATGTGGTCGGAAGCTCATCTCAGGGTCAAATACAACACCAAGATTATGACCAGTCTGTTTCAACCTCAGACAGTTGCCAGGGAGAGGGATGTAGTCGGTGGCGAGGGAAAGGAGTTTGTGGCGGGGATCAAAAACAAAGGCTTCAGGCTTCCCAATATTCAGTGGGAAATTTCTGCTCATCCAGAGCTGGATGTCAGACAAGGTATCTGACAATTCAGAGACTGTGGTGAGGTAGAGCTGGGTGTCACCAGTGTGCATTATGTTTTTGGATGGGGTCGTGGAGGGGCAGCATGTAGATGAGAAATAGGAGGAGACCAAGGATACCTCCCTGGGGTACTCCAGCGGTAATTGTGCAGCAGCGGGAATGAAACCCATTGCAGGTGATTCTCTAGCTATAAAAGGATAGATAAGAATGGAACCAGGCAAGTGCAGTCGCACCCACCTGGAACACAGAGGACAGGCATTGAAGAAGGATGGTGTGGTCAACCGTTCAAAGGTTGCAGACAGATCAAGAAGGATGAAGAGTGATAGTTTACCATAGAATCATAGAAATGGACAGCATGGAAGGAAGCCATTCTACCCATCGTGTCTGTGCCGGTCGTAAAGGAGCTATCCAGCCTAACCCCACTTTCCAGCCCTTGGTCCATAGCCTTGTAGGTTACGGCACTTCAAGTGCATATCCAGGTACTTTTTATGTGATGAAGGTTTCTGCCTCTACCACCTTTTCAGGCAGTGCATTCCAGACCCTTACCATGCTCTGGGTAAAAACATTTCTCCTCAACACCCCTCTAATCCTTCCACCAATTACTTTAAATCTATGCCCCCTGGTTATTGACCTCTCTGCTAAGGGTAATAGGTCCTTCCTATCCACTCTATCTAGGCCCTTCATAATTTTTTATACCTCAAGTACATCTCCCTTCAGCCTCCTCTGTTCCAAAGAAAACAACCCCAGCTTATCCAATCTTTCCTCATAGCTAAAATTCTTCAGTCCTGACAGCATTCTCGCAAATCTCCTCTGTACCCTCTCAAGTGCAATCACATCTTTCCTGCAATGTGGTGACCAGAACTGTACGCAGTACTCTAGCTGTGGCATAACTAGTGTTTTATACAGTTCAAGTATAACCTCCCTGCTCTTATATTCTATATCTCGGCTAATAAAGGAAAATATCCCGTATGCCTTCTTAACCACCTTATCTACCTGTCCTGCTATCTTCAGGATCTGTGGACATTCATTCCAAATCCCTCTGTTCCTCTACATTTTTCAGCATCTTTACTTTCCCTTAATTGTTAGCCCTCCCCAAATGCATTACCTCACACTTCTCTGGATGAATTCCATTTGCCACTTTTCTGCCTACCTGACCAATCCATTGTTATCTTCCTGCAGACTACAGCTTTCTTCTTCATTATCAACCACACAGCCAATTTTTGTATCTTCTGCAAACTTCTTAATTATGTTCCCTACATTGAAGTCTAAATCATTGATGTATACCACAAAAAGCAAGGGATCTGGTACTGCAAATGTTTTAATCATGCCCCCTACATTGCAGAAGTAATGTACATACACAAGAAATCAAATAGGGAATTCTGAAGAAAACTTCTTTATCCAGAGAATGGTGAGAATGTGGAACTCACCCTTACAGGGAGTAGTGGAGGCGAATAGTGCAGATGTATTTAAGGGAAAGCTCGATAAGCATTTGAGAGCAAAGGGAATAGAGGCTTGTGCTGATAGAGTTAAATGAGGAAGGATGAGAAGAGGCTCGAGTGGAGCATAAACACCGGCATGGACTATTTGGGATGAATGGCCTGTTTCTGTGCAGTATATTCTATGTAATTCAATGTAATTGAAGTTTAAATCATTGATATATATACATCACAAAAAACAGGGGACCGAGTATGGAGCCATGTGGAACCCCACTGGAAACAGCCTTCCAATCACAAAAGTACCTGTCAACCATTACGCTTTGCTTTCTGTCACTGAACCAATTTTGGGTCCAACTTGCCACTTTCCCTTGGATCCCATGGGCTTTTACTTTTTTGACCAGTCTGACATGTGGGACCTTGTTAAAGGCCTTGCTAAAATGCATGTAGACTACATCAAATGCACTACCCTCATCAACCTCCTCAAAAATTTCAATTAAGTTAGTCAGACACGACCTTCTCTTAACAAATCTATGCTGACTGTCTTTGATTAACCCGTGACTTGCTAAATGACAATTTATACTGTCACTCAGAATTTTTTCCAATAACCTTCCCACCACCGACATTAGGCTGACTGGCCTGCAATTACTTGGTCTATCCCTTTCTCCCTTTTTATACAATGGTACAATGTTAGCAGTATTCCAATCCTCTGGCACCACACCTGTCGCGAGAGAGGATTAGAAAATGACAGTCAGAGCCGCCACTAATTCCTCCCTTGCCTGGGACACATTTCATGAGGGCCTGGCATTTTAGCTACTTTCAAGGATGCAAAGCCTCTTAATACTTCCTCTCTTACTATGTTTATCCCATCTAATATATCACACTCCTCCTCCTTAACTACAATGTCTGCATCGTCCCACTCTTCTGTGAAGACAGACCTGTTCATTAAGAACCATACCCACATCTTATGCCTCCACACACACGCCTCATTTTTGGTCTCTTAAAGGCCCTACTCTTTCTTTAGTTATTCTCTTGCTCTTTTTGTATTTATATAACATCTTTGGGTTTTCCTTGATTTTACTTGCCAATATTTTTTCATGGTCTCTCTTTGTTTTCCTAATTTCCTTTTTAATGTCACCCCTGCACTTCTTATATTCGTCTTGGCTTTCTGTAGTATTGAGCTCTCGGTATCTGACAGAAGCTTCCCTTTATTTCGTTATCCTACCCTATATACTCCTTGACATCCAGGGAGCTCTACATTTGGGAGTCCCACCCTTTTTCTTTATGGAACATGTTTGCTGTGGACCCTCACTATCTCTTCCTTGAATGCCTCCCACTGCTCTGATACCCATTTACCTTCAAGTAGCTGTTTCCAATCCACTTTTGCAAAGTCACACCTCAGTTTGCTAAAATTGGCCTTTCCCCAATCAATACCTTTTACACTTAGTCCATCTTTGTCCTTTTCCATAACGATGCTAAATCTAACTGTATTATGATCACGAGCACCGATTTCCCACTGATAGCCCTTCCACCTGTCCAGTTTCATTCCCTAAAACTAAGTCCAGAACTGCCCCCTCCCTTGTTGGGCTTGTTATGTAAAAACATTCTCCTGAATGCATTTTAAGAAGTCTGCACCCTCTGTTCCTTTTACACATTCTATCCCAGTTAATATCAGGACAGTTGAAATCCCCTACTATTACTGCCCTGTTGTTTTTGCACTTCTCAGAAATGTATCGATATATTTGCTCTTCTATCTCCCTCTAACTGTTTGGGAGTCTATAGTACACTCCCAGCATTATAATTAGCCCTTTTTTCTTCTTCAGTTCAACCCACAAGGCCTCATTTGAAGATCCTTTGAACATATCACCTCTCCTCATAGCTGGAATTGTTTCCTTAACCAATATTGTGACTATTGTGCTCCTAACACAGATGAGGCTGCACACAGGGAGGGTAAAGTAACAATGACCTCAGTTTTTAACAAGACACTCCAGAGTGAGAAACAGGCGTTAGGGGCCGGCTTATATACAGTGCCCCCAAGGGATGCTGGGATCCCTTGGGACTTCAGGGGATGAGCTCCCTGGTGGTGGAACATGGAAGTGCATGCTTTACAGATACACAACATCACTCCCCCCCGCAAAGTCAAAGTGAAAATTATTTACAAGGTGAGGTGGTCGGGAGCCTTTCTTTCCCTGGTGCACTGCCTCGGTACAAATGTCTGTTCTGGTGTGTTGGCTGTGCCCTCGCTGGGCTGGCATGTTGTTGACCCTGCAGGGCTGCGAGGTGAGCCTGGCCTTGCTGGGCTGTTGGGCGTGATGGGTTCGATTTCGTGGTCCGGCATGGTGTCGTTGATTCTTTGGGTGTGTGTTGTGGGCTCGAAAAAGGTGGTGTCTGCTGTGGGTTGTTCAGGGCAGTCTGTGAACCGCAGCCTCGTTTGGTCCAGGTGCTTTCTGCAAATTTGTCCATTGTCTAGTTTGACTACAAACACCCTATTCCCTTCTTTAGCTATCACCGTGCCTACAATCCACTTGGGACTATGTCCATAGCTTAGCACATACACAGGGTCATTCAGATCAATTTCCCGTGACACAGTGGCGTGACCATCGTTTACATTTTGTTGCTGCCGCCTGCTCTTTACCTGATTATGCAGGTTGGGGTGAACCAGCGAGAATCTGGTTTTAAGTGTCCTTTTCATGAGTAGCTCAGCTGGGGGCACCCCTGTGAGCGAGTGGGGTCTCGTGCGGTAGCTGAGCAGCACTCGTGACAGGCGGGTTTGGAGTGAGCCTTCTGTGACTCGTTTAAGGCTCTGTTTGATGGTTTGTACTGCTCGCTCTGTCTGCCCATTGGAGGCTGGTTTAAACGGGGCCGAGGTGACATGTTTGATCTCATTGCGGGTCATGAATTCTTTAAATTTGGCACTGGTGAAACATGGCCCGTTGTCACTGACCAGTATGTCAGGCAGGCCTTGGGTGGTAAACATGGCCCTCAGGCTTTCAATGGTGGCGGTGGTGGTGCTTCCTGACATTATTTCACATTCAATCCATTTTGAAAAAGCATCCACCGCCACCAGGAACATTTTACCAAGAAACGGGCCCGCATAGTCGACATGGATCCTCGACCATGGTCTGGAGGGCCAGGACCACAAACTTAGTGGTGCCTCTCTGGGCGCGTTGCTCAACTGAGCACACACGCTGCATTGCCGTACACAGGACTCTAAGTCAGAGTCGATACCGGGCCACCACACGTGGGATCTGGCTATCGCTTTCATCATTACTATACCCGGGTGTGTGCTGTGGAGATCTGAGATGAACGTCTCCCTGCCCTTTTTTGGTAGCAATACGCGGTTACCCCACAACAGGCAGTCTGCCTGAATGGACAGCTCGTCCTTTCGCCGCTGGAACGGCTTGATTGGCTCTTGCATTTCAACGGGGATGCTGGCCCAGCTCCCATGCAGTACACAGTTTTTTACTAGGGACAGCAGAGGATCTTTGCTGGTCCAAATCCTAATCTGACGGGCCGTGACAGGTGATTTATCATTTTCAAACACTTCCATGACCATCAACAAGTGTGCGGGCTGTGCCACCATCAACAAGTTTGCAGGCTGCGCCATTTCCACCCCCGTGGTGGGCAATGGTAGCCGACTGAGAGCATCCGCACAGTTCTCGGTGCCTGGCCTGTGGCGGATGGTGTAGTTATACGCTGATAGCGCGAGTGCCCACCTTTGTATGCGGGCTGAGGCATTAGTATTTATCCCCTTGTTTTCAGCGAATAGGGATGTGAGATGCTTGTGATCGGTTTCCAGCTCAAATTTGAAGCCAAACAGGTACTGATGCATTTTCTTTACCCCGAACACACACGCTAATGCCTCTTTCTCAATCATGCTGTTGGCCCTCTCGGCCTTAGACAAGCTCCTGGAAGCATAGGCGACAGGTTGCAACTTCCCTGCAACGTTAGCTTGTTGTAATACACACCCGACTCCGTACGACGACGCGTCACATGCTAGCACAAGTCTTTTACACGGGTTATACAATACAAGCAGCTTGTTGGAGCATAAAATGTTTCTGGCTTTCTCAAAAGCAATTACTTGTTTTTTTTCCCCACACCCAGTTCTCACCTTTGCGTAATAACACATGTATGGGCTCTAAATGGGTGCTTAACCCCGATAGGAAGTTACCAAAATAGTTGAGGAGTCCCAGGAACGACTGTGATGTTCTGTGGCCTGGGTGCATTCCTGATAGCCTCTGTTTTGGCGTCTATGGGCCGAATGCCGTCCGCCACGATCTTTCTCCCCAAAAACTCCACTTCTGTTGCCATGAAGACGCATTTTGACCACTTCAGCCGCAGCCCTACGCGATCCAGTCGCTGGAGGGCCTCCTCCAGGTTTTGTAGGTGCTCAGCGGTGTCCCGACCCATGACCAATATGTTGTCCTGAAAGACCACCGTGTGTGGTACCGACTTGAGTAGGCTCTCCTTGTTTCTCTGGAAGATCGCTGCAGCCGACCGAATTCCAAACGGGCATCTGTTGTAGATGAACAGTCCCTTGTGCGTGTTGATGCAGGTGAGGCCCTTCGAAGACTCCTCCAGATCCTGCGTCATGTTGGCCGAAGTCAGGTCGAGCTTGGTGAATGTCTTGCCTCCTGCCAGCGTCGCAAATAGGTCGTCTGCCTTAGGTAGCGGGTATTGGTCCTGTAGCGAGAAACGATTAATAGTTACTTTATAATCGCCAGAAATCCTGACCGTGCCATCACTTTTGAGTACTGGAACAATCGGGCTGGCTCACTCGCTGAATTCCACTGGGGAGATGATGCCCTCGCATTGCAGCCTGTCCAGCTCGATTTCCACTCTCTCCCTCATCATGTGAGGTACCGATCGCGCCTTGTGGTGAATGGGTCGTGCCTCTGGGACCAAGTGGATCCACACCTTCGCCCCGGAAAAGTTTCCAATGCCTGGCTCAAAAAAGGAAGGAGATTTGTTAAGAACCTGGGTACATGAGGCCTCATCGACATGTGATAGTGCTCGGATGTCATCCCAGTTCCAGCGGATTTTGCCCAGCCAGCTCCTTCCAAGCAGTGTGGGGCCATCGCCTGGGACAATCCAGAGTGGCAGTTCATGCATCGTGCCCTCGTAGGTGACCTTGACCATGGCGCTGCCCAGGACAGTGATAAGCTCCTTGGTGTACGTTCTCAGTTTTGTGTGGATGGGGCTCAGGGCTGGTCTGAATGCCTTGTTGCACCACAGTCTCTCAAACATCTTTTTACTCATGATGGATTGCCTAGCACCAGTGTCCAGTCCATGGCTACGGGTAAGCCATTCAATTTTACGTTTAGCATCATAGGTGGACATCTCGTTGAAAATGTGTGCACCCCATGTAATTCAGCATCTGTCTCCTCTCTCTGAGGCTCAAAATTGCTTTGATCCACAATGGACCGATCTTCCTCTGCCATGGGGTGGTTAGCAGGTTTTTCAGAACTTGCAGCTCGTTTTCAAGCTCGTTGGAGGTGCCCCATTGTTCCACAGCTCTTGCAAACATACTCTTTGAAGCAACATGAATAGGCTGAATGGAAGCCTCCACAACGCCAACAAGGTGTGAATTGCCTTGCATTCATGCTTTGTTGGGGACTCTGAGTCATCTGGGTCACCTGAGGCCTGCTGGCAGTTGCAGACTTGTGGGTTCTGCCCTGTACATTTCTGCTCGCAAACACAGTTCCAGTTAATTTATGAACATTGCTAGCACTTGTGTGCTGAGAGATTTGTTTGGTGTTATCACTGGTAGACATAAACGCCTGTGCTATCGCAATGGCATTACTGAGGGTCAGTGTCTCTACAGTCAAAAGTTTTCGTAGGATGGTCTCGTGGCCAATGTCCAGTAAAAAAAAGTCTCTGAGCATTTGCTCCAGGTAGCCATCAAACTCATATTGTCCTGCAAGTCGCCTTAGCTCGGCGACGTAGCTCGCCACTTCCTGACCTTCAGATCGCTGGCACGTGTAGAACTGATACCTCGCCATCAGCACACTCTCCCTCGGGTTAAGATGCTCCTGAACCAGTGTACACAGCTCCTCATATGACTTATCTGTGGGTTTCACCGGAGCCAGAAGATTCTTCATGAGGCTGTAGGTCGGTGCCCCGCAGACTCTGAGGAGGACCGCTCTCCTTTTTGCAGTGCTTCCTTCTCTGTCCAGCTCGCTGGCTACAAAGTACTGGTCTAGCCATTCGACATAGGCTTCCCAGTCCTCACCCTCCGACAACTTCTCCAGGATGCCCACAGTTTGCTGCATCTTTGCATTGGATTTGTATATTGTCGCCAGTTATTGTGTTCCTAACACAGATGAGACTGCACACAGTGAGGTTAAAGTAACAGTGACCTCAGTCTTTAATAAGACACTCCAGAGTGAGGAACAGGCCTTAGGGGCCGGCTTATATTCAGTGCCCCCAAGGGATGCTGGGATCCCTTGGGACTTCAGGGGATGAGGTCACTGGTGGCGATACATGGGAGTGCATGCTTTACAGATACACAACAGTGACATCCCTCCTTTTTTTATCCCCCTCTCTATTGCATCTGAAAATCCTGTAACCAGCAATGTTGAGCTGCCATTCCTGCCCCTCTTTAAGCCATGATTCAGTTATAGCTATGATATTATACTTCCGTGTGTTTATCTGTGTCTTATGCTTATCTGCATTATTCACTCGACTCCTTGCATTGAAGTATATACCATGAAGCACTGCTAATCTCCTTCGTTGTCCATTTTCTAGCCTTTGCTTGCTCTGCCTTCCAAACTCACTAATTTACTGCCTTCGTCGCAAACAGTGGACAATCATACTACCATGCGAAAGAAGACTGCCTTCCATTTCCAGCTTTGCTTCTCCCCCTATTAAATCTTTGCTCGGATTCCCAACCCTGTGCCAAGCTAGCTTAAATCCTCCCAACAGCACTACCAGCCGCCATCCCCCCCCCCTCCCGCCGTCCCACTCCCTCACCCAGCCCATGAGGATATTGGTGTCCTGGCCCTGTCGAGGTGCAACCCACCCGATTTGTCCAGGTTCCACCTCCCCCAGAACTGGTCCCAATGCTTCAGGAATCTAAAGCCCTGCCAGCCGCACCATCTCTTCAGCCATGCATTCATCTGCTCTATTTTTGTATTTCTCTACTCACTCGCGTGTGGTACTAGGAGTAATCCGCTGATTACTACCATTGAGATCCTGCTTACTAATCTTTTTCCTGGATCCCTAAATTCTGCCTGCAGAACCACATCCCTCTTTCTAGCTACGTCATTGGTACCGATATGGATCACAACCTCTGGCTTTTCATACTCACCCCTTAGAATGTCTTCCAGCCATTCAGTGACATCCTTGAACCTGGCACCAAAGAGGCAGCATACCATTCTTGAGTTACCTCTGTGGTTGCAGATATGCCTGTCTGTTCCCCTAACTATTGAATCCTCTATCACTATTGCATTATTGCCCTTTCTCCTCCCCTCCTCCCTCCACTCCCATACAGCTGAACCACCCATAGTGCTGTGCTATTGGCTCTGGCTGCACTCCCTGGAGGAACCATCGCCCTCACCAGATACCATATAGAGAGTGAGATGCACTCAGGGGACTCCTGCACTACCTGTCTGGTCCTTGTCTGTCTGGCAGTCACCCATTCCCTATTGCCTGCAAATTCTTAAGCTGTGAGGTGACCACCTCCTGAAACGTGCTATCTACTTAGCTCTCACTCTCGTGGATGACTACAGTGATACCAGCCATTGAGCTCCTCCATCTGATGTCACTTCCTGCACATGTGGTTGTCCATGACACAAGAAGCATCCTGAACTTCGCACATGGCACATGATGTGTATTCGACGGGACTGAAGTGCCCTGCCATACCTCTATTTATTAGACTACTAACTCAACCTCTTAGCTAACTCACTGCCTTAACTTAGAGAGAAAAATACAAAGGTAATACTCACCAACCAATTACCTAGCTGCTATCCTGTGACATCACTCCTTGATTTTTTTTTTTTTTTGCCGAATATATCTCCGCCACCTCCACCCAGGTCCGTGCTGCGTCCTGGGTCTGCTCCGCCACTCTATTTATGCTGCCACCTCTTCCTCTGCTGGCTCCCGCTCAAGTCCACACTCTGAACCATGGTCACAGTCACATAGGATGTCATTTGTGACTTTGATAAGGGCCGTTTCGATACTGTGGCAGGGGTGGAAACCAGAATGGAGTTTCAAACATGGAGTTCTGGGTAAAACTCTCACCCATTCAATATTATTAAGGATTGACAACAAAAATTGATTGGCCTCCTGCAACCTCATTGATGTGGATGCTTGCCCACCTCCCACCTGATATATGCTCCATACAAAATTGACGCCATTGTCTTCAAAATGGGAGACTTTTTAAGAATAGGTAGAGTCCTACTTGATCTTTACACCAATTCCGATGGGTCTTGTCATGTATCTCACATTACTGTATATAACTGTATCTTATCATGCTGCAGCACTGGAGAGTTGGAATTAAAGGTGCAGGTCCTGAGTGACATTGACTTCAGCATGTGTCTCGTGTAAGTCAGTACATTAGAGTCAGGACTTAACAGTGGCGACGAGTTATGGGATCACAGAATCCACAGAATGGCTACCAACAGCTCAGATGAGAATTACAAATCTGGAGACAATTAGGATGACTTTATAGAAAGGTTCCAGCAAAGCTTTGTGACCAAAGACTGACTGGGCGATGATAAGGCAGACAAGAGAAGAGCCCATCTCTTGACCAGCTGTGGCTCGAAAACATATGCTTTAATGAAAGACCTGCTGGCACCCGAGAAACCAGCAAGCAAGTCATTTGAGGAGTTGAGCACACTGGTGAGAGACCACTTGAAGCCAGCGAGCAACCTACACATGGCCAGACACAGGTTCTACAACTACAGACGCTGTGTGGGCCAAAGCATACCCGACTTCGTGGCGGAACTTCGGAGGCTGGCTAGTTCATGTGAGTTCCCTGATGAACTAAGGAGAGAAGTACTGAGAGACTTTTTTATTGAAGGAATAGGCCATGCAGGCATATTCCGAAAGCTTATCGAGACTAAGAACTTGACTCTAGATGCAGCAGCACTGGTCACACAGACGTTCTTGGCAGGCAAAGAAGAAACGAGGATGATCTATACTTCGGGTACGACAACCAACGAGGCATCAGAACAAGGGGTTCACATTGTGAAACAAACCGCTACACTCACACACAGTCAAAAGCAGGAGAGCAGGCCTTCAACAGCAGACAGTGGCTCTAGAAGCCATCAAAATCAAGGGCCACATGAAGGGCCGATCACACCTCATCAACCCACAATGCGAGCAATCAACAACAGATTGAGAGAAGCTCAAGGGAGATCAGCCAGACGCAGCTCATCCTTCGGAAACAATGGAAACGGTCTGTGTTGGAGCTGTGGGGGAAGGCACTCAACCAGGGTATGTCGATTTCAGCATGCCGTTTGCAGAAACTGCAACTACACAGGGCATTTGGCTCGCATGTGCAGAGAAACAGCAGCTCGGCTGGTATACGAATCGGAAGGGTTGGGAAACGGACCAGAAGACGGTTGGAACAGTGCACGGGACGCCGAGGTACAGCGGGTTAACACGATCAATGTCCACTGTTCCTACACCAAGACGCCTCCAATTATGATGAGGGTTCAACTCAACGGGATACCCGTCAACATGGAACTGGACACAGGGGTCAGTCAATCCCTCATGAGCATTCAACAATTTGAACAGCTGTGGCCGCACAAAAGCAACAGACCAAAACTCGCAAAGGTTGACACCAAACTAAGGGCCTATACTAAAGAAATCGTCCCAGTCCTTGGCAGCGCCATGCTCTCAGTCACACACAAAGGGATGGTGCACCGACTTTCCCTGTGGATTGTCCCTGGGGATCTCCCAGCACTGTTGGGGAGAAGCTGGCTAGCAGAACTTATTTGGAAATGGGATGATGTTCACGCCATGTCGCCAGAGGAATGGACCTCCTGCTCAACAGTTGAAAGCCGTTTTGAACATCTCTTTCAGCCAGGTGTGGGCACCTTCAAAGGGGCTAAAGTTAGAATCTACATCACACAGAATGCCAGACCGGTCCATCACAAGGCTAGAGCTGTGCCTTATGTGATGAGGGAAAAGATTGAAAATGAACTGGACCGGCTTCTGCGGGAAGGCATAATTTCTCCCGTGGAATTCAGCAACTGGGCAAGTCCCATCATCCCCGTCATGAAGCTTGATGGATCCGTGCGAATTACAAGTCTACCATAAACAGAGTCTCCCAACAGGACCAATACCCGCTGCCCAGAGCGGAGGACCTATTTGCCACGTTGGCTGGAGGAAAACTTTTCTCGAAACTTGACCTCACATCTGCATATATGACGCAAGAACTGACCGAAGAGTCTAAGCTACTCACCACCATCAACACACATCGAGGCCTTTTTGTGTACAATCGATGCCCATTCGGCATCAGGTCGGCAGCTGCTATATTCCAGCGCAACATGAAAAGTCTGCTCAAGTCCATCCTGGGGACGGTTGTGTTTCAAGATGACATACTCATCATGGGCAGGGACCCGACTCTCACCTCCGCAATCTTGAGGAAGTACTAAGTCAATTGGATCAGGTTAAGAAATCCAAGTGTCTGTTCCTCGCGCCTGAGGTTGAATTTTTGGGCAGAAGGATTACCGCTGATGGAATCCGCCCAACCGAATCCAAAACCGAAGCGATTCGTCCGGCACCCAGGCCCCGGAATGTCTTGGAACTGCGCGCCTTTCTCGGGCCACTCAATTACTTTGGGAACTTGATGCAGAACTTGAGCACGCTGCTGGAGCCTCTCCACATGTTACTTAGAAAGGGGTGCGATTGGTTTTGGGGGGACGCCCAACAACACGCCTTCAATAAGGCACGCAACCTTCTATGTTCCAAGAGTGTTTTAGCCTTTTTTGACCCAAGTAAAAAGTTAGTCCTTGCGTGTGATAGAAACATAGAAACATAGAAACATAGAAAATAGGTGTAGGAGTAGGCCATTCGGCCCTTCGAGCCTGCACCACCATTCAATAAGATCATGGCTGATCATTCACCTCAGTACCCCTTTCCTGCTTTCTCTCCATACCCTTTGATCCCTTTAGCTGTAAGGGCCATATCCCTCTTGAATATATCCAATGAACTGGCATCAACAACTCTGCGGTCGAGAATTCCACAGGTTAACAACTCTTTGAGTGAAGAAGTTTCTCCTAATAGGGTTCATAGGGTTCACAGTCCCAGGATAAGGGGTCGGACATCTAGGACCGAGATGAGGAGGAACTTCCTCACTCAGAGGGCAGCGAATCCCCTAAATTACTTGACCTATTAACATGTCTGTTCAAATGGATGTAACAGACATGTTAATAGGTCAAGCAATTTAGGCCACAATAATAAATTGTCGCATTTATGTTAGTAGGAAATAAATAATAATAGGGCAGGTTAGTTGATTGGGCAGATAGATATCAGATGAAATTTAATACGGAGCAATGTGATGTGATACGTTTTACGAGGAAGATGGAGAGGAAATATACAGTAGCACTAAAACTGTAAAATGAGTAAAGGAGCAGAGATACTTAGTGGTGCAAGTGCAGCACTGGAGAGCTGGAATTAAAGGCAGGTCCTGAGTGACCTTGACTTCAGCATGTGTCTCGTGTAAGTCAGTACATAAGAGTCAGGACTTAACAGGTCTGTTGCAAGTCTTAGAAGGAACATTTGCACAAGTAATTTTAAAATGTCAGACTTGTGCAAAATACTGCGATGCAATGGGAAGTGCAAGAAAGGTATGAAATATTTGCAAACTTAATCCAACAACAATTTGCATTTATATAGAACCTTTAACATAGTAAAATGTCCCAACGTGCTTCACAGCAGAGTTATCAAACAAATTTTGAAGGGATGTTTAAGTATGCTTCCAATATTTTTTTATTCATTCTCAGGGTGAGGACATCGCTGGCATTTATTTATTAACTATCCCTCAGTAGCTTGCTTGGTCACTTCAGAGGGCATTTAAGGGTCAACCACGTTGGTGTGGGACTGGAGTCACATATTGGCCAGAGTGGGTAAGGAAGACAGATTTCCTTTCCTAAAGAGCATTAATGAACCAGTTGGGTTTTTTACTCAATCCAACTTCTTCATGGTCACTTTAACTAATACTAGCTTTTTATTTCCAGATTTTTTAAACAGGATTAAAATTCTCAAACTAACATGGTGGGATTTGAAATCGTATTCTCTGGATTATTAATACAGTACACTACAGTACGCTGTTTAAATTTACAAAAACTCAGAAGTCATTACCACAGTCATTCAATATCACAATTTTACATTTAAACCTTGAAGTTCTTTTAAAAAAAAGTTTTGTTGATTGTGTGGTGATTTTGTCAGAAGATTAGTAGTTCTGGATCATTCCCATTTTAAACATTTCTTATCGTACCGATGCTACAAACTGTTATCAGATTGACCCGTGCCCTAACACAAACATAGCCACTATCAGGAACAGACAGACTATAATCTGGCAACAATGTTACAAGACAAAAATAAACACAATGGAATATTAACAAACACAAAACATTGTGACACATTTTAATGTTTACTTCTGCAGAGATTTCATAGTAAATTAGAGAAAACACTTTTATTAAATTTTATCACTAGAACCTCAAAAATGGTGACAATTATTTTAAAGTTACTCCTTCACTTTGTAGTCAAAGCTAAGATTACCATTTAAGGAGTTGAAACCAACCTCTGCCACACAGCAAGTACATAACATTTTTTTGCAGTGATAAGGCCCCAGGCAGGAAGTCATGAGAGGGCAGGAAGGAAGTACTATCGGGCCTGACAAGGGAGCAGCATGGTTTGGGAACCTGAAATTCTACTCTGCTTTTAGACTAATCATCAACCTATGGAATCTGAGATTTCAGTTAGTAAAATGTAAGGAGATCAGACAGGAAAGTCTTTGTTACAAGTAAACAATTCAAATATTGTATGTTCTTATGTTCTTATTACATTGGATAAGACATTTACTAGAAAAAAAATGAAGCTGTAAAATCCTTTAGACACTTGCTCTGGGATGTAGGCAAACCCGTCTACAGCAATTTAGAATGACCCTGGACTTTTTGGAGGAAACGGCTGTAATATCAAATGTGATATGTTCTGCTGCAGCTGAGGACGCCTGGCCTCATTCTTGATGGCAAGCTTCCAAATGTCACCTGTTTCCCAGCCCTGAGCATGATGGGAAAGAACGTAAAGTGCCAGTCAGTGCTAAAATAAAACAATTCCAGTTGTTTCAAGGTGGTCTCGACCTTGACCCATGGATAATTATGGAAATAATGCCAAACTACTGGGGAAACAGAGAGTTAAAAAAGGGGGCAGCAAATATTACTGTATTCATTACATTCACTAACTCACTGAGTCAGTATTGGACACAGTGGCCAGGAAATTTGATAACGACAAGAAATGAGGTATGCCCGCGCCCATTCAAAAAATACAGGCAGCACGTCAACTTCATGCTACCTGCAAATTATCATTATTGTAGAGCACCACCTGACACTGAACACGCTGCTGACAGGATGTGCGCTCAGCATGGGGCCGAAGTTCACATTGCTGGAGCAAGGCCACCTTTACTTAAAGCTAGCCTGCTCCTCTTAAAGTCAGTCTACAGCTCTTAAAAGTGATAAAAAATAGTAAAAGTGCTTCAGCACTAACATGAATGACTCAACAGGCCAAGGAAAACGCACCCAGGGTCTCAGATGCAACACTCCAGTTTTGTGCAGGGTGAACACTGGAAGAAAGGTGCTCTACCCATAGGAGGCCAGGAAGCCATCCAGAAAGAAGGGTGTGGGACCAGATTGCTGAGGCCATCACTGCCAACTGTGTCACCCCCTCAGGACCTGCTCCAGTGCCCAAAGAAGCTTCATGACCTCAGATGGGTGGTCAAGGTCAGTGACTGCATCTTAAAAAGCCATCTCCGATCAACTGCACCACTAGCCTCACTCACTGCTCATACTCGGTGAAGGGCTGAAAGAATACAAGATGCCAGTATCCTCACACGTTATCCTCCTTCTCACATCCCACTTCTCCCTCATCCCACAATATCTTCTGATTTACAAGCTGCACATGGTGTAAACATGCACCTCTTACTTTACGCCTCTCCCTTCACCACAAACCTACCCTTTTGCCTTCCTCATTTCAGACACCTAACAAATCCAGTCTGTCCAGCCAGTGGTTGACCAAAAAAAGGAAGAGGAGAGTGAGAAGAAGAAGAAGAAACACTATAACTCGATTTCACACTCCCAGCTACCAGACCCTCAAGATCGCCCTGCAAGGCCATCTGCAGTGTGTTCCACTGAAAGTCAGCAACCTTCCACTAGTCATGTTGCAGCCACTGGGGTAGCACTTTGTAACATCATTAGGGTGGCAAAGGCAGATGCAAGACAGTCACTAAGGGAAAGCACAAGGGTGATTAGTTGATTTTTTGATGTAATATTGGAATCACATATGGATAAAGTTGGTTTGGAAAGCTTTGTTTGTGGTGGCTTTTATTTCGACATTGTGGCCAAGAGGATGCTGTGATGGTCAGTAACAGAGGGAAGGTAAGATATGGGACAAATGTTGAAAGGAGAATTATGGTTGTGTTCACTGGTACCGCAGGTGGGTGATTCGATCCTGGATATCCCGGCCAGAGAGGGGTTGCATCCTTCCTTCCATTTCCTCCTCTTCTGTTTCTTCCTCTTCCTCCTCCCCCTGCGAGCAGCTTATCCCATTTGTTGCTCCTGCTCCATCTCCATGTCCAAGGGGCATTGTAACTAGAGCCCCCAGGACAGGGAACAAGCGGTGTTCTCAGAGGCCTTCCTTTAAGAGCCAAATCCTTGCAAAGGTCTAGCAGCAGTCCCTGCACACTTTAACAACGTTTTAAATGTATTGCATCAAGCCTCTAATCCAATAAAATGTAAAGAAACCGGTCCAAAAGCAAAAATCTAAACTTACCTGAAAGTTGTGTGTGTCCCTTTATGCAGCTACTCTGTAGTATTGCTCATCTTGGTTACCCTGAAAAGGTCATGGCCTGCCTTCTTGAATCGCTACAGTTTGTGTGGTACACTTGGTAGCAATTTGCTTGGCCACTTAAGAGGGAAATTAAGAGTCAACAACATGGGACTGGAATCATATATAGGCAGGACCAGGTGAGGATGGTGGGTTTCCTTCCATAAAAGATATTAGTGAACCAGTTGAGTTTTTTCGACAATCCAACAGTATCATGTCACTTTTACTAGTTTTTGAATCTGAATTCAAATTCTCAAACTGCTATGGTGGGGTTGAACTCACATTATCTGGAGCATTAATCCAAACCTCTGGATTGTTAGTCCAGTAACATAATCACTTCGCTGTTGTACCCATTTTAGCCATTTGCCTCTCAGCTGAAATATATATATGCACCTTATCATGTTGCTATTCCATCTCTTCTATGCAATTGCACATATAGATTTAAAGGGTTACAATTTTCAGTATACTCTGACATAAAATGAATGGTAACTGAAGTGTGATGCCCTAAACTCAGGGTAAACTTTAAACCAAAATTACAGTGACCGTAACATGACCCCTTCCTCCAGTCATTGAACTCTACATAAAATTTAAGTTTTAAATATTCAATTGAATATTCAGTGGTGTTTACACCATTTCACACACTAACCTGTAGTCGAGAATCAAAAAAAAAGAGCTCCAAATGCATTTTGAGGCATTTTAATATGCTTTTGCTTTCATAGTGTACTTGAAGCCATATTCTAAAGTAAAGTTCCTTTGCAAGCTTCCTGTTCTGATTCAACAATGGGAGCTATTCCAGCATTCATTCCATTCCTGTTCAACATGAATGTTGTAAATTCAGATCCGTTCGAACATAATGTAGAAAATTGTATTGCCAAGTATAAAATCCACCTCCCTCCACCAGCCTCCTCCTCCCTACCAGCTCCCCCCCACCGCCCCCCCCCGCCCCCGCCTCCCGCCCTGGCCTCCCCACGCCCACACTTTCTTTCTCCAACCTTGGCTGGTACAGTGAACAAAGAAAATCAGGTTTCCTTGGTTTGGGTTGGAGGTTTTTAGTTTTTTTCCAGGCGAAAGAAATTGGAACTCGTACAAAATGTTTCCATTGCAATGAGGTAAAAGGACGGAACTTTCTGGACTTGGTTATGTTGAGATTTGATGGCCTTGGCTAAGCTTGAATCAGACTGAAATGAGAAAGTCTCCCAATGCTGTTTGTTCATCCCTCAAACTTCCAGATTTTTTGAATGAAATGCAGCATTTTAAAAATACATATATGTTAGTCCTGTGTAAACTAAATTCTTCCAAGGCTTTCCATACTGCTCAGTGAGCATGTGCAGTAATAGCTGAGCCATTGATGCTAAAAAGGCCAAACATTTTGATCTTTGTTGAGTTATCTAGTCTCAACCAGGTAGTAGAAGCATTACAATGAGCCTCAGCGTCCATTGGTTAGGGAGGGGAAATGGGGCACGATTCCTTCTGTTGCTCATTATCTCGACTAGAACTGTGGCTGCAGATATTGAGTGAGGAGAGAATGGGGCTCAAGTGTAATGTTCCCCTCAACCAAATGGTCTGTTGGAGCTTCACTATCAAAGATCGCATATGAGTAATCGTTACTTGAGTGAGGAGTTGAGGCTTTCAAGCATGGAAGGAAGAAGATTGGCAAAACAATTTTTTCAATTATTGATGATTAATTCCATGGCCCCGTTATTAATTCGGAGGTGCATTGGGAGTGTGTGCACATGTGTGTGGGGTAGGGGGTAGAAACATAGAAACATAGAAAATAGGTGCAGGGGTAGGCCATTCGGCCCTTCGAGCCTGCACCACCATTCAATAAGATCATGGCTGATCATTCACCTCAGTACCCCTTTCCTGCTTTCTCTCCATTCCCCTTGATCCCTTTAGCCATAAGGGCCATATCTAACTCTCTCTTGAATATATCTAATGAACTGGCATCAACAATTCTCTGCGGCAGGGAATTCCACAGGTTCACAACTCTCTGAGTGTTCCGATATCAGGTGGGAAACCCTGAAGTAAGTTCAGTGCATCTATCTGTCTATAGCATTCTGACCCAGCCACCTCATTATCATTTTAATTCCAGGTTTGACGTGGCATTGAGAGTGGTGAAGACCAGCATGACATGATCTCAACTCCCGTATTTAAAGGGCCAATACAAAGATGGAATTTGCAGGAGTTGAGAGGTTAGGCACAAAGACAGCAATTTCACAATGGACTCAGGATGCTCAAAGGCCTGCGCCTCACTTTAATGATGCTTTATTTGGGGGCAATGAGGAGCTGGAGAGAGATACTCTTCCCCAGCAACGAGAGGAAGAAACCTCCGCTGCCACAAAGAAGGTGTGACCGGCGGTGGCCCAGGAGATCAGCAGCGGGAGCATTGTGCCACGTTCCTGGCTTCAGAACAGGAAGCGCATTAATGACCTAACCAACACCCTTTCCTCTCACTATGCATTGTCAAGCCTACTCCATTACATCACTCCTCACACCCACTTATCATGCAAGAGCACCCATCCCCAGCATCGAAGCACTGACCACACTTGATCAGCTCTGCTGGGCAGGCTACATTGTCCGTATGCCAGACACAAGACTCCCAAAGCAAGCGCTCTACTCAGAACTCCTTCATGGCAAACGAGCCAAAGGTGGGCAGAGGAAATGTTTCAAGGACACCCTCAAAGCCTCCTTGATAAAGTACAAAATTCCCAGCGACTTTGCCGATTAGGCCAAAGACTGCCCTAAGTGGAGGAAGTGCATCCGGGAGGCCGCTGAGCACTTTGAGTCTCATCGCCGAGAGCATGCAGAAATCAAGCGCAGGCAGCGGAAAGAGGATGCGGCAAAATCTGTCCCACCTTCCCTTACCCTCAACGACTATCTGTCCCACCTGTGACAGGGACTGTGACTCTTGTATTGGACTGTTCAGCCACCTAAGGACTCATTTAAAGAGTGGAAGCAAGTCTTCCTCGATTCCGAGGGACTGCCTATCATGATGATGATGCACTTTCTCCACTGCCCTTCAATATATCTACCACTGCCACTCACCCTCATCTTTATGCAATTTCATGACTCTCCCTGATAGTCAACCTCACCAAATGTATTGCATCCATCAGGTGAACACAAGTCATTATAGTCATTCATAGGTCATCTCATAATACCCCTGTGAAGCACCAATTGTATCTTGGCCTTTATTGTAAAGGGAATGGAGTATAAAAGCAGGGAAGTCTTGCTACAGCTATATAAGGTATTGGTGAGGCCACACCTGGAATACTGCGTCCAGTTTTGGATTCATATTTACAAAAGGATGTACTTGCTTTGGAGGCAGTTCAGAGAATGTTCACTAGGTTGATTCCGGGGATGAGGGGGTTTACTTATGAGGAAAGGTTGAGTAGGTTGGGCCTCTACTCATTGGAATTCAGAAGAATGAGAGGTGATCTTATCAAAACGTATAAGATTATGAGGGGGCTTAACAAGGTGGATGTAATAGAGGATGTTTCCACTGATAGGGGACACTAGAACTAGAAGGCATGATCTTAGACTAAAGGGGCTGTCCATTTAAAACAGAGATGAGGAGAAATTTCTTCTCTCAGAGGGTTGTAAATCTGTGGAATTCGCTGCCTCAGAGAGCTGTGGAATATGGGACATTGAATAAATTTAAGACAGAAATAGACAGTTTCTTAAACGATAAGGGGATAAGGAGTTATGGGGAGCGGGCAAGGAAATGGAGCTAAGTCCATGATCCGATCAGCCATGATTTTATTGAATGGCGGAGTAGGCCTACTCCTGTTCCTATTTCTTATGTTCTTATGTTCTTATTTCACTACATTAAAGGTGCTACATAAATACAAGTTGTTGTTGTTTGTCACAGTCACAAAGGATGTCATTTGTGACTTTCATGAGAACCGTTTAGATTCTGTGGCAGGTGTGGAAACCAGATTGGAAGGATTCAAACATGGAATTGCGGGAAAGATGGGCACAGATTTGGGAGGTGAGAACACGTTGAAGGACTTTGGAGAGGAAACGGAGGTTGGAGATGAGACAGTAGTTTCCAAGGACAGAGGGATCGAGTGTTGGTTTTTTGAGGAGAAGGGTGATGACGGCAAATTTGAGGGAGAGGGAAGGGGGCAGTACCTGAGGAGAGAGAAGTGTTAACAATGTCAGCTAACATGGGAGCCAGAAAAGGAAGTTGGGTGGTCAGCAGTTTGGTGGGAATAGGGTCAAGGGAGCAGGAAGTGGGTCTCATGGACTGGATGAGATCAGAAAAGTTATGAGGGGAGATCGGAGAGAAACCAGAGAAAGATGTGAGCTCAGGGTTTGGGCAAGGGGCTTCTTTAGAAGAAACATAGAAACATAGAAAATAGGTGCAGGAGTAGGCCATTCGGCCCTTCAAGCCTACACCACCATTCAATAAGATCATGGCTGATCATTCATCTCAGTGCCCCTTTCCTGCTTTCTCTCCATACCCCTTGATCCCTTTAGCCGTAAGGGCCATATCCAACTCCCTCTTGAATATATCTAACAAACTGGCATCATCAACTCTCTGCAGAAGAGAATTCTACAGGTTAACAACTCTCTGAGTGAAGAAGTTTCTCCTCATCTCGGTCCTAAATAGCTTACACCTTATCCTTAGACTGTGACCCCTGGTTCTGGACTTCCCCAACATCGAGAACAGTCTTCCTGCATCTAACCTGTCCAGTCCCGTTAGAATTGTATATGTTTCCATGAGATCCCCTCTCATTCTTCTAAACTCCAGTGAATACAGGCTCAGTCGATCCAGTCTCTCCTCATATGTCAGTCCTGCCATCCCGGTCATCAGTCTGGTGAACCTTCACTGCACTCCATCAATAGCAAGAATGTCCTTCCTCAAATTAGGAGACCAAAATTGAACACAATATTCCAGGTAAGGCCTCACCAAGGCCCTGTACAGCTGCAGCAAGACTTCCCTGCCCATGTACTCAAATCCCCTAGCTATGAAGGCCAACATACCATTTGTCTTCTTTATCGCCTGTTGCATCTGCATGCCAACTTTCAATGACTGATGTACCATGACACCCAGGTCTCGTTGCACCTCCCCTTTTCCTAATCTGTCACCATTCAGATAATATTCTGCCTTCATGTTTTTGCCACCAAAGTGGATAACCTCACATTTATCCATATTATACTGCATCTGCCATGCATTTGCCCACTCACCTAACCTGTCCAAGTCACCCTGCTGCCTCTTAGCATCCTCCTTACAGCTCACACTGCCACCCAGCTTAGTGTCATCTGCAAACTTGGAGATATTACTCTCAATTCCTTCATCTAAATCATTGATGTATATTGTAAATAGCTGGGGTCCCAGCACTGAGCCCTGCAGCACCCCACTGGTCACTGCCTGCCATTCTGAAAATGACCCATTTATCCCGACTCTCTGCTTCCTGTCTGCCAGCCAGTTCTCTATCCACATCAATACATTACCCCCAATACCATGTGCTTTAATCTTGCACACCATTCTCTTGTGTGGGACCTTGTCAAAAGCCTTTTGAAAGTCCAAATACACCACATCCACTGGTTCTCCCTTGTCCACTCTACTAGTTACATCCTCAAAAAATTCTAGAAGATTTGTCAAGCATGATTTCCCTTTCATAAATCCATGCTGACTTGGACCGATCCTATCACTGCTTTCCAAATGCACTGCTATTTCATCTTTAATAATCGATTCCAACATTTTCCCCACTACTGATGTCAGGCTAACTGATCTATAATTCCCTGTTTTCTCTCTCCGTCCTTTTTTAAAAAGAGGTGTTACATTAGCTACCCTCCAGTCCATAGGAAGTGATCCAGAGTCGATAGACTGTTGGAAAATGATCACCAATGCATCCACTATTTCTAGAGCCACTTCCTTAAGTACTCTGGAATGCAGATTATCAGGCCCTGGGGATCTATCAGCCTTCAATCCCACCAATTTCCCAAACACAATTTCCTGGCTAATAAGGATTTCCTTCAGTTCCTCCTTCTTGCTAGACCCTCAGTCCCCTAGTATTTCTGGAACGTTATTTGTGTCTTCCTTCGTGAAGACAAAACCAAAGTATTTGTTCAATTGGTCTGCCATTTCTTTGTTCCCCATTATAAATTCACCTGATTTTGACTGCAAGGGACCTACCTTTGTCTTCACTAATCTTTTCCTCTTCACAGGAAGTTTGGCCCAGTGGGCTAGGGGTAGGAAGGGAAGAGGCAGAGGCGGCCAAATGGATGGTCTCAATCTTGGAGACAAAGAAGTCCATAAGCTCCTCACACTTATTTTCAGAGGTGACGGTGGAGACTGGAGAAATGGGTTTAAAAAGATGGTTAGCAATGGAGAATAGGTTTATCTTTACATTCCAGAATGATTCTGGAATAGTGAGCGACTTTGGCAGACGAGAGCAGAAACTGATAGTGCTTTATGTGGTCGAGCCAGATCTGACGGTGAATGGCTAAACCAGTTGTCCACCTTTCTGTTCAAATCGATGTCCCTTGGACTTAGCGGAGCGAAGATCAGGGCTGTACCAGGGAGAATGGCCAGGGTAAGAGAATACAATTGTTTTAACAGTCATGGTAAATGGAGGGCCAAAGGCTGGACAGTTGGGAGTTGATAAGTGCAGTTGTAAGAGAGTCGGGAGAAAGTTTTCTCCAGGGGCGGACACAGAAGGAGGTAGGGATTGGGGAGGTGGTGGAAGAGGGATGTGGATGGAGAGCGATACGAGGAAGTGGTCAGAGATGGCCTTATCTGCGATAGACATGATGGGAGTAGCGAGGCCACGAGAGATGGCAAGTTTGAGGGGTTGGCCATGAATATGAATAAAGGAAAACTATCCCTCCTCATCCTGCTTGTCTTGCCTGCAGTCTTTGACATGGTCAACCACTCTATCCTTCACCAACACCTTTCCACCGTCATCCAACTGGGTGGGACTACACTTGTCTATATCCATTCTTATCTATCTAATCGTAGCCAGGGAATCACCTGCAACGGCTTCTCTTCCCCACATCATTACCTCTGGGGTCCCCCAAGGATCTATCCTTGGCATCCTCCTATTTCTTATTTTCATTTGCCCTTTGGCGACATCATCTGGAAACATAGCATCAGTTTCCATATGTACGCTGATGATACACAGCTCTACCTCACTACCACTTCTCACGGCCCCTCCACGGTCTCTAAATTGTCAGACTGCTTGTCTGACATCCAGTTCTGGAGGAGCAGAAATTTTCTCCAATTAAATATTGGGAAGACCAAAGTCATTGTTTTCAGTCCCCACCACAAACTGCGTTCCCTAGACACTGACTCCGTCACTCTCCCCAACTTCTGTCTGAGGCTGAACCAGATTGTTTGCACCTTGGTGTCATATTTGACCCTGAAATCAGCTTTTGAACACATAACCGCAGCATAACTAAGACCGCCTATTTCCACCTCCATAACATTGCCCGTCTCCACCCTTGCCTCAGCTCATCCGCTGCTGAAGCCCTCATACATGCCTTTGTTACCTCTAGACTTGATTATTCAAACGTACTCCTGGCTGGCCTCCCACATTCTACCCCATGTAAACTAGAGATGATCCTAAACTTGGCTGCCTGTGTCCTAACTCACACCAAGTCCCGCTCACCCATTACCCTTGTACTCACTGACCTACATTGGCTTCCAGTTAAGCAACGCCTCGATTTCAAAATTCTCATCCTTATTTTCAAATCCCTCCATGGCCTCGCTCCTCCCTATCTCTGTAATCTCCTCCAGCCCCACAACCCTCCGAGATATCTGCGCTCCTCCAATTCTACCCTCGTGAGCATCCCTGATTATAATTGCTCAACGATTGGTGGCCATGCCTTCTGTAACCTAGGCCCCAAGCTATGGAACTCCTTGCCTAAACCTCTCTGCCTCTCTACCTCTTTCCTCCTTCAAAACGCTCCTTAAAACAGCTTTTGGTCACCTGCGCTAATTTCTACTTTTGCGGCTCGGTGTCAAATTGTTATCTCATTATACTCCTGTGAAGTGCCTTGGGACGTTTCATTACATTATCATAGGCAGTCCCTCAGAATCGAGGAAGACTTGCTTCCACTCTAAAAATGAGTTTTTAGGTGACTGAACAGTCTAATACGAAAACCACAGTCCCTGTCACAGGTGGGACAGGCAGTCATTGAGGGAAAGGGTGGGTGGGACTGGTTTTCCACACGCTCTTTCCGCTACCTGCGCTTGGTTTCTGCATACTCTCGGCCTTGGGACTCAAGGTGCTCAGCGGCCTCCCGGATGCACTTCCTCCACGTGGGGGGGGGGGGTCTTTGGTCAGGGACTCCCAAGTGTCGGTTGGGCTGTTGCACTTTATCAAGGAGGTTTTGAGGGTATCCTTGAAATGTTCCCTCTGCCCACCTTTGGCTCGTTTGCCGTGAAGGAGTTCCGAGTTGAGTGCTTGCTTTGGGAGTCTCGTGTCAGGTATGCAAACAATGTGGCCTGCCCAGTGGAGCTGACCGAGTGTGGTCAGTGTTTCAATGCTGGGGATGTTGCTCTGGTCGAGGATGCTAACATTGGTGCATCTGTCCTCCCAGGGGATTTGCAGGCGCTATATAAATACAAGTTATTGTTGTTGTTGTTGAGAGTACAGCAACGCAAGATGCATGCTTACCATGCACCAGTTCAGATACACACATTTCGGTGGGACCAGTAAGAGAGATAGTTGGGTTTTCACGTGGTGACTCACACTTCACAAGTGAATGATATCAGTTGGTGGTGGCAGGAACAGCTGTGGAAAATCCATGTCGGAGGGCATAGCCCTCTCCAAGCTCTGCTTAGCTGGACACAGATGCTGTACCCCAGGGACTGTTAATGAAATGGATAATTATTGAGGAGCAGCAGAGTATGTGTGATGTACTGACAGGCCTTCCAAGCGCACAGACTATGATTGCAGAAGAATGGAGCAGTCCGCCTCAAGCATGAGTGGGTTGATGTCACAGGGCATTGTGATGAAATCTTCTTGCATGGATAGAGTGGCCAGCTCCGTGGAACATCAAACATGCCTATCAAATGAATTCATGCACACCTTGACCATGGCCATGCACTCTCTGGATGCCAACATGCCTGCAGCATTAAACAGGATGGCAGATACCTTAGCCTTGACTTTACAGCACGTCACTGATCTGTACCAAAGTACAGCTGGGTGGCACAGAGTGAAGTGCAGCTGGCCCATGAGAGGGATCATGCGAACAGAGATATGGAAGTGAGATCTCCACTCAAACCACTTCCATTTCTCAGCCATTGCACCTAGCCCCACAAGTCAGTACTCGACATGCTGCCTTCTGTCCCGATGACCCAGTCTGCCCCTGCACAGGTGCAAGTGGAGCCATCTTTGGCTAGGCTTCAAAACCCAAAGGATATCAGCCAAGAGTATCTCAGCACTCAGAGCAGGGATCTGCATAGCCTGCTTCTATCTCTGCTGAAGCCACAGGGGTTGCACCACATAGGAGTGGTAGGAAAAGGAAGAGTAAAGCTTTGTAGTTGTACAAGGGTATGCACATGGGTGTATGATAAAACATTATATTTTTAAGTTTCTGTTCTTTATTCGAATCAGATAAATTTTATTCTTTTGCAAAACTTTCCCGTCTTGCCCAATCTTGGTTGCTGTGTGACAAATCGTCTTTTAACTTGCTTGATGATGAATTAATTAATGTGGACCAATGGGGGGGGGGGGCAATTCAAGGGGTGGTTGGTTGTTTGCAGTGCTGCTTTGTCTCAGTGGCATTGCGGGGGAGCTTGGAAGAGTCACTATTGGATCTGATTCTGACCTCTGGTTCTGCAACCTAAATGAACCTTGCATTATTAAGGGCATCTCTGGCGTCCCAGGCAGAAATGTGAACAGCTGGTGCTGCATTGCCCTCATCACCTTCCTCCTCCTCATCTTCCTCCTCCTCTTCGGATTCGTCTGCATAATATGTGCGCTCTGTGTCTTGTTCCTCCTGCAGGTCCAAACCTCGCTCCTGTGCAATCTTGTGCAGAGCGCAGCACACCATGACCATTCTGGTGACCCTAGCTGGTGAGTACTGAAGTGCGCATCTAGATTTGTCTAGGCACCTGAAACGCATCTTTAGGATGCCAATGCCTTGTTTGATCACATAACTGGTGGTTATATGGCATTCATTGTAGTGGTCTTGCACTTCATTGGTCGGGTTTCTAATAGAGGTGTCATCAGCCTAGTTTGAAGTGGGTTTCCCTTGTCTCCAAGCAGCCACGCTTTAAGTGCGCTTGCAGGTCCAAAGATATCAGGGAGCATGGACTGTGGCAGAATGAAAGTATCATGGCAGTTCACCAAGAATTTTGTGCACAGATATATCTTTTTGTGGTTCCACACCAGCTGCACATTGATGGAGTGGAAGCCCTCGCGTTTCATGAATGCTCCTAGTCGGTCTGGGGGTGCACGGATTGCCATTTGTGTGTGCAATCGATGACGCTCTACACCTGTGGGAAGCCAGCCAGAGACGCAAACCCGAGTGCCTGTGCATTCTGACTGGCATCATCGCAGGCAAAGTTCACATAATTGTCAGCCCTGGCAAACAAGCCAACAGCTGTCTTATGCATTTGTGGGACGCTGACTGGGAGATGCTGGATATGTCTCACGCAGACCTCTGGAAGGATTCAAAGGCAAAACTGTAAAGTCCTGTCCCCCCAGTACAGATTCAGACGAGGCATGTAGTGAAGTCAAGGTCACTCTGGACCTGCACCTTTATTTCACAGCTCTGGAATGCCGCACTTGCCTGAGACCTGTCCTTAGATACCTGTCTCTTGCAAGTGCACCCCTGGTGGTAAGGTATGCTGGTGGTTACAGGTCATATCTTATTACAGTCATGTATAGCATGTTAGGATACAATTATATATAATAATGTAAGATACATGACATCACCCTCCCCCAAGGTCTTATTGTCTTTATAGGTTCAGTCTCTCAGGTGGTCTACGCTCTCGCATGGAGCGTCTGAGTTGTGGTTCAGTTGTTTGCCTTGGTGTCTGTTTTTCTTTGGGTGTGGTTGCTGGTATCTCGCCTGGGCTGTCTGTTTCGATTGGTGTGATTGTTGTTGACCCACCTGGGCTGTCTATTGGGATTGCCCTTTCCTCAGGTTGTTCCCTCTGTCTGTCCACCAGGTGTGGTGCGAGTTCCACATTGTAGTCTGCCTCTGGTTCCGCAGTATTGTTGGTAAATCTGCTTTTGACTTGGTCTACATGCCTCCGGCAGGTTTTGCCATTGTCCATTTGTACTACCAGTAGCCTGTTTCCTTCCTTGCCCATTACTGTCCCTGCAAGCCATTTGGGACCCCTGCCATAGTTGAGTACAAACACTTTGTCCCCTATCTCATTCCATCTCCCCCTCGAATTTCTGTCATGGTACTCAGTCAGCTTACGGCGCTTTGCCTCAACGATTTCGTGCGTGTCTGGGAGGATTAATGAGAGCCTTGTTTTTAAAGACCTGTTCATCAACAGTTGCGCGGGGGGGGGGAATCCCAGTCAGTGAGTGCGGAAGTGATCTGTATGCCAGCAGCAGTCGCAACAGGCGGCCCTGCAGCGTGGGATCTTGGATTTTAAGCATGCCTTGTTTAATGATTTGCACTGCTCTCTCCGCCTGGCCGTTGGAGGCCAGCTTGAATGGTGCCGTCTTGACGTGATTTATGCCGTGGTCAATTATAAAGTCTTGGAATTCTGCGCTGGTGAAGCACGGACCATTGTCACTGACCAATATGTCAGGGATTCCGTGCATTGCAAACATGGTTGCGAGGCTCTCCACAATGGTGGAGGTTGTGCTCGAGTTTAAAATGGTGCATTCGATCCACTTTGAAAATGCATCTACAACTACGAGGAACATTTTGCCCATGAATGGGCCCGCATAGTCTACGTGCACCCGCGACCACGGTTTGGTAGGCCAGGCCAGGGGCTCAGTGGAGCCTCCCTGGGGGCATTGCTGAGTTGGGCACAAATGGTGCACCTTCGGACGCAGAGCTCCAAGTCCGCGTCAATACCAGGCCACCAGACGTGGGATCTGGCTATGGCCTTCATGAGAACGATCCCCTGGTGCTCGCGGTGAAGCTCCCGGACAAATGACTCTCTGCCTCGCAGAGGCAAGACTACTCGGCTGCCCCACATCAGGCAGTCTGCTTGGAGTGATAGCTCATGCATGCGCCTGTGAAAGGGTTTTAATTCCTCGGGGCAGGCATCGCGAGCCTCTGCCCAGTCACCGGTTTGGACACATCTTTTTACTAAGGATAACGTGGGGTCGCTGGCCATCCAGGCTCTGATTTGGTGAGCCGTCATGGTAGAACCTGTGGACTCAAAGGCATTGATTGCCATGACTATCTCACAGTCCTGTTCATCAGACCCTTCCATGGTCGCCAGGGGTAGCCTGCTGCGCGCGTCGGCACAGTTGTCTGTGCCTGGTCTGTGCCTTATGGTATAGTCGTAGGATGCCAGCATGAGTGTCCACCGTTGAATTTGCGCCGAGGCATTGGCGCTTATTGCTTTGCTCTCGGTTAGGAGGGACGTGAGGGGCTTGTGGTCGGTTTCTAACGCGAACTTGGCCCCGAAAAGGTATCGGTGCATCTTTTTGACACCGTACACGCACGCGAGCGCTTCTTCTCTACCATTCTGTACCTGCGCTCTGCCCGCGAAAGTGATCTCGAGGCATAAGCTATGGGTTGTAATTTGCCCGCACTATTGACATGTTGCAAAACGCACCCGATCCCATACGCTGACGCATCGCATGTGAGAACTAGCTTTTTACCTGGGTCAAAGAAAGTCAAAACACTGTTGGAACACAAAAGGTTGAAGGCGCGTTCCTGGGTGTCCCCTCAAAACCAATCGCATCCCTTCCTGAGTAGCATGTGGAGAGGCTCCAGCCGCGTGCTTAAGTTCTGCATAAAGTTCCCAAAGTAATTGAGTAGCCCGAGAAAGGCGCGCAGTTCTGAGACATTCCGGGGCCTGGGTGCCAGGCGAATTGCTTCTGTTTTGGACTCTGTTGGGCGGATTCCATCAGCGGCAATCCTTCTGCCCAAAAATTCAACCTCGGGTGCGAGAAACAGGCACTTGGATTTCTTGACTCGTAGGCCTACCCGATCCAACCGCTTTAGTACTTCCTCCAAATTACGGAGATGGGAGTCGGTGTCCCTGCCCGTGATAAGTATGTCGTCTTGAAATACAACCATCCCCGGGATAGACTTGAGCAGACTCTCCATGTTGCGCTGGAATATGGCAGCTGCTGACCTGATGCCGAATGGGCAGCGATTGTACATGAAAAGGCCTCGATGTGTGTTGATGGTGGTAAGTAGCTTGGATTCCTCGGTCAACCCTTGCGTCATGTATGCAGATGTGAGGACTAATTTTGAGAAAAGTTTACCTCCAGCCAATGTGGCAAATAAGTCCTCCGCTCTGGGCAGCGGGTACTGGTCCTGTAGGGAGACTCTGTTTATGGTAGATTTGTAGTCCCCACAGATTCGTACGGATCCATCAGGCTTCATGACTGGGCGATGGGACTTGCCCAGTCGCTAAATTCCACAGGTGATATAATACCTTCCCGCAGAAGCCTGTCTAGTTCGTGTTCAATCTTTTCCCTCATCACATAGGGTACAGCTCTGGCCTTGTGATGGACCGGTCTAGCATCCTGTGTGATGTAGATTTTGACTTTGGCCCCTTTGAAAGTGCCCACACCTGGCTGAACGAGATGTTCAAATCACTTTATAACTGTTGAGCAGGAGGTCCATTCCTCTAATGACATGGCATGGACATCATCCCATTTCCAGTTTAGTTTTGTCAGCCAGCTTCTCCCCAGCATTGCTGGGGGGTCTCCGGGGACAATCCACAGGGGAAGTCGGTTCACTGTCCCTTTGTGTGTGACAGAGAGCATGGCGCTGCCGAGGACTGGTACGATTTCTTTGGTATAGGTCCTTAGTTTGGTGTCGACCCTTGTGAGTTTTGGTCTGTCTCTTTTATGCGGCCACAGTTGTTCAAATTGTTGTGCGCCCATGAGAGATTGACTCGCTCCCGTATCCAGCTCCATGTTGACAGATATCCTGTTAAGTAGGACCCTCATCATTATAGGAGGTGTCCTGTTGTAGGAGCAGCGGCCATTGATCGTGTTGACCCGCTGTACATCGGTGTCCCGGGTACTGTCCCCACCATCTTCTGGTCCACTTTCCGACCCATCCGATTTGTATACCAGCCGAGCTACCGTTTTTTTGCACATGCGGGCTAAATGCCCTGTATATTCACAATTTCTGCAAACAGCCTGCTGAAATCGACACCCCCTTGACAAGTGCCCACCCCCACACCTCCAGCACAGACCTGTTCCATTGTTCAAAGTGTTTCCAAAGAATGAGCTGCGCCTGGCTGATCTCTCTTGAGCTTCTCTCAGTTTGTAATTGATTGCTCGCATTGTGGGTTGATGAGGTGTGAACGGCCGTTCCTGTGGCCCTTGATGGCTTCTGCCTGTCGAGAGCCTGTTCTCCCGGTTTTGTCTGTGTGTGGGGGTAGCAGCTTGTTTAGTGCTGTGAACTTCTTATTCTGATATTTCGTTAGTTGTCGTACCTGCATTGTAAATCAACCTCGTTTCTTCTTCCCCGACCAAGAATGTCTGTGCAACCAGTGCTGCTGCCTCTAAGGTCAGGTTCTTGGTCTCTATGTGCTTTCGGAATATGCCTGCGTGGCTTATTCCTTCAATGAAAAAGTCTCTCAGCATTTCTCTCCTCAGTTCATCGGAGAACTCACATAAACTAGCCAACCTCCGAAGTTCTGCCACGAAGTCGGGTATGCTCTGGCCCACACAGCGTCTGTAGTTGTAGAACCTGTGTCTGGCCATGTGTAGGCTGCTCGCTGGCTTCAGCATACCTTACCATTGTGCTCAATTCTTCAAACGACTTGCTTGCTGGTTTCTCGGGTGCCAACAGATCCTTCATTAAAGCGTATGTTTTCGAGCCACAGCTGGTCAAGAGATGGGCTCTTCTCTTGTCTGCCTTATCGTCGCCTAATCAGTCTTTGGTTACAAAGCTTTGCTGGAGCCTTTCTATAAAGTCCTCCCAATTGTCTCCCGCATTGTACTTTTCATCTGATCCGTTGTTCGCCATTCTGTGGATTCTGTAATTCTATAACTTATCGCCACTGTAAAGTCCTGTCCCCTCAGTACAGATTCACACGAGGCATGTAGTGAAGTCAAGGTCACTCTGGACCTGCACCTTTATTTCACAACTCTGGAATGCTGCACTTGCCTGAGACCTGTCCTTTTATACCTGTCTCTTGCAAGTGCACCCCTGGTGGTAAGGTATGCTGGTGGTTACAGGTCATATCTTATTACAGTCATGTTTCGCATGTTAGGATACAGTTATATATAATAATGTAAGCTACATGACAAAAACTGTTGAGGGCAGTGGTGACTTTGATTGCCTCTTTTAATGCATGGCCACCAGGTCCAGCAGGGAGCAGGTCTTCTTCGAGGAGGCTGCTGATATCTGCGACCACCTGATGTGACAACCTCAGCCTCCTGAAGCGCTGCTGTTCCGACAGCTCTAGGAAACTCAGCCTCTGCCTGTACATTCTGCGAGCTGCACCCCTCTGCTGCTCACTTTTCTGCGAGTGACCTCTCAGTTGTCCAGCTGCAGGTCTCTGAACAGCAGACTGCTACTGCTCCTGCTGCTGGTGCTGCTACTGGCGCTGGTCATTTTGCTCATTATCCGAGTCCAATCTAAGGCAGCCATGGAGCCACCCATCCTGATGTGACTCACAAAACAATCAAATAATTACAATATTAATTTCATTTCCGATCAAAGTTGCAAAGGATTTTATGAGAGTTACTGACATTGCTGTGGGTTGTAGTATTAGTGAGACTACTGTTAGATTGCACAATGTCGAGATATACTGGTTCAGAACTTTTCTCTCCAGTCACGCTCGCTATGATCAAAAAAAAGCTATGGATGGACTTCGATCATGTTTTAGTTTCTAGTTTACAACTGATAATGAATCGGCTGTGAAACATTAAGGGCTAGAAATTTGGGTGATAACTTTTCAGGGAGCGCAAAAGTATCGCCGGGCGGTAAAGATTTGATTCTTCCGGGAACTTCCGCTTTCGTGCTCGAAGAGGGAAGTGGAGCACCAAATCAGCGCTACCACCTCCCTTAGAGCACTAAAGGGAGTGAGAGGAGCGGTCGGTATCAGAAGAGCGCTGAGAAATATTCGAGGCAGCACTGCCATCTTTATAGGCTCCTTTCCTCCCTTAATGAGAAGGGCCAGTGCTGCATTGAATGAATCTTCAGGTTCTGTCTGTTGGGCCATGGCACCTGTAGCCCCAAGCACTCTAAGCAACTGCAGGGCTGAGCAATCACGGGCAAACAAAATCAGGAGGCACCAGAATGGGGACACCACTATCTTTAAGTATCGCTCCCCAAGCATCCATCTTAGGTGACAACGCCTCCTGCAGCTGTCGTTGTTGACGCCCGGCAGTGCTGGTGGGGGCGGAAGCGAATATTTTGTCTGGGACGGTAACGAGGCGCCGCACTCTGGATGACGTCACAATCACCGGGGCACAAGAGATCAAAGCGGTAAGTGTTCGCGCAAAACCACCAGCGAATACCAAACGGTAGAATACGCTAGTGGGAGTTGTGTACAGACCACCAAACAGTAGTAGTGAGGTTGGGGACAGCATCAAACAAGAAATAAAGGATCTGTGCAATAAAGGTACAGCAGTTATCATGAGCGACTTTAATCTACATATTGATTGGGCTAAACAAACTGGTAGCAATGTGGTGGAGGAGGATTTCCTGGAGTGTATTCGGGATGGTTTTCTAGGCCAATATGTCGAGGAACCAACTAGAGAGCTGGCCATCCTTAACTGGGTGATGTGTAATGAGAAGGGACGAATTGGCAATCTTGTTGTGCGAGGCCTCTTGGAGAAGAGTGACCATAATATGGTAGAATTCTTTATTAAGACAGAGAGTGACACAGTTAATTAAGAAACTAGGGTCCTGAACTTAACGATAGGTAACTTCGATGGTATGAGGCATCAATTGGCTAGAATAGACTGGAAAATGTTACTTAAAGGGTTGACAGCGGATAGGCAATGGCAAACATTTAAAGATCACATGGATGAACTTCAACAATTGTACATCCCTGTCTGGAGTAAAACTAAAACGGGGAAGGTGGGTCAACCGTGGCTAACAAGGGAAATTAAGGATAGTGTTAAATCCAAGGAAGAGGCATATAAATTGGCCAGAAAAAGCAGCAAATCTGAGGACTGGGAGAAATTTAGAATTCAGCAGAGGAGGACTAAGGGTTTAATTAAGAGCGGGAAAAAAAGTATGAGAGGAAGCTTGCAGGGAACATAAAAACTGACTGCAAAAGCTTCTATAGATATGTGAAGAGAAAAAGATTAGTGAAGACAAACATAGGTCCCTTGCAGTCGGATTCAGGTGAATTTATAATTGGAAACAAAGAAATGGCAGACCAATTGAACAAATACTTTGGTTCCGTCTTCACAAAGGATAACAGAAATAACCTTCCGGATGTACTAGGGGACCGAGGGTCTCGTGAGAAGGAGGAACTGAAGGATATCCTTATTAGGCGGAAAATTGTGTTTGGGAAATTGATGGGATTGAAGGCTGATAAATCCCCAGAGCCTGATAGTCTTCATCCCAGAGTACTTAAGGAAGTGGCCCTAGAAATAGTGGATGCATTGGTGATCATTTTCCAACAGTCTATTGACTCTGGATCAGTTCCCATGGACTGGAGGGTAGCTAATGTAACACCACTTTTTAAAAAAGGAGGGAGAGAGAAAACGGGTAATCATAGACCAGTCAGCCTGACATCAGTAGTGGGGAAAATGTTGGAATCAATCATTAAGGACGAAATAGCAGCGCATTTGGAAAGCAGTGACAGGATCGGTCCAAGTCAGCATGAATTTATGAAAGGGAAATCATGCTTGACGAATCTTCTGGAATATTTTGAGGATGTAACTAGCAGAGTGGACAAGGGAGAACCAGTGGATGTGGTGTATTTGGACTTTCAAAAGACTTTTGACAAGGTCCCACACAAGAGATTGGTATGCAAAATCAAAGCACATGGTATTGAGGGTAATGTACTGACGTGGATAGAGACCTGGTTGGCAGACAGGAAGCAGAGAGTCAGGATAAACGGGTCCTTTTCAGAATGGCAGGCAGTGACTAGTGGGGTGCCACAGGGCTCAGTGCTGGGACCCCAGCTCTTTACAATATGCATTAATGATTTAGATGAAGGAATTGAGAGTAATATCTCCCAAGTTTGCAGATGACACTAAGCTGGGTGGCGGTGTGAGCTGTGAGGAGGACGCTAAGAATCTGCAGGGTGACTTGGACAGGTTAGATGAGTGGGCAAATGCATGGCAGATGCAGTATAATGTGGATAAATGTGAGGTTATCCACTTTGGGGGCAAAAACACAAAGGCAGAATATTATCTGAATGGCGGCAGATTGGAAAAGGGGAGGTGCAACGAGACTTGGGTGTCATGGTTCATCAGTCATTGAAAGTTGGCATGCAGGTACAGCAAGCGGTGAAGAAGGCAAATGGTATGTTGGCCTTCATAGCTAGGGGATTTGAGTATAGGAGCAGGGAGGTCTTACTGCAGTTGTACAGGGCTTTGGTGAGACCTCACCTGGAATATTGTGTTCACTTTTGGTCTGCTAATCTGAGGAAGGAAGTTCTTACTATTGAGGGAGTGCAGCGAAGGTTCACCAGACTGATCCCAGGGATGGCTGGACTGATATATGAGGAGAGACTGGATCAACTGGGCCTTTATACACTGGAGTTTAGAAGGATGAGAGGGATCTCATAGAAACATATAAGATTCTGACGGGACTGGACAGGTTAGATGCAGGAAGAATGTTCCCGATGTTGGGGAAGTCCAGAACCAGGGGACACGGTCTTAGGATAAGGCGTAGGCCATTTAGGACTGAGATGAGGAGAAACTTCTTCACTCAGAGAGTTGTTAACCTGTGGAATTCCCTGCCGCAGAGAGTTGTAGATGCCAGTTCATTGGATATATTCAAGAGGGAGTTAGATAAGGTCCTTACGGCTAAAGGGATCAAGGGGTATGGAGAGAAAGCAGGAAAGGGGTACTGAGGGAATGATCAGCCATGATCTTATTGAATGGCGGTGCAGGCTCGAAGGGCCGAATGGCTTACTCCTGCACCTATTTTCTATGTTTCTATGTTTCGCAGGCATCGGTGATTTCACCGCGCCCGGTCAGTAACCCCTTAACACCCTGTTACCGCCCCCTCGCAGGCGCTAATGGGAGGCGCAAACCAGGCCAATTTCTTCCCCTCAATATGTATATCAGTGATGGCTTACAAATAATTCCAGAAAAATTGCTGCATGTTAAATGTGGGGTTGGGTGTATTTAGTTTTTGGGCAGCAGTGGTTTTAGAACATCAATTAATAAAGTAATGTACTGCTTTATAAATACAAGTTGTTGTTATTGTTGTAAATGTTTCAGTTTTATGTTGTTCCAAGATTGCATTATTGCCAATTTTTTAAAGATTTGCTTGCCTCATTTGACAATAAAAAAAATTCACAGAACTTGATTCTGCAGTCATCAACAATGGCCAGATCTTAGACCTAGAAGATTTCCAGTACCTCACCGAAGTGACCATTCATCATACGTGAATCTAGATGGTGGGTGTTAGCAGATTAATCAACTGTAGAGGGCATCACAACATATCTCAATCCTTTCATCATCTAATAACCATAAACAATGTCTGTGCAGGTGTACCAACATGCTGTAGTCAGATGATAATGATCAGGAGCAAAGACCCTTACTGATGTTTTTTCCTCTTCAGCCCAGAGATGCTCCCCAACTGCCTTCACATCTGAGACCAGCTTATTTATCATGTGATAGGGATTGGAGCTGAGACCTTCAACATTACAACAGTGACTACACTCCAAAAGTACTTCATTGGCTGTAAAGTGCTTTGCGACGTCCAGTGGTTGTAAAAGGCGCTATGTAAATCCAAGTCTTTCTTTCTTCTTGGTTTGTATGGCTCACTGCCACAACAGGCAATGCATTTACCCACTAAGTCATCATCGAAGCTCAGTGATGGGTCTTAACATAAAATTAAACCAACAGCTTGATTTTACATGTAAGTGCAAGCTCGGTTCCACATTTCCCTGGTTTGCTGTTTGCATGTTTACAGTTATAAGATTCTTTTTGGTATACATCCAGCAGAGGTTCCTGGTCAATGAGATTGCTTTGCCGCTTATACGGGAAGCAGCAGGATGGTTTCAACCACTCAAAGTGATGCCAGTCGTGCCCTTTTGCCACCAGATCAACCCTCCTTGTTAAAATTGTAGGAATGCTGCAATTCAAATTTACCACAGATGACTATAAAAGCTGAATTCATTGATACGACATTTTTGCTGCTAGCAATTTCAGATGAATTATTTAATCAAGATGTCAAAGTTCTGCTGTAGCCCTTCTCCACATCTGTAACATCCCCCATATTACATAGAATTATATAGAATGTACACCACAGAAACAGGCCGTTCGACCCAACTGATCCATGCCACTTTCATTAATGTCGGACAATATCACAAAACAAAGCTTTATACTGAAACTATCGGGCCACTTTCAACCCACCAACCAGGAGGAATGGTTAAAGTTGCATCTGTAGCCGCCCCTCCCCCTTCCCAATATGTTCACAGCCGCACATTTTAACTGACCAGTTTGTGTCTGCATGTCAGGCACCCACACCAGGCAGGCAAGTTCCGACCTAAAACCTGCCCCATTGCATTTTAACTCCAAATCGCAGATGCCCAGCCACTCTTGAATCCGCCAGCAAGACCGAGCGGGATTGGTATCTGAGAGCACTTGAAATACTATGACCCTCTTATCGCCCACTGCTGCCTGCTGCCGCTGACTGCCGCCAAGTTTTCCTCCCGTTTTCCTCTCGCTCCCAGTTTCCACTTGGGCTGGAGTGGGCGGGAGTGGAGCACCGCCGGGAACCACCCGCTGCGTCCTCGGGCGGCCAAGTAAGTGGCCTCCCGCCCGCTGAGATGCCAGATTGGTGTGGGCAGGGGTCGGCGGGAGTCGGTGCCAGCAGGGGGAAGGATGCATGGAGGCTGTTCTTACCCCGACGGAAGGTATGAAGACATGAAAAAAAAGGTTAATGAACATCTTTTAAATTATTTTTTTTACAGCAACTTACCTGACTGGGGTCCCCTGAAGGTGTTCCAGTGATTTTTTTTTGTGATGCTTTTACTTTTCAGGTCTTCCGCCCCCCCTGGGTCCGACTCCATCCTCGGCGGCACTTGGGTGGCAAGCTCCTTTGCTGCCGAGATTGAGAGCTCCCGCCTGCTTCCGCCCAGATTGACGGCGTAAGCTGTTATTTTGCCACCAGGTAGTACTGCCATCTCTTTTAGAGGAACCTTTCAGGCCCCTCGGCAGCCACCTGCGGTCCTTTGGGCGGCAAATGTGCGAGCCTTGCAGCTCATGAAAACCGGGACCTATGAAAGAGAGCTCCCAACTGCAGGTCACTGGTTCCAGGATCTTTTACTGTTTAGATTTCAGGAGTGTTGCCAGTATCTAGATCGTGACCTCTACACTTTTGTTGTACTACAATGCTTTCATCAGGTGTTTCTTATTATGGGAGCCATTATTGCTTCTTTCTTCTGGATGGAGGAAGACTTGGAGGAAGAGCAGTAGCAGCCTCAGCAAGCACCACCACCAGCAGCTGGGTTGCTCAGAATACATCAGCTAAGGGGAGCTGTGTGCTGGAGGCCACACCTAGCAAAGTCTACAGGCTACGACTCACCTTCCTGGATCTAACTGAGGAGCAGTGCAGGAAGAGGCTGTGCTTCTCCAGGCAGGCTATCGCAGACCTCTGCAATCTCCTGCAACATGACGTGCTGCCTGCTGGACCGGGGGGCATGCCTTGTCAGTAGCCCTCAAAGTCACCATTGTCCTGAATTTTGACACCACTGAATCCTTTCAGTTTGCAACAGTGGACTTCAGCTTAAGCTTGCAGTCTGCAGACCCTCTTTGCAAGGGCCGAGCAGTAACCACCTTCCTCACTAACCTCAAAAGTCATCAGGGCAGAACTCAAGGCTTTGCGGCAGTCGCTGGCTTCCCTTGCAGACAAAACGTGATTGATTGTGCACACGTGGCCAGAACATTGCAATGTTCACCAACAGAAAAGGGTTCCACTCTATCAATGTACAGCTAGTGGCTGATGATAGGAACATGTGTCGCATCAATGGCACTTTACTCTGAGGGGAATCTTTCTACTTGACAGATTGCTTGATCTCTCTGCCTTGGTGGCCCCATGGGGAAGGTAATGAAATCTGAGACCTGCTTGAACAGGGCATCCATCACTTGCTTAATGTAGAGGTGTACTGCAGATTGAGCTATGTAACTTATGTTACCAGAGGCCACACACAAGCATTCAGTCACATAACATTTTTAAAGCGGTTATTACCTTTAGGGCTACTGACAAAGCTGTAGTCCTGATAAAAGAAGTTCCAGGGCAGGTGCCAACATCATGCAAATCACATTTACTGTGTCTTCAACATTGTCTATAGGGGGAAAAAAACAGATAGGGCCTCCTTGGTCTGTAGACATGAATAGAATGAAAATCAGGTGAGGTATATAAAAGGGCAGGCGATCCACTCTGCCAGATTATCGCCCAGGCAGTGAAGATGACAATCTACCTCATGGTCTTCTCTGTGCTTTTCCATCTCTGGGACCCTGTACTGACACCTTTATATTGGCGGTGTTTCCTGGCGAAGGGAACTGGGCAGAAACTAAGGGAAATTAGAGGGACTTCAAAGCCATAGCCAGCCTCCATCAACTTGCGCAGGGTGAGCTCAAGGTGGACAGCTTCATTCAGTGTCAGAGTGATCAGAGGAAAATAAGTAATTTACATTGCAAGTAATTCCTTCCACATTAACATCCCATTTGAAGGCTTGAGTAGTATTTGTAACATTATCACTATCTGCTGTACAGTGGTTCTTTGACATAAAGGTGCTATAAAGTATGTCAGCCTTGAAATTCCACAGGAGTTCTATTGTAATTACATCTGGACACCTGTAGAACACCCAAAAAAATATGCAGATGGCGGAAAATGGCCTTGTCCACCCTGGGGTTTCACCGTCTCCTGCTGGAGTTAAGCAGGATAGCAATAGAATCCCAATGGAATTTCAGGGTCAATGTACTTCAAATAAGTTACTATTCAAACATAAGCAATGGCAAACATTTAAAGATCACATGGATGAACTTCAGCAATTGTACATCCCTGTCTGGATTAAAAATAAAACGGGGAAGGTGGCTCAACCGTGGCTAACAAGGGAAATTAAGGATCATGTTAAAACCAAGGAAGAGGCATATAAATTGGCTAAAAAAAGTAACAAACCTGAGGACTGGGAGAAATTTAGAATTCAACAGAGGAGGACTAAGGGTTTAATTAAGAGGGGGAAAATAGAATACGAGAGGAAGCTTGCAGGGAACATAAAAACTGACTGCAAAAGTTTCTATAAATATGTGAAGAGAAAAAGATTAGTGAAGACAAACGTAGGTCCCTTGCAGTCGGATTCAGGTGAATTTATAATGGGGAACAAAGAAATGGCAGACCAATTGAACAAATACTTCAGTTCTGTCTTCATGAAGGAAGATACAAATAACCTTCCAAATGTACTAGGGGTCAATGGGTCTAATGAGAAGGAGGAACTGAAGGATATCATTAATAGGCGGGAAATTGTGTTAGGGAAATTGATGGGATTGAAGGCTGATAAATCCCCGGGGCCAGATAGTCTGCATCCCAGAGTACTTAAGGAAATAGCCCTAAAAATAGTGGATGCATCGGTCTATCGACTCTGGATCAGTTCCTATGGACTGGAGAGTAGCTAATGTAACACCACCTTTTAAAAAAGGAGGGAGAGAGAAAACGGGTAATTATAGACCGGTTAGCCTGACATCAGTACTGGGGAAAATGTTGGAATCAATCATTAAGGATGAAATAGCAGCGCATTTGGAAAGCAGTGACAGGATCGGTCCAAGTCAGCATGGATTTATGAAAGGGAAATCATGGTTGACGAATCTTCTAGAATTTTTTGAGGATGTAACTAGCAGAGTGGACAAGGGAGAACCAGTGGATGTGGTGTATTTGGACTTTCAAAAGGCTTTTGACAAGGTTCCGCACAAGAGATTGGTGTGCAAAATTAAAGCGCATCGTACTGAGGATAATATACTGACGTGGATAGAGAACTGGTTGGCAGACAGGAAGCAGAGAGTAGGGATAAACGGTTCCTTTTCAGAATGGCAGGCAGTGGCTAGTGGAGTGCCGCAGGGCTCAATGCTGGGACCCTAGCTCTTTGCAATATACATTAACGATTTAGATGAAGGAATTGAGTGTAATATCTCCAAGTTTGCAGATGACACTAAACTGGGTGGCGGTGTGAGCTGTGAGGAGGACGCTAAGAGTCTGCAGGGTGATTTGGACAGGTTAGGTGAGTGGACAAATGCATGGCAGATGCAGTATAATGTGGATAAATGTGAGGTTATCCATTTTGGGGGCAAAAACACGAAGGCAGAATATTATCTGAATGGTGGCAGATTAGGAAAAGGGGAGGTGCAACGAGGCCTGGGAGTCATAGTTCATCAGTCATTGAAAGTTGGCATGCAGGTACAGCAGGCGGTGAAGAAGGCAAATGGTATGTTGGCCTTCATAGCTAGGGGATTTGAGTACAGGAGCAGGGAGGTCTTACTACAGTTGTACAGGGCCTTAATGAGGCCTCACCTGGAATATTGTGTTCAGTTTTGGTCTCCTAATCTGAGGAAGGACATTCTTGCTATTGAGGGAGTGCAGCGAAGGTTCACCAGACTGATTCCAGGGATGGCTGGACTGTCATATGAGGAGAGACTGGATCAACTGGGCCTTTATTCACTTGAGTTTAGAAGGATGAGAGGGCATCTCATAGAAATGTATAAAATTCTGATGGGGCTGGACAGGTTAGATGCAGGAAGAATGTTCCCGATGTTGGAGAAGTCCAGAACCAGGGGACATAGTCTTAGGATAAGGGGTAGGCCATTTAGGACTGAGATGAGGAGAAACTTCTTCACTCAGAGGATTGTTAACCTGTGGAATTCCCTACCACAGAGATGCCAGCTCATTGGATACATTCAAGAGGGAGTTAGATACGGCCCTTATGGCTAAAGGGATCAGGGGATATGGAGAGAAAACAGGAAAGGGGTACTGAGTGAATGATCAGCCATGATCTTATTGAATGGCGGTGCATGCTCGAAGGGCCGAATGGCCTACTCCTCCACCTATTTTCTATGTTTCTATGTTTCAAACGATTGATGAACTCTTACTAAGCAGCTTTGTGCTCCCCACATTCACCATCCTTTGACCTTAAATTTACATTGATTCAACAACAAGAACAACTTGCATTTATATAACGCCTTTAACATAGTAAAACATTCCAAGATGCTTCACAGGAGTATTATCAAACAAAATTTGACATCATGTCACATAATGAGATATTAGGACATGTGAACAAAAGCTTCGTCAAAGAGGTAGGTTTTAAGGAGCGCCTTAAAGGAGGAGAGAGAGGTATAGAGGCAGAGCTGTTTAGGGAGGGAATTCCAAAGCTTAGCGGCTAGGCAGCTGAAGGCACAGCTGCCAATGGTGGAGTGATGAAAATTGGGGATGTGCAAGAGGCCAGAATTAGAGGAGGTTACAGAGATAGGGAGGTGAGGCAATGGGGGGATTTATAAACCAGGGTGAGAATTTTAAAATAGAGGCTTTGACAGACTGGATGCCACAGCAGGTCAGCGAGCACAGGGGTGATGGGTTTCAAACAAAAGGTTTCTAATATATTCAATTGCATAAAATTCCATTTTATTTTTAAATATTACATTTTGTTCAGTGTTATCCTAATTTTATTTCAGGCTACACAGCATGTACCAAGGACTTGAATTTATTTCAAGTTTTACCAGTTAATTCCAGTAATTACTAACTCAATTTATTTTCAGTCAACATACCCTAATTTGTCTTTAATTAACTAATTAATCCAGGGCATTTCCTGCCAAACATGCCAAGCCCAGGAGGTGTGATAGAAAGATAGCATCAGGGCTATTTATGCCTCACTATCAATCACCTGAATAGTGTATCTAAAACCTTAATTGAAAGACAAGGGAAGTGTGTGATCTATCACTGGTTGTTGTAGTCAAAGATAAGCAATAACTTTAAATTAGTGGCCACTGAAAGCAGCCACGCCGTTGATATGTTAGAGTGCTTGACTCCTCTCCAGTCTTCTTCAAGTCCCAAGATTGCTTACAAATCCAGCTCAATCACCCCTCAGTTACTATTGGTAGCCTGCTGGATGGTCTGCAACAGAGACCCAAGCGGCCCCATCTCAGTGGAAAGGTAGGACTACTAAAGGCATTCTCATGCTGCTTCAGTGCTACCTTCCAGTCACAGTAGAATTATGTTACATAGAATTTTCAGCACAGGAGGAGGCCTTTCAGCTCTGCATGAACCTTCTCCCACCCTACTTCATCGAACTCTATCAGCATATCTTTCTGTTCCTTTCTCCCACGTACTTAGCTTCACCTTAAATAAATCTAACTACTCGCCTCAACTACTTCAGTTCCACATTTTAACCACTCTTCATTGAGGAACCACAATCTATTGCTGATATAATCACTGATAACATTTGGGAAGTGACTGAATTTTAAAGTATTTCAATTAAATTTAATTCAGTTCAGCGGTAATTCTTAATGCAGTATGAACTAGCTTGAATAATACAAAATCCAAACTTAGATCTGACATTTTCTAGTAGCTTTTAACACACTTTTGAATCCCAGAGAGTATTATGTGTTCCAAAAATTTAGTTTTATGTTTATTCGCTCCTGGGTTGTAGGCATCGCTGTCAAGACCAGCATTTATTTAAGGTTCACCAGACTGATTCCCGGGATGGTGGGACTGACATATCAAGAAAGACTGGATCAACTGGGCTTGTATTCACTGGAGTTCAGAAGAATGAGAGGCGATCTCATAGAAACGTTTAAAATTCTGACGGGTTTAGACAGGTTAGATGCAGGAAGAATGTTCCCAATGTTGGGGAAGTCCAGAACCAGGGGTCACAGTCTAAGGATAAGGGGTAAGCCATTTAGGACCGAGATGAGGAGAAACTTCTTCACCCAGAGAGTGGTGAACCTGTGGAATTCTCTACCACAGAAAGTTGTTGAGGCCAATTCACTAAATATATTCAAAAAGGAGTTAGATGTAGTCCTTACTACCAGGGGGATCAAGGGGTATGGCGAGAAAGCAGGAATGGGATACTGAGGTTGCATGTTCAGCCATGAACTCATTGAATGGCGGTGCAGGCTCGAAGGGCCGAATGGCCTACTCCTGCACCTATTTTCTATGTTTCTATGTTATTGCCCATCGTTAATTGCCTTTGAGAAGGTGGTGGTGAGCTGCCTTCTTGAACCGCTGTAGTCCGTGAGGTCAAGGCACTCCCTCAATGCTGTTCGGGAGGGAGATCCAGGATTTTGACCCAGTAACTATGAAGGAACGGTGATATAATTCCAAGTCAGGATGGTATGTAACTTGAAGGGAAACTTGATGATGATGGTGTTCCCATGCGCCTGCTGCCTTTGTCCTTCTAGGTGGTAGAGATTGCAGGTTTGGAGATGCTGTTGAAGAAGCCTTGGCAAGTTGCTGCAGTGCATCTTGTCGAGGGTACGCACTGCAGCCACGGTGCGCTGGTGGTGGAGGGAATGGATGTTTAACACAGTGGATAGGGTGCAAATCAAATGGGCTGCTTTGTCCTGGATGATGTTGAGCTTCTTAAGTGTTGTTCAAGCTGCACTCATCCAGGTAAGTGGAGAGCATTCCATCACACTCCTGACTTGTGCCTTGTGGATGGTGGAAAGGCTTTGGGGAGTCAGGAGAATATCCAGCCTCAGAATACTCAGCCTCTGACCTGCTCTTGTAGCTACAGTATTTATGTGGCTAGTCCAGTTAAGTTTCTGGTCAATGGCGACTCCAGAATGTGAATGGTGGGGGATTTAGCGATGGTTACACTGTTAAATATCAAGGGCAGGTGATTAGACTCTTGCTTGTTGCAGATAGTCATTGCCTGGCATTGTGTGGCACGAAAGTGCTTGCCACTTATCAGCCCAAGCCTGAATGATTTCCAGGTCTTGCTGCATGGACTGCTTCATTTTCTGAGGAGTTTTGAATAGAGCTGAACACTGTGCAATCATCAGCAAACATCCCCACTTCTGACCTTATGATGAAGAGAAGTTTATTGATGAAGCAGCTGAGGATGGTTGGACCTAGGACACTATCACGAGGAACACCTGCAACGATGTCCTGGGGCAGAGATGATTGGCCTCCAACAACCACAACCTTCTTCCTTTGTGCTATGTATAACTCTAGCCAGTGGAGAGTTTTCCACCTGATTCCCATTGACTTCAATTTTACTGGGGCTCCTTGATGCCTTATGCCTTGATGTCAAAGGCAGTCACTCTCACCACACCTCTGGAATTCAGCTCTTTTGTTCATGTTTGGACTAAGGCTGTAATGAGGGCTGGAGCTGAGTGGTCCTGGCAGAACCTGAACCTGTGTGGTTTGGGTTTCTGTTTGAAAAAGCTCCAGTTCTGTACAAAGAGAAAAATTTGGATGAGGTGTGAATTAAAATGGATGTGATTACATTCCATTCACATAGATCCAGACCAAAGTAGAATCTTACACTCCAAGAATGTTTCTATTTTAACACATAAACAACAATAAAATATTTTGAGTGGTACAATGGGAAGAATTTTAACCAGGAGGAGCATGTGGGTTTCAGTGCGGGTTGGGGTTAAATCCAACAAAAATGTGATGACATTGGGAAGCTGGTTCCAACTCACTAACTTCCACGGTGAACTCGGGTGCGTTAGGCTGGTTGCGCATACCTCCCTTGGGTTAGGTGGGTTGCCTATTAACATATGGTAATCACTCAATTGGAGTGATATTCCAACCAACTTTTAACGTCGCATCCACAGGTTTCCCGGGGTTCCTGAAACTCACCATTGAAAGCAAGGCAAGAATACAATGGCAATTGAGGGCTGATTAGAATGCATGGAAATACTGCAATAAATACTCAGTACTCACAGCTGCTTTCTTACCTACTCGTGGGAAAGGATTTGTTCATAGTACTTTTACTGAGAATTTATGGGCCAGATTTTCGAGATGTTTGCGACCGGGTTTTTGCCGCGATTTTGTACCTGTTTGCGGTGGCGCTTCCAGGTACTGCTGGGGAGAGGTGTGCGATGTGCAACGACTCCAATTGCGTTTGCAATCGAGTTTCGGCACTCTCCTAACCCATACGCCGTGCCCAGAACGACAAGTCAAACCTAGCGGTGCAGCCCTGCCAGCAGCGGTAAGTCAGAAAACCTGCAAAAAACGTAAGTTAAAGTTTTTATTTTTTAAATTTTTTTGTAGCAATTACTTAGTTAAGGGTCTTGTAAATGTTTTGCAATGTTTTTTTTTCCCTCCCAAAGCAGTGCAAACGACCCCGGACTAAAGTTGCCGAAACTCGCATTTTGCGCCACGACGAATCGAGGAACGCCTCCCTTACCGATAGACCCCAAAGTCCGAAAGTTCGGCTAAAACCTGTAGCACAGCGAAAACGGTAATTTTCACATATCTTTACCGTTGAAAACCCCCGAAAGTCGAAAATCCGGCCACTGAGGTTTTCTGAATCACATCAGACAGAACAGATGGCGCCTTGGCTGCCTTTGATTGGACCTCGGAGGAGGAGCACTATGACCAGCACCAGCAGCAGCCTGCTGTTGAGAAATCTGCAGCTGGACAGCTTCAGGAGGCTCAGGTTGTTGCATCAGGTGAAGACCTGCTCCCTGCTGGACTTGGTGGCCATGCATTACCAGTGGCTGTGAAAGTGATCAACGCCCCAACTTTGTTGCTTCTGGATCATTTCATGGCGTCGCTGGAGACATATCCAGCATCTCCCAGTCGGCGGCCCACAAATGCATAAGACAGGTGTATGATGGCTTGTTTGCCAGGGCCGGCAATTCTGTCAATTTTGGCTGCAATGTCACCAGTCAGAATGAATGGGTATTCGGGTTTGCATCTCCAACTGGCTTCCCACAAGTTCAGGGCATCATTGACTGCACCCACTAAGTTATGAGAGGAACATGGGTCGATTCACCTTCATAGAAGCGAAGCTTGAATGTAAACAAAGTGAACATAGAAATTATTTTGTACATTATAGGCCCCGATAATAACTCGGAGGTGCGTTGGGAGCACGAAGATCCAATATCGCATGGGAAACCCAGAAGTAAGTTAAGCGCGTCTGTCAGTGGCATTTTAATGCAGCCACCTCATTACCTCATTTTACTCCGGGTTTGGCGTAGATTGTGTGGCAGCGGATGTGATGGGGACCTGCATGATGTCATCACAACTCCAGTATTTAAAGAGCCAACCCAAAGATAGAATTTGGATGAGTTGGGAGTTGGAAGCAAGAGAAGACGAGCTATGAGAATGGATTCAGGACAGTCAAAGGCTGCACCCCACTTCAATGATGCCTCCTTGATGTATTGTTGGGGGCAGTGAGGAGCCGGAGAGAGATATCTTTAACCGGCAATGGAAGGAAGAAACCTACTGCTGCTACAAAGAAGGCATAATTGGAAGTAGTGGAGGAGGTCAGCAGCAGGCATTGTGCCACTCTCCAGGATTCAGCGCAGGAAGCACTTTAACGACCTTAACAGGTCAGGAAAAATGAGTACAACACACATTCTCCTACATCTGCCCTATCAAGCTTACTCTATCACATCACTCTTCACACCTCTAAAATTCCAGAGAGACCCTGGTTCCAAATGATTCAAAGTTAGGGACTTTGCAAAGCAAGCGCACCCTCATTCCACATTCCACTTCCTCACATCTCAATCTATCCATCCACCACTGCCACTCACCCTCATCCTTATGCAACTACATGCCTCTCCATGATAGGCACCCTCACCAAATGCGTTCCATTCATCGGGTGAACACTTGCCAAAACAGTCACTCATAGGTCTGCTCTTTCTCCCGTTGTAGAAGAAGAGAGCACAAAACACAAGGGAGAGGGAGAGGACCAGAGGTGGGAATTCACAGATCACACAGTTGACAACTGCAGAGGAGGAAGCGCTGGAGATCAATGGATTCTCGGCATCCCTGTCCGTAGGAGATGGGGAAATAGGTATCCCACAGCCACATAACCAAATGTTATGCACACACATATCATACAACACTCTATCATGTTGACTTGATTTCAGCAGGGAGTGAAGTGTGATCATCTTCATAATAGTAAGTTGCAACAGTCTTACCATGCCAGTACTAATTCATGTCATTTATCTTCGATAGGGCCTCATGCATGCAGCAGGAGTTCATGGACATCTTGGACATCTCAGGAGCACATTGGTTCTGAAGGTGCACTGTGACAGGACTCATGCTTACCATGCATCAGTTCTGATATTCGCACTCCGGTGGGACCAGTTGGACAAATATTGGCTTTTCACCTGGTGACTCTTCTCAAGTGTGCAAGAGAAGTTGATGGTGGCAGACACAGCTGTGGAGAGTCTGCGTTGGAAGGTGCATCCCTCTCTAAGCTCTGCTCAGCTGGAAAAAGATGCTGTACCCGAGGGAGCTGTCGATGAATAGGATAACCATCGAAGAGCAGCAGAGAATGTGTGATGTACTGACAGGTCTTCCAAACATCATCATCATAGGCAGTCCCTTGGAATCGAGGAAGACTTGCTTTTTGTCTTAGAATGAGCCCTTAGGTGGCTGAACAGTCCAATACAGGAATTACAATCCCTGTCACAGGTGGGACAGGCAGTCGTTGAGGATAAGGGAGGGTGGAACAGGTTTGCCGCACATTCTTTCCGCTGCCTGCGCTTGTTTTCTGCATGCTCTCGGTGATGAGACTCGAGGCGCTCAGCACCCTCCCGGATGCACTTCCTCCACTTTGAGCGGTCTTTGGCCAGGGAATCCCAGGTGTCGGTGGGGATATTTCACTTTATCAGGGAGGCTTTGTAGGTGTCCTTGTAACGTTTCCTCTGTCTACCTTTGACTCGTTTGCCATGAAGGAGTTCTGAGTAGAGCGCTTGCTTTGGAAGTCTCGTGTCTGGCATGCTGACAATATGGCCTGCCCATTGGAGCTGATCAAGTGTGGTCAGTGCTTCAACGCTGGGGATGTTAGCCTGGTCGAGGACGCTAATGTTGGTGCGTCTGTCCTCCCAGGGGAATTGTAGGCATCGTTGGTGGTATTTCTCCAGCGACTTGAGGTGTCTGCTGTACATGGTCCATGTCTCTGAGCCATACAGGAGGACGGGTATTACTACAGCCCTGTAGACCATGAGCTTGGTGGTAGATTTGAGGGCCTGGTCTTCAAACACTCTTTTCCTCAGGTGGTCAAAGGCTGCGCTGGCGCACTGGAGGCTGTGTTGAATCTCCTCTGCTTATGTTGATAAGAGGCTCCCGAGGTATGGGAAATGGTCCATGTTGTCCAGGGCCGCGCCGTGGATCTTGATGACTGGGGACAGTGCTGTGCAGCGAGAACAGGCTGGTGGAGAACTTTTGTCTTACAGATGTTTAGCGTAAGGCCCATGCTTTCTTGCGTCTCAGTAAATACGTCGACTATGTCCTGGAATTCAGCCTTTGAACGTGCACAGACACAGGCATCGTCCGCGTACTATAGCTCGACTACAGAGATTGGGGTGGTCTTGGACCTAGCCTGGAGATGGCGAAGGTTGAACAGCTTCCCACTGGTTCTGTAGTTTAGTTCCACTCCAGCGGGAGCTTGTTGACTATGAGTTGGAGCATGGCAACGAGGAAGATTGAGAAGAGGGTTGGGGCGATGCCGCAGCCCTGTTTGACCCCGGTCCGAACATGGATTGCGTTTGTAATAGATCCGTTGGTAAGGATCACGGTTTGTACGTCGTCGTGGAGCAGGCGGAGGATGTTGACGAACCTTTGGGGGCATCCGAAACGGAGGAGGACGCTCCATAGGCCCTCGCGGTTGACAGTGTCAAAGGCCTTTGTAAGGTCGAAGAAGGCCATGTATAAGGGCTGGCGCTGTTCCCTGCATTTGTCCGGCAGCTATCGCGCTGCAAAAATCATGTCTTTTGTGCCCCGTCGGGGACAAAATCTGCACTGCGACTCCGGGAGGAGCTCCTCGGCCACAGGGAGAAGACGGTTGAGGAGGACTCTAGCGACAACTTTCCCAGTGGCTGATAGCAGGGAGACTCCTCTGTAGTTGCTGCAGTCGGACTTGTCCTCTTTTATATAGATGGTCACTGTTACGCTCATAATAAAGTGATGCAACTGAGTAGTGTATGCAATGAGTAAGTGTGACCTTAGCTCCTTTAATTAAACTCCAGAATGTTGGTACAGCATGGGAGGCCTGCTTATATACAGTGCTCCCAAGGGATGCTGGGATCCCTTGGGACTCTAACAGGTAGGTCCTCTGGTGGTGGTATGATACAGGTTATCAAGGTTACATACATAACATCACTCCCTCCCAAAGTCAATAGTACACTTATTTACAGAGTGAGACGATCTGGGGCTTTTCGCTCCCTTGCCGATCGTCTCGGTACAAATGCAGGTGTGGGTGAGTTGATTCGTTCTTCGCTGGGCTGCTGGGCGGCTGGCCTTGCCGGGCTGCTGGGGATGGTGAGTTCAGCTTCGTGGTCAACCGTGATGTCGGTTGCCGCTTGTGTGTGAGTTGGAGGGTCGAAGTTGGTGGTGTCCTCTTCGGGTTGCTCGTGGCTGTTTGTGAATCGCAATTTGGTTTGGTCCAAATGCTTTCTGCAAGTTAGTCCATTGGCCAGTCTGACCTGAAACACCCTACTCCCTTCTTTGGCTATGACAGTGCCAGCAAGCCATTTGGGACCATGTCCATAGTTGAGTACAAATACCGAGTCATTGACTTCAATATCGCGTGACAAGTTTGCGCGATCATGGTACATGCTTTGTTGATGCCGCCTGCCCTCGACGTGATCATGGAGATCAGGGTGGACAAGAAAGAGCCTTGTTTTGAGCGCCCTTTTCATGAGCAGCTCGGCTGGGGGAACTTCAGTGAGCGAGTGGGGTCTGGTGCGGTAGCTGAACAGGACTCGGGACAGGCGGGTCTGCAGGGAGCCTTCCAACATGCATTTCAAGCTTTGCTTGATGGTTTGGGCTGCCAGTTCTGCCTGGCTGTTGGATGCGGGCTTGAACGGGGCAGATGTGACGTGCTTGATCCCATTGCGGATCATGAATTCCTTGAATTCAGCACTGGTGAAACACGGCCCATTGTTTCTGACAAGGACACCAGGCAGGCCGTGTGTGGCAAACATGACTTGTAGGCTTTCGATGGTGGCAGTAGACGTGCTTGCAGACATTATTACACACTTTTTACATTTTTACATTTTGAATAAGCATCCACAACAACCAAAAACACTTTGCCTAGGAATGGGGCCGCAAAGTCTACGTGGATCCTAGACCACGGTTTGGAGGGCCATGACCACAAACTTAGCGGTGCCTCTCTGGATGCATTGCTCAGTTGAAAGCAAGTGTTGCATTGGCGCACAAATGACTCTAAGTCTGAGTCAATGTCAGGCCACCACACATGGGATCTGGCAATAGCTTTCATCATTACTATGCCTGGATGGGTACTGTGTAGATCACATATGAACATTTCCCTGCCTTTCTTAGGCAAAACCACGTAATTACCCCACAAAAGACAGTCCGCCTGTATGGACATTTCGTCTTTGTGCTGCTGGAACGGCTTGATCTCTTCATGCATCTCCACTGGGACAGTGGACCAGCTCCCATGGAGGACACAGTTTTTTTACCAGAGACAGTAAAGGATCCTGGCTGGTCCAGATCCTGATCTGGCGGACCGTAATGGATGACTTTTCGTTTTTGAATGCATCCATCATCAAGAGCAAGTCTGCAGGCTGTGCCATTTCCACCCCGGTGATGGGCAATGGTAGCTGACTGAGACCATCAGCGCAGTTCTCTGTGCCTGGTCTGTGGCAGATTACATAGTTGTATGCAGACAGCATGAGCACCCATCTTTGGATGCGGGCAGAGGCATTGGTGTTAATCCCTTTGCTCTCTGAGAATAGCGATATGAGCGGCTTGTCGTCAGTTTCTCGATCAAACTTGAGACCAAGCAGATACTGGTGCATTTTTTTCACCCTGTAAACGCATGCCAGAGCTTTTTCAATCATGCTGTAAGCCCTTTGGCCTTGGACAAACTCCTGGATGCATAGGCGACCGGTTGCAATGTTCCCGATTCATTAGCCTGCTGTAACACACACCTGACCCCGTATGTTGACGCATCGCAAGCTAGCACTAATCGTTTACATGGGTTATACAGAACAAGCAGTTTGTTGGAACATAACAGATTTCTGGCTTTCTCAAAAGCAGCCTCTTGTGATTTCCCCAATATCCAGTCGTCTCCCTTGCACAGTAACAACGCATGTAGGGGTTCCAGCAAGGTGTTTAACCCGTGTAGGAAATTACCAAAATAGTTGAGGAGTCCCAGGAACGACCACAGCTCCGTCACGTTCTGTGGTCTCGGCGCGTTCTTGATGGCCTCCTTCTTGATGTCGGTGGGTCTGATGCCATCTGCCGTGATTCTTCTCCCTAAGAACTCGACCTCTGGCGCCAGGAAAACACACTTCGAGCATTTCAACCTGAGTCCCACGCGATCTAGCCGACTTAGAACCTCTTCCAGGTTCTTCAAGTGTTCGATGGTGTCCCGACCTGTGACCAGTATGTCGTCCTGGAAAACCATGCTGCGCGGAACTAACTTTAACAGGCTCTCCATGTTCCGTTGGAATATTGCTACGGCCGATCGAATCCCAAATAGGCATCGATTGTAGATGAACAGACCTTTGTGCGTGTTGATGCAGGTGAGGCCTTTCGAGAATTCCTCCAGCTCCTGCGTCATGTAGGCCGAGGTCAGGTCCAACTTGGTGAACATCTTTCCTCCAGCCAGGATCGCAAATTGGTTGTCTGCCTTGGATAGCGGGTATTGGTCCTGTAGCGAAAAACAGTTAATTGTTACTTTATAGTCCCCACAAATTCTGGCCGTGCCGTCATCTTTGAGAACCGGAACAATCGGACTGGCCCACTCGTTGAACCCCACCGGCGTGATGATGCCTTCTTGTTGCAGCCTGTCCAGCTCAATTTCCACTTTCTCTCACATCATACATGTCACTGCCCTTGCCTTGTAGTGGATGGGCCATGTACCGGGAACCAAGTGGATCTGCACCTTTCGCCCCCAAGAAACTTCCGATGCCTGGCTCAAACAACAATGGGAACCTGCTCAGAACCTGGGCACATGAGGCGTCGTCGACAGACGAAAGCACTCGAATGTCATCCCAGTTCCAGCGGATTTTTCCCAGCCAGCTTCTGCCGAACAGTATGGGGCCATATCCTGGCACAATCCATAGTGGGAGTTCATGCACTGCTCCATCATAGGAGACTTTTACTTCTGCGCTGCCAATAACAGGGATCAGCTCTTTGGTGTAAGTTCTTAGCTTGGTCTGAATGGGGCTAAGCTTGGGCCTGTGTGCCTTGTTGCACCACAGCCTGTCAAAGGCCTTTTTGCTCATGATAGACTGACTCGCACCCGTGTCCAGTTCCATGGATACTGGAATTTCGTTCAGTTCAACTTTTAACATAATCGGTGTACATTTCATGGTGAAGGTGTGTACCCCATACACTTTTGCCTCCTCAGTTCGAGTCTCCAGTTCAGCCTGATCCACCATGGATCGATCTTCCTCTGCAACCTGGTGGTTTGCAGGGTTTGCAGCTCGTCTGCACACTCGCTGGAGGTTTCCCATTGTTCCACAGCCTTTGCACGCATAGTGTTTTAAGCGGCATTGATGGGTTCGATGATCACCTCCGCAGCGCCAACAAGGTGTTAACTGCCTCGCATTAACGATTGATGGCGGACTCTGATTCATCTGAGATTGTGCAGCTGCCGGTGTGTATGTTCTGCCATATGCATTCCTCCCTGAAAACGACATTACTTTATGTACAGTACTTGCCGAAACCTCCTTATGCTGCGAAATTTGTTTGGTGTTATCGCTGGTGGACATAAATTCTTGGGCTATCGTTATGGCTTTGATTAGATTCGGTGTTTCAACAATCAATAGTTTGTGAAAGATAACCTCATGGCCAATGCCGAGCACAAAAAAGTCTCTTCACATTTGCTCAAGGAATCTATCGAATTTGCAATGTCCTGCAAGGTGCCTTAGTTTGACGACGTAGCTCGCCACTTCCTGGCCTTCAGACCGTTGACATGTGTAGAACCGATATCTTGCCATCAGAATGCTTTCCTTCGGATTTAGGAGCTCCCGGACCAGCATAAACAGTTCTTCATAGGATCTGGTTGTTGGTTTCACCGGAGCTAGAAGATTCTTCATGAGGCCATAGGTTGTTGCCCCACAGACGGTAAGGAGGATTGCCCTTCGTTTGGCAGCGTTCTCATCCCCTTCCAGCTCGTTGGCCATGAAGTATTGGTCGAGTCGCTCCACGAAGGCCTCCCAATCATCCCCTTCTGAAAATTTCTCAAGGATACCAACAGTTCTTTGCATTTTCGCGTGGTTGTACATTATCTCGTCGCCAATTGTTATACTCATAATAAAGTGATACAACTGAGTACTGTATGCAATGAGTAAGTGTGACCTTAGCTCTGTTAATTAAACTCCAGAGTGTTGGTACAGCATGAGAGACCTGCTTATATACAGTGCTCCCAAGGGATGCTGGGATCCCTTGGGACTCCAACAGATAGGCCCTCTGGTGGTGGTATGATACAGGTTGCCAAGGGTTACATACATAACAGTCATGATCACTGCATCTCTGAGATCTCCCTGCATGCTCTCCTCTCTCCAGATGAGAGAGATGAGGTCATGTATCTGCGCCAATAGTGCCTCTCTGCCATACTTTAGCACCCCAGCAGGAATTCCAAACGCTTCCGTAGCCTTGTTGTTTTTGAGCTGTTTTATGGCTTTTCCTATCTCGTGCAGCGTTGGGGTTTCGCTGAGGTGGTGGCGGGTCGCATGCCACAGGATGGAGTCGAGAACACACGAGTCAAAGGCAGAGGCTCGGTTGAGGAGATCTTTGAAGTGTTGCGTACAGCGGGCCCTGACTGCCTCGGTGTCCTTGATGAGTGTTTCCCCGTTCTTGGCCAGCAGTGGGGTGGGGCCTTGGGAGTTTGGACTGTAGGTGACCTTGACTGTGATGAAGAATCCTCGCACATCATGGCTGTCGGCCAGCTGCTGTATCTCCTGTGCTTTCTCCATCCACCACCTGTTCTTTAGGTATCGGGTTTTTTGTTGGAACTCAGACTTGAGCCGCCTGTAATGTTGCTTTGCTGCTTCCGAGTTGGGTTGTTGCTTAAAGCTCAGAAATGCTCTGCGTTTGCGATCTATTAGTTCTTGGATCTCCTGATCATTCTCAAACCAGTCCTGGTGTTTTCTGGTTAAGTGACCAAACGTTTCTTCACAGGCACTGGTTATGGAGGCCTATAGGGCAGACCAAGCGCTGTGGAATTCTGCATCTCAGGGTCATCAAGGCATGCCAGATTAGCTGTGAGACGCTGTGAGGCGATGAATAGGATAATCATTGAGGAGCAGCAGAGAATGTGTGATGTACTGACAAGTCTTCCAAGCACATTGACTATGATTATAGAGGAATGGAGGAGTTCACCTGAAGCATGAGTGGGTGGAATCATAGAATCATAGAAATTTATGGCATGGAAGGAGGCCTTTTCGGCCCATCGTGTCCGTGCCGGCCGACAATCAACTATCTAGCCTAATCCCACTTTCCAGCTCTTGGTCCGTAGCCCTGCAGGTTACAGCACGTCAAGTGCACATCCAAGCACCCCTTAAATGTGGTGAGGGTTTCTGCCTCTACCACCCTTTCAGGCAATGAGTTCCAGACCCCCACTATCCTCTGGGTGAAGAAATTTCTCCCCATATCTCCTCTGAACCTCTAACCAATTACTTTAAATTTATGCCCCCTGGTTGTTGATCCCTCTGCCAAGGGAACAGGTCCTTCCTATCCACTCTATCTAGGCCCCTCATAATTTTAGACACCTCAATAAAGTCACCTCAATAACAGCCTCCTCTGTTCCAAGGAAAACAAACTCAGCCTATTCAATCTTTCCTCATAGCTAAAATTTTCTAGACCAGGCAACATCCTCGTAAATCTCCTCTACCCTCTCTAGTGCAATCACATCTTTCCTGTAATGAGGTGACCAGAACTGCATGCAGTACTCTAGCTGTGGCCTTACTAGTGTTTTACAGAGTTGAAGCATAACCTCCCTGCTCTTGTATTCTATGCCTCGACTATTAAAGGCAAGTATTCCATATGCCTTCTTAACCACCTTATCTACCTGGCCTGCTACCGTCAGGGATCTGTGGACCTGCACTCCAAGGTCCCTTTATTCCTCTAAGCTTATCAGTATCCTACCATTTAATGTGTATTCCCTTGCCTTGTTAACCCTCCCCAAATGTAATATCTCACACTTCTCCAGATTGAATTCCATTTGCCACTGTTCTACCCACCTAACCAGTTCATTGATATCCTCCTGCAGTCTGCAGCTTTCTTCTTCATTATCAACCACACAGCCTATTTTTGTATCATCTGCAAACTTCTTAATTATACCCCCTACATTCAAGTCCAAATCATTGATATATATCATAAAAAGCAAGGGGTCTAGTACTGATCCCTGCGGAACCCCACTGGAAACATCCTTTCCGTCACAAAAACACACATCAACTATTACTCTTTGCTTCCTGGCTCTGAGCCAATTTTGGATCCAACTTTGCTTTGCCCTGGATCCCATGGGCTTTTACTTTCGTAACCAGTCTGCCGTGTGGGACCTTATCAAAAGCCTTACTAAAATCCATATACACCACATCAAATGCACTACCCTCATCAAACCTCCATGTTACCTCTTCAAAAAATTCAATCAAGTTAGTCAGACACAATCTTCCCTTAACAAATCCATGCTGGCTGTCCTTGATTATTCTGTGTTTTTCTAAAAGAAGATTTATCCTGTCCCTCAGAAATTTTTCCAATAATCTTCCCACTGAGTTTAAGCTAACTGGCCTGTAATTATTGGTCTATCACTTTCTTCCTTTTTAAACAACGGTACAACATTAACAGTCCTCCAATCCTCTGGCAACATACCTGTAGCCAGAGAGGATTAGAAAATGATCGTCACAGCCTCTGCTATTTCCTCCTTTGCTTATCTTAGGGATACATTTCAGCCAGGCCAGGGAATTTATCCACTTTCAAAGCTGCTAAGCCCCTTTATATTTCCTCTCTCACTAAGTTTATTTCTTCTAATATTTCACAGTTGACATTGCAGGGCATTGCAATGAAATCTTCTTGCATGGATAGCTGGCCAGCTCTGTGGAACATCAAACTTGGCAATCAAATAGGTCCATGCAGGTCTTGACCAACATGTCTTGCGCCTTAAAAAGGATGACAGACATATTATCACTGATCTGTACCAAGCCGCTCTCCAGCAAAGTGGTTGCAGTGAAGTGCAGCTGGGCCAAGAGAGGGATGATGGTGAAAGGTGGCACGGAAGTGGGGACTCCACTCAAAGCGCTTCTACTTCTCACCCATTGCTCCACTCCCCCTCCACAGGTGCAGTTAGGGCAATCATTGGTGGGGCCCACACAGGCTCCAAATCCCAGAATTTGTCAGGCAAGGGCATCTCAGCTGTCAAAGCAGGGATCTGAGCAGCTTCCCTTTACCTCTGCTGAAGCTACATAGGTTGTACTACATAGGAGCAGTAGAAAAATCATAGAATCATAGAAATTTACAGCATGGAAGGAGGCTATTTCGGCCTATCGTGTCCGTGCCGGAAAAGAAAGAGTAAAGCTTTTTAATTGCACAAGTGTATGCACATGGGTTTATGAGGAAATGTTATATTGTGAAGTTTCTGTTCTTCAGAAGAATCACATTAGGTAACTGCCATGGCTCAGTTGGTAGCACTCTCACCTCTGAGTCAGAAGGTTGTGAGTTCATAGTCCCACTGCAGAGACTTGAACACAAAAATCTAGACTGACACTCCAGTGCAGTGCTGAGGTATGAGGGATGATGGGCTAGTATCTCCACTTTTTTTGCATGCTTAACGCCTACTTGCCCATTTTACTGCTGAAATTATGTATAATGCCCATATATTGACCATTTGGGCACAAAATGGAAACTGACAGGCATTTTTAGGAAACATCACTGAGTGTTACTTTCCCCACGCTGGAAAAAAATACTGCCGCCCGCCCACTTTTTTGGGTGGAATCAGCAGAATGGGCAAAATTAGCACCCATAGTATTTCCGCACTGATTTAACGCCACGTTTCAACAATACCGCCCGTCCACTGTTTTTTGTCGTCAAGAGCATATTTACCAAAACTAGCGGCCATGAGATCGCCCAGCGTCACTTTCACTACCTCGCACACATATCGCCCACAATATCGCTCGCCCAAAAAAACGCCCAGAAAAAATGGAACTAACCGGAACTAATCACAGCATTATGGATTACATCACATGTTGCGTCCTTTAAAAGGCTGCTGTGCTTCAACCTCGGCAGAGTTTGGATGTACTCTGCAGGTCGTTGGAGTTGATGTGAACATCTGTAAAAACATCTTGACCCTACTGTGACCGATTGGAATTGCGTAGGTGTCTTCGTCGGGACATTCGTCACAAACAAGGAATCAGTGGAAAACAGAGAGCGACTGCAATGGGACCTGTCCTTTCTCACCCTCTCTTGGTGACCAATTACATGCAGCAGACTCGAGATCGCAGGAAGTACGTTCCACAGCATTATGTGCCCAATTTAAGACATGACAGACTGATGAGGAGGACCAGACATTACACCCCCCACAAGTACAAGGAGAAGTATTCTTACCTCGACTTGCCCGACACCACCTGCCTTCGGAGACTGCGCTTTCATAAATAGGTTATCACTGAGGTATGCCAGCTGATAAAGGCAGATCTGTAGCCTGACAGCACCATCAGTACTGCACTGTCCGTCGAGGTCAAAGTCACCGTGGCACTGTCATTCTACGCCTTGAGTTCTTTTCAGGCCACAGCTGGAGACATTTGCGGACTTTCTCAGCATGCCACACATTAGACAGGTCACTGAAATCCTGTATGCAGAAGGGACTTGATCAGCTTCCCTATGACCAGGGAGGCACAGATTGAGAGGACTCTAGGATTCTCCAGAATTGCAAACTTCCCCAAGGTGCAGGGAGCAATAGACTGTATGCACATCGCGATGCGGGCACCTTTTTCAGGATGCAGAGGTTTTCAGGAACCGCAAGGCCATTCCACTCCCTGAATGCCCAACTGGTTGTTGACCACCAGCAAATTATACTGGCAGTGAATGATCACTTTCCGGGCAGTGTCCATGATGCTCACATCCTGCGTGAGAGCACTGTATTTGACTGTTTAACAATCAGCCACAAGGTCAATGCTGGATGCTTGGTGACAAAGGATATCGCCTCGCCACCTGGCTGATGACTCCCCTGTGTGATACCCATACTGAAGCAGAGAGGCGATACAATGAGAGCTACAGAGCAACTCGCAATATCGTGGATAAAACCATTGGGAGTGCTGAAACAGCGCTTAAATGACTGGACCACTCAGGAGGCAAGCTCCAATATCACCCTGAGCAGGTAGCTCAATTCGTGGTGGTGTGCTCCATGCTGCACAACTTGGCTATTTGGAGGGGACAAGAATTGCCTGATGAGTCTGACAGTCCACCTCACCAGAGAGAGGAAGAGGAGGACGAGGAGGCGGACGCTGACATCGGCCCAGACAATCAGGCTGATGCTGAAGCCATGCCCCCGCCCCTCTGTAGACCGCATGAAAGGGCCCATGGTGGCATGATAGCTGCAAGAGCCTTACGTCAGGAGCTCATCAATGATCGCAATTAAAGAATGTTGGTGTTATTTACAAGGCTGACATACTGCTGGGTGTGCAGGTGATACATCAATGGTGGGCATCACCTTGGTGACAGTTAAAGTTCAAGTTGATTGAAGTTAAGTGTAATTATAGCCTTTGCTATTAAGGAATCACCAGCTTGTAATGGTATAGCTATCTGAGCCAATGCGCTACAAGGTTTTGTAAAATAAAAAACATTTAAACCGAACATTATTCTGAAATCATCAGTATTCTTGTACAAACCAACCCCCCTCCACCCCCACTTCTCCTCCCCACCTCTACCTCTTCCCCTGCCCCTCCTGACTCCAAGCCATCTGGCCAAGGAGCTCCTCAGGCGAAGCTTCATTGGGGGGGAGGGGATGACGGCCAAAACGCTGCTTGGACGGATATAAACCTTGCTGCTGTGCAATCTTGTGCACCACAGCTATTCTGGACACCCTGGCTGGTACAGACTAAAGTTGTCTCCAGATCTGTCTGGTACTAAAAGCGCATCTTTAGCATGCCGATGGCTTGTTTGATCACACATCTGTTGATCATGTGGCATTCATGGTAGCACCATTTATCTTCATTTGTCGGGTTGCTGATGGGTGTTATCAGCCAAGTTTGAAGTGGGGTATCCCTTGGGCTAGACTTTCCACTTAGCTGGCTAGCGTCCAAAAAATGGGCGATGTTCCAGCCTTGGCGATAGAAACATAGATAGAAACATAGAAAATAGGTGCAGGAGTAGGCCATTCGGCCCTTCTAGCCTGCACCGCCATTCAATGAGTTCATGGCTGAACATACAACTTCAGTACCCCATTCCTGCTTTCTCACCATACCCTTTGATTTCCCCGAGTAGTAAGGACTTCATCTAACTCCTTTTTGAATATATTTAGTGAATTGGCTTCAACAACTTTCTGTGGTAGAGAATTCCACAGGTTTACCACTCTCTGGGTGAAGAAATTCCTCCTCATCTCGGTCCTAAATGGCTTCCCCCTTATCCTCAGACTGTGTCCCCTGGTTCTGGACTTCCCCAACATTGGGAACATTCTTCCTGCATCTAACCTGTCTAACCCCGTCAGAATTTTAAACGTTTCTATGAGGTCCCCTCTCATTCTTCTGAACTCCAGTGAATACAAGCCCAGTTGATCCAGTCTTTCTTGATAGGTCAGTCCCGCCATCCCGGGAATCAGTCTGGTGAACCTTCGCTGCACTCCCTCAATAGCAAGAATGTCCTTCCTCGGGTTAGGAGACCAAAACTGTACACAATACTCCAGGTGTGGCCTCACCAAGGCCCTGTACAATTGTAGCAACACCTCCCTGCCCTTGTACTCAAATCCCCTCGCTATGAAGGCCAACATGCCATTTGCTTTCTTAACCGCCTGCTGTACCTGCATGCCAACCTTCAATGACTGATGTACCATGACACCCAGGTCTCTTTGCACCTCCCCTTTTCCTAATCTGTCACCATTCAGATAATAGTCTGTCTCTCTGTTTTTACCACCAAAGTGGATAACCTCACATTTATCCACATTATACTTCATCTGCCATGCATTTGCCCACTCACCTAACCTATCCAAGTCGCTCTGCAGCCTCATAGAATCCTCCTTGCAGCTCACACTGCCACCCAACTTAGTGTCATCCGCAAATTTGGAGATACTACATTTAATCCCCTCGTCTAAATCATTAATGTACAGTGTAAACAGCTGGGGCCCCAGCACAGAACCTTGCGGTACCCCACTAGTCACTGCCTGCCATTCTGAAAAGTCCCCATTTACTCCTACTCTTTGTTTCCTGTCTGACAACCAGTTCTCAATCCATGTCAGCACACTACCCCCAATCCCATGTGCTTTAACTTTGCACATTAATCTCTTGTGTGGGACCTTGTCGAAAGCCTTCTGAAAGTCCAAATATACCACATCAACTGGTTCTCCCTTGTCCACTCTACTGGAAACATCCTCAAAAAATTCCAGAAGATTTGTCAAGCATGATTTCCCTTTCACAAATCCATGCTGACTTGGACCTATCATATTACCTCTTTCCAAATGCACTGCTATGACATCCTTAATAATTGATTCCATCATTTTACCCACTACCGATGTCAGGCTGACCGGTCTGTAATTCCCTGTTTTCTCTCTCCCTCCTTTTTTAAAAAGTGGGGTTACATTGGCTACCCTCCACTCCATAGGAACTGATCCAGAGTCAATGGAATGTTGGAAAATGACTGTCAATGCATCCACTATTTCCAAGGCCACCTCCTTAAGTACTCTGGGATGCAGTCCATCAGGCCCTGGGGATTTATCGGCCTTCAATCCCATCAATTTCCCCAACACAATTTCCCGACTAATAAGGATTTCCCTCAGTTCCTCCTCCTTACTAGACCCTCCGACCCCTTTTATATCCGGAAGGTTGTTTGTGTCCTCCTCAGTGAATACCGAACCAAAGTACTTGTTCAATTGGTCCGCCATTTCTTTGTTCCCCATTATGACTTCCCCTGATTCTGACTGCAGGGGACCTACGTTTGTCTTTACTAACCTTTTTCTCTTTACATATCTATAGAAACTTTTGCAATCCGTCTTAATGTTCCCTGCAAGCTTCTTCTCGTACTCCATTTTCCCTGCCCTAATCAAACCCTTTGTCCTCCTCTGCTGAGTTCTAAATTTCTCCCAGTCCCCGGGTTCTCTGCTATTTCTGGCCAATTTGTATGCCACTTCCTTGGCTTTAATGCTATCCCTGATTTCCCTTGATAGCCACGGTTGAGCCACCTTCCCTTTTTTATTTTTACGACAGACAGGAATGTACAATTGTTGTAGTTCATCCATGCGGTCTCTAAATGTCTGCCATTGCCCATCCACAGTCAACCCCTTCAGTATCATTCGCCAATCTATCTTAGCCAATTCACGCCTCATACCTTCAAAGTTACCCTTCTTTAAGTTCTGGACCATGGTCTCTGAATTAACAGTTTCATTCTCCATCCTAATGCAGAATTCCACCATATTATGGTCACTCTTCCCCAAGGGGCCTCGCACAACGAGATTGCTAATTAATCCTCTCTCATTACACAACACCCAGTCTAAGATGGCCTCCCCCCTAGTTGGTTCCTCGACATATTGGTCTAAAAAACCATCCCTTATGCACTCCAGGAAATCCTCCTGTACCGTATTGCTTCCAGTTTGGTTAACCCAATCTATGTGCATATTAAAGTCACCCATTATAACTGCTGCACCTTTATTGCACGCACCCCTAATTTCCTGTTTGATGCCCTCCCCAACATCACTACTACTGTTTGGAGGTCTGTACACAACTCCCACTAACGTTTTTTGTCCTTTGGTATTCTGCAGCTCTACCCATATAGATTCCACATCATCCAAGCTAATGTCCTTCCGAACTATTGCCTTAATTTGCTCCTTAACCAGCAATGTGGCAGCCTTCATGATCGTTGGAACATCGCCCATTTTTAGGATCGCGACTTTCGGCTCAACGATAGCCCAGCGATGTGAAATGGACCCAGCGATAGTCCAGTGATGCAAAATGAGCCCAGTGATAGCTCAGCGATGTGGAAGGTAAAGCTTCCCTAGCAACGGCCTTCTGCGCATGCATTTTTTTTTGGTAAACAGGTTTTCCTGCGTTTCGGGAGGTCAGGGATCATCCACACATGTGCAGAAGGGAGGGAGAGAGAGAGAGAGAGAGAGAGAGAGAGAGAGAGGATAGAGAGAGAGGAGGAAAGCAGAGTGAGAGAAAGAGATAGGAAAGCAGAGTGAGAGAAAGAGGTAGGAAAGCAGAGTGAGAGAAAGAGATATACAAAAGAGATAAAAAGAGAAAATATCATCATCAGACAGTGATGTGGAGGGGGGGGGGGGGAAGGCAGAGGGCAAAGCCCTTTTCGGGCGAGGCTAACGAGGCCCTCATCCAGGAAGTGCACTCTCAGTAGGTCCAATTAACCCGGGATGGGTGTGGGAAACCTCCACCGTGGGTCTACAGAAAGATTTGGGCCGAGATTGTGGATGTTGTCTCCTCGGCGTCCCATGAGGCATGGGGGTCCGATCAATGCCGGAAGCGCTGGAACAGCCTGGTTGCTTTGGCAAGAGTAAGTATAGATTTTTATATTGTAATGATGCAACTTGTAATTATAATGGTAAATCTCCTGGATTGAATTTAAGCTTGTTATTCTTACATATATTGCATATATATTCTCTGCTAAGATCTGGACAGGGCTATGAACCTGTGCCCTCTTTAAGTCTCTCCGGCTGCTGTCACTTACACAGTGACCCAGCATGGACTGGGGGAGAGCTGCCCTTGCTCAATGTCTGCCCTGGGACACTTTTGGACATTAGCTCCTGTCATTGCCGAGATTCAATGGAGATTGTAGTCGAGTGGGATGTATGTGTCAAGCACTACCTCCTAAACATGCCGATCTTTGTTATAACCATGCATCAATTGTGGATACAAACCCTATTAGCATATAACTTTGGAAACTGTTGTTTTTCCATGATATTACCTAGTCAATTAGCTTATGCCATGCTCTTTTCACGTTTGTAGAGGAAGATATCTAACATCTGCTCTGAGCAGAGGTGCACCGGAGGAGGCCCTGCTCAGGTGCAGCCACTGACCGAGCTCAAGGAGTGTGCAGCGGCAGTTGTGGGGACCCACAGTCGCTTGGCCACCACCTGTGGTGTTGCAGAACCCTCCCATGCGTCACGTGAGTAATGTGTCAAGCAGTGTTAAAGTAATGGAACGTCATTTATTTATAACATACGAATGATGCCATGTTATGCTTGCAGCCTCTGTGCTACTCTCAGTTTAACAACATAAGAACATAAGAAATAAGAGCAGGAGCAGGCCATTTGGCCCCTTCCCTGTCCACTCCCCATAAACCTTCACTCCCTTATCATTCTGTCTATCTCCGACTGATCCATCCTCCACAGCTCTCTGGGGCAGTGAATTCCACATAGATGTACTACCATATGTACTCGCGTATGATGCATTAATATGTAACGTCTCTCGGTCATATTTATTGTAGTAGTGCTGCTCCTCCTACATTTGCCAGCACAAGAATCCCTTCTGCTCAAATAAGCTCAATAAGCTCAATTGTATTTTGCAGGTCTCCCAGCTCCAGAAGCGCAAAGGGAGGCCATACCTGCACCTTTGCAGGTGTCATTTACCACAGGCGGTGAAGAGGAGGAAGAGGAAGAGCTCACCAACCCAGAGAAGGAAGGAGATGTTATGAAAACAGAGGAGGAAGCACCTTGCATCCCTCTGACAGTTGAACCTGCGGCCACTTTGTCGTTTTCGAATGAAGAAGTAGCGGAACCAAACGGTGTACAGCTGGCGACGCCAAGACATTTAATAGTGCACACGCCGACCCTACAGAGGTCGGGTCAGCGAGGTCAGCACATGCATCATCTGGCCGATCGGATCAAGGGCTTGACCAGACTGTGCGAGGAGAATGTCACGAGCATCTCCAGGCGTTCGTGGTGTTCACGAGAGACATGTCCCGGCTGTGCGCTGTGCAAGCGAAGGTTTCGCAGCAGACGCACTTGGAGATGCGAGTGCAGACCGCCTCCATCGGTGCCTTGCGGCATGCGTTGTTGGTGGGACGCGGCACTGAACCCCAAGATGCCACTGTCACACATACCATGAGCACCAGCACACAAGCGAGTCAGGAGGAAGCACTTCCTTCTGACTCGGAAGGCGATTCCCCAGTTTCATCTTCCCCTCCAACACCCCCCCCAACAGGCGATCGTGCCATCCTCCACCCCCACCATGGCAGGAAGTCTTGCCATCACCCGCTGCACACCAGACTCGTCTCGCTACCCGGGGACCCAAACGGGGTGGGGTTAAGATACGGGGCGGTGGGTACAAAATCTGGAGGGAAACGTGGCCGCAGGTAGGGAGGGAGTGTTTTATTGTTTTGTTATTTTTTATTGTTGTTGGGTAATTGTTGGGGGGGTGGGGCAGGGGAGGGAAGTTACAGTTCCCCAAAAAATTAATTACAATATTGTTAAATTTATTGAATTTTACAATTGTTGCACGGAACGTAGGAGGCTAGTATCGTGAGAGGAGCAGCGTGGGAGTACACAGAGTGGCGGCAGCTTGGAGCAGCGGCAGAACCTTGATCCCTTTAGCCGTAAGGGCCATATCTAACTCCCTTTTGAATATATCCAACGAACTGGCATCAACAACTCTCTGCGGTAGAGAATTCCACAGGTTAACAACTCTCTGAGTGAAAAAGTTTCTCCTCATCTCGGTCCTAAATGGTTTACCTCTTATCCTTAGACTGTATCCACTGGTTCTGGACTTCCCCAATATCGGGAACATTCTTCCTGCATCTAACCTGTCATGTATTCAACTGTCATTGTAACCCATGTATAAGCTGACTTAAGTTGTATACCTTGAGAATACTGACCACAGGGGGCGAACTTGTAGGAGATATTCCTAACCTGGACTTTCCGGTATAAAAGGGGAAGCTCCACCCACCGTCTGCCTCTTGAGGTCTTGGTAATAAAGGTAACTGGTCACAGAGTGATCTTTTCTCAAGTATGGGCCTCGTGTGCATTTATACTGTATAGTAAGGACATATTATAACCTGTCCAGAATTTTATATGTTTCTATGAGATCCCCTCTCATCCTTCTAAACTCCAGTGAATACAGGCCCAGTTGATCCCGCCTCTCCTCATATGTCAGTCCTGCCATCCTAGGAATCAATCTGGTGAACCTTTGCTGCACTCCCTCAATAGCAAAAACGTCCTTCCTCAGATTAGGAGACCAAAACTAAACACAATATTCCAGGTGAGGCCTCACCAAGGCCCTGTACAACTGCAGTAAGACCTCCATGCTCCTATACTCAAATCCCCTAACTATGAAGGCCAACATGCCATTTGCCTTCTTCACCACCTGCTGTACTTGCATGCCAACTTTCAATGACTGATGTACCATGATAACCAGGTCTCGTTGCATCTCCCCTTTTCCTAATCTGCCGCCATTCAGATGATATTCTGCCTTCGTGTTTTTGCCACCAAAGTGGATAACCTCACATTTATCCACATTTTACTGCATCTGCCCTGCATTTGCCCACTCACCTAACTTGTCCAAGTCATCCTCCTCACAGCTCACACCACCACCCAGCTTAGTGACATCTGCAAACTTGGAGATATTACACTCAATTCCTTCATCTAAATCATTGATGTATATTGTAAATAGCTGGGGTCCCAGCACTGAGCCCTGCGGCACTCACTGGTCACTGCTTGCCATTCTGAAAAGGACCCGTTTACCCCGACTTCCTGCTTTCTGTCTGCCAACCAGTTCTCTATCCACGTCCGTCGTGCCGAGTTCTGTGAGGAAGGCCAGGCTTTTCTCCAGCGATGTCCAGCGATCTTCTTGGCGAGCGATCAGCCTGGTGATATGTGGGCGGTGTGCCGAAAGTTGCACTGGGCGATGTGTGGGCGATCACCTCAGCAATCACCTCGGCGACGTGACACAAAAGTTGGGCCGACAATTTTCCGGCAATGTTCTGATCCAACTTTCCACTTTTGATGCAAAATGGGCAATAGCCTGCCTTTTTGGGTGATATATGGGCACTCGCCCAGCGACCTGAAGTGGAAAGTCTAGCCCCTTGTCTCTGAGCAGCCACCCCTCCTTAAGTGTGCTTGCAGATCTAAAAAAGTCATGGAGCTTGGACTGCCGCAGGACAAAAGTATCATGGCAGAACCCCAAGAATCCTGTGCACACCTTCAAAAATATCTTTTTGTGGCTGCAGATTGATGGAGTGGAAGCCTTTGCTTTTCATGAATACTCCTATTGTTCTGGAGGTGCTCTAAACACAATTGGCGAAGATTCTTCGGTTCAATTCCCGGTCTGTGCTGGGTATGTTTCTCTCACACAGTGGCACCACAACTGACCGCCGTGTCATTGGGACAGGGAGAGGAAATATCAAGCAGAATTCCAGTACTCTCCCCACTGGATAGCGTGCACATACATTGATCCAGCTAGTTTTTGATGTTCTCCATGGTTGATCAGCCAGCAAACACTCAATGCCGAGGCTTGGCCACTGGGCAAGGAATTAGAGGGTTGCTGCCAAACAGCAAGAGTTAAGATCTTTAGTACAGTAAGGCAGAAAATTGGAACGAAACAGGTATTTACTGAAACTGATTTGTCTTACTCATTTTATATTAATCAGTTTGATTTACTACAACATTTTCCATTCAGCAGTTGTTAGTTATAATTTAGAAGCAACAGAGCTGATGATGTTATTGCATGAAATATGATAACGCTTTCAGTGCTGGCATGTGCTTGAGATCAGTTGTAAAAGCCAATTATTGAGATGTAAACAATTTTTTCCGTAGTCCCATTTACTTATTCATTACTGGGTAAATGGGCAGTATTTGGTTGTACCTGCTTTAGAACACAATTAAAATTATGGTGCATGCTGGTCTTATTGCGCATTCACTTATCTTAGTTGGAGGTGCTACTATTGGCTTCACATGTTACACACTTTCTGGAAAGAATTCGCAGCTATGGACTTGAGAATGTGTCTTCTAATGTGACTTCCTAGCCAGAAAAAAGTTCTCAGTCTTCATTTTACTACAAAGCTATGATTTTACTTCTGAGAGAGGGGATCCACCACCTTTTCTGTTTAAAAGAATAATTGGACCCAATCTGGAAATAGAAGTTTTAGTTAAATAAATGTAACTGGATGAATGTTTCAACTATCGTTATACAGTAAATCCAGGTGGGATATTACTTCAGATTTCAAGAATGCTTTGGGAGTCCCTTGGACATTTTTTAAAACATACTTAGAGTTCATTTAAATGCTTACAGAGTATGGACACCGTGCTGCTTACGGGGTCTAAATATTTAAATTGTCACTTCTGGAAGAGGAGAATTGTACATTCAAGGCTGAATGCATAAAGCTTCCTTCCAGACAGGAGAGTTTGAGATCTAGCCAGTGTATCTGTGCAGTCAGTATTGGACTGGAGACTTCAGTACAAATGCAACAACAGTAGAAGAAATAGACATTGATGGTACGTCAGAGAGTCCTGAAAAAGAGTAGCAAGAAAATTAGTAAGGCCATGGCCCAAAAATTTTCTAAACACCTTTTAAATGGACACTCTTTTTGAAAAAAATATCCAACAACCTTTGTTTTGTTCTTGTAGAGAGATGAGCCAAAACAGCCATGCGTCATTTTCATCACAGAGACAAGTAATGCAATTGTATGTGTTTATATAACAAAATAGGTTTAGCAAACACTTTCTAATGAAAAGGTGACCTTGCAGAACTTGCTGAAATTTTATTTTATCAGCTTTATATGCAAGTTACACTGCAAAATTTGAATTGATGTGAAGCTGAAATCACATCTCCTTCCTCTGTGGTCCACTTCCTCAGAACTGTCCTTGTATGGTTCCATTCCCACCTGTCCCAGTTATGAGTTTGTGAGAAAGAATGAGTTAGACTTGAAGAGGGTATGAAGCACTCCATACAGTCCATGGGTCAGGAGAAAAAGAATGCTTCTTCTATGTGTGATCTTCATCTTAACTGACTGAGGATAATAGTGTAAAAATTGGATTGTGCAAAGGAGGGGAGAACAATCATTATAGTCCATGTGGGAGCCAAATATATAGGTAAAGAAAGACCTGAGGTCCTGCAAAGTGAGATTCGGAGGTAAGGAAACAAGTTTACAAGAAGGACTTCATAGGTGGTAATCTCAGGATTACTTCCCAGCCATGTGCTGGAATAAAGAAGGGCAAGAAGATTAGGGTGATATATGGCTAAAGGTGTAGTGTCAAGAACAGAAGATTCCACTTTTGGGGGCATTGTATTACAAACCTCCAAATTATGGGAAAGAAATGGAAGAGGAAGTCTGCGGTCAGATTAAAAAGACAAGCAGGAATAACAAAATTATTGTTGTGGGAGATTTTAATTATTCACTTATCAATTGGGTCAAAGAGAGAGAGTTAATGAAGAAAAGGGAATGGAATTTCTGAAATGTGGACAGGAGTTCTTCCTCAAGCAGTATGTTAGTAGACCAAAAAGGGGAGGCATTGCTGGATTGGTTATGCGTAATGAAATAGATCAGGTAGATGAGCTCAATAAAGATGATACCTTGGGAGTAGTGACCACAATACGATAATGTTTGCAAGCTAACTAGGAGGAAGGAAAGTCAGTACAAAAAGAACACCAGATTGGATTACGACAGATTTTAGAAAGCTGAGGAGTTAGCAAGCTGAGCTGAAATGGATGGAGAAACTGACACACAGGACTGTACAGCAACAGTGGAATGGTTTTAAAAAAAGAGATTGTAAAAAGTACAGAATGAGTATATTCTATTAAAAAATAAGGAAACTGCTAGTAGTTTTAGGATGCCATGGAAAAATAATGAAAGTGAAGAAGAGAGGACTATAAGAATAATAACTTGGCCCCGAACTTGGTAGACTTACCGCCCGCTGCCACCCGCATTCAAGGTGTAAGTCATTTTTTGCCGCCAGGCGGTCTTTCCACGACTTTTCCACGAAACTCCTGCCCAAAGTACCGTCAGGTATCTCAGCGGTCCTTTGGGCGTCACTTGGGCGGAATTTGGCTTCCACCAAGTTCGGGGTCATAGAAACTAAAGGAGCTAAATCAGTAAAGGTGACCACGGAGCTGTCGAATTGTTGTAAGAACCCAATTGCTTCACTGACCCTTACCCAGTCTGACCCATTTGTGACTCCTACATCCACACCATTTGTATAGCCCCACACCAACATGGTTGACTCTTAACTGCTTAGTCATTTAAAGGCTCAGCTGAAATTTAAAAGTCCCTTTCACATTCCAAATGGTAACTGTAATGTTCCTTTGGAAATTAAACAATTCAAACTCAGCCTGTGCCTGAACTCCAAGTTAGCTGAGACCCACCTCAATCACTGTTCTCACTTTGTCAAATTCCATGCATAAAAAATAGATAGCCTAGCCTCCTCTGCTTAGTCTCTCTCTTCATCGTATCATCAACTCATACTTCCATGCAATTGTTTTATCCCAACTAACTTCAGCTTCTGCATGAGGACCAGTGAAAGAAAACTGAAGTTAGATTTCATTTCTTTGAAATCAGTAACACAGTTGCGGGCAAAATTTTAAAATAAACCTTCATCCAATCCCCATAAAATAGATAAGGTATGCGAGGGTAAATATTGCATGTGAGAGTGCAAACCCAGCACAAGAGGGAGGGAATGGACAGTCGGGATGTAATGGTCATGTTTTACTTACCTACAAGCTTCAAAAGTGCCCCTCTGTGTTAATGGATCCCCCAGATATATTGATGTTGGAATCAAAAGTAAATTAAATTACCTTTTCACCAGACCCTTAGTCAGTACTCTGCACTGAGAAAAAGCAAAGCATGTGCATTAGGCTAATAATTGAGCACTGCCTAGTTCATGTCTGGATTACCAAGCAAACTGATTGTAATCTCCTAGTGTAAATGACTGCAGAACAAAATGTGTAAAGTTATTTATTCCAGTCATAGGAACATAGGAACAGGAGTAGGCCATTCAGTCCCTTGAGCCTGTGCTGTCATTCTATTAGATTATGGCTGATCTGTAACTCAACTCCATTTACCTGCTATTAATCCATATCCCTTGCCTAACAAAAATCTGTCAATCACAATCTTGAAAATTTCAATTGACAACACATCTGCAGCCTTTTGGGGGAGCAAATTCCAGATTCCCAAAACTCTGTGAAAAAGTGTTTCCTAATTTTACTCCTGAATAGCCTAGCTCTAATTTTATGATTAGGCCCCATGGTTCTGAATCCCCACACCTGAGGAAATACTTTCTCTATGTCTACCCTACTCCAGTAATTACTCTGCCGTTCCCCAGATGAGATCTGACAAATGCTCTGTACAACTAAAGCATCAATTCCTCACTTTTGAATTCCAACCCCTTTGAGATAAAGGTCAACATTCCATCAGTTTTTTGATTACTTTTTGTACCTGTGCAGTAACTTTTAGTGATTTGTGCACGTGGACACCTGAACTCCTTTGCTCCTTCACAGTTCTAAATCTCTTGTATCATGAAAATATTTTGATGTTTATTTTCTTGGATCCAAAGTGGATGACCTCACACTTCCCCACACTGAACTCCATCTGCGCTAATTTTTCCCACTCAACTGCCTGCTCCCATTTACACAACTAACTGTGCTTCCTGACTTAGCAGCAACTGCAATCTTGGATATGCAACTCTTTTTTTTTATACAATTAATTGATATATATGGTGAAAAGCTGAGGCTGCAGTACAGATCCCTGGAGAACACCACTTGTAACACCCTGCCAATCAGAGAACATTCCATTTATCCTTACTCTCTGTGCCCGAATTTGGTGAAGGCCCCCATCCGCCCAAATGCTGCCCAAAGGACCGCCGATGGCCGCCAAGGTACCTGACGATACTTTGGGCTGGGTTTTCATCAAAAAGGTCCTTCAAAGGGCAGCGGGCGGCAAATGAGGGACTTACATCGCCAATCTGGGTGGCAGCCGGCGGGAGCTCCCAATGTCGGCGGCAAAGGCACTTGCCGCCCAAGTGCCGCCGAGGATGGAGTCAGGCCCACGGAGGGTTGAAGACCTGCAAAGAAAAAGCGTCAAAAAAAACATTGGAACTCCTTCAGGGGACCCCATACAGGTAACTCCCTGTAAAGAAAAAATAATGCTTACTCACTTTTTTTTCAACCCTTCATACCTACCGTCTGGGACAGACCAGCCTCTTCGAGGTGGTCCACCCCCGTTCTGGCGCCAACTCCCGCCCGCACCAATCTGACATCTCGGAGGGCAGGAGTCCACTTATGCCACTTGGCCAACCGCTGACGTTAGCGGGCGTTTCCCGGCGGCTCCCCCCTCCCGCCATTCCAGACAAGTTCAAAACTGGCACTGGGTGGAACCCGAGGAGGAATGTTGGCGGCAGTGGGCGGCAGTTGGCGGCAGTGGGCGGTGAGTCCATCAATTTTGGGCCCCCTATCTTCTACCTCCCAAATAATTACCAACCCATGCCACAAGGTTAGCTCCAATTCTGTGATTTTGATGTGGAATTAACAATCCCACTTTGAGTCATTAGTTTAAAACTGTTTGAAAAATAAATCAATTTAAATTGATCAGTTGTAACCTGTCAAATTGAGATCCCAGCATTTCAAGTTGGTATCACAAGTCAGTGTATGTGTCAGACAGTATATGTATCAGGCAGCCATGGCAAAATATAATTTGTTTTGTCCTGATATCTCATCTTCACTTACTACTGGTAGCAGTTTTGAGGGCCTGATCTTCAAACACTCTTTTCCTCAGGCGGCCGAAGGCTGCACTGGCGCACTGGAGGCGGTGTTGAATCTCATTGTCAATGTCTGCTCTTGTTGAGGCTCCCGAGGCATGGGAAATGGTCCACGTTGTCCAGGGCTGCGTCGTGGATCTTGATGACTGGGGGGCAGTGCTGTGCAGTGAGAACAGGCTGGTGGAGGACCTTTGTTTTACGGATGTTTAGCGTAAGGCCCATGCTTTGCTACACCTCAATAAGTACGTCGACTGTCCCCTGGGATTAGCATCCTCGACCAGGCCAACATCCCCAGCATTGAAGCACTGACCACACATGATCAGCTCCGCTGGGCAGGCCACATCGTTCGCATGTCAGACACGAGACTCCCAAAGCAAGCGCTCTTCTCGGAACTCCTTCACGGCAAACGAGCCAAAGATGGGCAGAGGAAACTTAAAGAGGGATACCCTCAAAGCCTCCCTGAAAAAGTGCAACATCCCCATTGACACCTGGGAGTCCCTAGCCAAAGATCGCCCTAAGTGGAGGAAGTGCATCCGGGAGGGCGCTGAGCACTTCAAGTCTCATCGCCGACAGCATGCAGAAATCAAGCACAGGCAGCGGAAAGAGCGTGCGGCAAACCTGTCCCACCCTCCCTTGCCCTCAACGACTATCTGTCCCACCTGTGACAGGGACTGTGGTTCTCGTATTGGACTGTTCAGCCACCTAAGGACTCATTTTAAGAATGGAAGCAAGTCTTCCTCAATTCCAAGAGATTGCCTATGATGATGACTTACAACTATTAATAACCTGAAGTACTGGTTCTTAATCAATGCCAGTGTAAACAAGACAAATCTCAGCAGTGGCTCTCATATTGATGTTGATTTGGATAGGTTCAGAATCCAGTTAGCATAAACTTCTTCTCGCAGAGGGTCGTGAATCTTTGGAATTCTCTACCCCAGAGAGTTGTGGAGGCTGGGTCATTGAATATATTTAAGTTGGAGATAGTCAGAATTTTGAATGATAGGGGAGCCAAGGGTTATGGAGAGCAGGCAGAGAAGTGGAGTTGAGGCCAAGATCAGATCAGTCATGATCTTATTGAATGGCGGAGCAGGCTCGAGGGGCCAAATGGCCTACTCCTGCTCCTATTTCTTATGTTCTTATGTCATGTTCTTATAAACTGGTGGGAAGATTTGATGACCCAAAGCTATCCCCAGTGCATACCTTTAATTTTGTTCCAATCACTTCTTCTTCTTTGGGCACTGGAGCCAGATGGTGGGGGTGACACTGCTGGCAGTGACGGCTTCGGTGATGTACTCCTGAATTGTTCTTTCTGGAGGGCCTCGTGGCCCCTGTGGGTAGAGGACATGCCTTGCAGTGTTGACCCCTGCACAAAGCTGGAGTGCTGTGCTGAGTGTGAGAATCTGGGTGCCCTTCCCTGGCTTGCTCTGTCATTTGTGTTAGCTGAGGCAGTTTTCCCATTTTTTGATGTAAGGAAAGGAATTCAACTTTAAGAGCTGAATACTCACATTTAGGACTTCCTTTTAATGTTAAAAAAATTTTTTAAGGTAGAAAGCGCCAAAAACTGCATTGTTTCACTGGATTTTAATTTGTATTACTTCAGCGTACATGGCCCCTTTAATTCACATGTCTTTTCATTGCCCACAATTCCATATGAGCTCCACAGCCTCGCTTTCAGAGTCCGTGCGAAGTTCCAACACCGCACCTACTCGGGAACATCGGGTCCGATGTCTCCAGCAACACTACCAGGACAGCATTGCATGGAAGGTGAGCACTGCACCAACAATCTCCAGCCCCCTAGACAAATTTTGCCCTGGTAACATTGCAGCCATTTTCAGTGCCAATTAACTCCAGTTGCCAATGACACCAGCAACTTTACTGGCTAACACAAATTTCTCCAATGAAGACTATAATCATGTTAATAGTACAGAGCACGAATTTTGCACGCTACCGAGACCATTTTGACCTTGAGCAGCTCATCATCGTTGGGTATAACACTGACTGTTTTGAGGCCATATCCAATTTTTAATCCCATGTCTGTAAATGGGCTATGAAAGAAACAAATTTGATGGCCCAAATGGCCTTTTCTCATTAGAACAAAAGAACATAAGAAATAGGAGCAGGAGTAGGCCAATCGGCCCTTCGACCCATCAAGCCTGCTCTGCCATTTAATAAGATCATGACTGATCTTCTACCTCAATTCCACCTTCCTGCACTATCCCCATATTCCTTGAATCCTTTAGTATCCAAAAGTCTGTCTTGAATATACTCGATGGGCTGGACTTTTGGCTAATTTGCGCCTCGAATAGCGCCCCGGCGGGCCATTAAATACTGTTTTTGGGTGTTATGTCGGGCATCCAAGATTTAGCAGCCGTAAGATTCGGCTTTTGGTTTGCACCAGCGCAAAAATTTATCGCCACAGCCGCTGTTTTCACTGTGACTATATTTTGTATTTACGGTAGAGGACACTAAAAATATCTCAACAGTGGATAGTCAGGGGCTATGGGGGGGGAAGGAACTTACCACAATCACAATCACTAAGGAGGTGGTACCAAGTAAGATAATGGGACTAAAGGCGGATAAATCCCCTGGACCTGATGGCTTGCAACCTATGGTCTTAAGAGAAGAAGCGGCAGGGATTGTGGATGCATTGTGTGTAATTTACCAAAATTCCTTGGATTTTGGGGAGCTCCCAGCAGATTGAAAAACTTCAAATGTAATGCCCCTATTTAAAACAAGAGGCAGACAAAAAGCAGGAAACTATAGACCAGTTAGCCTAACATCTGTGGTTGGGAAAATGTTGGAGTCCATTACCAAAGAAGCAGTAGCAGGACATTTGGAAAAGCATAATTCAGTCAGGCAGAGTCAACATAAATTTATGAAGGGAAAGTCATGTTTGACAAATTTGCTGGAATTCTTTGAGGATGTAACGAACAGGGTGGATAAAGGGGAACCAGTGGATGTGGTGTATTTGGACTTCCAGAAGGCATTTGACAAGGTGCCACATAAAAGATTACTGCACAAGATAAAAGTTCACGGGGTTGGGGGTAATATATTAGCATGGATAGAGGATTGGCTAACAAACAGAAAACAGAGAGTCGGGATAAATGGTTCATTCTCTGGTTGGCAATCAGTAACGAGTGGGGTGCCGCAGGAATCAGTGCTGGGACCCCAACTATTTACAATCTATATTTACGACTTGAATGGAGGGACCAAGTGTAATGTAGCCAAGTTTGCTGATGATACAAAGATGGGAGGAAAAGCAATGTGTGAGGAGGACACACAATCTGCAAAAGGACATAGACAGGCTAAGTGGGTGGGAAAAAATTTGGCAGCTGGAGTATAATGTTGGAAAGTGTGAGGTCATGCACTTTGGCAGAAAAAAAATCAAAGAGCAAGTTATTATTTAAATGGAGAAAGATTGCAAAGTGCTGCAGTACAGCGGGACCTGGGGTTACTTGTGCATGAAACACAAAAGGATAGTATGCAGCTACAGCAAGTGATCAGGAAGACCACTGGAATCTTGGCCTTTATTGCAAAGTGGGTGGAGTATAAAAGCAGGGAAGTCTTGTTACAGCTGTACAGGGTATTGGTGAGGCCACATCTGGAATACTGCATGCAGTTTTGGTTTCCATATTTATGAAAGGATATGCTTGCTTTGGAGACAGTTCAGAGAAGGTTTACTAGGTTGATTCCTGGAATGAGGAGTTGACTTATGAGGAAAGGTTGAGTAGGTTGGGCCTCTACTCATTGGACTTCAGAAGAATGAGAGGTGATCTTATCGAAATGTATAAGATTATGAGGGGGCTTGACAAGGTGGATGCAGAGAGGATGTTTCCACTGATGGGGGAGACTGGAACTAGAGGGCATGATCTTAGAAAAACTGAGATGAGGAGGAATTTCTTCTCTCAGAGGGTTGTAAATCTGTGGACTTCACTGCCTCAGAGAGCTGTGGAAGCTGGGACATTGAATAAAGTTAAGACAGAAATAGACAGTTTCTTAAATGATAAGGGATTAAGGGGTTATGGGGAGCAGGCGGGGAAGTGGAGCTGAGTCCATGATCAGATCAGCCATGATCTTATTAAATGGCGGAGCAGGCTTAAGGGGCCATATGGCCTACTCCTGCTCCTATTTCTTATGTTCTTATGTTGTTATTATGATGTCAATCATTGTGCAAGGCTGCGCTAGCGCGCTGGATGGAACTTTCGGCCTTAATGCCTTATTTAAAGCCCACCCCAGGAAACGCCTGAAAAAAAACAGGCGGTCCCAGGGTGCAGCAGGTGCTATCGGCGGCATATTTTAAAGGATGCTGGAGGATCTTATATCGCAGTTGTCAGTGACGGCCACGGTTGCATGCAGAACGCTACGCAAGGCTGCGAGTTGCAAACGGTACTTTTATGTGCCATAACACTTTGTTTACAAGGTCAGTGAGAGATTTGAATGGGAGCAATACTAGTTCGCCAGCATATCATGCTGGTTGCTATTGGCAGACGGCTTTAAGCTGGAAGAAGGGTTCTTGGCCATGTTGGGCCATGGATTCGAAGAGGTCGCAGATATATGAGGAGGAGGCTTTACCCCTCATGGATTTACAGGGACCATCGCTCATACTTCCATATCTCTGAGGTGCAGTGCATTTGAAGACTGTGCTTCCAAAAAGAAGTGCAGACAGAGATATGTCAGTTCCTACAGGCAGACCTACAGCCTACCAGCACCAACAGGGCTGTGCTGCCTGTCATAGTGAAGGTAACTGTGGGGATGGCCTTCTATGCCTCCAGCTCCTTCCAGGCAGCAGCAGAGGACATATGCAGCATCTCTCAGTACGCTGCACATTGCTGCATTCACCAGGTTACAATGGCACTGTACGCACGCAGAATGGACTTAATAAAGTTTGCAATGAACAGGAACAGCCAGAATGCAAAGGCTTTAGGCTTTGGAAGAATTGTAGGCTTCCCCAAGGTTCAAGGAGCCATTGACTCCCCACATGTCACCTTGCGAGCACCATCACACAATGCAGAGGTCTTCAGAAGCCGAAAGGGATACCACTCCCTAAAAGTACAGCTGGTCTGCGACCACACGCAGTGCACCCTCACAGTGGATGTCCGCTATCCATGATGCACATGATGCTTTCATCTTGCATGGGTACAGTGTGTCACGAATGTTTCAGCAACAAAGACAAGAGCAGGACTGGCTGATCGGGGTCAAACGTTACAGCTTGGTCACCTGGCTCATGACCCCCCGCCAGAACCCCACACAGAAGCTGAGCAGCGTTACAATGACAGCCATACAGGCACCCACAATATAATCGAAGACAATTGGTGTGCTCAAGCAGTGCTTCCGATGTCTGGACCGCTCTGGAGGCAGCCTTCAATACTCCCCTCAAAAGGTTTCCGAATTCATTGTGGTTTGCTGCATGCTACACAACTTAGCCATCATGAAGGCCAGGCATTGCCTGTGGGAATTGCAGGACCACCTAAACAGGAGGAGGACAAGTAAGAGGAGCCTCGTGAGGAACCCATTGCGGGTCCACCACAACTACAGGGGAGGCAGCATGGAGATGCAACCGTCGCAAGAGCCTTACATCGCCAGCTCATCAATGACCGGTTTGCTTGAATGGGGAAGGTGGGGTTGCAGCTTTGACTCATGACTCTGTGCCACAATGACAGCTCATCTACACTGAATTCTGCAATGAGAGACAAGACACCAATGGAAAAGGTGTAAGAAACATTTTTATTAACATCAATAATGAACAATCCACCCCCCCTGCAACAACCCAAAACGATACAAAGATAAAACCAAAACTAAATAAACTGCTTCCTGCAGCATGTCAATGCAAACTAACCCATTTCTTAATGGTTTGGGAAAATGTTGGAGTCCATTATTAAAGAAGCAATAGCAGGACATTTGGAAAAGCAAAATTTGGTCAGGCAGAGTCAGCATGGATTTATGAAGGGGAAGTCATGTTTGACAAATTTGCTGGAATTCTTTGAGGATGTAACGAACAAGGTGGATAAAGGGGAACCAGTGGATGTGGTGTATTTGGACTTCCAGAAGGCATTTGACAAGGTGTCACACAAAAGGTTGCTGCACAAGATAAAAGTTCATGGGGTTGGGGGTAATATATTAGCATGGATAGAAGATTGGCTAACAAACAGAAAACAGAGAGTCAGGAGAAATGGTTCATTCTCTGGTTGGCAATCAGTAACGAGTGGGGTGCCGCAGGGATCAGTGCTGGGACCCCAAATATTTACCATTTATATTAACGACTTGGAAGAAGGGACTGAGTGTAACGTAGCCAAGTTTGCTGACAATACAAAGATGGGAGGAAAAGCAATGTGTGAGGAGGACATACGAAAGTTGCAAAAGGAAATAGACAGGCTAAATGAGTGGGCAAAAATTTGTTAGATGGAATATAATGTTGGAAAGTGTGAAGTCATGCAATTTGGCAGAAAAAAAATCAAAGAGCAAGTTATTATTTAAATGGAGAAAGATTGCAAAGTGCTGCAGTACAGCAGGACCTGGGGGTACTTGTGCTTGAAACATAAAAGGTTAGTATGCAGGTACAGCAAGTGATCAGGAAGGCCAATGGAATCGTGGCCTTTATTGCAAAGGGGATGGAGTATAAAAGTAGGGAACTCTTGTTACAGCTGTACAGGGTATTGGTGAGGCCACACCTGGAATACTGTGTGCAGATTTGGTTTCCATATTTACGAAAGGATATGCTTGCTTTGGAGGCAGTTCAGAGAAGGTTCACTAGGTTGATTCTGGGGATGAGGAGGTTGACTTATGAGGAAAGGTTGAGTAGGTTGGGCCTCTACTCATTGGACTTCAGAAGAATGAGAGGTGATCTTATCGAAACGTGTAAGATTATGAGGGGGCTTGACAAGGTGGATGCAGAGAGGATGTTTCCACTGATGGGGGAGACTAGAACTAGAGGGCATGATCTTAGAATAAGGGGCCACCCATTTAGAACTGAGATGAGGATAAATTTCTTCTCTCAGAGGGTTGTGAATCTGTGGAATTCGCTGCCTCAGAGAGCTGTGGAAGCTGGGACATTAAATAAATTTAATACAGAAATAGACAGTTTCTTAAACGATAAGGGGATAAGGGGTTATGGGGAGCGGGCAGGGAAGTGGAGCTGAGTCAATAATCAGATCAGCCATGATCTTATTGAATGGCGGAGCAGGCTCGAAACATAGAAACATAGAAAATAGGTGCAGGAGTAGGCCATTCGGCCCTTCGAGCCTGCACCACCATTCAATAAGATCATGGCTGATCATTCACCTCAGTACCCCTTTCCTGCTTTCTCTCCATGCCCCTTGATCCCTTTAACCATAAGGGCCATATCTAACTCCCTCTTGAATATATCTAACGAATTGGCATCAACAACTCTCTGTGGTAGAGAATTCCACAGGTTAACAACTCTCTGAGTGAAGAAGTTTCTCCTCATCTTGGTCCTAAATGGCTTACCCCTAACCTTTAGACTAAGATCCCTGGTTCTGGATTCCCCCAAAATCGGGAAAATTCTTCCTGCATCCAACCGGTCCAGTTCCATCAGAATTTTACATGTTTCTATGAGATCCCCTCTCATTCTTCGAAACTCGAGTGAATACAGGCCCAGTTGATCCAGTCTCCCCTCATATGTCAGTCTTGCCATCCCGGGAATCAGTCTGGTAAACCTTCGCTGCACTTCCTCAATAGCAAGAACCTCCTTTCTCAGATTAGGAGACCAAAACGCAATACAATATTCCAGGTGAGGCCTCACCAAGGCCCTGTACAACTGCAGTAAGACCTCCCTGCTCTTATACTCAAATCCCCTAGCTATGAAGGCCAACATGCCATTTGCCTTCTTCACCGCCTGCTGCACCTGCATGCCAACCTTCAATGACTGATGTACCATGACACCCAGGTCTCGTTGCATCTCCCCTTTTCCTAATTTGCCGCCTACTCCGGCTCCTATTTCTTATGTTCGTATGTTCTTATGCTCTAAGATAAAGCTATTTATAATGTGAACAATTCCACATGAGCTCAGACTTGTGCCAGGCCTAAATGGCTCTTAGACACACTTTCCCCACACCCACTTCCTGTCAGCCCCCTCCCATGCCTGTTGCTCCTCCTCAATGAGGCCTCAGTGCCTACAGCAAAGCTGCTAGAGGGCTGCTGTGTTAGGGGGCAGACAATGCAGACGGCGTCTGAGGACACCCTGGACCAGTTCTTGGCCTGGAAGGCCCGGCTACAGACTGTTGCGCCTCATCATCGGCGGAAGCAATCACTGGTGGCTGGGGTGTCAACCGTGTATGGTGCCTGGTTAATAAGTCAGTGGTGGGAGCCAGAATGCTGTCACCCTGAGGAAGGACTGCACCTTTCATTTCCTGGGAGCCACTGATTCTCTGATGGAGTTGAGCTTCAGCATCCAGCGCACGATATGTCTCCACAACTTGCTGGTCTGCTTCGGCATCATCCCTTCCCCATTGGACAGTGGGGAACACAGAGAGGATGGCAGCAGACCACATCACATCACCAAGCTGAAGCAAAGCTCGTGCAACGCTGCAACATGCTCAAGGGCACGCGCCACACACTATGGAACATCACTGTCGCTGCTCGAGGGCGCCAGCCTCTGTGTGTGGCCAATAATGGCCTTGCTGGATTCCTGAGTTGCATTAACAATCCATGATGCTGCCTCCACAACAGTTGCAATAAGCTTGTCAATGTTCTCTGGGATCCGTCCCAATGCAACCATAAGCTCACGGTGCATTCCTGTATTTTCCCTGGATATTTGCACCGTCCAGTTCCATGTCTGCCTGTTGTTGAGAAGACCGACGTTGCCGATTCACCCTCTGGAGAGCTAGTCTGCGAGATTCCCCTCTCGCACTGCATTGCTGTAGGTGACTGGGGCTAGGAGCCTTCGACAACTCAAATGCCTCAAAGTTTTTATTGCTGCCAGATGAGGAAAGTGGAGACAGGGCAACTGGTGGGATCCGCGGCTCAGTTATGTTTGTTGCCTGAGGAAGAGAGTGTTTGAAGACCAGGCTCTCAAATCTGGCACCAAGCTTATGGTCTACAGGGCAGTAGTGATACCTGCCCTCCTATATGGCTCGGAGATGTGGACTATATACAGCAGACATCTCAAAGCGCTGGAGAAGTACTACCAGCGCTGCCTCCATAAGATTCTGCAAATCCACTGGGAGGACAAATGCACCAACGTCAGTGTTCTCGCTCAGGCCAACATCCCCAGCATTGAAGCACTGACCACGCTCGACCAGCTCTATTGGGCGGGCCACATCGTCCGCATGTCCGACACGAGACTCCCTAAGCAAGCACTCTACTCGGAACTCCTACGCGGCAAGCGAGCCCCAGGTGGCCAGAGGAAACATTTCAAGGACACCCTCAAAGCCTCCTTGATAAAGTGCAACATCCCCACCGATACCTTGGAATCCCTGGCCCAAGACCACCCAAAATGGAGAAAGAGCATCCGGGAAGGCGCTGAGCACCTCGAGTCTCGTCGCGAAGAGCATGCTAAAAGCAAGTGCAGACAGCGGAAGGAGCATGCGGCAAACCAGACACCCCACCCACCCTTTCCTTTAACCACTGTCTGCCCCACCTGTGACAGAGACTGTAATTCCCGCATTGGACTGTACAGCCTCCTGGGAACTCACTTTTAGAGTGGAAGCAAGCCTTCCTCGATTTCGAGGGACTTCCTATGATGATGATGTTTGTTGTATCTGCTGCCTCATCATTACCGCCATGGCCAGATGTCGATGCATCCCGGGAAGGCTGGCACAATTGTGACATAAAAACATTTATGTGTGGTTAGCAGCAGGGGAGGGGGCAGGCTGACATGAGGAAAGTGGCATTGTACATGTTCATTTGAAGGGCCACTTCATTATACGTCTCAATACAGTCTCTTCAGGCGCCCTATCCATTTACATGCCCGCACTACCAAAAGGGGCTCAGCATCGCCCCCGGCAACTGCCCAAGCTGCTACTCCAATTAGGGCCAACACCCGTTCCTCAACATCATTCAGTTGCAGTGTTTGAGCCAGCCCCCACTCCATGTGCAGCTGCTCCCTCCTGTTGTGGGAGTGCTTCGACTACAAAGAGAAAAATAGGAAGGGTTCAGAAAGTGTTTCTCTCCTGTTGTGGCACATATGCCTGCCATAGTACAATAGGTGAGACTGTGTAAATGTTCCAGTGGCTTCTGTACAATCTGTTTTGATGTTGCATGAGCTTTGTGAGTGATTGCTAGGGGGTTGCAGGGATGTAACATAGGAGCTGCAGGTGATCTTTCTGAAAGCCATAGCTGCAGTGGGAGTGTATTGCGAAGAAAGATGTAAATTAGTGACTTTATGTGCTTTGATCATTAGAAGGCAATGGGTGCAGAAGTAAGCCTTCATCTTTCTTATGGATTGTATAACCCACCCACAGACAGCAAGACTTTTGAGAGGGACCATATGCATGAAAGACTTCATATAGTGTGTGTGATTCATGTTAGAAGGAAAGGAGGTATACATAAATGTGAATGGTACTCAACCTGATGATTCTGGTAAGGTCATTGAACTTTTTTTGACATTGTGTCCCAATTCTGGGCACAGTGTCTGCAGCCAAGACCTCCTGTGTTAAGTCCTTCCACAGCCTCTTAAATACAGGTGGGAGTGGTCTGGCTCCACCAGCAGGATGGAGTGAGGACCACCTCCTCTCCATTGCGTGGACTAAGGCCTCACTCACTTCACTCAATTCACTAAATATATTCAAAAAGGAGTTAGATATAGTCCTTACTACTAGGGGGATCAAGGGATATGGCGAGAAAGCAGGAATGGGGTACTGAAGTTGCATGTTCAGCCATGAACTCATTGAATGGCGGTGCAGGCTCGAAGGGCCAAATGGCCTACTCCTGCACCTATTTTCTATGTTTCTATGTTTCACTCACCTCATTACTGAAGCACCTGACACGCTGCCTCCCTCCTGCTCCTCCATCTCTGCAGAAGTGGCTGAAGTGGGCTGGTTTATATGCGCATGCGCGCAGGAAGTTGTCGCACCCTGCATTTGCGACCAGGAAAAAACAAACAGTGCACATGCACAAAATGGCCGCTTCCTTTAATGACACAAATTTCAGCTTGGGCGCACAAAGTCCTTTGTACAATGCCTGACTTAATGCCAACGTTCCTCCAATTTACTTTTTTGCTGAAACTTGCAGTCAGAGGCGCAAACTATTTCAGGCGCTAACTTTAACGCCACCCCCCCCTCCGCGATTATCATTCTAAAATCCAAAAAGCCCAAAATCTAGCCCAATGCGTTATCACCTTTAAATTTCTGACATCTTTAAAATGAATGTCAGCCTCACACAATTCATTGCAGTCTGACCTTATGCCCCCTCCCAGGACTTGAGCACATAAGCTAGGCTGGTGCTTCAGTACAGCTCTGTTGGAGTTGTCATTCTTCAGATGAAGTATTAAATCAAGGTTCTATTTTGATCATTCAAGAGAGTGTTAACAAGCCCATGAGGTGGATTTTCATCTTCGCCGCCTAGATGAATATTGAGCAGGTTCTATAACAGGCAGCCAATCTGATCCGCCAGATTACTGATGAAAGGCCATCGACCTGAAACGTTAACTCTGTTTCTCTTTCCACAGATGCTGCCTGACCTGCTGAGTATTTCCAGCATTTTCTGTTTTGTTTCTGCCAGATTACTGCCTAGGCAATGAAGATGAATATCTGCCTCCATTGCACTATTCAAAGAGCAGCATGTTTTCCTGATATCTTGGCTAAATTCTGCCCCCCCCCCCCACCCCCGCTCCCCCCCCCCCACCTTCAACTAACATCACAGAAGCAAATTATGTATTCATTTATCATTTATCTACTTACCGTTTGTGGGAACAAATAGCTGCCATGTTTGTCTAAATAACAACAGTTAGTTTACGCCAAAGTAATTCATTTATATGAAACGCTTTGGAAGTTTCTGAGAAAGAAGAAAAGGAGTTAAGGCACTCCTTAACATAGAAAATAGGAGCAGTAGTCGGCCATTCGGCCCTTCGAGTCTGCACCGCCATTCAATATGATCATGGCTGATCCTCTAGCTCAACACCATATTCCCGTTTTTTCCCCATACTCCTTGATGCCTTTTATTTTTAAAAATCTATCTATCTCCCTCTTAAATATATTCAGTGACTTGGCCTCCACAGCCTTCTGTGATAGAGAATTCCATAGATTCACCACCCCCTGAGTGAAAAAATTTCTCTTCATCTCGGTCTTAAATTTCCTACCCCGTATCCTGAGACTGTGGCCTCTTGTTCTAGACTTCCCAGCCAGGGGAAACATCCCCCTCACATCCAGTTTATCCAACCCAGTCAGAATTTTATATGTTTCAATGAGATCCCCTCTCATTCTTCTAAACTCTAGTGAATACAGGCCTAGTCGACCCAATCTCTCCTCATACAACAGTCCTGCCATCCCAGGAATCAGTCTGGTGAACCTTCACTGCACTCCCTCTATGGCAAGTATGTCGTTTCTTAGGTAAGGAGACCAAAATTGCACACAATATTCCAGGTGCGGTCTCACCAAGGTCCTGTATAACTGTAGTAAGACAAACTTGCTCCAGTACTCAAATCCTCTTGCAATGAAGGCCAACATACCATTTGCCTTCCTAACTGCTTGCTGCACCTGCATGTTTGCTTTAAATGACTGGTGTACAAGGACACCCAGGTACCTCTGTACATCGACACTTCCCAAGTCATCACCATTTAAATAATACTTTGTCCTTATGTTTTTCCCACCAAAGTGGATAACTTCGCATTTATCCACATTATACTGCATCTGCCATGTGTTTGCCCACTCACTCAACCTATCTAAGTCGCCTTGCAGTGTCTTTGCATCCTCGTCACAACTCACAATCTCACCTAGTTTTGTGTCGTCAGCAAACTTGGAAATATTACATTTGGTTCCCTCATCCAAATCATTTATATATATTGTAAATAGCTGGGGCCCAAGCACTGATCCCTGTGTCACCCCACTAGTCCGCTACCCCGAAAAATTTCAAAACTTAACCAATTAAATAAAATATATTTGAGATAGCAGGGGAGGTGATGTGTTACTGCTGCTGCATGTGGGAGCTGGTTGACCCCATTGAGGTCCACGATGACCACACTTGCAGTAAGTGTCTGCAGCTCGAGAAACTTCGGCTCCGTGTTGATGAGCTGGAGTCCGAGCTGCGGACACTGCGACAGATCAGGAAGGGGAAAATTACCTGGACGCTGTGTTCCAGGGGGCAGTCACACCCCTTAGATTAATTCATTCAAATTTGGTCCGAGGTCAAGGACAGGAAGATGCGACCACAAGCGAGACAGATATGGGGACCCAGGACATAGTGATGGAAGAGCCTCTGCCCTTGCTCTTGCCCAACAGGTATGAGATTCTTGCTCCCTGTGTGGATGAGGGCAGGGACAGCAGGGAGTGCAAGATTTAGGATCACAGGTCTCACACATAGATACCCAAAGGGTCTTCGGAGTTATAAGACAATTTATTAAGGGACCAATAGTTCAAATATAGTCAAACACAACACACAATCAGGTTAGACTTAGTAGACATACGAGCGTGACAAATAGCTGTTATTAGTCCCAATCGGGCAGATGGCTGGTGGTATGTACAGTTCTTATCCTCACCATCTGCCCTGAAACGCCTTCTTTTATTCTCTTTTTCGGGGTGGGCCTGGTGTAGGATATTGGCAGGACCATTTAACCTATGATATGTTAGATTTTTTGTCTCAACTCTTGGATGAAACCCTCCTCTTCACAGCCTCCCAAGATTAAAGTCAGACATGCCATTCTTTGCCTTCAGATGTTTGGAGCTGCCTGTTATCAGTTATTTATGCTCATGCTGTTCAAGTCACTTTAGCTATTGTACCAGGGAATTAATCATTTAATTCTAACGCCAGTCTGAAGAGACATCTTGGTCTCAAGTTATTTCTTCCAATTCACGATTTCTTACATTCTTACATTCCTTCTTTGAGAAGGAAATATCCTTATTAACTTCTCACAACCAGCTTTTGACTGCTCTAGCTATTGCTAAGTTATTTGCTTGTTGCTTTCTCCACTTGGGTGTTACTTAGTAGGGAGACTCAGAAATGAAGATTTCTCGTTTCTTACAGTCCAATCCTTTGAGGGGGAGAAGCAACCTCTGACCTCTTACTCAAGTTCAATTCACTGTCCCAATACTCCAATTCTGCCCCGCCTGAGGTATTCCCTGTTTCTTCTAACTTTCCTAATCTTACCTCACCAGGGGTCTCCCCTACATTGTTTCGGATCTTCTCATTCGGTGTGCTCAAATTTATTTTTGTGCTGGTTAGCCATAGACATATATTTAAGTATACTATCATTACAAGTTAGAGAACTACCAGAGCGTGTGAAATAATATGAACATAAGGGGGTGCTGATATATTAAGCCCAATGGGACAGGTCCTGTTAAACCCATAGAGCTTGGTAATTGCGATAGTAGTGACACAGGAGGCACGACCAAAAGCATCTCATACTGGATTCGTACTGGCTTTTCCCATGCTCTGTTACCTACAAAACACAATTATTACAGCCACAGTTAAATTCAGTCTCCCAATCATTTCAAGCGACACTACAGCTTAACATCTAATCAATAAGTCATGGATTTAAAAGATTCTCCAGATCTCACTTTTACTCATATCCATCTTGTGGATAATTCTTACTAAATTTATTTCTCCCTAGCTTTTAATTGTCACAATCCAAAATCAATGTAACTCTCCACTTCAACTTCAATTTCAATCCCTCTATCAGGTACCAGTGTGTTTAACTCTATCCTGATTGTTTCATGAATTAGATAGTTTCTCGATAGAGTATGTGTCAATGCTTTACAAGCTATCTCACTCTCCTGAGCCACATTAATTATTTCATGTCGTGCTGTTGTCAAGTAACTGAGCATGTCTGAGACCTATTCTTCAGTGCAAATTCATTTGCACACTCATACCGGTAGCTCATGCCACATGTGCCATCCGATACAAGCCATTCTTAGTCTTTCAGGTGATCTTATCAAAAGATGGTACTCATGTGAAAAGTCAACTGTAAGATTCAGGATCACAGGTCACACACAGATACCAAGAGGGTCTTAGGAGTTATAAGGCAGTTATACTCAGTCCAAGGACCAAGTCCACTGGTCCACCGCTAGCCGGAACCTTACAACTCCCAAAACTGTGAATCCCACTTCTGACACCACTATAAGATTTAGGATCACAGGTTACACACAGATACCCAAAGGGTCTTAGGAGTTATAAGGCAATTTATTAAGGGACCAATAGTTCAAATATAGTCAAACATAACACACAATCAGGATAGACTTAGTAGACATACGACCGTGACAAATAACTGTTATTAGTACCGATCGGACAGATGGCGATGGTACGAACAGTTCTTTTCTTCACCGTCTGCCCTGAAACACCTTCTGGGTGTTTCTTTTATTCTCTTTTTTGGGGTGGACCTGGTGTAGGATATTGGTAGGACCATTTAACCTATGATATACTAGATTCTTTGTCTCAACACTTGAATGAAACCCTCCTCTTCACATCCTCCCAAGGTTAGAGTCAGACATGCTATCGTATCAAAAGATTGTAATCGTCTGCAGATCTTTGCTTAAATCCCACTGCATGGTCAGGCTATCAAATTCAATTTTACATTGGCAATGGGCTAGAACCTCCACTTTTGTGGATATCGATTTCCGGCGTGGGCATTAAAAAAGGGTTTTCAGATCACCGGCTTCTCGCCCATTCTCAAAGCATCTAGTCTCCACTTTTGAAAATGGGCGTTACCACAAGCGATATAAAATGGACAGTAGCGTTAAATTTTTTTGACCTTCTGTCATAAAGTGTGGCCGAGCTTAGCAACGGCATGGCAACGCTAAATTCCCGCGTTTCTGGAGGTCAAGGGTCATCATGACATGCGCAGAAGAGGAGACGGAGAGAGAGGGAGTTCAGAGGGACTGAAGGCGTGTCTGGGCGTGGTGTGGCTGCTTTGGGAGGAAGGAGGGAGACTTTAGAGCTTCACAGCAAATAGGAAAACAAAAAGTAGCTGTTACCAGCCACATATTTGCCCAAATTTGGTCTATAATGGAGAGAGAGGAGGAGGCATCACAGCACGCTGTGGAGACTGATGCTGGAGAGAGCAGTGAGGTGGGAGAGGAGCACATTGGAGGGCACAAAAGAGCCAGGAGGGTCTCGGACAAGGCAAATGCCTCCCTCCTGCAGGAGGTTGAGTTATGCTGGGGTGATTTGACACAGTGAGGGCGTGGGAAGCCCACCCCAAAGGCCTACCAGAAAATATGGACCGAGATACCAGAGGTGGTCTTGTCAGCGACCAATGAGGTGCCTGAGGGCAACCAATGCCGCAAACGATGGAACGACCTTGTGGGATCCGCAACAGTAAGCATTACATTGATTTACATGTACTTACATATTTATATAATTTGATTTGTAACAGTCATGAGTGACTATCATCAGATGTGAGGTCTTTCACTTTTACCGGGAATGTTTGACTCAAAGCCTGCCATCATGGTGCACGTCTTTAGGTAAAGAAAGATAATTTTCATAATAATCATGATTACATCTGTTGATTATGTATTGTGTTAGTGTCTATGACAGTACCTAGCAATAATATCCCGCAATGATCTCATGCCATGTCATCCTGTCACCTTTTACAGAAGAAGCTATTGACGATGAGGTCCATGCAGAGGCGAATGAGTGGGGGGGCCACCAGTCCCTAGCGACATCACTGACATGGAGGAACGGGTGCTCGCACTCGTGGGGAAGCACCCCCGGACAGCCACGGACACATCTGCAGACCCTGAAGTGATGCCACGTGAGTAAAGCTTACACCATTGCGTGATGTAAAGTCAATAGATGCCACACCCACTCATATCCGAACAATCATTTATGATAGATGATTTCTAAAATTGTCATGGAAATAATGACGGCCTAATGAAAATCATTAGAATGCAAATGGTCATGAAATGTGATGTCTGCGATGATTTTGAGAGCATAGGTGCTTTTGTCGTGCATATGCTGTGTGTAGCGCTGGACTCACCTTGTGACCCTAGCACCTCCTTCTCCTCTAATAACCTCATTTGTGTTTTTCAGCTCAGCCAGCAGAGGTCCTGTGGACGCGGCAGATCTGTTCCACGAGTGCCACTTGAGAGCGGAGAGATGGTACAGTTGTCCAGGAGGACTGTAGACTTTGGTGACCAGCTCATCAAAGCATTGAGGGGCATATCCCGAAAGCTGGCCACCATGACTGAGTATATTCCACGGATGGCGGAGTCTCTGGATGCGATAGCCAGGAACACTGCTGCCACAGGCCTCCCAGTGGTCCCCGAGCGCGGCACTCCATCCCTAGGTTCTGCACCACCGCTGCAAAGACAGATGAGAGCAAGGACCAAGATCCTGCTTCTGCATCAGAGAATGTTGCCCGCTCGACATCCCCCGCTCCTGTACCCGTGGAATGACCAGATCTGCCTTCATCCCCCCGCAATGAGACACCGCCTGAGGAGCTTCTCGGCCAGGCGCCGTGGAGCGAGGAGTGGAAGGGGTAGAGGTGGGGAGAAGAAGGGGAGGGGGGAAGGAAAATGAGGTGCATGTCCACAGGTGATGGCGGTGTTATATCTCCATCTGGGTGTATGCAATTTGTTGCCAAGTATGGGGGCTGGGGACCATGCTCCTGCTTTGCCTTTGTATTCTGTGTTGCTGGACATGTTGAACATGTGATTGATGTCAATGGTGGAAAAAGTGGGGTGTGGGCGGGGGTTGGGTGTTATTGCCTGTGATACTTATGATTTCAGATCAATGTTGGTATAAAATTTTTGTTATTGAACATAACCTTGTTGCGTATTGTCTCAGATAGCTGCACCATTATACACTGTTGATTCCTTAACATGAAAGGGTTAAATACAATTTAACATCAATCAACGTAAACTTTAACTGGCACCAAGGTGATGGGCACTATTGATGTCTGAGCTGCGCACGCACTGCAGTGTGTTAGCGTTGTCACTCACATCAACGCTCTTTCAGGCAAATCGTTCAGATTTCAGCTCCTCACATAAGAATGGGATTTTAAAAATGCCAGCCACACCACTGGCGTTCATTCAGAACAGTTCCATTTTTTGTGGGTGGTTGTTTGGGCGAGCGATATTGTGGGCGATATGTGTGCGAGGTGCGGAAAGTGACAGTGGGCGATCTCCTGGGTGTTAGTTTCGCCAAATGTGCTCTTTATGACAAAAAAAGGTGGGCGGGCAGTATTATTAAATTTCGGCATTAATTCCATGCGGAAAGTAACGCTGGGCGTTGATTTCGCCCATTCTGATGATTCTGCCAGAAAAAAGTGGGCGGGCGGTAATATTTTTTCCCGGCGTTAACCACATGGGGAAAGTAACGCTCGGTGATAAGTTTACTAAAAATGCCCGTCAGTTTCCAAAATGGGCGATATATGGGCGTTATACGTCATTTCAGCAGTAAAATAGGCATTAAGTGGGCATTAAGCATGCACTTCCTCTCTCCATTTTGCACATCCCATTAATTACCATTGATATCTCATTCATTATACCTGGAGGAGTTTTACTGTCTAGTACAATATTAAAGATAGAAAACATAGGTCAAATATTCCAACTTGGCCCAAGTCATTAACACATTTTTTTTTAATTCTTTATAACCCGTTACATTTTATTTTCCCTCTGGTACCTGGAAAACCATTCACTTACAATTAAGAAATTTAAATTAATAATTCCAATATCTTTAAAATTTCAGATCAGCCATGATCATATTAAATGGCGGAGCAGACTCGAGGGGCCAAATGGCCTACTCCTGCTCCTATTTCTTATGTTCTTATGTAATACAGCGATGCTAAAGTTGTTTGGTGAACCAAAGAAAACAGCTGTCAGCAGAAAGGGTTAATTCCTTTGCAGGTTTAAACGAAGGCAGAGCAAATATTGTCAGACGCATGCAATTGCATGACATTACATAATTTTTTTTTAAAACCTTTCCCGATAGAAACTTTTTTCCCCAAATCTTTGTGCCTTCAAAACTTGCTTAGAAATTAAAAATCCGTTAAAACAGCAGAAATCATTAGTAAAGCTGTCATTATTAGTTTTCAATAAAACTTTCTCATTGGGAAAGATAGCATTTCAGATCAACTCCAATTGATTCTAAACTTCCAATTCAAATGCCGCCAATTTAATAAACATCACACATTCTGCACAAAAGGAAAAAGAGGGCGGAGTTTCCCTCAGCTTACATTCAAACAGGATTTTTTTTTAAAAGGGACACGAAAGGAGTCGGTGCTTTTTAAAGTTTTAATTGATTTAAAACAAGACCACGCATTTTTAATTTAAATTATATAAGACAGTAGAAATTTTGTTTACTGTAACCCAAATTAAAACAAAATACTGGCAACTGTGACTTCAAAGCCAAATCTTAACTTTTTCATAGCTCCGTAAATCATAGTCAAAACAATCAGGGAAACTGTCACACTTTGGGCCCAAGTTTCCACATGATTTGCGCCTGATTTTTAGGAGCAACTGGTGGAGAACGGACTATCTTAGAAATCGCAAATCTCCACATTTTTATTTCTGCAGTTCTAGTCAGTTAGAACAGTTCCACTTTGGAACAGAATTTTTTCTTCAAAAGGGGGCGGGTTCGGCCACTGACGTCTGATTTCAAAGTTTCCACAGTGAAAACGTACTCCAAACTAACTTAGAATGGAGCAAGTGAAGATTTTTGTAGAACTGAAAAAACCTGTTCTACATATTAAAAAATCAGGCGCAGGTTACAAATTAGGCGTCCAGAACGATGGGGGGAGGGGGGGGAAAGGAAGTCATTAAATTATACAATAAATCCTTAGTTATACTTATACAAATATTATACAAATAAATCCAACCTGAATAAAAATTTATAAGCAAAGAAAAGATTAAATAAACCATGTTCCTACCTGTATGAAAGTTCTTCAGGCAGGCCTTTAGGAAGCGGTTTGCCGTCGGGACCGAAGGCTGAATGGGCCGGGCCCGAGATTTCGGGCAGGGCCCGTCCCCAGCACCAGAGGTAGGTGGCGTTGGGTCGGGTCGGGGAGAGAGGTTTGGTTCGGGTCGGCGGGGGTGAGAGGGAGGGGGCGTGGGGGAGAGGGAGGGGGAGGGGGGGGAGAGGGAGGGAGAGAGAGGGAGGGAGGGAGGTCAGGTCGGGGAGGGGGAGGTCAGGTCGGATCCAGTCTGGGGGCTGGGGCGGGAGTAGAGTCGGGTCGAGTCGGGTGGGAGCGGGAGCGACAGCGGCAGACGCAGACGGGTCGAGTCGGGTCCGGTCGGGGGGGGGGGGCGGAAGCAGCAGGAGCGGGAGTCGGCAGGAAGCAGGAGCTGGCCATGGGAGGAGCCTTATTCACGCAGCCCCAGTGAGGCCATTCGGCCAGGGCTAGGGGCTGCGTGCTTCGGGCCCCTCCCACACAGTTTCAGGCGCCTGGAGCTACTGCACTTGCGCGCCCACTGTAGCGCGCATGTACAGAGGTCCCGGCACTGTTTTCAGCGCAGGGACCTGGCTCCGCCCCCCTACAGCTCCTGCTGCGCCGCGCCGAGGGCCAGAGGACCTGCAGGGTGGTGGAGAATACGGAGGTTTTTTTTAGGCGCACTTTGTGGCGTGAAAAACGGGCACCCAGCTCGGAGGGGCGCCCGTTTTTTATCGTGTGGAAACTTGGGCCCATTAACACATTTTCACACAAACTACATACACTCCAGCATTTAGTTTTTTAGGGTCCCGTTCACTGAGCAAAACTTGTGTTTCATTTCTCTCGGCACAAGAGCTAAAACTTCTGTGCCGATTCCATTTTTTTTTAATTGTCGTCTCAGCAACATATTTACTAATTCCCAGTTTTTTTCCCTCCTTTACTGAGTTCTCAGATGGGCTAACACATAGCTTAGATCTTTTCCCTCATTATCTCCAAAACCCTCTCCTGCTAACTTGCACTGTTCACGACATTTGCTTGAAAATAAGCACCATCCAGTTTGTGTTAGGCTTCACCTATTTGATCTGCTTCCTTCCACTCCCTTCTTTCAGAGAGAAAAATACTCAGTTTTGGTCTCAAGTTATTTCTTTCAATTCACGATTTCTTACAGGAGGATGAGCAAACTAACCACAGCACTGTGGTACACAGGGCCATTCAAATGGGGGAGTAAAAATAAATGTGGCAGTGGTCGGGGACAGTATAGGTAAAGGAATAGATATTGTTCTCTGCAGCCGAGAGTGTGAGTCCCAAAGGCTGTGTTGCATGCCTGGTGTCAAGGTTAAGGACATCTCCTCTGGGCTGGAGAGGAACTTGGAGTGGGAGAGGAAAGATCCAGTTGTCGTGGTCCACGTAGGTACCAGCGACATAGATAGGACAAAGAAAGAGGTTCTGCTGAGGGAATATGAGCGGCTAGGGACTAAATTAAAAAGCAGAACCACAAAGGTAATAATCTCTGGATTTCTACCTGAGCCACGAGCAAATTTGCATAGGGTAAACAGGATCAGAGAGAAGAACGAGTGGCTCAAAGATTGGTGTGGGAGGAATGGGTTTCAATTCATGGGGCACTGGCACCAGTACTGGGGTAAGAGGGAGCTGTTCTTTTGGGCTGGGCTTCACTTGAACCAGACTGGGACCAATGTCCTGGTGAATCGAATAACTAGGGCTGTAGATAGGGCTTTAAACTAAATAGTGGGAGGGAGGGATCCAATGAGCGGAAATTTAAAAAGTCAAAGAGAAGGGAGAAGGCAACAGTGCAGGGTGGCGATAGTGGTAATGATAACCAGAGTGTGACAGGAAGGGACAGAGCATATACACATAAGATAAAATTAAAAGCTCTATATCTGAACGCACAAAGCATTCGTAACAAAATCGATGATTTGTGTCAAATAGAAATAAATGGGTATGATCTGATTGCCATTATAGACATGTGGTTGCAAGGTGACCAAGGCTGGGAACGAAATATTCAGAGGTATTTGCCAATTCGCATGGATAGGCAGAAAGGAAAAGGAGGAGGGGTAGCTCTGTTAATAAAGGATGAGAGCAGTGCAGTAGTAAGAAATGGTACTGGCTCAGAAGATCAAGATGTAAAATCAGTTTGGGTGGAGATAAGAAATAATAAGGGACAAAAGTCACTGGTGGGAGTGGTCTACAGGCTCCCAAACAGTAACCACACTGTAGCACAGAGTATAAATCAAGAAATAATGGAGGCTTGTAAGAAAGGTACAGCAATAATCATGGGTGATTTTAATCTTCATATTGATTAGACAAATCAAATTGGCAAAGGTAGCCTTGAGAAAGAGTTCATAGAGTGTATGAGGGATGGTTTCTTGGAACAATACGTTATGGAACCAACCAGGGAGCAGACTATTTTAGATCTGGTAATGAGTAATGAGACTGGATTAATTAATGATCTTGTAGTGAAGGATCCTCTTGGGAAGAGTGATCATAGCACGGTAGAATTTCAAATTCAGTTTGAGGGTGAGAAAACTAGTGTCCTGAACTTAAATAAAGGTAATTACAAAGGTATGAAGGCAGAGTTGGTAAAGTTGACTGGGAAAATATATTAAAGGATAAGACTGTAGAAAAGCAGTGGCAAACATTTAAGGAGATATTTCATAACTCTCAGCAAAGATTTATTCCAGTGAGAAAAAAAGATGCTAAGAGAAGGATGAACCATCCCTGGCTAACTAAGGAAGTAAATTGAATTGAAAGCAAAGGCATACAATGTTACAAAGAATAGTGGAAGGCCAGAGGATTGGGAAATGTTTAGAACCCAACAAAGGACGACTAAAAAAATGATAAAGACAGAGAAGATAGCTTATGAGAGTAAACTAGCAAGAAATATAAAAACAGATAGTAAGAGTTTCTACAGGTACATAAAAAGGAAGCGAGTAGTTAAAGTAAAGGTTGGTCTCGCAGAGGATGAGACTGGGGAATTAATAATGGAAAACAGGGAAATGGTAGAGACTTTGAACAAATATTTTGTATTGGGTTTCACTTAGAAGACACTAAAAACATCTCAATAATTGATAATCAAGGAGTTTTTGGGGTGGGGGGGCGGGGTAACTTAAAACAATCACTGTCATTAGAGATAAAGTACCAGACAAACTAATGGGACTAAAGGTGGACAAGTCCCCTGGACCTTATGGCCTGCAGCCTAGAGTCTTAAAAGAAGTGACTGCAGAGATAGTGGATACATTGGTTGTAATCTGCCAAATTCCCTGGATTCTGGAGAGGTCCCAGTGGACTGATAAACCACAAATGTAACACCCCTATTTAGGAAAGAAGGAAACTATAGTCCAGTTAGCCTAACATGTCATTGGGAAATTATTGGAGTCCATCATTAAGGAAGTAGTAGCAGGACATTTAGAAAATCATAATGCAGTCAAGCAGAATCAGCATGGTTTTATGAAAGGGAAATCAAGTTTGACAAATTTGCTGAGATCTTTGAGGATGTACCAAGCAGAGTGGATAAAGGGAAACCAGTAGATATCGTGTATCTGGATTTCTAGAAAGCATTCAATAAGGTGCCACATAAAAGGTTACTGCACAAAATAAGAGCTCACAGGGTTGGGGGTAATATATTAGCGTGGTTAGAGGATTGGCTAACTAACAGAACACTGAGTCAGGATAAATGGGTCATTTTCCGGTTGGCAAACTGTAACAAGTGGGGTGCCACAGGGATCAGTGCTGGGGCCTCAACTATTTACAATTTATATTAATGACTTGGATGAAGGGACCGAGTGTAATGTAACCAAATTTGCTGACGATACAAAGATAGGCGTGAAAGCAAGTTGTGGGGAGGAAGCAAATAATCTACAAAGGGATATAGTTAGGCTCAGTGAGTGGGCCAAAATTTGGCAGATGGACTATAATGTTGGAAAATGTTAGGTTATCCACTTAGGTAGGAAAAATAAAAAAGCAAATTATTAGTTAAATGGAGAGCAATTATAAAATGCTGGTCTGCGGGATCTGGGGGTTCTTGTACATGAAACACAAGACGTTAGTATGCAGGTACAGCAAGTAATCAGGAAGGCAAATGGAATGTTGGCCTTTATTGCAAGGGAGCTAGAGTATAAAAGTAGGGAAGTCCTGCTCCAACTGTACAGGGCATTGGTAAGACCACACCTGGAGTACTGCATACAGTTTTGGTCTCCTTATTTAAGGAAGGCTGTATTTGCATTGGAGGCAGTTCAGAGAAGGTTCATTAGGTGGATTCCTGAGATGAAGGGGTTGTCATATGAAGAAAGGTTGAGCAGGTTGGGTCTATACTCATTGGAGTTTAGAAGAATGAGAGGTGATCTTATTGAATCATATAAGATTCTGAGGGGGCTTGACAGTGTAGATGCAGTGAGGATGTTTCCCCTCATGGAGGTCGAGAACGAGGGGGCATAGTTTCAGAATAAGGTGTCGCCCATTTAAAACAGAAATGAGGAGGAATTTCTTCTCTCAGAGAGTCGTGAATCTTTGGCATTCTCTACCCCAGAGAGGTGTGGAAGCTGGGCCACTGAATATATTTAAGGTGGAGATAGACAGATTTTTGAATGATAAGGGAGTCATCATCATCATCATAGGCAGTCCCTCAGAATCGAGGAGGACCTGCTTCCACTCCCAAAGTGAGTTTTTTGATGGCTCAATAGTCTGATACGAGAGCCACAGACCCTGTTACAGGTAGGACAGACATTTGTCGGGGGAAGGGGTCAGTGGGGCTGGTTTGCCGCGCGCTCCTTCCACTGCCTGCGCCTGGCCTCTTCATGCTCCTTGCGTCGAGACTCAAAGAGCTCAACGCCCTCCAGGATGGACTTTCTCCACCTCGGGCGGTCTGCTGTCAGGGTCTCCCAGGTGTCAGTGGTGATGTCGCACTTTACCAGGGAGGCTTTGAGGGTGCCCTTATAATGTTTCTGCTGTCCTCCTTTGGCTCGTTTACCATGAAGTAGCTCCGCATGAAGCATTTGCTTAGGGATTCTCGTATCTGGCATTCGTACTATGTGGCCTGCCCAGAGTGTGGTCAGTGCTTCAATCCTGGGGATGTTAGCCTGGTCGAGGACACTGATGTTGGTGCGTCTGTCCTGCCAGAGGATTTGCAGGATCTTGCGGAGACATCGTTGGTGATATATCTCCAGCGACTTGAGGTGCCTTCTACACATTGTCCATGCCTCAGATCCATACAGGAGGGCGGGTATTACTACAGCCCTTAGATCATGAGTTTGGTGGTAGATTTGAGGGCCTGGTCTTCAAACACTCTTTTGCGTAGGCGGCTGTAGGCTGCACTGGCGCACTGGAGGCGATGCTGAATCTCCGCATCAATGTCTGCCTTTGTTGATAAGAGGCTCCCGAAATATGGGAAATGGTCCACATTGTCTAGGGCCACGCCGTGCATCTTGATGACTGGGGAGCAGTGCTGTGCGGCGGTGACAGGCTGGTGAAGGACCTTTGTCTTACGGATGATAAGCGTAAGGCCCATGCTTTCATATGCCTCAGTGAATACATTGACTATAGGCTGGAGTTCAGCCTCTGAATGTGCACAGACACAGGCATCGTCCGCATACTACAGCTCAATGACAGAGGTTGGGGTGATCTTGGACCTGACCTGGAGGCGGCGTATGTTAAACAGCTTCCCACTGGTTCTGTAGTTTAGTTCCACTCCAGCAGGGGGCTTGTTGATTGTGAGGTGGAGCATGGCGGCGAGGAAGATTGAGAAGAGGGTTGGAGCGATAATGCAGCCCTGTTTGACCCCGGTCCGGACGTGGATTGGGTCTGTAATGGATCCGTTGGTAAGGATCCAAGGGAGTCAAGGGTTATGGAGAGTGGGCAGGGAAGTGGAGACTCATATGTGGATGGTTAGATTGAGGATTTTAAAGGGATTTGTGAATTTTCACATATAATGCATTTAATTAAATACAACTGTGAAAGGGTGCAAAAATATTAACATCTTGATTGCGCATATTAGTTAAATCACAAAAAGCTACTCCATACGTCTGGCTGTGGATCTTTTATACTGTCTACTGGCAGTCTACAAATTGCAGAGTGCTAATAGGTTATGTATTGGTGTTTTACAATATTTAATTGACAAATTATCTTGGTACATTGTACTTTGCAATACTTTACATCCATAGTGATGACAAGAAGAATTAATAATGGATGTCTTTTAGGAGAACTACAAGTGATTGGTTTGTTTCTATAAATTAGTTCAAAATAGGATGCATTGTTACCTTTGGTTAATAGGGTTTCAAAATAATTTTAGTGCCTCAGTCCCATACAAAGATAAGAAATAGGCAAAGGAGCTGCAAAGCTGTCTCTTGCTACGGTGAGGATCCCTTAATCCTTGTTAAACTATATAAGACTCTTATGTCAGACAGACATTGACATGTTTGTAGTGGGATCAAACAGCTTTGTTTCAGTCTGAAAAATATCTTTGTGAACAATAAAGTGGGCGTTACCTGTTCATATATTACACAAATAAACAGAAAGATTGATTTATTACAGAACAAAAATCTGTGGAAAAAAAATCTTATGTGTGCCACAAACTTGATAAACAGGATGAGTGTTTCCAAGAGGTGGAGATTTGCATACTAACAATGCAACAGTATCTGATCCAGTGGTCTTACAGCAAATTATCAACAAGAGCCTATCCAATCTGTCAACAAATAGATCTTCAAAGCAGGTCAGGAAAGCTACATTTAAACTAGTTCCCAGAGTGAATCTAGTAAAGGTCATTCTGGATGCTGTATAAATAATTAATAGAGCCGATTGTGCAATTTAGAATACAAACACAATGGAAAAGTTGTCAATAGTGATATGAGTATAGTTATGAACTGGCTTGACACCATCAGGATGGCATCATACATGGCAATGTCATTCTGCTTGCACCTGTGCTGCCAGTGAGTAACAAAGCATGCTGGGGGAGGGATTTTGATTTTTGATTGAGACCCGAAGAACGCTGACATCAAGGTCCCTTTGGGGGAATGAGTTCCCCTGCCAACGTTTGTCAGAAGAGCAGAGATGCACAGCATTCAACCTTTATTCTGAATTTGTATCCTACTGGTTTCACTCTGGTAAAGGCTTTGTTTTATGTATATAGGGCTCACGATTGTCTGTACACCTAAACCAGTAAATGGACACTAAGCTAACATTAATGAAGTGGAGTTACTCCAGCTGACTCAATTGCTCTCACTTCTGTGTCAAATTGAAGAGCTGCTGCATTTACTTGACAGCAGAATTAACTTGTGCAGGAGCTTGAGACAAATGACTCCTGTCACATTGGAAACACCACTACAGGTTGAACCTCCCTGATCTGGCACCCTCGGGAACTGGCTTGTCCCGAACGAGGGATTTTGCCAGATGAGGGAAGGTCATGTGTTTGGGTGGACTGCGCCCTAAAGTGCTATTGCTGGGGTAAGTGTGTGTGCGCGCCGATTGGCTGGACCGACTGTCAGTCAGTCAGTCAGTCAATCAGTGTGCAGGTGCCCCAAAGAGTCAGCCGGCCCCGAAGAGCTGGCGGGCCCCGAAGAGCCAGTGGGCACTGACGAGCCGGCGGGCCCTGAAGAACTGGTGGGCCCCGAAGGGTCAGCGAGCCCAGAAGAGCCAACTGGCTCCGACGGGCCCCGGTGGGCCTCGGAAGAGTCGGCGGGCCCCGAAGGGCCGGCGGGCCTCAGAAGAGTCGGCGGGCCCCAGTGGGCCTCGGAAGAGTCGGCGGGCCCCAGTGGGCCTCGGAAGAGTCGGCGGGCCCCGGCCCGCCCAGAAGAATTGGTGGGCTGGCTGGCCCAGAAGAGTCGGTGTGTAGGATTTTGACGGTCGCGTTCTGCGCAGGCACCACCCAGCGGCCAGGAATGGTTCCGGACGAGCGGTGGTGCCGGATAAATGAGTCCCGGATAAGAGAGGTTCGACCTGTATTGCCTGAGGAAAAGTATCACTGGTAGCACTTTGGGCACATGCATGTTTTCTCTGGTCTGACTCCTGTGTTCGTCAGTAATGCTGTCAAACTGAGTTTTGTCATCTGTCTAAGTCTAACTTAATATATATTTGTTTCCATACCAGTCTCTCAACTCCTTGAAAGCTTGTCTATAGTATTGATTTGCACCCATACCAGTCATTTGAGTCTAGTTCCTGTACTGATAAGATCCTGCTGAGCCCTGGTTACATTGCATTTACAAGTGGCAGCTCTATTTATAAATAAGACTTAGCACAAAGGCTCCCATAATGCATCAATGGGCAAATCCTCCACTTGGCATGCCACCAAGCTAAATAGATTAAGAAAATCTCAGGATCAATCCCTGGTTTGTACTGAGTTAGTTGAGCTCAATCGGTACAATGGTGGGAGCATTATAACAAACCTCACTTCCCCTGGGGAGGGTGGGCAAAAATTAGTCAATTTTCCACTCCTCATTGTGATCCAGTTAGAATGTGTTTGTATACACATGTTGGGTAAGGTCAATATTGGGTTCAGAGGAGGTGGGTGGGGTGGTTTGACCCATCCACCTCCACGGAGGTGTGTGGGGGTGCTGACCCATCCACCTCCATGGCACGAACCTGGTATTGCAGTACTTCCAGGAACGGTGCAGTGGCTCTAGGCCTTTTGGCTAAGAGCATTGGCGCAGAGTGATCCTTGATGTGTGCAAGGTGACCTCTGGCGTTTGTGATCTGACAAAGAATTGGAAAGATTGGCTACGAAAAAAATATATATATATTGGGTTCAGATGTGATATTCCCCATGCTGAAATGTCTTGCTTGCATTCACTGGTCAGCTTTCACAGAGGTTTTGTTTTACGTACTTGCATCACAGCAATTCATATTGAAGTGTAGGCTTTGTAAAAGACAAGTTAGTACAGTACCATTTAAACTGAGTTCTTGGAGGGAACTGTTCTTTGCTTACTTGTGTCTTTCTGAAAGATCTGAGTATCATTACAATGTCTTTTAAGTTTGGATCATATTCCAGATGGAGCCTGGCAGCATTATTTCTCCCACAGGTGTGAGTTCTATAACTGTTTGATCAGCATAGTGTAAAGAGTCCTGATTTCATGCTGAGGGGTCCTTTGATCTAAGGTATCTCCAGGTAACAAGAAATGTCTGAGCAGTGTTACAAGTTGCCAGAGTGCCATCCATTTTCTCCATGTGTGCAGCTAAATTCAAAAGTCTACAGTTGGCAGCTAGCTGAATGCTGGAAAGCTCAGACTGACATCCAATGTGAGCCTACTGCAGTTACTCTTTGCACCAACATAGAGCTTGGTGTACACTTGCATCTACAACCCAAGTGAACAGATTGTATGTGGTAACACTGAGGAAAGAACCACAGTCAGAAGCTTTTACCTTTTACCTGAGAAATCTACACATACTAATAATGAGGACTGACAACAATGTAGTAATGTCCTGTCGCTCCATTAGCTTTCCCTATTAACTAATGATACAGTTAAGTGTAATGGGGAACTTAGAGGTCACTGCAGATTATGTTCATGTCAAATTAGCAAATTAACAATAATCACCCCAATGCCAAAGGTCATTTTTTGAATGTGTTTACTCTACAGGAGTTTAATCATGCTGGAGGCACTCCAGATTGCAGCTTAGACTCACTCAGGTAGATTCATGCTTTACTTTAATTTCAATATGACACCAGTGATTGAATTGCAATTATCTTGTTGTGTGATATGGAGGCAGTATGCTTCTGTTAACAGTTTAAGATGTACCATCATTCGCTTAGAACAAATCAAGACATTCTGTCAAGAATCATGCTGCTGTTTTAGATACAACCTGAAAATATTCTGCAGGAGGATTGATCATTACAGTGTGCAGACAGGAGCAATAGAGCACGGGATATTCAACTGGCCACACATTTCTCACCTGAAGAACTGGTGAGAACCTCGAATGCCTATTTGCCCATCTGAATCAATTTTCAGCCAGGGCCTTTAAATGAACACCCAGCATTCCCACCCAAAACAGGTGTGAGTCTGTTTAAATATGCAAATCAAGACCATTCTCATCTCCCATCTGGCTTTACCTGCCCACTGGCTGCATGCTACATCTGGCCGATGTTCTACCACAGGACAGCTGTGAGCTACAGCAAGAATGCCTGTTTAACACCTGCAGATCACTGGAAAAATGTTAATGAGGTTCGAACCCGAAAATGGTTCGGGCTTCATGACTGTCAAATTGGGCGGGCCCTGCAGGCACACTGTCGGTATCATGCCCGTTCGATGTCCAAGTAAAAAAAACACCTCCTGAATTTGCAGTGGTAGAGTCCAAGAATAAGTCTGTTAAATGGCTCAGTGATAGCACATATGCCTCTGACTCAGACATTTGTAGGTTCAAGTCCTACTCCAAAGATTTGAGCACATAATCTAGGCTGAAACTTTTGGGTGTGCTGCACTGTCAGAGGTGATGCCTTTTGGATAAAACATTAAACTGAGGCCCTAGCTGCCCTCTCAGGTGAACAAAAAAATCCCATGGTACTATTTTGAAGAAGAGTAGGGTGTTGTCCTGGCCAACAGTTATCCCTAAGGCAACATTACATAAGCAACCCAGATTATCTAGTCAGTTATCTCATTGCTGGTGAGTGCTAATTGGCTGCTGCAATTCCCTATATTATAACAGTTACTGCATTTCAAATATAATTTATTGGCTGTGATAAAAACAGAAAATACCAGAAACACTCAGCCAGTCCGGCAGGATCAGTGGGGAGAGGAAAGTTAAGTTTTTTTTTAATTATCTGAATAACCATTCAAATCGGGGGGTAATCATGAGCTACTTTTATTTCCAGAACCTCTAGAATATTCCATCAAAGAATAACAAAAATAATACAGGAGATACCTTAGATTGTAATTGCTATAACGTGCTCACTCGCATCAGGAGGCCATCTAATGTTCATTTAGCAAATGCAAATGTCATATATAACATTTTCTCCAAAATGTGTCTTGCTTTCATCCATCTTAACCTTGTGCTGTGGTTTCTTTCTCACGTTCCTCATCAGAATTTGACATAATGGACACTGGATTTTTGTCTTTTCTTCAGTTGATTTCACACAGCGCTGTGATATGACTTTGGGCCTTCTTTTCTTCTCCCTGCCTCTTATCTAGCAGCACCTCCTGGCTTCCAGCTAAATTCCGTGCAGTTATGATTTAACTTTCTTACAAAAACATTGGTCTGGACGATGATTATTTTTACCACACCTCCAACATGGTTGAGTCACTCTGTTCACTCCAGAATTGCTGGACCCTGTGGCCTGTAACACGCTAGCATTCCTGGCAGCAGTCTCCATCTCTAGTCAGGGGAGAAGTAGCAGAATGGATAGCTAGCTGACTTCAAGACAGAAAGCAAAGGGTAGGGGTTAAGGGTGGCGGAAGATGGAAAGTGGGGTCTCACAAGGATCAGTGCTGGGACCATTGTTGTTCAAAATTTATATTAACGATTTAAACTTTGGAATCAAAAACACGATTTCTAAGTTTGCGGATGACACCAAATTTGGGGGTTAGTCAATACTGAGGAGGACTGCAACAATTTACAAGAAGACATTAACAAGCTTGCAGAATGAGCTCTCGAATGGCAAATAAATTTCTACACAGGTAAGTGTGAGGTATTACATTTTGTTAAGAGAAATAAAGAAGTCACATACTACTTAGAAAATAAGAATCTAAATGGAACAGAGGAACAAAGGGATCTCGGAGTACAAATACACACATCACGGCAAGTAGCGTCTCATGTTAGTAATACTGTTTAAAAAAAAGCACACCAAGAACTAGGGTTTATTTCCAGAGGGATAGAATTCAAATGTAGAGAAGTTATGCTAAACTTATATCGAAACTTGGTTAAACCAAACTTGGAGTACTGTATATAGAGGCACTGGAGAGGGTGCAAAAAAGATTTACAAGGATGGTACCAGAAATGTGAGATTATACCTGTCAGGAAAGGGTGAACAGGCTGGGTCTCTTTTTTTTTGAAAAGAGAAGGCTGAGTGGTGACCTGATCGAGGTCTTTAAAATCCTGAAAGGTTTTCATAGAGTAGACACAGAGAAAATGTTTCCACTTGTGGGGAAGAGCAAAACTAGAGGCCATCAGTTTTGGATAGTCACCAAGAAATCAAATAGGGAATTTAGAAAAAGCTTTTTTACCCAGAGCGTGGTGAGAATGTGGAACCTCCTACTATAGGGAGTGGTTGAAGCAAATAGTATAAATGCATTTAAGGGGAGGATAGATAAGCATATGATGGAGAAGGGAATTGAGGATTATGCTGATAGAGTTAGATGAGGAAAATCAGGCGGAGACTCGAGTGGAGCATAAATGCTGGCATGGATTGGTTGGACCAAATGGCCTGTTTCTATACCAAATATCCTATGTAATTCAACGCTTTTTCGAGAACGCTAGCAGACATGAGTCTGTCTACTCGAAACAGTTTCCTCTGTATCAAAGTTTCCTTCAATTTGCAGACAAACGTCTCTTATTGTATCATCAAGAAATCCACCAAAGTTATATGGTTCAGAGAGTTTCCTCGGTTCTGCCACGAACTAAGAAATATTTTTATCATCCTTTTGCCTCCTCTGTTTAAACTTGAACTATTCCGCACTAATGAGTAGCTTTGTGCTCAGATGCTCTTTGACTACTTCAACTAACTCCTCATATGTTTTGCCTTTCGGCTGGGCAGGAGCAATCAGTTTCTTAATCAATGTATATGTTGCAGGTTTGCAGTTAGTAAGTAAAACTGCTCTCTTTTTGGCTTCTATTACAAGTTCATTTGACTCAAAATAAAAAATTAAGAGGGAGAAATTTGCAACATTTGCACAGATGATTTCTTGCCCAGGGGAGGGAGGGGGGGTTGCTACCGCCTCCCGCGAAATTGCACGGGAGTTAGCGGAGGCACAAGCCGGCAGCGCCCTGCTCCCGCCAGTAGCACCCCGGTCTGTTGTGACGGCGGTGATGATGCTATCGCTGTGCGCAGCAAACAATTTTTGCCCCGCAGCGGAAATTGAGCAGCGCTCCATGAGGCCACCACGGGCCAGCCTCGCGTGTCGCGAACCTGGCCGCACTCTGCTTGCGAAGTAAAAAGTAAAGGGAAGGTGCGTGGCACAAGAAGACTCGCCTTGCTTCGGTTATCACCCCCAAATGGAGCGATATCCAATTTTGACCCCTAAGTCTTTCTACATACTCATTCCTGCTCGATCCCATTCAATACTGTCTAATTTTTCCAACTAATGCTGACATGATAACATAATTTCACTGGCAAGGTAGACCACTACTTAAGAAGTAGAGATGTTCAATATTCAATCTTTTTAATAATATGTTGTCTGTTATTCTCGTAGCTACTATTTTGTCTGAATCAACACTCAGATTGGTGAGATAATAACTAGCTGATTTTATTTCCAGATCCTCTAGAATATTTTGTCAAAGAATAACTCAAACAGTACCAAAGTTACCTTGGAGTGTAACTGTCCCAATATGCATTGAAAGTATGGAAACAAATGTGCAAAGCTGAGAATACTGCAGTGTCCCGGAGTGTAGTGTAAGTGACGCCAGGGGTGCAGTTCATTTTCAAGCCATGTACTGTAAGGCGATTCCCATTCCAAAGCCAGCCCATTAGCTCCCCCATTTCTGGAAGTGCTGGTGCACATATCCTACGTTATCAGCACTTGCTACCTGAGTGAAAATGGGAGCTGTGGTCATGATTTGAAATTGTTAAAGTTGATGTTAAGGCCAGAGGGCTGTAAAGCAGCTAGTAAAATGATGAGGTGCTGTTTATCAAGCATACATTGAGCTTCATTGGAACAGTGTAGGAGGCCAAGGATAGAGTGGTCAGAGTAAGAGTGTGACAAAGAACTAAAGTGGCAAGTGACTGGAACCTCAGGCTTGCACATGAGGACAGAACAGAGGTGTTCACCAAAGCAATCACCCAATCCTCATTTAGTCTTCCTGATGTAAAGGAGACTGCATTGAGAGCAGCGAACACAGTGAGAGAAAGATATTGCATTTATATAGCACCTTTCACAACCTCAGAATGTCTCAAATTGCTTGACATCTAATGAAGTACTTTTGAAATGTAATTATTGTTGTAATGTAGGCAATGCGGCAGACAATTTCCGCACAACAATGTCCTACAAACAGCAATAAGCTAATGACCAGATAATATATTAGGTTGTAAAAAGCGCAAGTAAATCCCTGTCTCACCCAGAGGGTGTATTTGGGGCATGGATAGTGGTAGAGGACGACGTCAAAGGGCAGGTGTTGAATGTCCTACGCTTACATCAGAAGGTGTCGTGGGAAGGAGTGCAGGTGTTAGAAATAATGGAAGAGTAAACCAGGTTGTAATAGAAAAACAGAGCCCAAGTTTCGAGCCGCGCCTAGAACGGCGCAGTCCCGACCTGGACGCCCGTTTTTCGCACCACAAAGTGCGCCTAAAAAAAACTCCGTATTCTCCACCTCCCTGCAGGTCCTCTGGCCCTCGGCGCAGCGCAGCAGGAGCTGTAGGGGGCGGAGCCAGATCCCTGCGCTGAAAACAGTGCTGGGACCTCTGCACATGCGCGCTACAGTGGGCACGCATGTTCAGTAGCTCCAGGCGCCCGAAACTGTGTGGGAGGGGCCCGAAGCACGCAGCCCCTAGCCCTGGACGAATGGCCTCACTGGGGCTGCGTGAATAAGGTTCCTCCCACGGCCAGCTCCTGCTTCCTCCCGACCCGACTCGACTCCCGCTTCCCGCCCCCTGTCCCCGCCCCCGGACCGGACCCGACACCCGCTCCCCCCACCCCCCGCCTCCGGACCGGACCCGACACCCAGTCCCCCCCGCCTCCGGACTGGATCCGACCTGACCTCCCTCCCCCCGACCTGACCTCCCTCTCCCTCCCTCCCTCCCCCTGACCCGAACCGAACCGACCTCCCTCCCACCACTCCCCCGACCTGACGCAACGCCACCTACCTGTAAATCTGGTGCTGGGGACGGGCCCTGCCCGAAGTCTCGGGCCCGGCCCGTTCAGCCTCCCTCCCCCTTCTCCTTCCCCCCCAACCCCCCCAATCTTCTTCCCCCCCCCCAAATCTCCTTCCCCTCCCCCAATATCCTTACCCCACCCAATCTCCTTCCCCCCCAATCTCCTTCTCCCCCCCAATCTCCTTTTCCCCTCCAATCTCCTTTCCCCCCATCTCCTTTCCCTCCATCTCCTTTCCCCCCTTCTCCCCTTTATCCCCTTCTCCCCCTCCCCCCTTCTCCCCCCTCCCCCCTCCACCTTCTCCCCCTCCCCCTTCTCCCCGTCCCCCTTCTCCCCATCCCTCCCCCCTTCTCCCCCCTCCCCCTTCTCCCCATCCCTCCCCCTTCTCCCCGTCCCTCCCCCTTCTTCCCCCCTCCCCCTTCTCCCCATCCCTCCCCCTTCCCTCCCCCATCCCTCCCCCTTTCCTCCCCTTCCCTCCCTCAGATCCCTCCCTCTCTCCCTCTACCCCCCTCCTCCCCCTCCCCTCGCTTTCAGAAACACAGACACTGACAGACAGAGAATGAGAGACACACAGACAGACAGAGAGATAGAGACACTGACAGAGACACACTGAGGGGGGGCATCCCAGCACGCTGTTGGAGGGCTCCCGGTGCTGCAGTCGGTAAGTAGAAAATGTTTTATTTATTGATTAAAAAAAAAAATTATTTCTTATTAATTTTTTTGATTGATTTATTGGTTGATTTATTGATGTATTTATCATTTATTATTGATGATGGCTCTTTATTTGTAAGACTGAAGTGTTTAATGTTTGGAAACTTCCCTTTAAACATCCCCCCCCCCACACCATTCCCAACGCCTGATTTGTAACCTACGCCTGATTTTCAAAAGTGTAGACAAGGTTTTTTCGAGCGTACAAAAATCTTCACTTACTCCATTCTAAGTTAGTTTGGAGTAAGTTTTCACTCACGAAACTTTGAAAACAGGCGTAAGTGGCCGGACACGCCCCCTTTTGAAAAAAAAATTATGTTCCAAAGTGTAACTGTTCTAACTGACTAGAACTGGAGCAAACTCAATGATGAGAATTCCGATTTCTAAGATACTCCGTTCTACACCAGTTGCTCCTAAAAATCAGGAGCAAATCATGTGGAAACTTGGGGCCATAGAAACATAGAAAATAGGTGCAGGAGTAGGCCATTTGGCCCTTCGAGCCTGCACCACCATTCAATATGATCATGGCTGATCATTTTTGCAACTTTAGTACCCCATTCTTGCTTTCTCTCCATACCCCTTGATCCCTTTAGCCGTAAGGGTCACATCTAACTCTCTTTTGAATATATCTAACGAACTGGCCTCAACAACTTGCTGTGGTAGAGAATTCCATAGGTTCACAATTCTCTGAGTAAAGAAGTTTCTCCTCATCACCATTCTAAATGGCTTACCCCTTACCCTTAGACTGTGACCCCCTGGTTTTAGACTTCCTCAACATCAGGAACATTCTTCCTACATCTAACCTGTCCAATCCCGTCAGAATTTTATATATTTCTATGAGATTCCCTCTCATTCTTCTAAATTCCAGTGAATATAAGCCTAGTCGATCCAGTCTTTCTTCATATGTCAGTCCTACCATCCCGGGAATAAGTCTGGTGAACCTTCGCTGCACTCCCTCAATAGCAAGAATGTCCTTCCTCAGATTAGGAAACCAAAACTGTACACCATATTCCAGGTGTGGCCTCACCAAGGCCCTGTACAACTGCAGTAAGACCTCCCTGCTCCTATACTCAAATCTTCTCGCTATGAAGGCCAACATGCCATTTGCCTTCTTCACCGCCTGCTGTACCTGCATATCAACTTTCAATGACTGATGTACCATGACACCCAGGTCTCATTGCGCCTCCCCTTTTTCTAACCTGTCACCATTCAGATAATATTCTGCCTTCCTGTTTTTGCCACCAAAGTGGATAACCTCACATTTATCTACATTTATACTGCATCTGTCATGCATTTGCCCATTCACCTAACCTGTCCAAATCACTCTGCAGCCTTTTAGCATCCTCCTCACAGCTCACACTGCCACCCAGTTTAGTGTCATCTGCAAACTTGGAGATATTACATTCAATTCCTTCATCTAAATTATTAATGTATATTGTAAATAGCTGGGGTCCCAGCACTAAACCTTGCGGTACCCCACTAGTCACTGCCTGCCATTCTGAAAATGACCCGTTTATTCCTGCTCTTTGCTTCCTGCCTGCCAATCAGTTCTCTATCCACGTCAATACATTACCCCCAATACCATGTGCTTTCATTTTGCACACTAATCTCTTGCGTGGGACCTTGTCAAAAGCCTTTTGAAAGTCCAAATACACCACATCCACTGGTTCTCCCTTGTCCACTCCACTAGTTACATCCTCAAAAAATTCTAGAAGATTTGTCAAGCATGATTTCCCTTTCATAAATCCATGCTGACTTGGACCGATCCTGTCACTGCTTTCCAAATGCGCTGCTATTATATATTTAATAATTGATTTCAACATTTTCCCCACTACCGATGTCAGGCTGACCGGTCTATAATTCCCTGTTTTCTCTCTCCCTCCTTTTTTAAAAAGTGGGGTTACATTAGCTACCCTCCAATCCATAGGAACTGATCCAGAGTCTATAGAATGTTGGAAAATGACCACCAATGCATCCATTATTTCTAGGGCCACTTCCTTAATGGAAGGAACAGTCCCTTCAGGATGGTTGTGGGATCACATTGGAGGTGGCGGAAGTGGCAAACTATTATCCACTAAATGCAAATGTTGCTGAGGTGGAAGGTGAGGATATAGGACATAATAGGAGAAGGGGTAAGGGCGAAAACACACAAATTCTCAGTTAAGAAAAAAGCCTCGGGTTTGAAGCATTTGGGATGTAGTGAAAGGTAATATATAAATGCACAATATTCCTTTATTATATTCTTTAGCTACATTTAGGAGTCAACATTTGCATGAACTGTGCTGAAAAATGTAAATTTAGATTTTCTAATTTTATTCTTCTGCATGTCAGATAGACTCACAGAACCACACTATGGTGGGACAAAGTACAACCTGCTGAAAATGGCAGTAAGTTTAGTAGCCCTCAAATCTGGCACCAAGCTTATGGTCTATAGGGCTGTAATGATACCCGCCCTCCTGTATGGCTCAGAGACGTGGACCATATATAGTAGACACCTTAAATCGGTGGAGAAATACCACCAACGATATCACCGCAAGATCCTGCAAATCCCCTGGGAGGACAGACGCACCAACATTAGTGTCCTCGACCAGGCCAACATCCCCAGCATTGAAGCACTGACCACACTTGATCAGCTCCGCTGGGCAGGCCATATTATTCGCATGCCTGACAAAGCAAGCGCTCTACTCGGAACTCCTACACGGCAAGAGAGCCCCAGGTGGGCAGAGGCAATGTTTCAAGGACACTCTCAAAGCCTCCTTGATAAAATGCAAATCCCCACCGACACCTGGGAGTCCCTGGCCAAAGACCGCCCTAAGTGAAGGAAGAACATCCGGGAGGGCGCTGAGCACTTCGAGTCTCGTCACCGAGAGCATGCAGAAAGCAAGCGCAGGCAGCAGAAGGAGCATGCGGCAAACTAGACTCCCTACCCACCCTTTCCTCCAACAACTGTCTGTCTCACCTGTGACAGAGACTGTAATTCCTGTATTGGACTGTTCAGTCACCTGAGAACTCACTTTTAGAGTGGAAGCAAGTCTTCCTCGATTTCGAGGGACTGCCTATGATGATGATGATTCCCTGCTGATCCTATGCAGCTTACAGCCCCATTATCTTATACTTGAAACTTGCTTGTAGTAAGCAAGAGGAGCTAAGTCAACAACTAAGTTATGATTCACTTTCTGCTTCCCACCATAAACATATCATGACAATTAGAATAATCAACATTAACTGGCCTCACTTATGTTGCATTTTCTAAATTCAGAGCTTTCACTGATCTAAAACTTCCTTCTAACACTCCCTGGTGTTGCCATGCATCCTTTGTTCCTGTCCCATTGATACTCCATTAAAATGCACCATCACAAAGTGCATTTTTTTATTTTATGAAATACTTTCAGTATGTAAACAGTCATCATTGAAGTATCTGCTTCAACATTAAAAAAACTCATGTGCCTTCCAGCCTTTTTGCCTCCCACTTTCTTTGTAATTTGTTCTTTAAGAGGCTTTCATGGCTCACATAGCCAGTTTATTCAGCATTCGCATATTTTTTGTTTTAAGATCTTCTAGCTCTTCTGCGATGCCAAACAAAAAAGTTTATTGAAAAGAAAATTTGCAAATGCTGAAATTCTGTAATAAAAATAGAAAGTGCTGGAAACACACTGTAACTCAGTTAGCATTTGTAAAGAGAAAAGACAAGTAAAAGACAGGTATGCTCTGAAGAAGGGTTACACGCCAGAAATGTTCTGCCCTGTCTTTTCTCTTTACAGACATTTTCTGATTTGCTGTGTATTTCCAGCATTTTCGGTTTTTATTTTTAAAAAGGTTGATCTAACATTTTTTTAAAGGAAATGCTATACCTTTCAATCCCAGAGTTGGTACTTCCCTTTTCTGAAGGACTAGTGATTCCAGATTGACTGAAGATTCAATGGTGTGCAAACATTAAGATTCACTTTTTGATGTTTGCATTTTACACTCAGACCATGGGGACATTATTGCAATAGTGAAATCATACTATCACACTCTATCCTGTGTGGAACAATACTTTGTTTGTTGTTGTATAAACATGGGGGAGGGGAATTCAAGGCACACAGAACGTCTCTATCTCATTTTGTGCAAATTGATCTTTGAAGATGAAAGTCACCTTTTTAGAGTACTATTTCTATTATTGAAAGTGTTGCTTTGCTGATTACATGAAAAGCTATGAAGCAGCCCAAAACTTTTCTATAGAATATATGCAAATTAGGATTGTTCCTAGGTGAGACTTCAATCAATCTCTAATCTAGGCATTGGTATCAGGGGCTAATTTCCATCTCATTAAATATACTTAGCCCCATTGTATTATACTGGATTGACCTCCACCAAGTAATATTGACATAAAGTTTGCATAAGTACAATAGAATTGACTCTTCAGCTTCTTGACCTTATCACTGTAAAGGCACATCCCAAGTACCGAGGGTGTTAGTCATAAGTTGGCTTCATTTGAAATTGTTCATAGCTGCAAATTTTCATTTGTCAGAAATTTGTATCTGGTATTCTTGAAAGCAGTGTGGAATTATTTAGGCTGATCACAAATTGGACCAAAGATTAGCACCAGTTCATATTTAGCTGATATAAAGAAATAGATGCGAATCTTTGACTGGATTTAACCTATCATTTTATATATTGTCAAATATGTCAGAGAGATCAGATTGACATAATAATTATGCAGAATCTGGCATCCTTTTTTTGGATATAAAAAACCCAAATGCAGCCATTACATGTGGATTCTAGGTGCTGAGACTGACATAGCCATGAGAAAGAAAGACTTGCATTTATATAGCGTCTTTCACGATCACTGGACGTCTCAAAGTGCTTTACAGCCAATGAAGTACTTTTGGAGTGTAGTCACTGTTGTAATGTAGGAAACGTGGCAGTCAATTTGAGCACAAGCAAGCTCCCACAAACAGCAATGTGATTATGACCAGATAACCTGTTTTTTTTGTTATGTTGGTTGAGGGATAAATATTGGCCAGGAGTTGTCCATGAGGGTCCTGGCATTCCAGGCCCGGAACTTCATATTGAAGGATGCCTGTGCGTGAATTATTTTAATGTGAGGTGGCCATTGCACACCAGCTACCACACGGGCTTAGCTGAGCAAGGTCTTGGTCCAGTGGTAAGGGGGTCCAAAATGAGTGGAGACCAGGCACTGCTGTATGAGCCTAATTGCATCTCGCCGTAAGCTCGGCGCTGAGCAGCGCCCTTCGGTGAGATGGTAAGAGATTTGAGGCCTGGCTGAGTGCAGGCATTGGGAAGGTCAGCAGCCAGCAGCCGGGGGGAGGCCAGAACGTCGTTGGAAGAAGGGAGGCCAGGACGTCGTCGATGGATGAAGGCCCTTCATCCATTGGCAACGTCGGGGCCTCTCTTCATCCATTGGTGACATCCTGGCCTCCCTTCGTCCATCGGCGACATCCTATTGGCCAGGACACCGTGGATAACTCCCCTCCTCTTCTTCGAAATAGTGCCATGGGATCTTTTACGTCCACTTGAGAGAGCAGACAGGGCCTCGGTTTAACGTCTCATCCAAAAGACAGCACCTCCGACAGTGCAGCACTCCCGCAGCACTGCATTGGAGTGTCAGCCTAAATTCTTTTGTGCTTAAGTCCCTAGAGTGGGACTTGAACCCAAAACCTTCTGTCAACAGCAGAACAGTCATGCCGGATCCGGATTTTCCAGCGAACAGGAATGTTCCCCCTAATTTAAAGTTTGGATGTGTGGTCCCTTTAACGGTCTATGTGGCCAGTTCAAAGTTTTGCGCATGCGCAAAATTTCACGTCGGAAAACTTCCAGGGGACCGACAGATTAGAGGGAACGTTGGCAGGTGGGAAACTTTTTAAAACTTGTTCCTGTGGAGCCAAGGGAAGCAGGTGTGCTCACCTGACTCTGTAGTCCTTCTGATTGCCCCCTCCCTGTTGCTGCTCCAGACCCCTTCCAGCACGTACCCTAGAGTCACTGCCTCCAAGGCAAGTGAACAGACATATGTCTTCAATAGGGCGAATGGCCTGTGGAGGCACAACAGATGATGGTAGCTTACCCAAATAATGTTAATAAAGTCCAAGGTCCAATTGCAGACCGGCATCAGGCATGTTCCGTGTGCGAAAATGGGCCTAAAGGAATTTCCACCCCTAACACTGGGAGTGAATTCCACAGCTTCAGAATGCTCTGTGTAAAGAAGTTTTGCTGCTCTCTGATCTAAATCTTTTACATTTAATCTTACATTTATGGGCTCTTGTTCTAGACCCCTCAACTACTGGAAACAGTTTGCTTCTGTCGACCCCGTCTCTTCCTTTCAAAATTTTAAACCTTTTTATCATATCACCCTGTAATCTGTGTTGTTCTAATGAAAACAGCCCCAATTTTACAAGTCTTTCTTCATATTTGTTTTTCCTCATACCAGGCCGCTTCCTATGAACCCTGTATTATACCCTCTCTAAAGCTTCAATACCTTTCCTATAGCGTGGAGCTAATACGACACACAGTACCCTAATTCACATTTTCAGGTTTTATATATGTTCATTGTTATCTCTTGGCTTTTATATTCTATACCTCGAGTGATAAAAGCTAGAAGTAAACTTTCTTACAGCCTTGTCAATCTGAGATATTGCCATTAAATATGTGAATTTGTAACTCAAATCCCACTGATCTTCCACAGCACCAAACCTACATCCATCCCAAGTATAATTACAGTACTGTTATTATGTAACATAAATGTTGAAATATTATTAGTAATTTAGAGCAAAATTGTGGTCATAATTCAATCAAATTAAAATTCAGTCTTTTGGTCTCATTTTCATCACTTGTAGATAGGATTCCTCAAACATTTCACCTGGAGACTTGGAGGTGACAATGCCCAGCCCAAGGTCACTCACTGACTGCAAAATCATGCCTCAGGACTTTCAGGGGCCAAGTTTCGGCCTGAGTTGCTCCTGATTTTTTGGAGCAACTGGTTTAGAATGGAGTATCTTAGAAATTTGAATTCTCGGCATTTAGTTTGCTCCAGTTCTAGTCAGTTAGAACAGTTTCACTTTGGAACAGAATTTTTTTTTCAAAAGTGGGCGCGTCCGGCCACTTACGCCTGTTTTCAAAGTTTAGGCAGTGAAAACTTACTCCAAACTAACTTAGAATGGAGTAAGTGAAGATTTTTGTACATTCGAAAAAACCTTGTCTACACTTTAGAAAATCAGGCGTAGGTTACAAATTAGGCGTAGGGAAAGGGGGAGGGCTAGGGTTTAAAGGGAAGTTTACAAACATTAAACACTTCAGTTTTACAAATAAAGAGCCATCATCAATAATAAATGATAAATACATCAATAAATCAACCAATAAATCAATCCAAAAAAATTAATAAAAATTTTTAAAAAATTTAAAAATCAATAAATAAAACATTTTCTACTTACCGACTGCAGCACCGGGAGCCCTCCAACAGCGTGCTGGGATGACCCCCACCCCCCCCCCCCCCCGAGCTGTGGGGGGGCGGAGCCAGGTCCCTGCGCTGAAATCAGTGCCGGGACCTCTGCACAGGCGCGCTACAGTGGGCGCGCATATGCAGTAGCTTCAGGAGCCTGAAACTGTGTAGGAGTTTCAGCTGACAAGATTTTTTTGAAAAGTTTTTAAACACATTTTACTTTTGGAAATGTAATAAAGATGAATGTAGAAAGTTTGCCAATGTGTTTCATAGTAAGATGTCAGCCATGGCTCAGTTGGTAGCTCTCTTGGCTGGGCATAAAAGGTCCCTGGCACTAGTTAGAAGAAGAGCAGCGGAGATGTCTTGGCATATATTTATCACTGAAAACAAATTATCTGGTTATTATCCATTACTCCAACTGCTCCATCCTACTCTCATCAAACTGTGCGTCTGCAGGGGGCTAATCTTGCCAATCTCCTTTCCGTGACACTCACCCCTCCCAGTGCTGACCCTGTGAATCAGCTAGCACTGCCTCTTTCTGTATCCCCCTCCAAAATATCCATTCACTTGTGAATGAGCCATCCGTGAGCTTATTGTGGATGATGACATGACATCATGGCCTTGTTGGAGACTTGGCTGACAGGTGAAGATACCTTCCCCTTTAATGAAGCCTCCACATCTGGCTATATCTTCCACCACTTTCGCTGTCCAGACCAGCGCGGTAGTGGTGTAGTCTTATCATCAAATTGCACCTTGGTCCATTCCCCTACTCCTCTGGCACCTTCTCCTCCTTTGAGCTTCTCAGCTTGTTTCACTCCTCTCACCTCTTCTTTAAAATGCTCATACTCTACCACGCACTATGTAAATCTAAGTCTTTCATTTCTTCTTTGAATAATAAAGAGCTGCCTGTTTCTATTGTTGGGAGCGCATACCTGACAGTGTCTCTTTAGACAGGTATCTTTACACGCACGATCAGCTCCTTTGAACTTTGAGAATAGTTCCCCAAATATCATTGCTGGTGCAGACAGATATTGAAGGAGAGTGGTATGTGCCATGATAGGAACAAAATGTAGAAACTGACAGCCAGTTCTCAATCCATGTCAGCACACTATCCCCAATCCCATGTGCTTTAACTTTGCACATTAATCTCTTGTGTGGGACCTTGTCGAAAGCCTTCTGAAAGTCCAAATATACCACATCAACTGGTTCTCCCTTGTCCACTCTACTGGAAACATCCTCAAAAAATTCCAGAAGATTTGTCAAGCATGATTTCCCTTTCACAAATCCATGCTGACTTGGACCTATCATTTCACCTCTTTCCAAATGCGCTGCTATGATATCCTTAATAATTGATTCCATAATTTTACCCACTACTGAGGTCAGGCTGACCGGTCTATAATTCCCTGTTTTCTCTCTCCCTCCTTTTTTAAAAAGTGGGGTTACATTGGCTACCCTCCACTCGATAGGAACTGATCCAGAGTCAATGGAATGTTGGAAAATGACTGTCAATGCATCCGCTATTTCCAAGGCCACCTCCTTAAGTACTCTGGGATGCAGTCCATCAGGCCCTGAGGATTTATCGGCCTTCAATCCCATCAATTTTCCCAACACCTTGATTTTAAAATCCTCATCTTAAAAGCTTCACAGGAGTATCATATTATATTTCCTCCTTTAAGACGCTCCTTAAAAGCTTCCTCTTTGACCAAGCTTTTGGTCATCTGCTCTAATTTGTCCATATGTCAAATTTTGTTTTGTAATGCTCCTGTGAAGCATCTTAGGATGTTTTACGACATTAAAGGCTCTGTATAAATACAAGTTGATGTTGTTGTTGGGAAGGGAGTGTTGCCTCGGGCCCAGCCTTTTTACTATCTTGACAGCTGCATGAAAGCTGGCCATTTGGGTGAGCTCGTGGAGGACAGCCAGTGCCTGTGGGACTGCCAGCTAGCAAGAATCTATGCTTTCAGGAGCAGAGAGAACCAGAATAAAAATAAATACATTTCTATAGTCGTGTTTGGGTGGGTAATCAGGTCATTAGCAACAAGTGCTGTCAAGAAAATGTCAGTTAGTAAAGTTCATGTTTTATTTTTGTAATACTGTAATTGTGCATACTGAATAAACCAATATATCATTAAAATAAAATGTTTTATTGTTGGGAAAGTTGCTATCCAGAATAATGAATAAGCTTCTAAAACCCATCCATCGGTTTGAAGAGAAGTGGTTTCTTATTGCAATACAAAATAATAAGAACATAAGAACATAAGAAATAGGAACAGGAATCGGCGATACGGCCCCATGAGCCTGCTCCGCCATTCAATAAGATCATGGCTGATCTGATCATGGACTCAGCTCCACTTCCATGCCCGCTCCGCATAACCCCTTATCCCCTTATCGTTTAAGAAACTGTCTATTTCTGTCTTAACTTTATTCAACGTCCCAGCTTCCACAGTTCTTTGAGGCAGCGAATTCCACAGATTTACAACCTTCTGAGAGAAGAAATTTCTCCTCATCTCTGTTTTAAATGGGTGGCCCCTTATTCTAATATCATGCCCTCTAGTTCTAGTCTCCCCCATCAGTTGGAGCATCCTCTCTGCATCCACCTTGTCAAGCCCCCTCATAATCTTATACATTTGGATAAGATCACCTCTCATTCTTCTAAATTCCAATGAGTAAAGGCCCAACCTACTCAACCTTTCCTCATAAGTCAACCCCCTCATCCCCGGAATCAACCTAATGAACCTTCTCTGAACTGCCTCCAAAGCAAGTATATCCTTTCGTATATATGGAAACCAAAACTGCACGCAGTATTCCAGGTGTGGCTTCACCAATACCCTGTATAGCTGTAGCAAGACTGCCCTGCTTTTATACTCCATCACCTTTGCAATAAAGGCCAAGATTCTATTGGCCTTCCTGATCACTTGCTGTACCTGCATGCTATCCTTTTGTGTTTCAGCACAAGTATCCCCAGGTCCCACTGTACTGCAGCACTTTGCAATCTTTCTCCATTTAAATAATAACTTGCTCTTTGATTTTTTCTGCCAAAGTGCATGACCTCACACTTTCCAACGTTATACTCCATCTGCCAAATTTTTGCCCATTCACTTAGCCTGTCTATGTCCTTTTGCAGTTTTTTTGGTGTCCTCCTCACATCTTTGTATCGTCAGCAAACTTGGCTACATTACACTCAGTCCCTTCTTCCAAGTTGTTAATATAGATTGTAAATAGTTGGGGTCCCAGCACTGATCCCTGCGGCACCCCACTAGTTACTGATTGCCAACCAGAGAATGAACCATTTATCCCGACTCTCTGTTTTCTGTTAGTTAGCCAATCCTCAATCCATGCGAATATATTACCCCCAACTCCGTGAACTTTTATCTTGTGCAGAAACCTTTTATGTGGCACCTTGTCAAATGCCTTCTGGAAGTCCATACCACATCCACTGGTTCCCCTTTATCCACCTTGTTCATTACATCCTCAAAGAATTCCAGAAAATTTGTCAAACATGACTTCCCCTTCATAAATCCATGCTGACTCTGTCTGACCGAAATTTGCTTTTCCAAATGTCCTGCTACTGCTTCTTTAATAATAGACTCCAACATTTTCCCAACCACAGATGTTAGGCTAACTGGTCTAATGAAGAAAAGAAAAAAGTAATTAAACTTGCTTGAATTTTATTTAAGTTATTAATCCACGTGGTTACATCAAATAGATTTTTCAAAGAGAATAATGTATGGGCAGGTATATAATAAAACTGTGCAGTTAAGTTGGCATTACGAAAAACTGTGTCTGTTGAAACCATATACTCTATATGGAGAGGTGCAACATAATGATGGTAGTATGAGTGCAATTATTAGACTGTTGAGTGAATGTATGTATGTTTGATAGAAGTGTCAGAGTCTATTCAAAGTGAGTTTGCTCTGTGCTTTGGTAGACAAATGTCAGAAACACGGCAGTCAATTTGCACACAGCAAGCTCCCACAAATAGCACTGTGTTAATGACCAGACAATCTGTTTTAGAAATGTTGGTTGAGGGATAAATATTGCCTAAGACACCCAGAGAATTTCTCTGCTCTTCTTTGACTAGTATTATGAAATATTTTACAACACCTGACAAGAAGTCTCAGTTTAACATCTCACCCAAAAGACAGCATCTCTGACAGTGCAGCACTCCCTCAGCACCGTACTAAAGTGTCAGGCTTGATTATGTGCTTGAGTGGGACTTGAATCCACAACTTGCTCACTCAGAGGCAAGCATGCCACCAACTGCGCCACAGTTAACTCTCATCTCAGATAACCTGTATGGAAAAGAAGCATAAATACAAGATAAAAAATGTGATTAAGTCTGAAGTGATCCCTGGCACAGAATTCGACATCGTTGACAGTATCTATTTGGCATAATAGTGCAACTAAGACCAATTGTCATCCTTCAGCAAAATGCAGATGGACACCAGCAGCTAGGAAGCTATACACTGAAAGCAATAAACAAATTATACTCTATAGTTTGCATCAATGTGAAACAATTTCAGCAAACAATGTGGTGCAATTTCAATGTGAGGTCCCCTGAAATGCACATAAAACAAGAATTAAAAAAGAAAGACTTGGATTTATAAAGCACCTTTCACGACCACCGGACACCTCAAAGCGCTTTACAGCCAATTAAGTACTTTTGGAGTGTAGTCACTGTTGTAATGTAGGAAACATGGCAGCCAATTTATGCACAAGCAAGCTCCCACAAACATCAATGTGATAATGACCAGATAATCTGGTTTTTTTTTGTTATGTTGATTGAAGAATAAATATTGGCCAGGACACCGGGGATAACTCCCCTGCTCTTCTTCGAAATAATGCCATGGGATCTTTCACATCCACTTGAGAGAGCAGACGAAGTATGTGAAACCACCTTTTGAAAGTAGTTTCAAGCTGTTTTTAGATTGTGTGAGACCGACCCTATAGTGCTCCCTTTCCAAAGGTGAAGGTCTTTCTCAAACTAAATGTAAAGCTAGCAAGAATTGTTCAGACCTAATGGCAGAGAAATCCACTAAAAAAAATGGTCTTCCAGGCTGAAGCTCCTAATAAGTCCCAATAGTTTTGCATTCAGCTTGCAGACAGCTGTGCAAAACCTGTGCTTCAGCTACACCAGCTTTGATCTTGTGCAATCAAAAGCAGGTTGACACTACCTGGTCATTGCACCCACTGTAATATAACTACAGCTGTTTGGTGCAAATCCAAGATTAAAATGACCACAGCTGTTCCCATTTGAACTCTTCGGCCACTTTAATGTTTGCACTCAAAGGGGTCAAGTTTCGGCCTGAGTTGCTCCTATTTTTTTGGAGCAACTGGTTTAGAATGAAGTATCTTAGAAATTGCAATTCTCGGCATTTAGTTTGCTCCAGTTCTAGTCAGTTAGAACAGATTTTTTTTTCAAAAGGGGGCGTGTCCGGCCACTTATGCCCGTTTTGAAAGTTTAGGCAGTGAAAACTTGCTCCAAACCAACTTAGAATGGAGTAAGTGTAGATTTTTGTACACGCAGAAAAACCTTGCCTACATTTAGAAAATCAGACGTAGGTTACAAATCAGGCGTAGGGAATTGGGGCCGGGGGGAAGGGAAGTTTACAAACATTAAACACTTCAGTTTTACAAATGAAGAGCCATCATCAATAATAAATGATAAATACATCAATAAAACAACCAATAAATCAATCAAAAAAAATTAATAAAAAATTTAAAAAATTAAAAAATCAATAAATAAAAAATTAAGTTTCGACTCACCGACTGCAGCCCGGGAACCCTCCAACAGTGTGCTGGGACGGGGTCCCCCCCAGTGTCTCTCTCTCTCTGTCTGTCAGTGTGTCTCTCTCTCACTCTCTGTCTGTCAGTGTCAGTGTCTCTCTGTCTCTGTCAGTGTGTCTCTCTCTCACTCTCTGTCAGTGTCAGTGTCAGTGTCTCTCTCTCTGTCTGTCAGTGTGTCTCTCTCACTCTCTGTCAGTGTCAGTGTCTCTCTCTCTCTGTCTGTCAGTGTGTCTCTCTCTCACTCTCTGTCAGTGTCAGTGTCTCTCTCTCTCTGTCTGTCAGTGTGTCTCTCTCTCACTCTCTGTCAGTGTCAGTGTCTCTCTCTCTCTGTCTGTCAGTGTGTCTCTCTCTCACTCTCTGTCTGTCAGTGTCAGTGTCTCTCTGTCTCTGTCAGTGTGTCTCTCTCTCACTCTCTGTCTGTCAGTGTCAGTGTCTCTCTGTCTCTGTCTGTCAGTGTGTCTCTCTCTCACTCTCTGTCAGTGTCAGTGCCTCTCTCTCTCTGTCTGTCAGTGTGTCTCTCTCTCACTCTCTGTCAGTATCAGTGTCTCTCTCTCTCTGTCTGTCAGTGTGTCTCTCTCTCACTCTCTGTCAGTGTCAGTGTCTCTCTCTCTCTGTCTGTCAGTGTGTCTCTCTCTCACTCTCTGTCAGTGTCAGTGTCTCTCTGTCTCTGTCTGTCAGTGTGTCTCTCTCTCACTCTCTGTCAGTGTCAGTGTCTCTCTCTCTCTGTCTGTCAGTGTGTCTCTCTCTCACTCTCTGTCAGTGTCAGTGTCTCTCTGTCTCTGTCTGTCAGTGTGTCTCTCTCTCACTCTCTGTCAGTGTCAGTGTCTCTCTCTCTCTGTCTGTCAGTGTGTCTCTCTCTCACTCTCTGTCTGTCAGTGTCAGTGTCTCTCTGTCTCTGTCAGTGTGTCTCTCTCTCACTCTCTGTCTGTCAGTGTCAGTGTCTCTCTGTCTCTGTCTGTCAGTGTGTCTCTCTCTCACTCTCTGTCAGTGTCAGTGTCTCTCTCTCTTTGTCTGTCAGTGTGTCTCTCTCTCACTCTCTGTCAGTGTCAGTGTCTCTCTGTCTCTGTCTGTCAGTGTGTCTCTCGCTCTCTCTGTCTGTCAGTGTCAGTGTGTGTCTCTCTCTCTGTCTGTCAGTGTGTCTCTCTCTCACTCTCTGTCTGTCAGTATCAGTGTCTCTCTTTCTCTGTCTGTCAGTGTCAGTGTCTCTCTCTCTCTATGTCTGTCAGTGTCTATGTGTTTCTGACAGTGAGGGGAGGGGGGGAGTAGGCGGGGGGGGAGGAGGTGGGGGGAGGAGGAGAGGGAGGGGAGGAGGAGAGGGAGGGAGAGGAGAAGGGAGGGGAGAGGCGAGGGGAGGGAGAGAGGAGAGGGAGAGGAGAGGGAGGGAAGGGAGAGTAGAGGGAGGGAAGGGAGAGGGAGGGAAGGAAGAGGAGAGGGAGGGAAGGGAGAGGAGAGGGAGGGAAGGGAGAGGGAGGGAAGGGAGAGGAGAGGGAGGGAAAGGAGAGGAGAGGGAGGGAAGGGAGAGGACGGAGGGAAGGGAGAGGGAGGGAGAGAGAGGAGAGGGAGGGAAAGAAGAGGGAGAGAAAGGAGAGGAGAGGGAGGGAAGGAAGAGGGAGGGAAGGGAGAGGAGAGGGAGGGAAAGGAGAGGAGAGGGAGGGAAGGGAGTGGGAGGGAAGGGAGAGGAGAGGGAGGGAAGGGAGAGGGAGGGAGGGAAGGGAGAGGGAGGGAAGGGAGAGGAGAGGGAGGGAAGGGAGAGGAGAGGGAGGGAATGGAGAGGAGAGGGAGGGAAGGGAGAGGGAGGGAAGGGAGAGGAGAGGGAGGGAAAGGAGAGGAGAGGGAGGGAAGGGAGAGGGAGGGAAGGGAGAGGGAGGGAAGGGAGAGGAGAGGGAGGGAAGGGAGAGGGAGGGAAGGGAGAGGAGAGGGAGGGAAGGGAGAGGAGAGGGAGGGAATGGAGAGGAGAGGGAGGGAAGGGAGAGGGAGGGAAGGGAGAGGAGAGGGAGGGAAGGGAGAGGGAGGGAGGGAGGGAAGGGAGAGGGAGAGAGGGATGGAAGGGAGAGGGAGGGAGGGGGAGGAGGCTGAACGGGCCCGGCCGACATCAAGAAGCTGGGCCCAAGACTTCGGGCGGTGCCCGCTCCCAGCAAGATGCCGGGCGGGCGGGCCCCACCGAAGGAAGAAGGAGCGGACCGGAGTTGAAGGTCGATGGCCGGGGGAGCCGGAGCAGAGCGGAGTGGAGCGGGAGCTGGGGGGGGAGCGGAGAGGGAGCTGGTTGGAGGAGGGAGCGGGCAGTGGAGCGGGAGCTGGAGGCGGGATGGGGGGAGCGGGAGATGGCGGTGAGAGAGTCAGAGGGAGCGTCAGCTTAACAGGGGAGGAAGCTGGAGCCACAGCCAAAGCAGGAGCTGGACGAGGGAGGTGCAGCCTGATCTTCGCCGCCCCAGTGAGCCCATTTGGCCAGGGCTAGGGGCGGCGTGCTTCGGGCCCCTCCTACACAGTTTCAGGCTTCTGAAGCTACTGCATATGCGCGCCCACTGTAGCGCGCCTGTGCAGAGGTCCCGGCACTGATTTCAGCGCAGGGACCTGGCTCCGCCCCCCCACAGCTCGGGGGGGGGGGGGTGGGGGTCATCCCAGCACGCTGTTGGAGGGCTCCCGGTGCTGCAGTCGGTAAGTAGAAAATGTTTTATTTAATGATTTTTTTAAAAATTATTTCTTACTAATTTTTTTTGACTGATTTATTGGTTGATTTATTACTTTTTTATTATTGTGTTTATCATTTATTATTGATGATGGCTCTTTATTTGTAAAACTGAAGTGTTTAATGTTTGTAAACTTCCCTTTGAATCCCCCCCCACCCGCATTCCCTACGCCTGATTTGTAACCTGCACCTGATTTTCTAAAGTGTAGACAAGGTTTATTCGAGCGTACAAAAATCTTCACTTACTCCACTCTAAGTTAGTTTGGAGTAAGTTTTCACTGCCGAAACTTTGAAAACAGGCGTAAGTGGCCGGACACGCCCCCTTTTGAAAAAAAAATTCTGTTCCAAAGTGAAACTGTTCTAACTGACTAGAACTGGAGCAAACTAAATGCCAAGAATTTGAATTTCTAAGATATTCCGTTCTACACCAGTTGCTCCAAAAAATCAGGAGCAACTGAAGCCGAAACTTGGGCCCATTGTCTGTGAACTGGCTCTCATCTAAATCGTTCTCCCTTAAGCCAGAAGCAGATGCATATTTTTGAGTCTACGGGATTGTTGCGGAGATATGGGAGCCAGATTTGGCAACAGGAATGCCAGGAACTGGCTCATGGATACCTGCCTTCGAGAATCCAAGTTTGGAACGGCACTAACATAGATGCAGCCTTTAAACTTAATCTTGAGCCTTTCTAGTGTTAACAGAGATCTGACAGGATTGTCAACCTTCTCCGAATATAACATTTTGAATCTGTATTTGGAACCAGAGAGCAGAGCTCTGCATATGTATTCAAACATGCCATACATACAGTTCCATTTTCTTTTGGGTGGGGAGGCACCTATGGATAGCAGTGTAATTTAGATCTGCTAACAATCTGTTGCTCACCAAATAAATCCTTAGACACCAATAGCTAGAAATACATATCTAGAGGCCATCAGGGCACAGTCAGCAGCCAAGGAACTAGCTTTCTTTATGTAGTGAATCAGGAAAAAGCTCTGTAGCCTTTCCACATCACAATGACAATGGTGGTGGACCACCAGGCAACTGACAGGAGGAGGATGCTCCATGAACATGCCCATGATCAATTGTGTTAGAGCCCAGCACGTGAGTACAAGAGACAAGAATGAAGACTTTGCAAATGTGTGGCCTGATTTTTTCTTCCATCATCATAGGCAGTCCCTCGGAATCGAGGAAGACTTGCTTCCACTACTAAAGTGAGTTTTTTGGTGGCTGAACAGTCCAACACGAGAGCCACAAACCCTGTCACAAATGGGATAGACATTTGTCGGGGGAAGCGGGGGGGGGGTTGGGACTAATTTGCACATGCTCCTTCCACTGCCTGCACCTGACCTCTTCACGCTCGCAGCGTTGAGATTCAAAGAGCTCAACGCCCTCCCGGATGCACTTTCTCCACCTAGGGCGGTCTTCGGCCAGGGTCTCCCAGGTGTCAGTGGTGTGTGTCTTTGTAACGTTTCCACTGCCCACCTTTGGTTCAGTTGCCATGAAGGAGCCCCGCGTAGAGCAATTGCTTAGGGAGTCTCGTGTCTGACATGCGAACTAAGTGGCCTGCCCAGCGAAGCTGATCGAGTGTGGTTAGTGCTTCAATGCTGGGGATGTTAGCCTGGGCGAGGATACTGATGTTGGTGCGTCTGTCCTCCCAGGGGATTTGCAGGATTTTGCGACGACATCGTTGCTGATATATCTTCAGCGACTTGAGTTGTCTTCTGTACATCGTCCATGCCTCTGATCCATACATGAGGGTGGGTATTACTACAGCCCTGTAGACCATGAGCTTGGTGGTAGATTTGAGGGCCTGGTCTTCGAACACTCTTTTCCTCAGGTGGCCGAAGGCTGCACTGGCGCACTGGAGACGATGTTGAATCTTCACATCAATGTCTGGCTTTGTTGACAAGAGGCTCCCAAGGTATGGGAAGTGGTCCACGTTTTCGAGGGCCGCACCATGAATCTTGATGACAGGAGGGCAGTACTGTGCAGCAAGGGCAGGCTGTTAAGCGTAAGGCCCAAGCTTTCATATGCCTTGGTGAATACATCGTCTATATCCTGGAGTTCAGCCTCAGAATGTGTGCAGACGCAGGCGTCATCCGCGTACTGCAGTTCAACGACAGAGATTTGAAACATAGAAACTAGAAAATAGGTGCAGGAGTAGGCCATTTGGCCCTTCGAGCCTGCACCACCATTTAATAAGATCATGGCTGATCATTCCCTCAGTATCCCTTTCCTGCTTTCTCTCCATACCCCTTGATCCCTTTAGCCGTAAGGGCCATATCTAACTCCCTCTTGAATATATCCAATGAACTGGAATCAACAACTCTCTACGGTAGAGAATTCCACAGGTTAACAACTCTCTGAGTAAAGAAGTTTCTCCTCATCTCAGTCCTAAATGGTTACCCATTATCCTTAGATTATGTCCCCTGGTCCTGGACTTCCCCAAAATCGGGAACATTCTTCCTGCATCTAACCTGTCCAGTCCTGTCAGAATTTTATATGTTTCTATGAGATACCCTCTCATCCTTCTAAACTCAATACAGGCCCAGTTGATCCAGTCTCTCCTCATATGTCAGTCCTGCCATCCCGGGAATCAGTCTGGTAAACCTTCGCTGCACTCCCTCAATAGCAAGAATGTCCTTCCTCAGATTAGGAGACCAAAATTGAACACAAGATTCCAGGTGAGGCCTCACTAAGGCCCTGTACATCTGCAGTAAGACCTCCCTGCTCCTATACTCAAATCCCCAAGCTATGAAGGCCAACATACCATTTGCCTTCTTCACCGCCTGCTGTATCTGCATGCCAACTTTCAATGACTGATATACCATGACACCCAGGTCTCGTTGCACCTCCCCTTTTCCTAATCTGCTGCCATTCAGATAATATTCTGCCTTCGTGTTTTTGCCACCTTGGACCTGGCCTGGAGGCGGCATAGGTTAAACAGCTTCCCACTGATTCTGTAGTTTAGTTCCACTCCAGCAGGGAGCTCGTCGACAGTGAGGTGGAGCATGGCAGCAAGGAAGATTGAGAAGAGGGTTGGAGCAATGACGCAGCCTTGTTTGACCCCGGTCCAGACGTGAAATGCGTCTGTAATGCATCCTCTGGCAAGGATCACGGCTTGCATGTCGTCGTGGAGCAGGCGAAGGATGTTGACAAACTTTCGGGGGCATCCAAAACGGAGGAGGATGCTCCATAAACCCTCACAGTCGACACTTTTTCTTCCACTACACTCCTGGTCACCCTCCAAAATGTCCGTATCAAAAATGCAAAGTTCTTCCTGATACCAACCAGCTCTAGACAACAGTACATTGACATTGAGCATGAAATTCCAATCCCATTCCAATGAACTGAAGTACCATATTTCATAACATAAGAGCATAAGAATTAGGAACAGGAGTAGGCCATCTAGCCCCTCGAGCCTGCTCCGCCATTCAATAAGATCATGGCTGATCTGGCCGTGGACCATTTATGTTATTTGATTTATTGTTCATTTTCCTTATTTTCTGATACCACCTTCCCTCAGATTGGCATCAAAATTGGCACTAGCTGGCTACAGCAGTACATCAAAAGTATTCCTTTGATCAAAAGTAGCCTTGTGACTGTGCATGTTTGTCATTTGATTGTTCACCAATCTGACTTTGGTCATCAAGTCTATCATACTGGTTTCAACAGCAAATACAAATAGTAATTCTAAAAGTGAGAACACTAAGCAAATGATTCTTTTAACTGTTAATCACACTATGTGGCCTGCACAGTAACTATGCTATTTTACATAATTTACTTTTGTTTCATCAGTTTACATAAACCAGCTTCTGACTGCACCATGGGCTCTTTCGTAGCACTGTTTGGATAGTTAAAGGGAGCCAATTAAGTAGGCATTCTGTAATTAGATCTTACACTTCATTCTTTGGCACAGGCATTAGAACTTCAATTAGAGTACGGTAAATTTAATGTCCCTCTCCCTTTATTGGAGGCAGATCTTTCAAAGGGATTTTTTTAGTCAAATGGAGCAGTCTCCTCCTTAGGGTGTGTTGTTTCCTTACACATTTAGTCAGAGGAAGAAGGTGGAATGAATGGTCAAGTTCAGGACATCTTGCCTTTGCCTGTCATATAGGGTAGCAAATGTTGGTTTGTTTAGCTACTTCCTCGGGCAAAGGCTCGTTACTTAAAAAGTTAACCTGAACATACGTTAAACTGTCATCACACCGATACCACACATACCGGCCAAGTAATTGCTAATGACATATGAGCTATATTTTTCCAGATTTCCCTTCCTGCCACTTCAGAAGAAAAATAAACTACAGCTGCGTTCCAACAAACATTACAGGAAAAATAACAAAACTTGTACGTTGCTGATAGAACATCAAGCACAGAAACAAAAAAACAAATCAAACTAGACAGAAAGTTGTTGTTGCAAAGTTGTCTATAGGTTCGTAACAAAAATAAAAGCCAAGACCTGTGCAAGAAGGAATTAGGGAATTCAGCAAAACAAGCTTTCCCCAGTGATATCACTTCAGGGCTTAAAACTATTTGCTTATCGTGAACCTGTGACAACCAAACCCCAGGCACACGCAAACCTTGTTATCTTTGAACCAAAAGTCTGGACTACACAGTTAACATTTCATCTGAGTCATGTGGAGTGGAAAATAATTTAATATAAGTCAGTTCAGAAGAAGAGCTATATCAAAATGTTATACCTGTATTAATTTGATGTGTGTAAAAGTGTCTCTTTAGAAACCATGAAGGATTTAGTCACTTTATGTTTCAAGAGTTGGAACAGATCTAAAATTGTCTCTAATCTGATTTGCATAACACAATAATGGCCTAGAAATCCCGGCCTCCCCAGGTCTGTACTGAGTGTCGACGGACCCGGGAAGGCATTACAAAAGTCGGTTTTCAGTGCACAATGTGCATGCGCTGCTTTTCCAATCTGTCAAGCTGGAGCTTGACAGATCCAATGCATATCAGAAGCGAGGACATTTGCATGGGCAAGATTGCAGGATTTACCCATATCTTGCCCAGCAAATTTCCTCAAAATTCTTGCGCCTGATAAAAGCAGGCGCATAGCCTATGTTTACAGGCATAAGAGTTTAAAAACATACAAAAATATAATAAAATTAAATTTAAAAAACACATTTTATTGTTTAAAAAAACCTGCCCACTACGTTAAATTTATTTTAAACCATAATTAAAAAAACTTTTTAAAACTCGGAAAAGCATTTTTCTCTAAGATATTTATTAACTTTAATTTCAACTAATTTTGAGGTGTGTTTTTTTATTTTTTATTTGGTGTTTTAGTGTTTGTTTTTTTTTCTCAATTAATAGCAATGCGAACTCGTAGATACGGAGCTCCCATTGCTATTAATTGAGAATACTTTACCTGATTGGTTGAACAGTCACACGTGACTACATCTTCAGCATTCCAACCTGAAGGACGGGAGCGCACTTCGCAGCACGGGAAGAGAAGGCCTCCCCAATGGAATCTCCCACTCCTCCAGGACCACCAGGTATTTGCGTAGAAATTTTTCAGGTCAGAGCCATCCTCCCGCGGGGGAAGCCTCCAACCGCAATTTCTAGGCCATCTTACTCAAGCTGATTTCTGTACACGGAATGAATGCAGATGTAAACTATTCATGCCAGGCATTGGTTCAACAGCATCGGTTATTTTGAAATATGCCGCTGTGACCTGGTGATGGGCTCAAGACCATATTCTCCTTTGTTACCACCGCTAACTTTTCCAGTTCAACCCTACATCATGTTGCTAAATGCTACTGGTATTATATTCCTATTCTTTCTTACTTCCAACTAGATTTAAAAGAAATACAGTTTTCAGCTCACTTTCTGGCTTAGTGGGTACATGCACCATATGGTGTAATAGTAAGTCATGAAGGTTCTATGCTACTATTTACCTCTGGATCCCTGGGCTATGGAGTCTTATTATTCTATAGTCTATACATTTGACAAGCCTTATTTTTTTCCTCAGTTTTCTCGACTCTTCTTTTAAACAGGTGCTGAATGACAAGTACCAGTTGCCCTTTGGTACCTCACCTAAGTGGCCATTCTTTACCAGGCTTCCTGGTTCTGATTCAGATCCAGCTATCTCTTGAAGTGTGTATACAAGTCAGCTATAGCTGAGCTTTATATTGATATTTATATTTGGCTTCAACGGTCATATGCTGTCCAATCACACACATAAAGGATGTGCATTGATATAGTGCTCTGTATATGTCGGCCTACATTATCTGCACAAGAAGATCTCAGAACACTTAAGTTTACAAAGAAAACCTGAAATCACAGTCAAAGAAAGTGTTTTGAAAAGGCTTTTAAAAGCAAGGAAGGAGGTAGCATTTTGAGAGAGAATGCAAGAGTTTTGGGGTATGGTGAATGAATGATTAACCTCCAAGAGTGGAGCAGAGGGAAATTTACTCAGATAGGTTTGATTGAGGCTGTGGAAGGACTTGAAGATTAGAACAAGCTTTTTGATCTGCTATGACACAGGGAGCCAGTAGAGCTTGTCAAGGACACAGCTGATGGGTCTGAGAGGAGAGGATGTGGCCCGCTGAGATCTGGATTAACTGATGTTTATGGTGGAGGCAAAGATGCCAACAAAGAGAACATTTGTAAAGTCAAACCTCAGGATGATAAAGGCATAGAACAGAGGTCGGCTAATGGTGGGAGAGAGGTAGGGACTTAAGCAGAGAATGCCCTGAAAATGGAAGATATCAGTTGTTGGCCACAGCCATTTGGACAAAAACAGTGCTAATGGGTATATAGAAAACATAGAAAATAGGCGCAGGAGTAGGCCATTCTGCCCTTCGAGCCTGCACCACTGGTATGATGACAACTGTACTCTAGCATGAATGACTACCTTGAAGGTTGGATGAAAAGAAAGCAAATGTGTTATTAAGCTGTCACACGGATAGGTCGCTATCCAACTAGGTAGTGCCACTCAATCAATTCTTGTTTTATGGAAATACTGAACCCATATTATAGTCTCAGGCATATGAGCTGTACCTGAGGGCTTTTTTTTTAAATACCTGCTTTTTGCAGCACAGTTGCTTCAGCAATAGGAGTGTTATTATTGGCATCAGTGCTCCAGATTAAGGAAGTGGACAGGAATTTTTGAAATATGTAAGTGTGACCTAGTGAGGGACTGTGCAGAATTCCTGTGGGCAATCATTGTAACAGTATCTGGAAAGCGTTTATATCTGTGGGTGGATGTCAGATAAGGACTGTATCAGACTTGTGATGATCCCATGATCACATCGCCTACCCTTACACAATCAAGGGTCACACATGGTCACTTGAGTGAGGTATCAAAGGACAACTGACTCCTGCGCAACTGTATCACAGCATGATTCCAGACCTTCAGAAGAAAAGGAGAGAAAATTGAACAGAAAATAAGAGTTATTAATAGGCATGGACTATAGAATAACAAGTGGATATGTTCTAGAAAACAGTTACCACATGGTATCATACCATACCAGCATAGGGTGTATTTGCAGAAATGTAAACATGTAACCCAGCTTATGCTGCAAGTTTGGTCTTGACCGGACTCGATGACTTGGTGAAACCTGCTGTGTAAAGTAAGGGTAATAACTCCTCAGCGGTGAAAACCTGACTTTCCCTCTAGTGTGGTCAGGTTGAATGAAAAACAAGCTTTCTTTAGTTTGTATTAGAGGGTTTGGAATTTTTTTAACACTGACATTGAAATTTACATTGAAATTAAGCTGGAGAAGTATTGTATACTGATCAGGGATAGGTTTGAAGGGCTTGAGTGAATCAAAGTAAGCAGCCAGGATATGTGCGAACCTCTGTGTAAATGTCATGCACTACAGTTGTACTGGTAGGAATGAGCCCTCAATTAAATTGGAAACGCAAAGTGGCTCAATTGAGCTATTTGAGTTTGTTTGCAAAGAAAATTGGGCAGAATTGGGCATTTTGAGTTTGGAGCTGCTTGTAAGCTTTTTAAGAGAAAGCAGAGGTGCTGTATATGCGAAGAGGGATAACATAACAACAACAATAACAACAACAACTGGTATTTATATAGCGCCTTTAATGTAGTGAAACATCCGAAGGCGCTTCACAGGAGTATTATAAGATTATAAAATTGACACCGAGCTGCATAAGTAGAAATGAGCACTGATGACCAAATGTTTGGTCAAAGAGGTAGGTTTTAAGGAGCGTCTTGAAGGAGGAAAGAGAGGTAGAGAGGCAGAGAGGCTTAGTCAGGGAGTTCCATAGCCCTCTGTGTACATGCTCCACTATTTTCTAGGTTTCAGCTCGAACTTTCAATCATTATTAGGATAAGGGATAAGGATAAGTGGTAGGCCATTTAGGACCGAGATGAGGAGAAACTTCTTCACTCAGAGAGTTGTTAACCTGTGGAATTCTCTACCGCAGAGAGTTGTTGATGCCAGTTCGTTAGATATATTCAAGAGGGAGTTAGATATGGTCCTGATGGCTAAAGGGATCAAGGGGTATGGAGGGAAAGCAGGAAAGGGGTACTGAGATGAATGATCGGCCATGATCTTATTGAATGGTGGTGCAGACTCGAAGGGCCGAATGGCCTACTCCTGCACCTATTTTCTATGTTTCTATGTTTCTATGAGCAACTATAAGCACTCATTGGTTCATATGGGACCTTTCTGATCTCTGTATGACATCATCATTATCATAGGCGGTCCCTTGAAATCGACGAAGACTTGCTTCCACTCTAAAAGTGAGTTCTTAGGTGACTGAACAGTTCAATATGGGAATTACAGTCTCTGTCACAGGTGGGACAGACAGTCGTTGAAGGAAAGGGTGGATGGGACTGGTTTGCCGCACGTTCCTTTCGCTGCCAGCACTTGGTTTCTGCATGCTCTCGACAACGAGACTCGAGGTGGTCAGCGCCCTTCCGGATGCACTTCCTCCAGGGACTCCCAGGTGTCTGTGGAGATGTTGCATTTTACCAAGGAGGCTTTGAGGGTGTCCTTGAAAAGTTTCCTCTGCACACCTTGGGCTTGCTTGCCATGTAGGGGTTCCGAGTAGAGCGCTTGCTTTGGGAGTCTTGTGTCTGGCATGCGAACAATGTGGCCTGCCCAACAGAGCTGGTCGAGTGTGGTCAGTGCTTCGATGCTGGGGATGTTGGCCTGATCGAGGTATGGCAATGCAACAGAGCACAGGCAATGTACTCAATGAGGGAACAATAAATTAATATTACACAACAAAAAAATCTGCATGCAAGTATCAGTATAAGCTAATGGAAGGTATTACATCTTGTTTCCAATACGGTTTTGCCCTAATGAACATACAAATGAGAAATCCCGAGCAAGAAAGGCCATTTGGCCCATCAAGCCTACTCCATCCAAAGGTCACGCATGATTATTTTATGATAGCCTCACACCAACATCACCCTCTGTGATTTCCTATTTTAACCAATTTCTTCCTCTCTCCTCCCTGAAAAACCACCCTGGCTGTAGTACTACAACAACAACAACAACAACTTGTATTTATATAGCGCGTTTAAAGTAGCGAAATATTCCAAGGCACTTCACAGGTGTATTATGTGATAAAAATTTGACACCGAGCCGCATAAGTAGAAATTAGCGCTGGTGACCAAAAGCTTAGTCAAAGAAGTATATTTTAAGGAGTGTCTTGAAGGAGGAAAGAGACGTAGAGAGTGGAGCAGTTTAGGCAGGGAGTTCCAGAGCTTGGGGCCTCGGCAACAGAAGGCATGGCCACCAATGGTTGAGCGATTACAATCAGGGATACTCAGGAGGGCTGAATTAGAGACGTGCAGACATCTCGGGGGGTTGTGGGGCTGGAGGAGATTACAGAGATAGGGAGGGGTGAGGGATTTTAAAATAAGGATGAGAATTTTGAAACTGAGGCATTGCTTAACCGGAACCCAATGTAGGTCAGCAAGCACAGGGGCAATGGGTGAGTGGGACTTGGTGCGAGTTAGGACACGGGCAGCTGAGTTTTGGATCACCTCTCGTTTACATAGGGTAGAATGTGTGAGGCCAGCCAGTAGTGCATTGGAATAGGCAAGTAAAGAGGTAACAAAGGCATGGATGAGGGCTTCAGCAACGGCTGAGCTGAGACAAGGATGGAGACAGGCAATGTTACAGAGGTGGAAATAAGCGGTCTTAGTTATGCTGCGGATATGTGGTCGAAAGCTCATTTCAGGGTCAAATATGACGCCACGGTTGTGAACTAACTGGTTCAGCCTCAGACAGGAGTTGGGGAGAGGATGGAGTCAGTGTATAGAGAACGGAGTTTGTGGCGGGGACTGAAAACAATGGCTTCGGTCTTCCCAATATTCAATTGGAGAAAATTTCTGCTCATCCAGAGAAGCAAATGAGGCAGTACTGCTGCTCTAGAAGAGCTGAGCCCTACTGAAGGGGGAGCTTCGCCAGTGCCTCCAATGATGCAATGTTTTGCTCTTTGTCTAGTTCACCAACAACTGGGAAAGGCCTAATAGCCAGAATACAAGTGGAGAGCCATAACATCAAAACAACTGTGCATATGTTATAGTTGTTTATCTGTTTCTCCAGGGCTATGGAATCTGCCCTATAATATAATCAGGTGAATTCCAATGTTCTGGGAGCCTAAAACAACATTACAAAGCAGTTTTTAAAATATAAATACAACGTTAAGTAAGACTTGTTTAGCACCAACAACACAAAGAGACAAATGTAATGTGCTTATTCAAATAGGATTAACCCTAATTATTACAACAGTTATTGTTTTCATTAACTGCTATCTGGAAATAAAAATCGGGAGGGTGTAAAATGGGCTGCCGATTTGCTATCACCCACTTCACACTATCGCAGAAAGTCAAAGTTACCACTATGTGTCTGAGGAAACCTACTTTTGTTTACAAATACATGATATGATAGCAGAAGTAACATTAAAACACATCATTGTGCATAATATAACCTTGATAAAAATGAATGAATGTTTCTATCATTTATATATGTTGATTACTTATCCAGGTATAATTGTTAATAACAACAACAACTTGTATTTGGATAGTGCCTTTAATGTAGTAAAACATCCCAAGACGCTTCACAGGAGCGTTATCAAACAAAACTTTACACTGAGTCACATGGGATATTAGGGCAAATGAGGTAAATTTTAAGGAGTGTCTTAAAGGAGGAAAGAGAGGTAGCGAAGGGGAGAACTTTAGAAATGAAATTCCAGAGCTTGGGGCCTTGGCAGCTGGAGGCACAGTGGAATGATTACAATCTGGGATGTGCAAGAGGACAGAATTGGAGGAGTGCAGATATCTTATAGAGCTGGAGGAGATTACAGAGATAGGGAGGGATGAGGCCATGGAGGCATTGGAAAACAAGAATGAGAATTTTAAAACCAAGCCATTACTCAATCGATAGCCAATGTAGATCAGCAGGCACAGGAGTAATGGGTGAACGGGACTTGGTGCGAGTTAGCATATGGGCAGTGGAGTTTTGGATGACCTCAAGTTTATGGGGAAAGGGGGATGGAAGATTGGTAGATAGCCAGGAGTGCTTTGGAATTGTCAAGTTTAGAGGTAACAAAGGCATGGATGAGGGTTTGGGTTTGAGCTTCGGCAGGGGCGGAGACGGGCAATGTTATAGAGATGGAAGTTGGTGGTTTTGATGATGGAGCGGATTTGTGGTCGGAAGCTCATCTCAGGGTCAAGTATGTCACCAAGGTTGTGAACAGTCTGATTCAGCCTCAGACGGTTGCCAGGGAGAGGGATGGAGTTGGTGGCCAGGACCAAAGAAAATGACTTCAGTCTTCCCAATATTCATTTGAAGGAAATTTCTGCTCATCCAGTACTGGATGTCGGATAAGCAATCTGACAATTTAGAGACAGTGGAAGGGATGAGAGAGGTGGTGGTGAGGTAAAGCTGGGTGTCATCAGCCTTAATGTTAATGTTAGAAATTTCCAGTCTATTGCAGCTCACCGCCTTTAGAAGAATCATATTTGCAAATCTAGTCATCAAAAACTTAATTAAAACAACAACCCACAACAACATTTTGCATCTGAAATCCACGGAAGTCTTCTTTCTCATGTGTCTTAACGTTTGTCCACAGTTTGATTTCAAACTTATGATTATGAAAAATGCTAAAATAATGGCTGTTTCTGATTTATTACAGCAAGGAAGTTTGGAGGGGAGAAATTAGTTTAGGCCTGTTTTTGATTGCAAGGAGCTGGTGGTCTGAGTTTCGTCCCAAATTTGGCCTTGTCACCATAATTTCACTGAGATGCGGAAATTAGAAAATGCAAAGGGCCTGACGCCTGTCTGAGGTGGTTGCGAGAGATGCCTAATTATCACCCGCCTTGTTATGGTGTCAAGACACACTTCCAATGCAATTCAGGCACTTGATATAGTATCATGAAACTGCTGACTTTTGCCCTCATTTTGCGCCCCCCAAAAAAAGCAAAACATGGTCCAATTTCGGCTGGTCTAAAAGTTAGATTACAGCTGGGAAGCACCCTTCGCCAGCTTAATGTTAAAAAACAAGCCATTCAAGTACATGTGAACTCTCAAGCAGGTGTTGAAATCCCTTAGAATAGCTGAGAAATACTACTTTGTAGTTCACAGACTGAGGTGATAAGAAAATAGCCTGCTGTGTTCTAAATAGATGCAGCAATGGAGACTTAACAGCAACTTGGAGATGGATTGTATGGAGATGTTACACTGTGGCACCATTGTTTGGGCTTTGACACGAGAAATGCGGCTAACTGCAGATAACTGGAATGGAGAACTGGGAAATGTAACCTGTTTCATAGTAATCAATAGCTCCTGAGTTCTGGAGTGCTTTTTTATCCCGTTATATTAAGTCACTGATAGCATGCCATAGGTGTCAGATTCCCACCTTTCATGGCAGAATATAATGGTAAAGGTGGCAAATGGCACACCTCCAATGGTGTTGAAATCAAGCCTTTCCTGGGTCCCTAGAATACTGTGCAACACAAGGATTGACAGATGTTGGTACACCCATCCACCTCCACGGAGGTGTGTGGGGGACCTGACCCATCCACCTCCATGGCACGAACCTGGTATTGCAGTATTTCCAGGAACGGTGCAGTGGCTCTAGGCCTTTTGGCTAAGAGCATTGGCGCAGAGTGATCTTGGCGTGTGCAAGGTGACCTCTGGCGTTTGTGATTTGACAAAGAATTGGAACGATTGGCTACGAATTTCAAAAAAAAAAAAAGAAAAGCTGGTGCTTGGTCTCACCTTGAGTGCAATTCTTCCAGAGCTTACTAAAATAAGGCTATTATGTTGCTCTTCAGCTCCTGGCTCTGAAGTTATGGCAGACGATTGGGAGAACCCCCACGGTAATTTAATCCCAAAATGTTTTACCACCAGTGGTTACTAAGGCAGAGACTACAATGTTATTTAAAAGAGAATTGGTTAAGTATTTGAAAAGCAATATAAATGGATATAAAAAAGAGCAGAGAAGTGGGAGTAGATAGAACCATATAGGTTTACAGCACAGAAGGAGACGATTCAGTTCATTGGGGTAGAAATGGGCATGCATTTTGCTCAATTTTATGGGCATAAAACAGGGGGAATGCATACTAATGTCTGAGCCTGAGGTCCTGGACTGGATATGTGCCAAGGGGCTGTTTGAAAGCAGCGCTGACGCAATTTAAAAATGGCAGAAGAGTCCTTCGCTTTAACAAAGCCTCTGCAATTGAATCAGACATCCGGGTTTCCCAACCAATTAACTGGAGTAGGTCCGAGGACATCATGGATGACTCGACTTCAGCTGAGATATTTAAAGGAGCAATAGACAGATGTCACTTGAAGGCTGGTGAAAGCCAAATTGTGACAGAGGGAACTGTTTGCATTCGGGGCCGATTTTCAGCAAGGCCTCCACCCGCCCAAGTGCTGCCCAAAGTGCTGCCAGTGGCCACCAAGGTACCAGACAGTACATTGGGCGGAATATTCACGAAGAAGGCCCCTCAAAGGTTGGCGGGCGGCAAATGGAAGACATACGCCGCCAATCTGGGTGGCAGGGGGCAGGAGGCCGCACTCTCGATGGCAGAGGATGGAGTCGGATCCATGGAGGGTCGAAGACCTGAAAATAAAAATCACGAATAAAAAATACAAAAACTATCCGAAGACCTTCAGGGGACCCCATGCAGGTAAGTCGCTGTTGAAAATGTTTTTTAAAATGTTCACTTACCTTTTTTTCAGGTTTTTCAGACTTACCGTCAGGGACAGACCGGCCTGGGGCCAGCAGTCCACCTCTGTTCTGCCGCCGACTCCCGCCTGCAGGAATCTGGGAGCTCGGCAGGCGGGAGGTCAGTTGCGCCACTCGGCCGTCCACTGACGTCAGCGGGCAGTTCCCGGCGGCTCTCCCCTCCTGCCCGCTCCAGGTCACCTCCAAAGTGACACTGGGTGGATCTGCAGGAGGAATGTCAGCGAGAGTGGGTGGCAGTCGGCGGCAGCGGGCGGTGGGCTGCTGGAAATCGGCCCCTTAAGACTTTGACCATACTAAATCCTTTATTATGCAGAGTCAAAGGCAGAAAGCAGCCACCGGGTTTAGTAATGCCTCCTTGTAGATATTACTCCAAGGAGTGATGGCCCGCAGGGACATCCTGTACCCTACTGATGGGAGGACGAGGCCAGTGACACTGACTAAACCTGCATGGCTGGAGATAGTAGAAGAAGTGGGCAGTAGCAGTGTTGTTCAAAGGACATGGATCCAGTGTAGGAAACATTTTAACGCACTCATGAGGTCAGGAAAGGTGAGTACAATGCCATATTGCCCTTCATCCTGATGTGCGTGTCTCCCCAAACCCCCTCACTCTGCCTTCCCAATCCAAATCCTGCACATCACGCCTCACACCAACCTAGCTTGCACATGCACCCATCCTTCACTGTCTCTGCAGTTACTCACATCCCCATCTGACCATCCACCACTGACACTCATCCTCTTCGTAATGCATTGTCACGCCTCTTCCTCATAGTCACTTTCAACAGATGCTGTTCATCCATCCCTTACACTCATTCCATGACTCTCACGCAAAGGTCTCTTGTTTCCCTCTTTGGAATAGAAGAGAGCGCAGAACACCCGGAGAGGTAGCGAACCGATGATGGCCCACCAGTAACTACATCGCCGACTTCACCAGAGGAGGAGGCCCTGGAACTGAGCCATGTTGCAGATCAGCTGGCGGTAGGAGATGGGGACCTGCCAGCTACGTGGTGATAGAATTAAATATCACACAGCCACATGGCATAAAACAGTCACTCATGTTTACTTGATGTCAGAAACCATATAAATATGTTCTGTACCCTCTCGAAAGCCTTTGGCTCCGAGATTGCCCTTCGCCCGATTGGGGGAGGTGACCTTCCGGGGCCGGGACATACTGCGCCCGGCCCGGAAGTCCCACCCTCAAAGTGGAATTGGGCTGTGCGCCCCTCAAAGAAAGTGGGCACTCCCAGGGCAGTAGTGCGGTGCCGAGTCCAGCACTGCATGGAGCATGTCAGTGCTACACGGATGTTTCGTATAGTGCTGACGCACTACAACGTACATCCGCTTCAATTAAAGGGGAGGGCCACTGTGTACTCTGCAGGCCCTTTGGTGGCTGCCACTGGGCCACCAGGGAGGCGATCGACCGGATCAGCAGCCCGGCACCCAAAACTGAGTGCCGGGCTGCACGATGGCGCCCTGGTCAACACGAGGGCCGCCATTGTCGGGCCGACGCAAGAGTCAGCTGACAAATAAAGCTGGTGACCTGGAGCGCTAACCGCCTTCCCTTTAAGGGGCGCCCCGGCAGAGGATGTCTGCCAACTTCGTGACTCGAGGGGCAATTTCCCCTGGGGGGTGCAAAGGGGTTGGCGCGGGGCGGTGAGTAGTCTGCAGGCACGGCAATGAGGTCATCACCGGTTGTATGCTGGCCCGGGGCACTAATTGCGGCCGGAGCAGCGCCCTCCAAATCTTTGGGGCAATTTCTCAGGAGGCGCTAGTCCCTCTCCTGGGCGAAAACACCATTGCGTCCCGTTAGCGCCCACTGGAGGTGCAAACGGGGCTATAAAAAGGGGCAATTTTGCCCCTTTTATGTCCTTCCTAAAGTGTGGTGCCCAGAATTGGAGACAATACTCCAGCTGGGGCCGAACTAATGTTTTATACAGGTTTAGCACAACTTCCTAGATGATGATGATAAGCATAACTTCCACCAGCTTTTTTATGCTGTGCCACTATTTATAAAGCTCAGGATCCCATATGCTTTATTAACTGCATTGTTAACCTAACCTGCCACCTTCAAAGATTTCGGCACAAGAACATCTGTTCTTGCACCCACTTTAAAATTGTCTCGTTTAATGTGTATGGTCTCTCCTCATTCTTCCTTCCAAAATATGTCACCTCACACTTCTCTTCTGTTGAATTTTATCTACCATGTATCAACTGATTCCACCAGCCTGTCTATGTCTTCTTGAAATCTATTACTATCACTATTACTATCTTCCTCATAGTCCTGAATGTGATCGCTGGAGGCTGCTCAAAAAAGGGCCCTAAAACCTTTGATATTTGACATCTTGTCTTTTGTGGAATCCGAAGAAGCAGGAGTACTCCCCCCCTCCCCTGCCCCATCTCTGATTGCCCCAACCCCGTTTCTGGACTTACTTGTTCAGGGTCTCGACTGCAGCTAAAATTGGTTACTCTCTGATGGTGAGGCTCGAGGACCAAGTTAGGATGGACATTAAACCTCTCCGTTCTGAATCAGAATGATGGCCAGTTTCGGGGGCTGTCCAATTTCTACCTCTCTGATTCTAAGTCAGATTAATAATCAACCCAGGAGCTGGTGGGTTCAGTATTGGTTCTGATACAACTGAATAAAGGCAATATAATGCCTCTTCTATAGTGCAATTCATACCCGTAACAGCAACCCCAGCTTTGGTAACTAGACTCTAAAGGAGGTGCACACAACACTGCTGTCTTTAGAGGATCAAACAGCCATCTCAAGAAATGGTTTCCTATGCTCCTCTCAACAACAACTCTGATGGTGATAAATGGAAATACTCATGGTGTCAGCTGCTATTTTGAATTTTCAGCCCATTTGTATAGGCAATTTGGAGGTCTGTACCAGCCATCTAATGCTAGCAGGAAAAGCCTGTCACTAGAAATGAAAAATCATAATTCATTACTGCAAAAACTGCATATTTAGAATTGCTTCTCTTTTGCTGCAGTTGCTATGGAATCTGATCTGCGATGTAAATGGGGGAGTTCTACAACAATAGTAATTCCTGCATATTATGGAACGACTTCTATTTGAAGCAGTGGTCAAATAGAAAGGCAAATCAGACCTAAACCATAGACCTCATGCTGCCTTGAAACCACTTAAAACTCTGTTAAATCCACGTATCATAGATTCTCTTCATTATCTGAGTTTGCTCATTGAAGTATTTAAATAGGGTTACAAGGATTCTTTATCTTCTTGGTAACTTTACCAAACTATACTTGAGTCACTCCAGATAGCAGTAAAAAGAATATCATCTGACTAACATATGACTAAGAGGCATCATATGACAAAATTGTTTGACTCTGTGTCCTTTGACCTGTCGAAGACGTAAACCATATGTCATATGGAGCATGATGTAATGCCATTGGCTATTTGCATCAGCTATCTTGTATGGGTAAAGAATGATTACATTTATTGAAGAAACTAATTTATTAACGATCTTTAATCTGAATAAAGATACTAAGAGCTGATATATTTAAAGCTTAGATAATTTATACTGCAGCTAAATGAGGTTTGCAATTTTAAAACAAGTACAACTTTAAGACACATTGGGCTAGAACCTCCACTTTTTTTGCATGCTTAATGCCCACTTAACGCCCATTTTACCACTGAAATGACGTATAACGCCCATATATCGCCCATTCTGGCACAAAATGAAAACTGACGGGCTTTTGGGCTTAACGCCGAGAAAAAATATCACCGCCCACCCACATTTTTGGGGCAGAATCAGCAGAATGGATGAAGTCAACGCCCATAATATCACCCAGCGTTACTTTCCGCAAGGAAATAATGCCGAGATTCAATATTAACGCCCGGCGACTGTTTTTTGTCGTAAAGAGCAGATTTACCCAACTAGTGGCCATGGAGATCGGCTATCTTCAATTTCACCACCTCGCACACATATCGGCCACAATATCGCTTGCTCAAAAAACCGCCCACAAAAAGTGGAACTAACCGGAATGAACGCCAGCGGTATGGCTGGCATTTGTTAAATCACACTCTTACGTGAGGAGCTGATATCGGAAAGATTTGACTGAAAGAGCGCTGATGTGAGTGACAATGCTAACAGCTCAGATATCAATGGTGCCCATCACCTTGGTGCCAGTTAAAGTTTACGTTGATTGATGTTAAGTTGTATTTAACCCTTTCATGGTAAGGAATCACCAGTGTGTAACGGTCCAACTATCTGAGACAATGCGCAACAAGGTTATGTTCAATAACAAAAGTTTAATAACAACATTGATCTGAAATCATAAGTATCACATCCAATAACACCCAACCCTCGGCCACAACCCACTTGTTCCAGCATTGACATAAATCACATGTTCAACATGTCCACCAACACAGAATACAAAGGCAAAGCAGGAGCGTGGTCCCCAGCCCCCATACATTGCAATAATTGCATACACCCAGATGGAGATATAACACAGCCATCACCTGCGCACATGCACCTCACTTTCCTTCCCCCTCTCCTTCTTCTCCCCACCTCTACCCCTTCCCCTCCTCGCTCCTCGGCGCCTGGCCGAGGATCTCCTCAGGCAGTGCCTCATTGGGGGGGATGAATGCAGATGCATTGGTTGGACAGGTACAGGAGCGGGGGCTGCCGAACGGGGAAACATTCTCTGATGCAGAATCAGGATCTTGGTCCTTGCTCTCATCTGTCGTTCGCAGTGGTGGTGCGGAACCTAGGGGTGGAGTGCCGTGCTCGGGGACCACTGGGAGACCTGTGGCAGCAGTGTTCCTGGCTATCGCATCCAGGGACACCGCCGTGCATGGAATGTACTCGACCATGGTGGCCATGTATCGGGATATGCTCCCCAATGCTTCCCCTGAAGTCCTTGGGAGCACTGTATATAAGCCAGCCCTGAAGGCGTGTTTCTCACTCTGGAGTGTCTTAATAAAGACTGAGGTCACTGTTACTTTAACCTCCCTGTGTGCAGTCTCATCTGTATTAGGAACACAATAGTAATGATCTCATGCCATATCGTCCTGTCACCTTTTACAGAAGAAGCTATCGACAATGAGGTCCATGCAGAGGCGAACGGATGGGGGCCACCAATCCCCAGCGACATCACAGAGGTGGAGGAGCGAGTGCTAGCACTTGTCGGGAAGCACCCCCAGACAGCCATGGACGCATCTGCAGAACCTGAAGTGATGCCACGTGAGTAAAGCTCACACCATTGCTTGATGTAAAGTCAACAGATGCCACACCAACTCATATCTAAAAAACATTTATGATCGATGATTACTAAAAGTGTCATGGAAATAATGCAGGCCGAATGAAAATCATGCAGGTTGGGGTGAACCAGCGAGAGTCTGGTTTTAAGTGTCTTTTTCATGAGTAGCTCAGCCGGGGGCACTCCTGTGAGCGAGTGGGGTCTCGTGCGGTAGCTGAGCAGTACTCGGGACAGGCGTGTTTGGAGTGAGCCTTCTGTGACTCGTTTAAGACTCTGTTTGATTGTTTGTACTGCCCGCTCTGCCTGCCCATTGGAGGCTGGTTTAAAGGGGGCCGCGGTGATATGTTTGATCCCATTGCGGGTTATGAATTCTTTAAATTCGGCACTGGTGAAACATGGCCCGTTGACACTGACCAGTATGTCAGGCAGGCCGTGGGTGGCAAACATGGCCCTCAAGCTTTCAATGGTGGTGGTGGCGGTGCTTCCCGACATTATTTCACATTCAATCCATTTTGAAAAAGCATCCACCACCACCAGGAACATTTTACCGAGAAACGGGCCTGCATAGTCGACATGGATCCTTGACCATGATCTGGAGGGCCAGGACCACAAACTTAGTGGTGCCTCTCTGGGCGCGTGGCTCAACTGAGCACACACGCGGCATTGCCGTACACAGGACTCCAAGTCAGAGTCGGTACCGGTACCACCACACGTGGGATTTGGCTATCGCTTTCATCATTACTATACCCCGGTGTGTGCTGTGGAGATCCGAAATGAACATCTCCCTGCCCTTTTTTGGTAGCACTACGCGGTTACCCCATAACAGGCAGTCTGCCTGAATGGACAGCTCGTCCGTTCGCCGCTGGAACGGCTTGATTAGCTCTTGCATTTCAACAGGGATGCTGGCCCAGCTCCCATGCAGTACACAATTTTTTACTAGGGACAGCAGAGGATCTTGGCTAGTCCAAGTCCTAATCTGGCAGGCCGTGAATGGTGATTTATCATTTTCAATCGCTTCCATGACCATCAACAAGCCTGCGGGCTGCGCCACCATCAACAAGTTTGCAGGCTGCGCCATTTCCACCCCCGTGGTGGGCAATGGTAGCCGACTGAGAGCATCCACACAGTTCTCGGTGCCTGGCCTGTGGCGGATGGTATAGTTATACGCTGATAGCGCGAGTGCCCACCTTTGTATGCGGGCTGAGGCATTAGTATTTATCCCCTTGTTTTCAGCGGATAAATACTAATGCTAATGAGGGGCTTGTTATCGGTTTCCAGCTCAAATTTGAGGCCAAACAGGGACTGATGCATTTTCTTTACCCCGAACACACACACTAATGCCTCTTTCTCAATCATGCTGTAGGCCCTCTCAGCCTTAGACAAGCTCCTGGAGGCATAGGCGACAGGTTGCAACTTCCCCGCAACGTTAGCTTGTTGTAATACACACCCGACTCCATACGATGACGCATCACATGCTAGCACAAGTCTTTTACATGGGTTATACAATACAAGCAGCTTGTTGGAGCAGAAAATGTTTCTGGCTTTCTCAAAAGCAATTACTTGTTTTTTTCCCCATACCCAGTTCTCACCTTTGTGCAATAACACATGTAGGGGCTCTAAGAGGGTACTTAGCCCCGGTAGGAAGTTACCAAAATAGTTGAGGAGTCCCAGGCACGACTGCAGCTCCGTGACGTTCTGTGGCCTGGCACGTTCCTGATAGCCTCTGTCTTGGCGTCTGTGGGCTGAATGCCGTCCGCCGCGATCTTTCTCCCCAAAAACTCCACTTCTGTTGCCATGAAGACGCATTTCGACCTCTTCAGCCGCAAATCTACACAACACAGTAGCTGGAGGACCTCCTCCAGGTTTTGTAGGTGCTCAATGGTGTCCCGCCATGTGACCAATATGTCATCCTAAAAAACCACCGTGCGTGATACCGATTTGAGTAGGCTCTCCATGTTTCTCTGGAAGATCGCTGCAGCCGACCGACTTCCAAACGGGCATCTGTTGTAGATGAACAGTCCCTTGTGCGTGTTGATGCAGGTGAGGCCCTTCGAAGAATCCTCCAGCTCCTGCGTCATGTAGGCTGAAGTCAGGTCGAGCTTGGTGAACGTCTTGCCTCCTGCCAGCGTCGCAAATAGGTTGTCTGCTTTAGGCAGCGGGTATTGGTCCTGTAGCGAGAAACGATTAATAGTTACTTTATAATTGCCGCAAATCCTGACCGTGCCATCACTTTTGAATGCTGGAACAATCGGGCTGGCCCACTCGCTGAATTCCACTGGGGAGATGATGCCCTCGTGTTGCAGCCTGTCGAGCTCGATTTCCACTCCCTCCCTCATCATGTGAGGTACCGCTCGCTCCTTGTGGTGAATAGGTCATGCCTCTGGGACCAAGTGGATCTGCACCTTCGCCCCGGAAAAGTTTCCAATGCCTGGCTCAAAAAGGGAAGGAAATTTGTTAAGAACCTGGGTACATGAGCCTCATCGACATGTGATAGCGCTTGGATGTCAACCCAGTTCCAGCGGATTTTGCCCAGCCAGCTCCTTCCAAGCAGTGTGGGGCCATCGCCCGGGACAATCCAGAGTGGCAGTTCATTCACCGTGCCCTCGTAGGTGACCTTGACCATGGCGCTGCCCAGGATAGTGATAAGCTCTTTGGTGTACGTTCTCAGTTTCGTGTGGATGAGGCTCAGGACTGGTCTGAGTGCCTTGTTGCACCACAGTCTCTCAAACATCTTTTTACTCATGATGGATTGGCTAGCGCCAGCATCCAGTTCCATGGCTACGGATAAGCCATTCAATTTTAAATTTAGCATTATAGGTGGACATTTCGTGGAAAATGTGTACACCCTGTGTACTTCAGCATCTGCCTCCTCTCTCTGAGGCTCGAAATTGCTTTGATCCACCATGGACCGATCTTCCTCTGCCACGTGGTGGTTAGCAGGTTTTGCAGAGCTTGCAGCTCATCTGCAAACTCGTTGGAGGTGCCCCATTGTTCCACAGCTCTTGCAAACATACCCTTTGAAGCAGCATGAATAGGCTGAATGGAAGCCTCCACAACGCCAACAAGGTCTGAATTATCTTGCATTCATCGTTTGTTGCAGACTCTGAGTCATCTGATCGCCTGAGGCCTGCTGGCAATTGCAGACTCGTGGTTTCTGCCCCATACATTTCTGCTCACAAACACAGTTCCAGTTAATTTATGAACATTGCTAGCACTTATGTGCTGAGAGATTTGTTTGGTGTTATCACTGGTGGACATAAACACCTGTGCTATCGCAATGGCCTTACTGAGGGTTGGTGTCTCTACAGTCAAAAGTTTTCGTAGGATGGTCTCGTGGCCAATGCCCAGTACAAAAAAGTCTCTGAGCATTTGCTCCAGGTAGCCATCAAACTCACATTGTCCTGCAAGTCGTCTTAGCTCGGTGACGTAGCTCGTCACTTCCTGACCTTCAGATCGCTGGCACGTGTAGAACCGATCCCCCACCATCAGCACGCTCTCCTCGGGTTAAGATGCTCCCGAACCAGTGTACACAGCTCCTCATATGACTTATCTGTGGGTTTCACTGGAGCCAGAAGATTCTTCATGAGGCTTTCGTTCAGTGCCCCACAAACTGTGAGAAGGACCATTCTCCTTTTTGCAGCTTCTCCGTCCAGCTCGTTGGCTACAAAGTACTGGTCTAGCCGTTTGACATAGGCTTCTCAGTCCTCAACTTCTGAGAACTTCTCCAGGATGCCCACAGTTTGCTGCATCTTTGCATTCGATTCGTATACTCGTCGCCAGTTATTGGGTACCTAATACAGATGAGACTGCACACAGGGAGGTTAAAGTAACAGTGACCTCAGTCTTTATTAAGACACTCCAGAGTGAGGGACAGGCCTTAGGGGCCGGCTTTTCTACAGTGCTCCCAAGGAATGCTGGGATCCCTCGGGACTTCAGGGGATGCACTCCCTGGTGGCGGAACATGGGAGTGCATGCTTTGCAGATGCACAACAATTACGTGATATAATTGCTAGGTACTGACACAGAGACTGATACAACACATAACCGACAGATGTAATCATGATTATTATGATTATAATCATTCTTTACCTCAAGATGTACACCGTGACCGCAGGCTTTGAGTAAAATATTCCCGGTAAAAGTGCAAGACCTCACATCTGCTGATAGTCACTCATGACTGTTACAAATCAAATTATGTAAATACATAAATACATGTAAATCAATGTAATACTTACTTTTGTGGATCCCACAAGGTCATTTCATCGTTTGCGGCATTGTTTGTCCTCACGTACCTCGTTGGTCACCGATGAGACCATCTCTACAGTCTCGGTCCATATCCTCTGATAGGCCTTTGGGGTGGGCTTCCCACGCTCTCCCTGTGTCAAATTACCCCAACATGACTTGACCTCCTGCAGGAGGGAGGCATTTGCCTCATCCGAGAACCTCCTGGATCTTTTGCGGCCTCCAACGTGCTCCTCTCCCACCTCACTGCTCTCTCCTGCGTCAGTCTCCACAGCGTGTTGTGATGCCTTCTCCTCTCCCTCCATTATAGGGCAAATTTGGTCAAATATGTGGTTGGTAACAGCTACTTTTTGTTTGCCTACTTGCTGTGAAGCTCTAACGTCTCCCTCCTTCCTCCCAAAGCAGCCACACCACACCCAGCCACATCTTCAGTCCCTCTGTGCTCCCTCTCTCTCTGTCTCCTCTGCTGCGCATGTCATGATGACCCTTGACCTTCAGAATTGTGGGAATCGAGCGTTGCTATGCTGTTGCTAAGGACGGCCACACTTTATGGCAGAAGGACAAAAAGATTTAACGCTACCACAATTTAACGCTAACACTGCTTTGGGTACTGTTGGGGGGGATCACTCATCAGGGGAGGGCAGCAGCAGCCAAGTTCATGGCACCGTGGCTGGCTCTGTTGCACAGGAGGGCAGGAAAAAGAGTGGGTGAGTGATAGTGATAGGGGATTCATTTGTAAGGGGAATAGATAGGCGTTTCTGCGGCCGCAACCGAGACTCCAGGATGGTATGTTGCCTCCCTGGTGCAAGAGTCAAGGATGTCTCGGAGTGGGTGCAGGACATTCTAAAAAGGGAGGGAGAACAGCCAGTTGTCGTGGTGCACATTGGTACCAACGACATCGGTAAAAAAAGGGACGAGGTCCTGCGAAACGAATTTAAGGAGCGAGGAGCTAAATTAAAAAGTAGGACCTCAAAAGTAGTAATCTCGGGATTGTTACCAGTGCCACGTGCTAGTCAGAGTAGGAATCACAGGATAGCGCAGATGAATACATGGCTTGAGCAGTGGTGCAGCAGGGAGGGATTCAAATTCCTGGGGCATTGGAACCGGTTCTGGACCAGTACAAACCGGACGGTATGCACCTGGGCAGGACTGGAACCAATGTCCTAGGGGGAGTGTTTGCTAGTGCTGTTGGGGAGGAGTTAAACTAATATGGCAGGGGGATGGGAACCAATGCAGGGAGACAGAGGGAAACAAAAAGGAGACAAAAGCAAAAGACAGAAAGGAGATGAGGAAAAGTGGAGGGCAGAGAAACCCAAGGCAAAGAACAAAAAGGGCCACTGAAAAATTCTAAAAGGACAAAAGGTGTTAAAAAAACAAGCCTGAAGGCTTTGTGTCTTAATGCAAGGAGTATCGGTAATAAAGTGGATGAATTAACTGTGCAAATAGATGTTAACAAATATGACGTGATTGGGTTTACAGAGGCGTGGCTCCAGGATGATCAGGGCTGGGAACTCAACATCCAGGGCTATTCAACATTCAGGAAGGATAGAATAAAAGGAAAAGGAGGTGGGGTAGCATTGCTGGTTAAGGAGGAGATTAATGCAATAGTTAGGAAGGACATTAGCTTGGATGATGTGGAATCTATATGGGTAGAGCTGCAAAAGACGTTAGTGGGAGTTGTGTACAGACCTCCAAACAGTAGTAGTGATGTTCGGGAGGGCATCAAACAGGAAATTAGGGGTGCATGCAATAAAGGTGCAGCAATTATTATGGGTGACTTTAATATGCACATAGATTGGGCTAACCAAACTGGAAGCAATATGGTGGAGGAGGATTTCCTGGAGTGCATAAGGGATGGTTTTCTAGACCAATATGTTGAGGAACCAACTAGGGGGAGGCCATCTTCGACTGGGTGTTGTGTAGTGAGAGAGGATTAATTAGCAATCTCATTGTGCGAGGCCCCTTGGGGAAGAGTGACCATAATATGGTGGAATTCTGCATTAGGATGGAGAATGAAACAGTTAATTCAGAGACCATGGTCCAGAACTTAAAGAAGGGTAACTTTGAAGGTATGAGGCGTGAATTGGCTAGGATAGATTGGCGAATGATACTTAAGGGGTTGACTGTGGATGGGCAATGGCAGACATTTAGAGACCGCATGGATGAACTACAACAATTGTACATTCCTGTCTGGCGTAAAAATAAAAAAGGGAAGGTGGCTCAACCGTGGCTATCAAGGGAAATCAGGGATAGTATTAAAGCCAAGGAAGTGGCATACAAATTGGCCAGAAATAGCAGCGAACCCGGAGACTGGGAGAAATTTAGAACTCAGCAGAGGAGGACAAAGGGTTTGATTAGGGCAGGGGAAATGGAGTACGAGAAGAAGCTTGCAGGGAACATTAAGACCGATTGCAAAAGTTTCTATAGATATGTAAAGAGAAAAAGGTTAGTGAAGACAAACGTAGGTCCCCTGCAGTCAGAATCAGGGGAAGTCATAACGGGGAACAAAGAAATGGCAGACCAATTGAACAAGTACTTTGGTTCGGTATTCACTAAGGAGGACACAAACAACCTTCCGGATATAAAAGGGTCTAGTAAGGAGGAGGAACTGAGGGAAATCCTTATTAGTCGGGAAATTGTGTTGGGGAAATTGATGGGATTGAAGGCCGATAAATCCCCAGGGCCTGATGGACTGCATCCCAGAGTACTTAAGGAGGTGGCCTTGGAAATAGCGGATGCATTAAAAGTCATTTTCCAACATTCCATTGACTCTGGATCAGTTCCTATCGAGTGGAGGGTAGCCAATGTAACCCCACTTTTTAAAAAAGGAGGGAGAGAGAAAACAGGGAATTATAGACCGGTCAGCCTGACATCGGTAGTGGGTAAAATGATGGAATCAATTATTAAGGATGTCATAGCAGCGCATTTGGAAAGAGGTGACATGATAGGTCCAAGTCAGCATGGATTTGTGAAAGGGAAATCATGCTTGACAAATCTTCTGGAATTTTTTGAGGATGTTTCCAGTAGAGTGGACAAGGGAGAACCAGTTGATGTGATATATTTGGACTTTCAGCAAACACCTCATAAACTCGTTTTTGTCGAGACACTTCATCGATCTCAAAATTCCTTGGTTCATTTGGCTGTATCAGTGATGTAACATTTGGAGGTACGTAGATTTCATGGACATTATCCTTTACTAAAAGCTCAGCATTGGGATGTGTTGAGCAATTGTCTAGCAGCAAGTATATTTTGCAGTTTTCCTCAAAGCCAACTTCCGTGCAATGAGCATGCGCCTGAGGGACAAAACTCTTCTCAAACCAGTTCAGAAAGATTACCTTGGTTACCCATGCTTTCTTATTGGCATAGTAATCCACTGGCAATACTCTCAAACCCTTGAAACATCTTGGACGCTGGCTTCTCCCAGTGACCATAAGCTTACACTTATGTGTCCCAGCCGCATTTGCAGCAGCAAGCACAGTCAACCTATCTTTGCCGTCTTTTACATCTGCTGGCTGCAATTCCTCTGCTGCTGCTAATGTCTTTCACAGTACGTAGCACCAAAACAGCGCTGTCTCGTCAGCATTGTACATTTGCTCTGATGAAAGGTTTTCATCAGCAATTAGTTTGATGAAATCAATATAATTTTCAGCTGCCTCATGATCTGCTGAAGCTTTCTCACCACATATTTTCAGTTGCCTGATACCATGACGCCTTTTAAATTTGGCTAGCCAACCAGAAGAGTACTCACATGGAGTTTCAATCCCCAGTTGTGCATGGAATATTTTAGCTTGTTGCACCACCATTGGGCCAGATAAAGAAACCTTTTCACTTCACCTCTATTGGCACCACTCCACCACTGCTTGATCCACATCATCACATTTTGGCTGATGCAAACTTTTTCTCTTACTCATTTCCTTACGAACATCACTTTCCGCATAAAACTTCATGAGCTGTTCTTTCTGTTTTCTGATATCATAAATGGTGGAGAGTCCAACACCACACTTCTCTCTCAATCTTCTCACTGAAGCACTTCTATCGAATCTCTGGAGTAACTCCACTTTCTTGGCAATTGAAAATGAACTATGCTTCCTCTTTCCCATTGGGTTATCTTTTGGCCTTTTTGTCATGTTTGCAATGACACAACACAAATTCACAATCTTTACCTGTGCAGATCTTTAAATCGAGAAAAACACCACAGCGATGGTGTCAGGTTGAGTGGGGTCAGGTGGGGTCTCGCATGGGGTGCAAGTGGGTTAGCTGGAATAGCCCCATGTTTAATGCCACTATTTTTTTAAAATGCTGAATTTAAAAGTGCATGTATAGTACAGGTACAGGTAGTATTTTTTATTACAGGTACAGGTGTGCAAACTTAAACTCGCAATCTGGTCGGGTGAGGTCGGGTCAGCACGGGTGAGGTCGGGTCATCTCCGCTTAGAGTCATGGGGCGTGGCAATCCGATTGCGCAGTTGCTGCTTTGGGGAGCTGCAGTGTGCTGTGCAGAGGTTGATTCTAGCTGGGGACTTGCGCACGGGAGCTTGGTTGGTTTTGGCCAAAGGGACTTGTGTGCTGTTCAGAGTTGATTCTGGCCGAAGGGACTAGTGTGCTGTGCAGAGTTGCTGCGGACCCAGGAGCAGCAGTGCGGTGACTGTGAAGACCTGGCCTGGAACAGGTAGGATTGACGTTTTTATTCTTGCAATTTTTGACACTGTACAGTCGTTGGATTTCATTTTTTGACTTTTCACTGAGCCCCGCTAGCGGCGGTAACATTTTGGCAGGGTGTCCGGATTCCGGAACATTTTGTGGATTCTGGACGACCCTACCACGGATCGTCCCGGAGTCCGGATTCCGGAACATTCTGGATTCCAGAACACAGGATTTTGGACGCTGCACCTGTATTAATTCATGTTACAAGGTTACCTGTGCGGTACCTTATTAAATGCCTTTTGGAAATCCATATGGACAACATACATAGACACTCCCCTATCCACCATGCTAGTTACCTGCTCAAAAATTCAACTGGATTAGTCTGACATGACCTACTCTTCATAAATCCACGCTGACTTTCATTGATCAGCTGATACTAGTCAAGCAAAAGGAAAAACATCAGCTAAGGTTTCTACTCCTGATTGCTATTTTATCACTGCTGCTGGTAAGTGTGTGCCTATGGATATTGGGTGAGGACATTGTTGGAATCAACTGTAATTCACCCACCATGATCAAATAGCTTGGCTATGCCCATATGTAAAGAATGGTTCCTTCGGTGAGGTGCCAACAGCACAGGCACCTCTACCCAAAGAACAATCAGGATAAAAGGAATAAATTGACAAAACAAAAGCAGCAGTTTATATGGGCTAGAAATTCGAGGATTTAGCATCGGCTGTTAAGGCCTGTTTTGATGCTAAAATGGTGACTGACTCACTTACACCCATTTCCGGCAGGTCCTGCGGCAGCTGCCATTTTTGGCAGGCCATTGCCAGCTCTCACTGGAGAAATGGACTAAACATCCACCCAATGGGTCCTGTCATGTATTGATCGTGATGTCCGTGAATTTGCAACTCTCATTTGGCGCACGATTTGCCATTTTCGATGTCGTTGCTTCATTTACCGTCCTCTCTTAATCACCACCAGCTGATCAAGCATTCAACGCGAGGAAGGAGCCCCCAGCAGCGCTATTTAAAAGGATCACCAACAACATCTTGCAGGTGACATGGCCTCTCAGTTTGACTGGCTCTTTCTAAGCTTCTACAACTTTTGCAGCTTTCTAAACTGGGGTCGCATGGGGTCGCATCATCGAGCAAACCATCGGGGTGCTCAAGCAAATGTTCTGCTGCCTTGACCGCTCAGGAGGAGCCCCCCCCCCAATACTCACCAGTGCGGGTGTCCCATTTCATGGTGGTCTGCTGCATGTTCCACAACATGGTCATCATGAGGGCACATCCTTGCCACCAGCTGGAGGAAGGAGAGGAGGAGGAAGAGCAAGAGTAAGACAGTGAGGAAGAGGACCAGGACAAGGAGGAGGAAGAGGAGGGATGGAGGAGGCAGGCAGAAAATCACCATTCCAGACAGGTTATCCGTCAATGCCTCATCTGACTCTGATTCCAGTGAATGAAACCCCAGATCCTCGTTAGTCACCACTTCCCCATCATACCATCCCTCTGTCACGAAACATCACACCATCCTCCTGGGCACAAAGCTGAAATGAGAGCCACCACAAAACACACATTCCAAACAAAAATCATAAATTTATCCGAATGGAAACAAAATTACAAAATCAACTATTCACCTGTGTGCATTGCCTTTGTGTCTGTCTTTTGTGTACCTTTACCTACTCTAGTGCTCGTACACAGTGCTCCTCCAATGGCTGCTGAATGGCTGGTGGAAGGCTGCTGGCTTTCAGTGGGGGAGACTACAGACGGCCTTGAATGACGATCTCAATCAACTATGGACCCAGACGGCCAGGCTGCAGACTACACCGCCTCGCTATGGGTAGCAACTGGCTGGCTAATAGGCAGCAGCAAGGGCAATGATGGAGTGGCAATGGTGAGCACAATATTGCTGTCATCCTGAGAGAGGGCAGCAGGTTCTTGCTCCATAGACCCACTGCCATTTCATAAGAACATAAGAACATAAGAATTAGGAACAGGAGTAGGCCATCTAGCCCCTCGAGCCTGCTCCGCCATTCAACAAGATCATGGCTGATCTGGCCGTGGATTCAGTTCCACTTACCCGCCCACTCCCCGTAACCCTTAATTCCCTTATTGGTTAAAAATCTATCTATCTGTGACTTGAATACATTCAATGAGCTAGCCTCAACTGCTTCCTTGGGCAGAGAATTCCACAGATTCACAACCCTCTGCGAGAAGAAATTCCTTCTCAACTCGGTTTTAAATTGGCTCCCCCGTATTTTGAGGCTGTGCCCCCTAGTTCTAGTCTCCCCTACCATTGGAAACAACCTCTCTGCCTCTATCTTGTCTATCCCTTTCATTATTTTAAATGTTTCTATAAGATCACCCCTCATCCTTCTGAACTCCAACAAGTAAAGACCCAGTCTACTCAATCTATCATCATAAGGTAACCCCCTCATCTCCGGAATCAGCCTAGTGAATCGTCTCAGTACCCCCTCCAAAGCTCGTATATCCTTCCTTAAGTAAGGTGACCAAAACTGCACGCAGTACTCCAGGTGCGGCCTCACCAATACCCTATACAGTTGCAGCAGGACCTCCCTGCTTTTGTACTCCATCCCTCTCGCAATGAAGGCCAACATTCCATTCGCCTTCCTGATTACCTGCTGCACCTGCAAACTATCTTTTTGGGATTCATGCACAAGGACCCCCAGACTCCTCTGCACCTCAGCATGTTGTAATTTCTCCCCATTCAAATAATATTCCCTTTTACTGTTTTTTTTCCCAAGGTGGATGACCTCACACTTTCCTACAATGTATTCCATCTGCCAAACCTTAGCCCATTCGCTTAACCTATCCAAATCTCTTTGCAGCCTCTCTGTGTCCTCTACACTTTCCCACTAATCTTTGTGTCATCTGCAAATTTCGTTACACTACACTCTGTCCCCTCTTCCAGGTCATCTATGTATATTGTAAAACAGTTGTGGTCCCAGCACCGATCCCTGTGGCACACCACTAACCAACGATTTCCAACCCAAAAAAGGACCCATTTATCCCGAATCTCTGCTTTCTGTTCACCAGCCAATTCTCTATCCATGCTAATACATTTCCTCCGACTCCGCGTACCTTTATCTTCTGCAGTAACCTTTTGTGTGGCACCTTATCGAATGCCTTTTGGAAATCTAAATATACCACATCCATCGGTACACCTCCATCCACCATGCTCGTTATATCCTCAAAGAATTCCAGTAAATTAGTTAAACATGATTTCCCCTTCATGAATCCATGCTGCGTCTGCTTGATTGCACTATTCCTATCTAGATGTCCCGCTATTTCTTCCTTAATGATAGTTTCAAGCATTTTCCCCACTACAGATGTTAAACTAACCGGCCTATAGTTACCTGCCTTTTGTCTGTCCCCTTTTTTAAACAGAGGCGTTACATTAGCTGCTTTCCAATCCGATGGTACCTCCCCAGAGTCCAGAGAATTTTGGTAGATTATAACGAATATATCTGCTATAACTTCCGCCATCTCTTTTAATACCCTGGGATGCATTTCATCAGGACCAGGGGATTGTCTACCTTGAGTCCCATTAGCCTGTCCAGCACTACCCCCCTAGTGATAGTGATTGTCTCAAGGTCCTCCCTTCCCACATTCCTGAGACCAGCAATTTTTGGCATGGTTTTTGTGTCTTCCACTGTGAAGACTGAAGCAAAATAATTGTTTAAGGTCTCAGCCATTTCCACATTTCCCATTATTAAATCCCCCTTCTCATCTTCTAAGGGACCAACATTTACTTTAGTCACTCTTTTCCGTTTTATATATCTGTAAAAGCTTTTACTATCTGTTTTTATGTTTTGCACAAGTTTACCTTCGTAATCTATCTTTCCTTTCTTTATTGCTTTTTTAGTCATTCTTTGCTGTTGTTTAAAATTTTCCCAATCTTCTAGTTTCCCACTAACCTTTGCCACCTTATACGCATTGGTCTTTAATTTGATACTCTCCTTTATTTCCTTGGTTATCCACGGCTGGTTATCCCTTCTCTTACCGCCCTTCTTTTTCATTGGAATATATTTTTGTTGCGCACTATGAAAGAGCTCCTTAAAAGTCCTCCACTGTTCCTCAATTGTGCCACCGTTTAGTCTTTGTTTCCAGTCTACTTTAGCCAACTCTGCCCTCATCCCACTGTAGTCCCCTTTGTTTAAGCATAGTACGCTCATTTCTGACACAACTTCCTCACCCTCAATCTGGATTACAATTCAACCATACTGTGATCACTCATTCCGAGAGGATCTTTTACTAGGAGATCGTTTATTTTTCCTGTCTCATTACACAGGACCAGATCTAAGATAGCTTGCTCCCTTGTAGGTTCTGTAACATACTGTTCTAAGAAACAATCCCGTATGCATTCTATGAATTCCTCCTCCAGGCTACCCCATGCGATTTGAGTTGACCAATCGATATGTAGGTTAAAATCCCCCATGGCTACTGCCGTTCCTTTTTCACAATGCCTCCATTATTCCCTTGATTATTGCCCACCCCACCGTGAAGTTATTATTTGGGAGCCTATAAACTACGCCCACCAGTGACTTTTTCCCCTTACTATCTCTAATCTCCACCCACAATGATTCAACATTTTGTTCATTCGAGCCAATATATCTCTCATAACTGCCCTGATATCATCCTTTATTAACAGAGCTACCCCACCTCCTTTCCCTTCTTGTCTATCTTTCCGAATCGTCAGATACCCCTGTATGTTTAATTCCCAGTCTTGGCCACCCTACAACCACGTTTCTGTAATGGCCACCAAATCATACCCATTTGTAATGATTTGTGCCGTCAACTCATTTACTTTATTTTGAATGCTGCGTGCGTTTAGGTAGAGTGTTTTAATACTGGTTTTTAAACCATGATTTTTAGTTTTGACCCCTCCTGCCATCCATTTATATTCAGTGGCCCTTTTTGTTTTTTGCCTTGGGTTTCTCTGCCCTCCACTTTTACTCATCTCCTTTCTGTCTTTTGCTTTTGTCTCCTTTTTGTTTCCTTCTGTCTCCCTGCATTGGTTCCCATCCCCCTGCCATATTAGTTTAACTCCTCCCCAACAGCACGAGCAAACACTCCCCCGAGAACATTGGTTCCGGTCCTGACAAGGTGCAGACCGTCCGGTTTGTACTGGTCCCACCTCCCCCAGAACTGGTTCCCATGCCCCAGGAATTTGAATCCCTCCCTGCTGCACCACTGCTCAAGCCACGTATTCATCTGAGCTATCCTGCGATTCCTACTCTGACTAGCCCGGGCCGGCGCCTCAGCATTCCTCGTAATCTGTTGGAGGCCAGATTGCTACACCCTACAAGCTCCTTTCAACACTCGTGAGCCCGGCAAAGATGAGAGTAGTCTGAGCTTGTGTGGCAGCAAGCTGAACCTGCAGGAAAGCAATGTGTGCTTCCACAGCAGCATTGAGATGTTGGGTTGCTTCTGCATATGCTGCAATGGAAGTCGTGACATTGCCCATCGCACGCAGCATCTTGGCTGGGTCCACAAGTTCTCTTCTGGAGTTGTCCATCATTTCCATCCTGGAAATCATGGGCTCCAAGCTCTGCGTAGAACCCCGAGCAATGTCGGAGCTGAACTCTTCCATGCTCCTTGACGATGACATCATCATCATCATAGGCAGTAACTCGAAGCTCAGATGACTTGCTTCCACGCCAAAAAGGAATGAGTTCACAGGTGTTTCAACGAAGGACCTAATATTCCAGATCCCGAACTACATCGTGAAGGGTGGAAGATGCCTGTGCTTGGATTTTTTTAACGTGTGGTGGCCGTTACACACCAGCCACCACACAGGCTTGACAGAGTTAGGTCTTGCGAAAGTGTCCTTGACAATGATAAGAGGCTCTCTGACAGGCTTGCCATTACACCTAGCATTTCCGTGTGACTGCCCATCACCCTTCTTCTGAAGGCTGCCCATTTAGGTCATCATCTGAGTCATGTGGAGCAGAACCCAAGCACGAATTCACCCTCCGAGGAGCTGGCACCTGAGCTACCCTTTCCCCCCGGCCTGGCTGCAGCCCTATCCTGCCTATTGCTTCTGTACTACCCTCTAAATTCCATTTTCTGAGCTGGTGTCTGTGAGTGTCAAATGCAGTGATGGTGTTTCTTCTCGTTGATCGTCTCCTCCTTCTGTTTGCTCGAGATGTGGGACAAACTGGCCTGTTCAATAAGGGAATTAAGGGTTACGGGAAGCAGGCGGGTAAGTGGAGCTGAGTCCACGGCCATGTCTGTGCTTATGTCTGGGGGCTATAAGAACATAAGAACATAACAAATAGGAACAGGAGTAGGCCATACGGCCCCTCGAGCCTGCTCTGCCATTCAATAAGATCATGGCTGATCTGATCATGGACTCAGGTCCACTTCCCAGCCTGCTCCCCCATAACCTCTTATCCCCTTAACATTTAAGAAACTGTCTAGTTCTGTCATAAATTTAATCAATGCCCCAGCTTCCACAGCTCTCTGAGGCAGTGAATTCCTCAGATTTACAACCCTCTGAGAGAAGAAATTTCTCCTCATCTCTGTTTTAAATGGGCGGCCCCTTATTCTAAGATCATGCCCTCTAGTTCTAGTCTCCCCCATCAGTGGAACATCCTCTCTGCATCCACCTTGCAAAGCCCCCTCATAATCTTATACGTTTCGATAAGATCACCTCTCATTCTTCTGAATTCCAATGAGTAGAGGCCCAACCAACTCAATCTTTCCTCATGTCAAACCCCTCATCCCCGGAATCAATCTAGTGAACCTTTTCTGAACTGCCTCCAAAGCAAGTATATCCTTTCGTAAATATGGAAACCAAAACTGCACGTAGTATTCCAGGTGTGGCCTCACCAATACCTTGCATAGCTGGAGCAAGACTTCCCTGCTTTTATACTGGGGTACTGAAGTTGCATGTTCAGCCACGAACTCATTGAATTGCGGTGCAGGCTCGAAGGGCCGAATGGCCTACTCCTGCACCTATTTTCTATGTTTCTATGTTTCTATACTCCATCCCCTTTGCAATAACGGCCAAGATTCCATTGGCCTTCCTGATCACTTGCTGTACCTGCATACTATCCTTTTGTGTTTCATGCACAACTACCCCCAGGTCCCGCAGTACTGCAGCACTTTGCAATCTTTCTCCATTTAAATAATAACTTGCTCTTTGATTTTTTCTGCCGAAGTGCATGACCTCAAACTTTCTAACATTATACTCCATCTGCCAATTATTTCCCACTCACTTAGCCTGTCTATGTCCTTTTGCAGATTTTTTGTGTCCTCCTCACACATTGCTTTTCCTCCCATCTTTGTAACATTAGCAAACTTGGCTACGTTATGCTCAGCCCCTTCTTCCAAGTCATTAATATAGATTGTAAATAGTTAGGCTCCCAGCACTGATCCCTGCGGCACCCCACTAGTTACTGGTTGCCAACCAGAGAATGAACCATTTATCCCGACACTCTGTTAGTTAGCCAATCCTTTATCCATGCTAATATATTATCCCCAACCCCGTGAACTTTTGTCTTGTGCAGTAACCTTTTATGTGGCATCTTGTCAAATGCCTTCTGGAAGTCCAAATACACCACATCCACTGGTTCCCCTTTATCCAGCCTGTTCGTTACATCCTCAAAGAACTCCAGCAAATTTGTCAAACATGACTTCCCCTTCATAAATCCAAGCTGACTCTGCGTGACCGAATTTTGCTTTTCCAAATGTCCTGCTACTGCTTCTTTAATAATGGACTCCAACATTTTCACAACCACAGATGTTAGGCTAACTGGTCTATAGTTTCTTGCTTTTTGTCTGGCTCCTTTTTTAAATAATGGCGTTACATTTGCAGTTTTCCAATCTGCTGGGACCTCCACAGAATCCAGGGAACTTTGGTAGATTACAACCAATGCATCCACAATCCCTGCCGCTACTTCTCTTAAGACCCTCGGATACAAGCCAGGGGATTTATCTGCCTTTAGTCCCATTATCTTACTGAGTACCCCCTCCTTAGTGATTGTGTTAAGTTCCTCCCCCCCCATAGCCCCTTGATTATCCACCGTTGGAATATTATTAGTATCCTCTACTGTGAAGACTGATACAAAATATTTGTTCAGAGTTTTTGCCATCTCCATGTTCCCCATTACTAATTCCCCGGTCTCCTCCTCTAAGGGACCAACATTTACTTGAGCCACTCTTTTCCTTTTTATATACCTATAGAAACTCTTGCTATCTGTTTTTATATTTTGTGCTAGTTTATTTTCATAGTCTATCTTCCCTTTCTTAATCATTTTTTTAGCGTTCTTTGCTGGCTTTTAAAAGCTTCACAGTCTTCTGTCCTCCCACTAGTTTTGACCACTTTGTATGCCCTTGTTTTTAATTGGATACCATCCCTTATTTCTTTACTTAGCCACGGATGGCTATCTTTTCTCTTACATCCTTCCGTCCTCACTGGAATATATTTTTCTTGCGAGTTGTGAAATATCTCCTTAAATGTACACCACTGTTCATCAACTGTCCTACACTTTAATCTATTTTCCCAGTCCAGTTTAGCCAACTCTGCCCTCATACCTTCATAATCTCCTTTATTTAAGCTTAGTACACTAGTTAGAGATCCAACTTTCTCACCCTCCATCTGAATTTGAAATTCAATCATGCTATGATCACTCATTCCGAGGGGATCCTTTACTCAGAGATTGTTTATTAATCCTGTCTCATTACACAGGATCAGATCTAAGATAGCCTGCCCCCTTGTTGGTTCCATTACATACTGCTCAAGGAACCCATCCCTTATGTACTCTATGAACTCCTCCTCAAGGCTACTCTGACCAATTTGATTTGTCCAATCAATATGGAGTTTAAAATCACCCATGATTATTGCTGTTCCCTTTTTACAAGCCCCCAATATTTCCTGGTTTATGCTCCGACCAACAGAGTTGCTACTGTTAGGGGGCCTATAGATTACATCCACCAGTGACTTTTTCCCCTTATTGTTCCTTATCTCCACCCAAACTGTTTCAACACCCTTATCATTTGAGCCAATATCGTTTCTCACTGTTGCAGTGATTCCATCCTTTATCAATAGAGCTACCCCACCTCCTTGGGTATCTGAAAGCAGAAATACACAGGGTTGGATTGTGATGAAGGAAGTGGGGAAAGCGAGACATCCATGCATACACCATCAGCAGCTTGTAAGTGAGAAGAGGTTGTGGGATGAGAGGGAAGTAGGATGTGAGAAGAAGGATTAGGTATGACTGTAACATCAACATTAGTAATGGCTTCAATTTCTCTGCTGGCGACAGACTCCGTCTCTGCCCCTCCAATAATTTCAAGCACCAATATCGCCAGGTCGGTGAGGTTCTGCATTGCAGCATGGCTGCCTCCTGTCTGCTGCTGCTCCCTCCTGTTATATGCCACCTGTTCCTGCAAGAGAAAGGGATGTGTGTCAATGAGTGTAGTTCAATGTGTTTGGGTGATGTGCCTGCCATGGTTGAATAGCTGTCAGTTTGTGCAAGGTGTGAGATGTGGGTGTGAGTATTGCAGCAGTGGTCAGTTTGTGAGGGTGAAGTGAAGCCATGATTATGAGGTATGAGTGTTGATAGCTAGAGATTGTTGGTAGGTGAGTGATCTTGACCACTTGTGTGAGGTTATTAAACTTTTTGCAGCACTGAATCCAGGTTCTAGGGACAACATTCATCGCACTGACGGCTTCAGCAATCTCTTCCCACAGCCTTCTGCTGTTCTGCCTTGAAGGCCTCCTGCCCCTTGCTTATAGAGGATTGGACGATGGTTTTGAACCCCCAGGAACAAGGCCTCCAAGGCCACATTTGATAATCTCCTCGCCCTTTCTCTTGGCTGTTGAGCCATGGCTTTCTACATAATGACAATGAGCTGCTTCAGCAACAAAGCACCTCCCCTTTAAATAGTGCAGAGAGCCTTTGTTGAACTTTATTGGCGTGTAGCACCCGCTATTGGGCCCCCTTGTTCAGCACTAAGCCAATCAGCTGTGTGTTTAGTGCTAAGATCAGTGTTACAATCATAATAATGAGCAGGCTGCATGAACTTTGCATGCTGCCTGCACCACTTTGAACAGCGTGAAACACTATGTACCCCGCCTGTTTTCGAGCCTTATTCAACTTCTAGGCTTAGATTGTTCTCATCTGAGATATTTCAATGGGTCACCCTTGAGATTAAAGTAACATCAATCGGAAAAAGTGGACCGTTAGACTTTCTCAATAATTAGCATTTTTAATTTATTTTCCTGAGGCGATCCACCTCCTATAATTAAGAGGACAAGGAGCCTGAACACTCTCAAACCTTTGTCAATGTCTCTCTTGGTTGACTGCTAGGAAGTGCATTAAAGTGTTCTTGGGATGACCCTGCTTTTTATTCAGCCTTCCATGTGGTGACTCTTGACCTCTGTTCAAAGACTCCGTACAGCATTGCATCTGAGATCAGGAATTAAGTGACATGGAGATACTCAGGACACCACATTTTGGCACTCGAATACATTTTTCCTCAATGCTTATAAAGCTGTAACTTTACCAAAATAAGCAGTATATAACATGAAAGAAGTCAAGTTTGTAATCTAATTTCAGGCTTTGGATAATTATAATTTTGCCCTCACAGTTTATACATGCCATTTGAATCTCTCAACTTGAAAAGAGCCATATAACTTGTTCATAGTTATCATTATTCCATATATAAATAGAGAACTAAAAAAATCAAGGCTTTTTATTATTTGTGTGTTTTTTTAATGTGCCAGTCAAGCATTGCATGCGGCAAGAAACTAAGGAATTAGCTGTTCAGAATATCAGTTTCCTCGCTGAATAACAGGTCGTCTCGCACCGCCAATGCTGAATTCAGATTGGGTGATGCTTCCGACTTGATTTATAGTGAGTTATAAAGCAACCAGTTGGCTGAATGGAATCACAAACATGTTTTGAAGGTCTTTGTGGTAAGTAAAACTTTTCAAATTAAATTGATGAATTTATTGAAATGCTAGAAGCAAGTGATTAAATATGAAGCAATGATCACACCTGCATTGAAACTCACCTGGATTTCAATCAGCTTCTCGGAAACTTGGAACTCTCTGCCATTTCAATCTCAGTGTTTGGCTTGCATGCTATTTTCTTTCCTTTTAACCCTTTGAGAACGTCAGCCAAATAAAAACTTAATTAAAGTGGAATAGTTTGAGTGCATTCATGGAACAATGGGAATTAAGAAATATTATGCTAGGAGTTATTATTGGTGTTGTTACTGTACAAATGCTTAACCCACTTGTACCGAAGTCAGCATCTGAGTCCACTGCAGGAGAGCTAGTATGTGATCTCGCCTTCCATTGAGTTGGCACCTGAGGTATCCTCTCCCCCTGCCCTAGCTCCTGCACAATAGTGGCCGGTGATTCACCTCATGAAGACCCCTCCTCTAGACTAGCCTCGTATGGGTGGTGCCAGTATCTAAACTGGTACTTGTGAGGGTGAGATCAAGGGATGCTGCATCAACAGGAAGGCTGGCCATCTCTTCCATAAGTGGCGGAGGTATGTCCACTTCTTCAGTAAGGGGACAAGGGTTAGCTTTTAATGTGAAGGGAGAGCAGAGAGAAGAAGACATCTGCAGTTTGTCATACATGGTGTGTAGGGTGAGATAGATGTAACATGAAACACAAAAGGATAGTATGCAGGTACAACAAGTGATCAGGGAAGCCAATGATATCTTGGCCTCTATTCCAAAGGGGATGGAGTATAAAAGCAGGGAAGTCTTGCTACAGCTATATAAGGTATTGGTGAGGCTACACCTGGAATACTACGTGCAGTTTTGGTTTCCATATTTACAAAAGGATATACTTGCTTTGTAGGCAGTTCAGAGGAGGTTCACAAGGTTGATTCTGGGGATGAGGGGGTTAACTTATGAGGAAAGGTTGAGTCGGTTGGGCCTCTACTCATTGGAATGCAGAAGAATGAGAGGTAATCTTATCGAAACGTGTAAGATTATGAGGGGCTTGACAAGGTGGGTGCAGAGAGGATGTTTCCACTGATAGGGGAGACTAAAACTAGAGGGCACGATCTTAAAATAAGGGGCCGCCCATTTAAAACAGAGATGAGGAAAAATTTCTTCTCTCAGAGGGTTGTAAATCTGTGGAATTCGCTGCCTCAGAGAGCTGTAGAAGCTGGGGCATTGAATAAATTTAAGACAGAAATAGACAGTATCTTAAATGATAAGGGGATAAGAGGTTATGGGGAGCAGGTGGGGAAGTGGAGCTGTGTCCATGATCAGATCAGCCATGATCTTATTGAATGGCGGAGCAGGTTCGAGGGGCCGTATGGCCTACTCCTGTTCCTATTTCTTATGTTCTTATGCTCCTCAAGCCTGCTCCGTCATTCAATAAGATCATGGCTGATCATCGTCCTCAACTCTACTTTCCCACCCGATTTCCCTTGATTCTCCTAGAGTCCAAAAATCTATCGATCTCAGTCTTGAACATACTCAGAGACTCAGCATCCACAGCTCTCTGGGGCAGAGAATTCCAAAGATTCACAACCCTCTGAGTGAAGAAATTTCTCCTCATCTCGGTCTTAAATTGCCTACCCCTTATCCTGAGACTATGTCTCCTAATTCTAGACACTGCATCCAGGGAAACAACCTCTCAGCATCTACCCTATCAATACCCTTCAGAATCTTGTATGTTTCAATGAGACCACCTTTCATTCTTCTGAGCTCCCGAGAGTATAGGCCCATTCTACATAATCTCTCACCATAGGACAGCCATCTCATCCCAGGAATTGAACTAGTGAACCTTTGTTGCACTGCCTCCAAGGCAAGTATATCCTTCTTTAGAAAAGGAGACCAAAACCATGCACAGTGCTCCAGGTGTGGTCTCACCAAGGCCCTGTACAATTGTAGCAAGACTTCCTTACTCTTAAACTCCAACCCTCTTGCAATAAAGACCAACATTCCATTTGCCTTCCTTATTGCTTGCTGTACCTGCATGCTAGCTTTCTGTGTGTCTTGCATGAGGACAACCAAATCTCTCTGAACACCAACATTTAAAAGTTTCTCACCATTTTTTCAAAAATTCTGTTTTTCTATTCTTCCTACCAAAATAAGTAACCTCATATTTCCCTACATTATACTCCATCTGCCACCTTTGCAGATTCTTTGCAGGAAAAATACGGTAGCGCTTCTTTTGCGGCGTTAATCCAGGCAGAGTGGTACTTTTAGCGCCTTGAAAAGGTTTGCGCTTCCCGTCCAGAATCTTGTCAGAATCGGTCGAAGAGCTGACAGGGGCTAGAAATCAGCTGTTGCACACCAGAGCTGGGGGGTGGGATAACGAAAGTTTGGTTGGTACATTTTGCGGACCTATTGTGTATGCGTGGAACTCTGAATCAGATGTAGGGAAAAGCCAACTCTTTAAGGCGTAGCATAGTAAGCCCCATTAAAGTTTTCAATCTGTATTGTTATGGCTGTCCGCCACTGCAAACTCGGAGGCTCATGCACCATGCTCTGTGTAAACATTGCACTGACTGTGACCTTCGAGGGAAGCGCTTCCTCATCCTTTTAGGTAGCCACTAGTTAATGATTCTGCAAGCCTGAACCGACTGTTTTTCCAGACGTTGTTGTTGGCTCAATGAGGCGCACACACCGAATTTACCAACCGGGGCATAAGCGTGCATGTTGCACCAGGATAACATCATGATCGGAGTGATCATCAGCAGCCAGGCAGTAATGGTTTGTTTTATGTATGCAACACTATGTAACCAGCATTCTACCGCCACCAGAGGATGCATCTGTTGGAGTCCCAAGGGATCCTAGCATCCCTTGGGAGCACTGTATATAAGCAGGCCTCCCATGCTGTATCAGTACTCTGGAGTTAGAATAAAGAGACTAAGGTCACACTTACTCACGTCTACAGTACTCAGTCACATAGCTTTATTTGAGACACAACAGTTTGCGCCCCTGGTGAGCCTCTAATGAACTTTCCGCCGGGGCGCCAAAAGCTGCGCGCCCAATCGCTAATCTCTAACGCTCGCATTAACACCCCCTCTGGCTGCTAACTGAGACTATAGACAAGTGAAAATCCAGCCCCATGTTCTCCTTTCAGTCTACATTCCCACCTAGCTTTGTATTCTCAGCAAACTTGGATACATTACACTCGGTCCCTTCATCTAGATCAATAATATAGATTGTAAATAGCTGAGGCCCCAACACTGATCCTTGTGGCCACCCATGAGTTACAGCCTGCTAATCTGAAAATGACCCGTTTATCCCTACTCTCTGTTTTCTGTCCATTAAATCCTCTACCCATGCTAATATATTACCTCCAATCCTATGAGCCCCTATCTTGTGTAATAACCTTTTATGTGGCACCTTATCGAATGCCTTTTTGAAATCCAAATATACTACATCCACTGGTTCCTCATTTTCTACCCTGTTAGTTACATTTATAATAAGGAAGATTTTAAAAATCTTTGGATTCGTCGCTCATGAATTTTTGTTTGGAGCCTCTTTGCAAATGGTTTCAGAGTTATAATTTTATTGATTTATTTTCAGTGAGCGTCTGGTGCAGTGCCGCGACATGCATGTAAGAGAGCTGGAACCCAATATTGTAAATCTGTTCAGAATAATGTTAGATATTATTCCGTGTGTACCTTGATGTGTACCTGTAATGTGTGGTTTTAAGAAAAAAGAACGAAATGAAATTGAGGTGGTAGCAGAGAAAATCAATTAGTTTCTTTATCATAGAATCATAGAAATTTACAGCGCGGAAGGAGGCCATTTCGGCCCATCGTGTCTGTGCCGGTCAACAAGAGGCTATCCAGCATAATCCCACTTTTCAGCTCTAGGTCCATAGCCCTGCAGGTTATGGCACTTCAGGTGCACATCCAAGTACTTTTTAAATGTGGTTAGGGTTTCTGCCTCTACCATCCTTTCAGGCAGTGAGTTCCAGACCTACACAAAGCTCTGGCTGAAGAACTTTTCCCTCAAATCCCCTCTAAACCTTCTACCAATTACTTTAAATTTATGCCCCCTGGTTGATGACCCCTCTGCTAAGGGATATAAGCCCTTTCTATCCAGTATATCTAGGCCCCTCATAGAAACATAGAAACATAGAAAATAGGTGCAGGAGTGGGCCATTCGGCCCTTCTAGCCTGCATCGCCATTCAATGAGTTCATGGCTGAACATTCAACTTCAGTACCCCATTCCTGCTTTCTCGCCATACCCCTTGATCCCCCTAGTAGTAAGGACCTCATCTAACTCCTTTTTGAATATATTTAGTAAATTGGCCTCAACAACTTTCTGTGGTAGAGAATAATTTTATACATCTCAATGAGGTCTCCACTCAGCCTCCTCTGTTCCAAGGAAAACAAATCCAGCCGATCCAATCTGTCCTCATAGCTAAGATTCTCTTTGCCTTGCTAAAATCCATATACATTACATCAAACACTCTACCCTTATTGACCCTCCTTGTTACCTCCTAAAAAAATTCAATCAAGGTAGTCAGACACGACCTTCCCTTAACAAATCTGTGCTGATTGTCCTTGATTAATCCGTGTCCTTCTAAATGAAGATTTATCCTGTCCTTCTGAATTTGTTCCAATAGTTTTACCACCACCAAGGTTAGGCTGACTGAACAGTCGTCCAGTCCTCTGGCACCACACCTGAAGCCAGAGATGATAGAAAATGATGCTCAGAGCCTCTGCTATTTTCTCTTTTGCTTCGCTTAACAGACTAGGATACATTTCATCTGGGACTTATCCATTTTGAAAGCTGCTAAACCTCTTAATAACTTTTCTTTCACTATGTTTATTTCATCTAATATTTCACACTCTTCCTCCCTGATAGCAGTGTCAGCATCGCCCCTCTCTTTTGTGAAAACAGATGCAAAGGATTCATTAAGAACCATACCTATGTCTCCCGCCTCCACACACAGATTACCCTCATAGTCTCTAATATGACCTACCCTTACTTTATTTATCCTCTTGCTCTTAATATATTTATAAAACATCTTTGGGTTTTCCTTGATTTGACTTGCCAAGAATTTTTCATGCTCTTTCTTTGCTTTCCTAATATCCTTTTTAATTTCACCCCTGCACTTTCTAAACTCTAGAGATTCTGCATTATTTAACCCTTGGTAGCTGTCATAAGCCTCTCCTTTTTTCTTTATCCTAACCTGTATGTCCCTAGACATCCAGGACGCTTTAGATTTGTTGGTCCCACCCTTTTTCTTTAAGGGCACATATTTGGTCTGAACCCTCCGGATCTTCTCCTTGAATGCCTCCCACTGCTCTGACACTGATTTACCTTCAAGTAGTTGTTTCCAGTTCACTGTGGCCAAATCACCTCTCAGCTTAGCAAAATTGGCATTTCCTCAATTTAGAACTTTTATTCCTGGTCTATCCTTGTCCTTTTCCATAACTACCTTAAATCCAACTGAATTATGGTCACTAGCACTTAAATGCTCTCCCACTGATACCCCTTCTACCTGCCCAGCTTCATTCCTTAAAATTAAATCCAGAACCGCCCCCTCCTATGTTGGGCTCACAACATACTGGCTAAAAAAGTTCTCCTGAATGCATTTTATGAATTCCGCGCCTTCTAAACCCTGCACACTAATTTTATCTCAGTTAATATTAGGGTAGTTGAAATCCTCTATTATTACTGCCCAATAGTTTTTGCACTTCTCAGAAATGTGCCTACATATTTGCTCTTTTATCGCCTTCTCACTGTTTGCAGGTCTATAGTACACTCCCAGCAGTGTGATGATCCCATTTTTTGTTTTTCAGTTCAACCCATTTGGCCTCATTTGACGATCCCTCTAACATATCATCCATCCCCGCTGCTGTAATAGTTTTTTTAATCAATACCGCGACCCCCCTCCCTTTTTACCCCTCTCTCTATCCCATCTGAAAATCCTGTAACCAGGAATGTTGAGCTGCCATACCTGCCACTCTTTTAGCCATGTCTCTATAACAGCTATAATATCATACTCTTAAGTGCCTACCTGTGCTCTCAGCTCATCTGCCTTATTCGCCATACTCCTTGCATTGAAATACATACCATTTAGTACAGGCAAACCTCCTAGTTGACTACTTTCTAGCCCTTGTTTCCTCTGTCCTTCAAATTCACTTTCTAAATTTTTGCTTTCCAATTCCCTGCTGCAAAGCTAGTTTAAACCCTCCCCACCAGCACTAGCAAAACCCCCGCGAGGAAATTGGTCCCAGTTCTGTTAAGGTGCAACCTGTCCGACTTGTGCAGGTACAATCTCCCTCAGAAGCAGTCCCAATGCCTCAGGAACCTAAAGCCCTCGCTCCTGCAACATCTCTCCAGCTACACATTCATCTGCTCTCTCCTCCTATTTATGCCTTCCATAAAGAGGGCAATACTGGAGCTGCAGGAACAAGTGCAGGAGGCCGACAGGTTTTGCAAGTGCAATGTCTGCAAATGTCCAGAAAATGGAGGAGTCCATTTAGAACATGAGCACAACCATGCCGCAGGTGACTGTAGGCTCCTCCATGGATAGGATGGCCACCTACATCATCATCATCATAGGCAGTCCCTCGGAATTGAGGAAGACTTTCTTCCACTCTAAAAATGAGTCCTTAGGTGGCTGAACAGTCCAACACGAGAACCACAGTTCCTGTCACAGGTGCGACAGATAGTCATTGAGGGAAAGGGTGGGTGGGACTGGTTTGCCGCACGCTCTTTCCACTGCCTGCGCTTGATTTCTGCATGTTCTCGACAATGAGACTCGAGGTGCTCAGCGCCCTCCCGGATGCACGTCCTCCACTTAGGGCAACCTTTGGCCAGGGACTCCCAGGTGTCAGTGGGGATGTTGCACTTTATCAGGGAGGCTTTGAGGGCGTCCTTGTAACATTTCCTCTGCCCACCTTTGGCTCGTTTGCCGTAAAATTGTTCTGAGTAGAGCGTTTGCTTTGGGAGTCTCGTATCTGGCATGCGAACAATGTGGCCTGCCCAGCGGAGCTGATCATGTGTGGTCAGTGCTTCAATGCTGAGGATGTTGGCCTGGTTGAGGACGCTAACGTTGGTGCGTCTGTCCTCCCAGGGGATTTGTAGGACCTTACAGAGACATTATCAGTGGTATTTCTCCAGTGACTTGAGGTGTCTACTGTACATGGTCCATGTCTCTGAGCCGTACAGGAGGGAGGGTATTATTACAGCCCTGTAGACCATGAGCTTGGTGTCAGATTTGAGGGCCTGGTCTTCAAACACTCTTTTCCTCAGGTGGCTGAAGGCTGCGCTGCCGCACTGAAGGCGGTGTTGAATCTCCTCATCAATGTCTGCTCTTGTTGATAAGAGACTCCCGAGGTATGGGAAATGGTCCATGTTGTCCAGGGCCGTGGATCTTGATGACTGGGGGGCAGTGCTGTGCGATGAGGACAGGATGGTGGAGGACCTTTGTCTTACAGACGTTTAGCAAAAGACCCATGCTTTCGTACGTCTCAGTAAATACATTGACTATGACTTGAAGTTCAGCCTCTGTATGTGCACAGACTCAAACATCGTCCGCGTACTGTAGCTCAATGACAGAGGTTGGGGTGATCTTGGACCTGGCCTGGAGACGACGAAGGTTGAACATGTTCCCACTGGTTCCTCTAGTTTAGTTTGAATCCAGCGGGGAGCCTGTTGACTGTGACGTGGAGCATGGCAGCGAGGAAGATTGAGAAGAGGGTTGGGGCGATGACGCAGCCCTGTTTGACCCCGGTTCGGATGTGGATTGGGCCCGCAATGAATCCGTTGGTCAGGATCACAGCCTGCATGTCGTCATGGAGCAGGCGGAGGATGGTGACGAACTTTTGAGAACATCTGAAATGGAGGAGGACACTCCATAGACCCTCGTGGTTGACAGTGTCAAAGGCCTTTGTATGGTCGAAGAAGGCCATGTATAAGGACTGGTGCTGTTCCCTGCATTTTTCCTGCAGCTGTAGCGCTGTAAAACTCTACATTTTGTAGGCCACCTACAAGGAGCAGCTAATGTGTCACTCACAGGAGCACATGGTCTCTATGGAGAATAGATGGCAGAGGCTCATAGACGTCCTCCCTACAGGGGATGTCAGTGTAGACGTGGGTCCTCATGGCCCCACTGATGTGCAGAAAGGTGCTCTCCAGCTCCTTCCTAGCAGGGAAGTGCAGGTGGCCCATGAGAGAGAGGGGACATGGAAGTAGGGGCACCTCTCAAAGTGCTCACACTTCTCCCCCATTTCCACCCCCTCAGTCAGTGTCCCAGATGCCTCCCCACACAGCAATGGCCTAGTCTAACCCTGCACAGTTGCAGGAGGAGCAGACTTTGGTGAGGCCATCACAGGATGACTGCCAAAAGTGTCTAAGCAGTCGCAGCAGGGAAGTGAGCAGGCTGCCTCCACCTCTGCTGAAGACACAGGGGTAGCACTTCATGGAAGCACATGAAGAGAAAAATGCCATGCAAGTAGATTCACAAGGGTAGCCACTTGGGTGTTCTATTCAATGTTAATGGCAAGTTTCAGTTAATGTCATGTGAACCATAAATGTATTTATTTTCAAAACGTTCTGGTCTTGGACAAATTTGTGTGCACCTTTGGAAGTGGCTTAGTGAGTTGAAGTTAAGGGTCAGACATAACGTTACCTCCAGCAATGGCGGTGACTGTGAAAGGAATGGATTGGTCTTTGTAGGGATGCTTAATGTTGTGGTTGTGGGGTGTTTCCAACTTGGTGAAGCATGTGGCAGCCATATGGGTGTACTATGGGTGTAAAGTTAAGTAAATCTGGCCATGATGAGGCCATTCATGGACTCCCGGGCAGCAATATGCTTAAGTACTGGTGCCATCTGCATCGCTGGTTCCTCCAGCTACTGCTCCTCCTTCCAGCTGATGCATCTCCTGCTCATCCTCCTCCTCTGAAGAGGCTGTGCACTCAGAGCCTTGCTCCTCATGCAGCACTAATCCTTGCTGCTGTGCTATGATGTGCAGGGCACAGCAGACCACGACGATTCTGGAGACCCTGGCTGGTGCATACTGAAGGGCTCCTCCAGATGTGTCAAGGCATCTGAAACACATTTTCAGCATGCCTATTGTCTGCTCTATGACACATCTGGTGGAAATGTGGCTTTCATTATATCTCTACTCGGCCTCAGTTCTTGGCCTCCTCAAGGGCATCATCAGCTATGTCTTCAGTGGATAGCCTTTGTCTCCAAGCAGCCGGCCGGAAATTCTGTTTGGACGTGCAAAGAGCTGAGGGAGGGTCGACTAGTGAAGGACAAACGAGTCATGGCAGCTGCCAAGGAATTTGGCACGCACATGCATGATGATCTTCCAATGGTTGCAGACCAGCTGCACATTGAGGGAGTTGGAAGCCCTTGCAGTGGACAAGTACTCCTGGGTTATGATGGGGTGCCCTGATAGACACATGTGTGCAGTCGATGACGCCATACACCTGTGGAAAGCCAGCCAGAGCGCCCGCTCAGTATTAGATAACTGCTTGAAAAGAGGAATATTTATGGGAACAAGCAGGAGAGTGGGATTAGGTGGCTCATGTGGAGAAAACACTAGCACTAATTTAATGGGCTGAAATGAAGAAAGGCCATTTAGCCAAGATGGATGTTAGCAGCTGTGTAACCATGTTCCAGCATAACTCACTGCCTTCAGAAATTTGGAGAGTAAAAAACATAGACGGGAAAATAAGATAAAGCAAAGAATAAAATGGCTCATTTTATATTTATATTATTTCCCATTCTCTTCTTCCAAGGCAGTCCTTCAGAGTCGAGGATGATTTCCTACATTATAATCAGTCAGCCAGCAGAGAGGAAGCAGACAACTATGTGAAGGATCATATCAGATGTTACATACTAGTTTGATTGGCATGAGCTGATTTTTCTATTTCTAAAGTAACTTCAAATAATTAGTACCCTAGGACTGGATTCAAATCAATTCTGTTCATTGTCTTGAACAATGCCCAGACTTGTACATCAATCTGCTTGCTTCTCTTGAAAAGTCTTTTGCTAAGTAAATGCAACTGTTAAAGTAATTAAGTCAGGAATGCTACAGAAAGTAGATTTAATTCACTAATTTGGCCCATGAGTGAGTGAGTCATTGTAGTGGAATTAGTTCTTCCACGTCAAACAGGAAAAAAACTGATGTTATTACAAAATGTTGTTGCGTCAATGTTTCAAAAATTGGCCTCTGCAGTGCACAGAGTCAAGGAAACAGACTGATGGCAGCTTTCTTCATTATCCTCACAAGAAATGTTAACTTTGTTAAGGAAACATTTTTTACATTGGGGAGTTCTGGAAAGCTCAAAGCAACTTAAACATTTTTGTTACTGTCATTATCTTAAAAAATCAGTTATAGCTATTATTAATTGAGGAAATGACAGTTCAGGATAAGATATCCTGAGGTACGATTCTCAAAAAAAATCTACAATTCTACTTTGTGCTGTAATTCAGGATTTCAGTCTCTAGCTGCAGTCATCTTGAATAGAATTGTTATCTGAAATGTGTTCTACAATTGGCCAGTATGGTTGTTGTAATGCATCCTGATAATACGTACCCAAGTTTATACATAGAGAAAAATGCAATATCATCACGTTGCCAGTTGCATTTGCTGCTACAAATGTTCTGCTTTTATTTTGTTTAACAATAGGTAAATGTATGAAAACTCCACAAGTAATTCACACTGGCGCACTGATCTTTCAATATGTGTGAAAGAAGGAGAAGAAAGAAAGATCACTGATTTGATCACTTAACTTAGCATAGACTGGAGCAATTTTAGTGACACAAAGGATAATTCTATTCAAAGAATAAGGAGCAGATCAACTAATTTCCTTCCTTTCTCTTTTATCTTCTGTTTAGTTCCCCAACCATTCCTGAGGAACTGTACCCAAGCTGACCATCAGATCCTTGAAGAGAGGACAGAGAGGAGATTTCAGTAAGTTGAAAAACAATGCGCAAATGGTAGGATTTTACTACTGAGCTACACAAATATTATCAGCCACATTCATGTGCAGTAATTTACTGTTGATAATAAATTTAAATTATTTCAGTAATTTTAAATCTCTCATAAGTTGCAAACTATGCCCTTGACATCTGTAAGTTACTGGATAGTAATACTGACATAGCATAATAGTAAAAGTGGCTAACTTACAGAAAGGAATGAGTAAGCTATGCTTTAAAGAATAGAAGATAGATCTAAATGTCGGTGAGTTGTTAAAGAGGAGTCCAGACACTTTTGAATGCACCATCAATTTCCTTCTCCCATCTAATAACAGGTGTGTTGTAAGGTGTGGTATGAAGCTATAGAGCAATAGAATACAATTTCTCTGACAAGACGATGGATAGATGTCAGAAAACAATTATGTTAAAATGATTGCACTATAGATTTCAGCCTAGCACTGAGTTTACACAGCCATAGGGAGAGGACCAATCATGAGGCCTGCCAAAAAAAAAAGTCTGGATTCATTTCAGTTCAGTTCTTGGTCGCTGGGAAAGAGTTTTAACTTTGCTGCAGGAAAGACAAGTGCTGAACTTGGCAAATCTTTATATGGGTCTTTTAATATAAGTTTATAAAACACAGTATACTATTCATAACAGATAAAATAGTCAATGCAAAATATGAAATATTCAACTCCAAATATGTAATTCATGGGCAATTATCGTTGATGTCTCATATATGACAAAAATATTAGAAAACTATTTATTCTTTAACCTTAGACTATTTCCATTTTCTTTCTCTACAGAAGACGCTGCACTACCAGGGATTCCTCAGGGCGCCAGTAAGATTACAGCCAACCTGAGGAGCAACACAACAAATTATGTTGAACAATCTTTGGTGCATGATAGAAGAGAACCATTTCTTAACAGCTGGTGCAATGGCTAAGCAATGAATCCCCACAGTTTTAAGCTCCTGTGCTTTCTTGGCCATTCAAAGCTCCTTTGTGAATGCTGACAAATGACACTAGTTACTGAGTGAAACACCATGTAATCAGTTAAACTTTTAGGTTCAGCCACTTGATCAGCCTTTTTACTAGTCAGTCTATTTTGGAGAAGAAAATCCTTGGAAAGTTTCTAGTTGCTATGCATACAAAAGGGCAGAGACAGATAACCTGCTCACTGATGCAGAATTTGGGTTCCACCTAGGCCACTCGGCTCCAGATCTCAATACAGCCATGGTCCAAACATCAAGTCAAGATGTGAATTCTTGAGGTGAGGTGAAAGTGACTGACCTGATAGAAGATGCAACACCTTTCTATTCACTTATTCTCACATTAATCGCTTGTGGACTCAAATGCATGTCCCAGTGAATCAAAAAATCCACTTCCTCTAGTCTTGTTTATTTTAATCATTGCTTATGGTGTAGCCTTCTTTACACTAGGAGGCCAAATGGAGATTCATTGACTGCTGTACCGAATAGCTCTGTTCTGTTTGGAAGCATGATTTTAATCCTTAACTCCATGTGGTTATCATTTTAACTCCATTCTCTCATTCTTACTCTAAGCTTTTTGGGGTTCTTACAATACTCCAGTCAACATCAGCTCCTTCTTTTGGGCAATCTGCAGACTTCTGGTCTAAACATAAGAGGACAAAATGAGGCTCGGTGGGTACCACGAGTGCCCTTAGGGTTAAAAAATGGCGCCCGAAGCGCATGCGCACAATTATGAAGCCATCTTGGTAAAGAGGTTAGCGTGCAGCAGTTAATGTTCACCGGAAGTATGCAAAGCAGACAGATCATAACGTCAATCAGTGTGCAATGCTGATTTGACACAAACACTGCCATTTTGGAGTTCCATGCTCCAGCTAATGCTGTATTTTAACCTCGCACAGCTCAACACACTCGATAAGCAGCATAACCGCCGCCCGACCCCCTGCCATTAGCACTATTTAAAGGGATCATTAACCACTTACAGGTTAGGTGCTGATTTAATTCTTCTGGATGTTGCCACAATTCTACACGCTTTTGGTGCTTTCCATAGTTGTTTCAAGTTTCAAAAGTTCACAGGAAGTGGTGTGGCAGGTGCTGAAGGACTTTTTGCTGACTTCAAGGCTTCTGCACAAACCAGTTGCACCCAGACATGAGTGCACTAGTAGGCCTTCCTCTTGGAATCAAGCTTGACTGGGAGAATGAGCAGAGGCCCCGCTGAGCAGGAGAAACTGCTCGAAGAGGGAGGAGGAGGGCTCTCAGCAGGAGGCCATATCTGCCCAGGGCATTCAGGGAGCAATTCTCCTAGCTGAACCTCAGTGACGACCAATGTTTGAGATGTCTGCGCTTCACTTAGGATGTCGTCACTGAAATCTGCCAACTGCTACAGCCACAACGCCAACCTCAGAGCAGCGCAAGGACCACATTGCCAATGGCTGTGAAGGTAACTGTGGCTATGAACTTTTATGCATCTGGCTCCTTCCAGGCTGGAGTTGGAGATATTTGCAACATCTCGTAGTTTGCAGTGCACTGCTGCATAAGGGAGGTCACAGAGACTTTTTATGCATTCGCTCTTGCCAGAGAGAAGCAGGCAGAGCGATTATGAGGGTTTGCAAGGATTGCAGGCTTCCCCATGGTGCAGGATGCCATTGACTGCAATCATTGCTTTACATGTGCCTCTTCCATATACCGGAACTGAAAGGGATTCCACTGCTTCAACATGCAGCTGGTGTGTGACCATAGGCCACACATCACGCAGGTCAATGCACGGTATCCTGGCAGCAGTCATGATGCCTTCATTCTGCAGCAGTCCGCTGTGCCCAATGTAATTCAGCCACCACGCCAAACCAAAGGATGGCTACTGGGTGACAAGGGCTATCCACTAAGGACATGGCTCATGACTCCAGTTCATAACCCATGCATATGGGCAACATGCATACAATGAGAGCCATGGTGCCACAAGAAATCTTATACAGCAGACCATTCACATGTTGAAGCAACGATTCTGCTGCCTGGGTGGCTCTGGAGCAGCCCTGTAGTACTCAGCTGAGTGGGTCTCAAGATTGTGGTGGTCTGCTGCATGCTACACAACTTTGCCATCATGAGAGAACAGCCCTTGCCACTACCTATCAAGTAAGAAGCTGAGGAGCAAGAGCACGAGGAGGAGGAGGAGGAAGAGGAGGAGGCAGAAGAGGAAGAAGGGAAAGAGAGGCTGTAACTAAGACTGCTCCTTTCTGACCGAATTGTATGTGAAGAACTAATTCAAGTGCAATACCAGTAACCTCAACCTCAATTCCTCATTCACCAACAGTCCCACACTCCTTACCTTCCCTCTGTCACTGACCATCACACCGTCCTCTTGGCCAAAATGCAAAAATAAAACCCAGCGCAGGCTACACATTCCAAATTTTTAAATCAAGCCATGCCATATTGCATACAAACTTAAATTAATCACCCTTGTGCATTCCCTTAGTGCCTGTCTTCCATGTGCCTTTGACTGTCCTAATGCAGTGCAACCCAGTAGCTGCAGCATGGCTGGTGAAAGGCTGCTAACTTTCAGTGGGGGCACCTGCAGATGGCTTTGGAGGATGACCTCGAGCAGCTATGGGCCTAGAGGGCTCAGCTTCAGACTGGCATGGACGGCAACAGTCTGCGTTGGCTGGCGGAGTGGCCAGGTGGGATCACAAATGCTGTCATACTGAAACAGGACAGAAGGTTTTTGCTCCATGGAACCACTGCCACTCCCCTGGGATGGCTCCTGAGCAATCATATAAACTGTTGGTGGACAGATTGCTGGACTGCTGTGACACCCTGGAACATGTATTCACAGCCATGATACCAGCAGTCTGAGTTTGCATAGCAGCAAGCTGAGCTTGCATGACAGCAGCCTGAGCTTCCACTGCAGCACACAGACTTTTGGTGGATGCTGCTTGTGCTGCAATGGAAGTTGAGGCATCAACAATCAGACGCCGCACCATGGTTGATTCTAAAAATGTGTTGATGGAGTTAGCCACCAGTTCTATTCTGGAAAGGATGGGCTCCAAGCGCTGTGCAAAGCCCTATGACAAGTTGGTGCTGGACTACTCCATGCTCCTTGACATTGTATGCAGGCTTTCTGGCAGGCTTCCCGCTGCACCAAGCATTTTGTTGTGTACACCCATCAGCCGTCTTCTTTAACCTGGCCCATCGAAGTCCTCATTTGAACCTTCTGCTGCAGAACTTGTGAGCGACCCAATTTAGTCCCCATTGACTTTAGCAACTTTAGACCTTAGCTATTTCCTGATTTTCCCTGCAGGTTTTTCACATTCACTTTTTACTATGTTCCGCTCTATTGCAGAGTTGTATTATTCATTTTTTCTAACATCTTTAAACTGACTGACTACACTTTTTCTCAACTTAACTTCTTGCTTTTCGGGGTAGGGATCCTGTTGCATCAACAGAATATGGAGGTCATTATAAAAGTCACACTGTCTAGTGCAGTGAATCATATTGGAGTTAAACACACAGCAGTGTGGAAAGGGTTATTGAGAAAGGCAGGCAAGACTTGCAATGCCCATTAGTTCACTTGTACATTGTACTTGATTCTGAATTGGTTGAAATGATTTCATTGTAGAGGTCGCTATGTCCAACATGAGTGCATCCTTCCAGATAATTAGCATGGGGACCAATTTACAATCTTCTCTCATTGTTGGTCCTCGTACTCTTGCTGCTAAACTTGTTTTAGTTGACATCAAGGGTGGCATACAATTAATTCTGAATGTTGATTTGTTAGTTAATAGATGGCTTGCAGTCTGCTATATGTACAGGATTAAGAGGCATTTGGGATACAATTCACAGTGGCCGCAGCCAGGTAAGTGATCACTGAGCTCCTCTTCAAAATGCTGAACATGTTGACTCAGATCTACAGAGGCAGAAAAAGCATACCTGGTTTATATCATTTCTGTAGTGATATCAAATTCAGGTTACACGTCATTAGAAGTGACAAATGAAGTCATTCTGCCCTCCAGAGAAAAAGAAGTATAAATGGGTTAGTATAAAGAAGCAATTAGAAGTATTTATGAAGACAGATAGGATTGCAAGTCATAGAGCAGAAATTCAATTCACAGCTATCCATTTTGCACCTGAAAAACGATAAGCCAGGAGTTGAAAATCAGGAGGAGAAATATCGGCTGACTCATTGATGCCCAAGATCTGCTCGATGCCATATTCAGGCGGGTCTGTAAATAGGTGTGCAGCCAGCCTGCCTGAAGCAGAAGTACGGCTGCTTAATAAGCACATGTAGGTACAAATGGGCAGAGCTTACAAATCTGTGCTCCTGACATGGAACTTCATGCGTGGGATCAGTGCGCGTGCAGCATTTTCCATCCATTAATTCCATCCACTGACTTTGCACTTGACTTCTCAATATCTGTTCCTGGCATGTGAAGCTCCAAACCAGAAACACAAATTTATAACGTCTATGTTTTGTTTTAACTATATCAATTCTGTTGAAAGAAACAATTCTAATGGCATACCAGCTTTGCTTGCGGTTACACAAGCTATGAAATGTGAAAATTTTTATTTTGATCTAAAGTTATATGGATTGCATTGCATGCTTGCTTTTGAAGTTGGTAATGACTTTTAGGTATAGTTTTCCTTCTGTTATGATGACCTCATGAGGACTCTTGTTGTAATGCTTATGTTGGTTTTCAAATTCATAAATTGATATGGTTTCTTTCAGTGGCAAAATTTGGGGAAAGATTATGCATGTTTCAGTTGATAGATTTCTGCATGAGTATAGTTGTAGCTTCCACTACCATTGCCCAGGAATCGAATTTCTGTGCTGCTGAAGGTGCTGCTCTTCCTTACAAAACATTCGCAGAGACTTCAAGATGTGTATCTGTCTGTCTGTTGAGTTGTGAAATATAAATAATACAATAAAGATTTTGCAGATTCTGAGAAGTGCATATAGAGGCACCTCCAGAGTAATCCAAACAATGGGATCTTTGTTTCAGGGTTTGAAAAGTTGATTCTTGGGTGATCCCTGGAGTGCTTCATAATACCTTAGCTTATCTGATGCTTGAGGATGGTTAAGAGTGTCATCATGCAATTGACACAATTGGGGAGCTGTTTAGGAATCTTGCAACACCAACTAACTCAAAGCAAAGGAATCATGGGTCAAACGAGGGAAATTTGTAATCCACTGCAGGATTTTCATGCTCAGCCCATTGAGGGCTACTATCTGTTACAATTGATAGAGGCCATAGAACTGTGCCTTCAACCTTAATTCCAATAACAGTATCCAGCAAAGATGCGAAAATATGCACAATAACAACCTGCTTCACTGTTATTTTCATGACATGAGTTATCTCCCTCTTCCATTGATTTCAAAGGAGAAGAAAATTGAGCGTGATGTATAATTGGCAGCCGATTCGCTACCGCCCGTTTAACACCCCTGTCAAAGTTGGAAGTTCCAGTGCATGTAACTTTACAAGACCCTTCCAATTGTCCGAAAAGACCTATACTGTATACATTTATTGCAGCAGTCACTTTGACAGCAAACGGTAGTACAACAGCAATCACTCAGTGATTTAACTCTCTCACTGAGCATATGACAGATGTTTGAGATGCCATTTCTGGTGAAACAGAGTAATTGCGAAATAAGTTGCAGAGTAAGGCCAAATAATTGCAGTATAAAGCCAAGTAATTAGTCCTTAGCTATAAATAGATGCTTGCAACAGGATTTTTTGTGTGCCTGATTATATCCCTGTGAAGTTTCTTGGGACGTTTTATAAGATGCACGATATCAGTGATCAAAGTAAGATTCTCCATCCTAAATGGAGACATTTCTGAAGTCAACAACATGATAAAAGTAACTGGGTGTGCAGGTGGAGATATTTAATCCTACTTCAAAATACTGCACATATACTTCACATTTATTTTATTGGAGCAACACTTTTCACACTTATTTTAGTCAAAGTTGACCCTATATTTGCCTTAATTTAACTGGTTATTCAATTTGTGGTATACTCAAAGACAGGATACTGAGAAACTGTATAAATATTGAATTGCTACCAATTGCACCATATTCCATTAAATAATAATAATAACTTTAATTTATATAGCACCTTTAACATAGTAAAACGTCTCAAGGTGCTTTCCCAACAATTTTACAACACGTTAGATATTGACCATTGAGGGAAAGAGAGAAAAAGTGGGAGAAGGAAGTGTAAAAAGAGGTTCGAGGCTTGGGTCTGAAACGGCAGCCAAAATGCGCTCGCAGATAGACACAGGCGAAAAACTAAAAAAAAGAAATTAAAATTACATTGTAAATAATACAATAAGGAGTACACAATAGTAAAATCAGTATAATAAAGATTAATTATAATTAAACAAAATTAAACAATATATAACATAATTCTAAATTAAGTTTAAAAAGAGAAAATCAGCAACTGAAGCAAATTAGATCTGCTATTAGCTTTCTTTAAGATTCATTCCCTGTCCAGCGATTCAATTAATATGGAAGAACCAAACACCATCGTCCATCCTTGTGATGTCATAATTTTATTAAATGGCAAATGACTGGTAACATACCAGAGAGGATCATTCTGGTAGTAAGGATTTTGTGCTATTGAAGTGAATTGATCATTTTCTTTGGGATCAGAATTATGTTTTCATCAGTCAAATGTTTGAATGAATTTGAATTGATTATATTTTGAAAACTGTAACAAAAACAGGGTTATTTAAAATAATTCACACATTGGGATCGAGACTCAGCAATTTAAGATAACCGTATATTTTAAATGAATCCTATATACCAAGGAATTTTTAACTTAACAAATCACTCGAAGGCTTAGTATAGCATTTTTCAGCAGTTGGTGCACTTTTCAGCAACTTAAAATGCTTAATTATGATTGCTTAATTTTTAGAATTACAGATTTCTCCTCCAATTACCGAATGCATGATGGAATAAATCAATTGCTTGGAGTTCTGGTTCCAAAAATTCTGATGTCTTGGCAATTTTGGGGATAGATCAGGTCAATAAATTTGATGTACTGAAAGAAAGTAAAATATTGTTATTACAGCTTTCTCTGGCGATTTGATGTGGCACATAGTTCCTTTGAGCCAGAGTAAACGTAATGGGCTAGATTTTCCACTTTTTTTGCATGTACAACACCCACTTAACGTCCATTTTAACGCTGAAATGACGTATAATACTCAGATATCACCCATTTAGCCACAAAATGGAAACTGATGCCCATTTTCCGGACACTTATTGACGAGCTTTCTCCATGTGTGTAACGCCAGGAAAAATAGTACCGCCCACCCACTTATTTTTGTCGTAAAGATCATATTTGCCGAAACTAACGCCCATGAGGTCGCTCAGCATCAATTTCATCACCTCGCACACATCTCGCCCACAATATCGCTCACCCAAAAAACCGCCGGGAAAAAGTGGAACTAATCGGAACTATTCACAGTGTTATACACGCCATGTTCTAAATCATATGTTGCATCATTTAAAAGGCTGCTCTGCTTCAACCTCGGGGGAGTTCAGATGTACTCTAGAGGTCTTTGGAGGTGCTGTGAACATTTGAACAAACATCTTTATCATACTGCGAACAATTGGAATTTAATAGGTGTCTTCATCGGGACATTCATTCTTTGTGACCAATCGGTGAAAAACAGATAGCTATTGGAATGGGGCCTGTCCTTTCTCATCCTCTCTTGATGACCACTTACATGCTGCAGACTCGAGATGACATAGAAACATAGAAACATAGAAAATAGATGCAGGAGTAGGCCATTCAGCCCTTCTAGCCTGCACCGCCATTCAATGAGTTCATGGCTGAACATGAAACTTCAGTACCCCCTTCCTGCTTTCTCGTCATATCCCTTGATCCCCCGAGTAGTAAGGACTTCATCTAACTCCCTTTTGAATATATTTAGTGAATTGGCCTCAACTACTTTCTGTGGTAGAAAATTCCACAGGTTCACCACTCTCTGGGTGAAGAAGTTTCTCCTCATCTCGGTCCTAAATGGCTTCCCCTTATCCTTAGACTGTGACCCCTGGTTCTGGACTTCCTCAACATTGAGAACATTCTTCCTGCATCCAACCTGTCCAAACCCGTCAGAATTTTAAACGTTTCTATGAGGTCCCCTCTCACTCTTCTGAACTCCAGTGAATACAAGCCCAGTTGATCCAGTCTTTCTTGATAGGTCAGTCCCATCATCCCGGGAATCAGTCCGATGAATCTTCGCTGCATTCCCTCAATAGCAAGAATGTCCTTCCTCAAGTTAGGAGACCAAAACTGTACACAATACTCCAGGTGTGGCCTCACCAAGGCCCTGTACAACTGTAGCAACACCTCCCTGCCCCTGTACTCAAATCCCCTCGCTATGAAGGCCAACATGCCATTTGCTTTCTTAACCGCCTGCTGTACCTGCATGCCAACCTTCAATGACTGATGTACCATGACACCCAGGTCTCGTTGCACCTTCCCTTTTCCTAATCTGTCACCATTCAGATAATAGTCTGTCTCTCTGTTTTTACCACCAAAGTGGATAACCTCACATTTATCCACATTATACTTCATCTGCCACGCATTTGCCCACTCACCTAACCTATCCAAGTCACTCTGCAGCCTCATAGCATCCTCGACATATTGGTCTAGAAAACCATCCCTTATGCACTCCAGGAAATCCTCCTCCACCGTATTGCTTCCAGTTTGGCTAGCCCAATCTATGTGCATATTAAAGTCACCCATTATAACTGCTGCACCTTTATTGCATGCACCCCTAATTTCCTGTTTGATGCCCTCCCCAACATCGCTACTATTGTTTGGAGGTCTGTACACAACTCCCACTAACGTTTTTTGCCCTTTGGTTTTTTGCAGCTCTACCCATATAGATTCCACATCATCCAAGCTAATGACTTTCCTAACTATTGCATTAATCTCCTCTTTAACTAGCAATGCTACCCCACCTCCTTTTCCTTTTATTCTATCCTTCCTGAATGTTGAATACCCCTGGATGTTGAGTTCCCAGCCCTGATCATCCTGGAGCCACGTCTCCATAATCCCAATCACATCATATTTGTTAACATCTATTTACACAGTTAATTCATCCACCTTATTGCGGATACTCCTTGCATTAAGACACAAAGCCTTCAGGCTTGTTTTTTTAACACCCTTTGTCCTTTTAGACTTTTGCTGTACAGTGGCTCTTTTTGTTCTTTGCCTTGGGTTTCTCTGCCCTCCACTTTTCTTCATCTCCTTTCTGTCTTTTGCTTTTGCCTCATTTTTGTTTCCCTCTGTCTCCCTGCATTGGTTCCCATCCCCCTGCCATATTAGTTTAACTCCTCCCCAACAGCACTAGCAAACACTCCCCCTAGGACATTGGTTCCGGTCCTGCCTAGGTGCAGACCGTCTGGTTTGTACTGGTCCCACCTCCCCCAGAACCGGTTCCAATGCCCCAGGAATTTGAATCCCTCCCTGCTGCACCACTGCTCAAGCCACGTATTCATCTGCGCTATCCTACGATTCCTACTCTGACTAGCACGTGGCACTGGTAGCAATCCCGAGATTACTACTTTTGAGGTCCTACTTTTTAATTTAGCTCCTAGCTCCTTAAATTCGTTTCGTAGGACCTCATCCCCTTTTTTACCTATGTCGTTGGTACCAATGTGTACCACGACAACTGGCTGTTCTTCCTCCCTTTTTAGAATGTCCTGCACCCGCTCCGAGACATTCTTGACCCTTGCACCAGGGAGGCAACATACCATCCTGGAGTCTCGGTTGCGGGCGCAGAAACGCCTATCTATTCCCCTCACCATTGAATCCCCTATCACTATCGCTCTCCCACTCTTTTTCCTGCCCTCCTGTGCAACAGAGCCAGCCACGGTGCCATGAACTTGGCTGCTGCTGCCCTCCCCTGATGAGTCATCTCCACCAACAGCACTCAAAGCAGTATTTCTGTTTTGCAGGGGGATGACCACAGGGGACCCCTGCACTACCTTCCTTGCACTGCTCTTCCTGCTGGTCTTCCATTCCCTATCTGGCTGTGGACCCTTCTCCTGCGGTAAGACCAACTCGCTACACGTGCTACTCACGTCATTCTCAGCATCGTGGATGCTCCAGAGTGAATCCACCCTCAGCTCCAATTCCACAACGCGGACCGTCAGGAGCTGGAGTCGGATACACTTCCCGCACACGTAGTCGTCAGGGACACCGGAAGTGTCCCTGAGTTCCCACATGGTACAGGAGGAGCATAACACCTGACCGAGCTCTCCTGCCATGACTTAACCCTTAGATACACTTAAATTGGCAACAACAATGTTAAAAATTACTGACTAATATAAAAAAAAAGAAAAGCTACTCACCAATCACCAGCCAATCACTTACCCCCTAGGCTGTGACGTCACCTTTCTGTTTCTTTCTACTTCTTTTTTGCCTTCTCCCTGTAGCTGCACGAGTACGCCTTTTATAGGCCTCTGCTGATCCCCGGACTCACGCCTCAGAGACCACGAACTCCCGCTGCCTCTCGCGGCCTTTATAGGCCTCTGCTGATCCCCGGACTCACGCCTCAGTGACCACGAACTCCCGCTGCCTCTCGCGGCCTTTATAGGCCTCTGCTGATCCCCGGCCTCACGCCTCAGTGACCACGAACTCCCGCTGCCTCTCGCGGCCTTTATAGGCCTCTGCTGATCCCCGGACTCACGCCTCAGCGACCACGAACTCCCGCTGCCTCTCGCGGCATTTATAGGCCTCTGCTGATCCCCGGACTCACGCCTCAGCGACCGAAGGTACGCTCCACTGCATTATGTGCCCAATGTAAGACATGCCAGACTGATGAGGAGGATCAGACATTGCATCCCCCACAAGTACAGGGAGAAGCAGTCTTACCTCAACTTGCCCGACACCACCTGCCTTCGGAGACTGCGCTTCCACAAAGAGGTTATCACTGAGGTATGTCAGCTGATAAGGGGAGTTCTGCAGCCTGCCAGCACCATCAGTAATGCACTGTCCATCGAGGTCAAAGTCACCGTGGCACTGTCGTTCTATGCCTCGGTTCTTTTCAGGCCTCAGCTGGCGACATTTGCGGTCTGTCTCAGCGTGCCACACATTGCTGCATTAGAGGGGTCACTGAAGCCCTGTCAGCATGCAGGATAGGCTTTATCAGCTTTTCTATGACCAGGGAAGCTCAGACTGAGAGGGCTCTAGGATTCTACCGAATTGCTAATTTCCCCAAGGTGCAGGGAGCAATAGACTGTACGCACATTGCGATGCGGGCACATTTTCAGGATGCAGAGGTTTTCAGGAATCGCAAGGGATTCCATTCACTGCCATAATAATTTGCTGGTGGTCACTGGTTGTCGACCACCAGCAAATTATTATGGCAGTGAATGCTCAATTTCCGGGCAGCATCCATAATGCTCACATCCTGCATGAGAGCACTGTATCTGACTTGTTTAACAATCAGCCACAAGATCAATGCTGGATGCTTGGTGACAAAGGATATGGCTTCGCCACCTGGCTGATGACCCCCCCCTGCAAGACACCCACACCGAAGCCGAGAAGCGATACAACGAGAGCCACAGAGCCACTCGCAATATCGTGCAGAAAACCATTGGAGTGCTTAAGCAGTGATTTAGATGCCTGGACCACTCAGGAGGTGAGCTCCAACCACCCTAAGCAGGCAGCTCAATTTGTGGTGGTGTGCTCCATGCTGCACAAATTGGCTATCAGGAGGGGACAAGAATTGCCAGCAGAATCTGACAGTCCATCTCAGCAGAGAGAGGAAGTGGAGGACGAGGAGCTGGACACTGACATCGACCCAGACAATCAGGCTGATGTTGAAGTCATGCCCCAGCCCCCCTGCAGACCGCATGAAAGGGCCCGTGGTGACATCATAACTGCAAGACTCTTGCGTCAGGAGCTCATAAATGAGAGCTTTGCCTGAAAGAACGTTGGTGGTATTTATTGTGTTCCAAATACAGATGAGACTGCACACAGGGAGGTTAAAGTAACAGTGACCTCAGTCTTTATTAAGACACTCCAGAGTGAGGAACAGGCCTTAGGGGCCAGCTTATATACAGTGCTCCCAAGGGATGCTGGGATCCCTTGGGATTTCAGGGGATGCGCATCCTGGTGGCGGAACATGGGAGTGCATGCTTTACCGATACACAACATCACTTCCCCCCCAAAGTCAAAGTGAAAACTATTTACAAGGTGAGCCGGTCGGGAGCTTTTCTTCCCCTGGTGGACCACTTCGGTGCAAATGTCTGTTCTGGTGTGTTGGCTGTGCCCTTGCTGGGCTGGCGTGTTGTTGGCCCTGCAGGGCTGCTGGGTGAGCCTGGCCTTGCTGGGCTGTTGGACGTGATGGGTTCGATTTCCTGGTCTGGGGTGGTGTCATTGATCCTTTGGGTGTGTGTTGTGGGCTCGAAAAAGGTGGTGTCTGCTGTGGGTTATTCAGGGCAGTCTGTGAACTGCAGCTTCTTTTGGTCCAGGTGCTTTCTGAAAATTTGTCCATTGCCTAGTTTGACTTCAAACATCCTACTCCCTTCTTTAGCTATCACCATGCCCGCGATCAACTTGGGACCATGTCCATAGCTTAGCACATACACAGGGTCATTCAGATCAATTTCCCGTGACACAGTGGCACGACCATCGTTTACATTTTGTTGCTGCCGCCTGTTCTCTACCTGATCATGCAGGTTGGGGTGAACCAGCGAGAGTCTGGTTTTAAGTATCCTTTTCATGAGTAGCTCAGCTGGGGGCACCCCTGTGAGCGAGTGGGGTCTCATGCGGTAGCTGAGCAGTACTCAGGACAGGTGGGTTTGGAGTGAGCCTTCTGTGACTCATTTGAGGCTCTGTTTGATTGTTTGTACTGCCCGCTCTGCCTGCCCATTGGAGGCTGGTTTAAACAGGGCCGCGGTGACATGTTTGATCCCATTGCGGGTCATGAATTCTTTAAATTCGGCACTGGTGAAACATGGCCCGTTGTCACTGACCAGTATGTCAGGCAGGCCATGGGTGGCAAACATGGCTCTCAGGCTTTCAATGGTGGCGGTGGCGGTGCTTCCCGACATTATTTCACATTCAATCCATTTTGAAAAAGCATCCACCACCACCAGGAACATTTTGTCGAGAAACGGCCCCACATAGTTGACATGGATCCTCGACCATGGTCTGGAGGGCCAGGACCACAAATTTAGTGGTGCCTCTCTGGGCGCGTTGCTCAACTGAGCACACATGCTGCATTGCCGTACACAGGACTCTAAGTCAGAGTCAATACCGGGCCACCACATGTGGGATCTGGCTATCGCTTTCATCATTATTATGCCCGGGTGTGTGCTGTGGAGATCCGAGATGAAGGTCTCCCTGCCCTTTTTTGGTAGCACTACACGGTTACCCCACAACAGGCAGTCTGCCTGAATGGACAGCTCATCCTTTTGCCACTGGAACGGCTTGATTGACTCTTGCATTTCAACGGGGATGCTGGCCCAGCTCCCATGCAGTACACAGTTTTTTACTAGGGACAGCAGAGGATCTTGGCTGGTCCAAGTCCTAATCCGGCGGGCCGTGACAGGTGATTTATCATTTTCAAATGCTTCCGTGACCATCAACAAGTCTGCGGGCTACGCCATTTCCACCCCCGTGGTGGGCAATGGTAGCCGACTGAGAGCATCCACACAGTTCTCGGTGCCTGGCCTGTGGCGGATGGTATAGTTATAGGCTGATAGCACGAGTGCCCACCTTTGTATGCGGGCTGAGGCATTAGTATTTATCCCGTTTTCAGCGAACAGGGATATGAGGGGCTTGTGATCGGTTTCCAGCTCAAATTTGAGGCCAAACAGGTACAGATGCATTTTCTTTTCCCTGAACACACACGCTAATGCCTCTTTCTCAATCATGCTGTATGCCCTCTCGGCCTTAGACAAGCTCCTGGAGGCATAGGTGACTGGTTGCAACTTCCCCGCAACGTTCGCTTGTTGTAATACACACCCGATACACAACAGTATTTTCAAATCAGACACACTGCTGGGTTTGCAGGTTATACATCAATGGTGGGCATCACATGTACAGCAGACACCTCAAGTTACTGGAGAAATACCACCAACGATGTCTCCGCAAGATCCTACAAATCCCCTGGGAGGACAGACGTGCCAACACCCCAGCATTGAAGCACTGACCACACTTGATCAGCTCTGCTGGGCAGGCCATATCGTTCGCATGCCAGACACGAGACTCCCAAAGCAAGCACTCTACTCGGAACTCCTTCACGGCAAATGCCAAAGGTGGGCAGCGGAAACGTTATAGGGACACCCTCAAAGCCTCCCTGATAAAGTGCGACATCCTCACTGACACCTGGGAGTCCCTGGCCAAAGACTGCCCTAAGTGGAAACATAGAAACATAGAAAATAGGTGCAGGAGCAGGCCATTCAGCCCTTCTAGCCTGCACCGCCATTCAATGAGTTCATGGCTGAACATGAAACTTCAGTACCCCCTTCCTGCTTTCTCGCCATAACCCTTGATCCCCCGAGTAGTAAGGACTTCATCTAACTCCCTTTTGAATATATTTAGTGAATTGGCCTCAACTACTTTCTGTGGTAGAGAATTCCACAGGTTCACCACTCTCTGGGTGAAGAAGTTTCTCCTCATCTCGGTCCTAAATGGCTTACCCCTTATCCTCAGACTGTGACCCCTGGTTCTGGACTTCCCCAACATTGGGAACATTCTTTCTGCATCTAACCTGTCTAAACCCGTCAGAATTTTAAACGTTTCTATGAGGTCCCCTCTCATTCTTCTGAACTCCAGTGAATACAATCCCAATTGATCCAATCTTTCTTGATAGGTCAGTCCCGCCATCCCGGGAATCAGTCTGGTGAACCTTCGCTGCACTCCCTCAATAGCAAGAATGTCCTTCCTCAAGTTAGGAGACCAAAACTGTACACAATACTCCAGGTGTGGCCTCACCAAGGCCCTGTACAACTGCAGCAACACCTCCCTGCCCCTGTATTCAAATCCCCTCGCTATGAAGGCCAACATGCCATTTGCTTTCTTAACCGCCTGCTGTACCTGCATGCCAACCTTCAATGACTGATGTACCATGACACCCAGGTCTCGTTGCACCTTCCCTTTTCCTAATCTGTCACCATTCAGATAATAGTCTGTCTCTCTGTTTTTACCACCAAAGTGGATAACCTCACATTTATCCACATTATACTTCATCTGCCATGCATTTGCCCACTCACCTAACCTATCCAAGTCACTCTGCAGCCTAATAGCATCCTCCTCGCAGCTCACACTGCCACCCAACTTAGTATCATCCGCAAATTTGGAGATACTGCATTTAATCCCCTCGTGCATCCGGGAGGGCGATGAACTCCTCGAGTCTCATCACCGAGCGCATGCAGAAATCAAATGCAGGCAGTGGAAAGAACGTGCAGCAAACCAGTCCCACCCACCCCTTCCTTCAATGTCTGTGGTTTTCGTATTGGACTGTACAGCCACCTAAGAACTCATGTTAAGAGTGGAAGCAAGTCTTCCTCGATTCCGAGGGACTGCCTTTGATGATGATGCATCACCTTGGTGACAGTTAAAGTTTAAGTTGATTGAAGTTAAGTGTAATTATCCCCTTTGATGTTAAGGAATCACTAGCGTGTAACGGTGCAGCTATCTGAGCCAATGCGCAACAAGGTTTTGTTAAATAAAAAATATTTAAACCGAACATTTGTCTGAAATCATAAGTATTTCTGTAAAATCCTACCCTTCCCCCCGCTTCTCCTCCCCACCTCCATCCCTTCCCCTTCCCCTCCTGACTCCAAGCCGCCTGGCCGAGGAGCTCCTCAGACGATGCTTCATTGAGCGGGGGGGGGGGGGAGGGGGGGCGGGGGTGGTGACAGCCGAACTGCTGCTTGGACGGATATGGGAGAGGACAGTCCCGAAGTGGGAACCTGCTCTGAGCCAGAAGCAAGATGTTGCTCTTAGCTGTCATATGTCAGTGGCAATGGGGGTGTGGCACCTTGGGGTGCAATGCCACGCTCTGGGACCACTGGGGGCCCTCTACCACCAGTGTTCCTGGCTACTATCTTATTTGTTGGACAAAAACTCGGTGTCAACTAGGTGCTTAGTAGGCTTTTTGCTGCTGGTGACTCTCCCTCGTGCCTCCCACAACAGCCAAACAAGCACACACCACAGCCACACATGCTTTCAGTCCCTCTCAGCTCCCTCTCTCTGACTCCTCTTCTGCGCATGTCATGATGACCCTTGACCTCCTGAATCGTGGGAATCGAGCGTTGGCATGCCGTTGCTAAAGACGGCGAAACTTTAAGGCAGAAGGTAAGAGAGATTTAACGCAACGCCCATTTCATATCACTCGCGGTAACGCCCAATTTCAAAAGTGGAGACTAGGGGCTTTGAAAATGAGTGACAAGCCGGCAATCTGAAAACCCACGCCGGAAATAAGGCCCATTTTTGGGCGATCTTCACAAAAGTGTAAAATCTAGCCCAATAAGCTTTGTTTATTGGTAAATTTACCAATTTAAATAAATGTGAAAATGTGAAAGTTTCAGACATTGGCTGAGCGATAAAGTACGTGTGAATGAAGTTTTGTGTGTTCTGCTAGTTTCTAACCAGCCTATCGGTAATATGACCAGTGTTAAAGTCAAGCTCGAATTTTGATGAAGCATTGTACTTGCACTGCAGGAAGTGGCTCCACTAACAGCCTCTCAGACATTTGCAATCCACTGCTGCTCTTAGCTTCAGATTAATCAGGTAATTACTAATACTTGAAAGAATGAATATGCAATGTTGCCAAATCCTGATCCCTATTCTCCATGGAACCTAGACAGACTGGGGAAAAGCTTGCCTACCTGTGGTAGGATATGTTGCTGTGAATGGGGGAGCGGTACTGCTTGAATTGCCTGTGATCGATTTCCTAAAATCTATGAGAGACATTAGCCACACCAGTGCCTTTTTGCATGCGAACAAAATGCATCTTCCTTTCCTAAAATCAAATAGAAACATGGAAACATAGAAAATAGGTGCAGGAGTAGGCCATTCGGCCCTTCGAGCCTGCACCGCCATTCAATGAGTTCATGGCTGAACATGCAACTTCAGTACCCCATTCCTGCTTTCTCGCCATACCCCTTGATCCCTCTAGTAGTAAGGACTACATCTGACTCCTTTTTGAATATATTTAGTGAATTGGCCTCAACAACTTTCTGTGGTAGAAAATTCCACAGGTTCACCACTCTCTGGGTGAAGAAGTTTCTCCTCATCTCGGTCCTAAATGGCTTCCCCTTATCCTTAGACTGTGACCCCTGGTTCTGGACTTCCCCAACATTGGGAACATTCTTCCTGCATCTAACCTGTCTAAACCCATCAGAATTTTAAACGTTTCTATGAGATCCCCTCTCATTCTTCTGAACTCCAGTGAATACAAGCCCAGTTGATCCAATCTTTCTTGATAGGTCAGTCCCGCCATCCCGGGAATCAGTCTGGTGAACCTTCGCTGCACTCCCTCAATAGCAAGAATGTCCTTCCTCAAGTTAGGAGACCAAAACTGTACACAATACTCCAGGTGTAGCCTCACCAAGGCCCTGTACAACTGTAGCAACACCTCCCTGCCCCTGTACTCAAATCCCCTCGCTATGAAGGCCAACATGCCATTTGCTTTCTTAACCGCCTGCTGTACCTGCATGCCAATCTTCAATGACTGATGTACCATGACACCCAGGTCTCGATGCACCTCCCCTTTTCCTAATCTGTCACCATTCAGATAATAGTCTGTCTCTCTGTTTTTACCACCAAAGTGGATAACCTCACATTTATCCACATTATACTTCATCTGCCATGCATTTGCCCACTCACCTAACCTATCCAAGTCACTCTGCAGCCTCATAGCATCCTCCTCGCAGCTCACACTGCCACCCAACTTAGTGTCATCCGCAAATTTGGAGATACTACATTTAATCCCCTCGTCTAAATCATTAATGTACACTGTAAACAGCTGCGGCCCCAGCACAGAACCTTGCGGTACCCCACTAGTCACTGCCTGCCATTCTGAAAAGTACCCATTTACTCCTACTCTTTGCTTCCTGTCTGACAACCAGTTCTCAATCCATGTCAGCACACTACCCCCAATCTCATGTGCTTTAACTTTGCACATTAATCTCTTGTGTGGGACCTTGTTGAAAGCCTTCTGAAAGTCCAAATACACCACATTTTCTGGTTCTCCCTTGTCCACTCTACTGGAAACATCCTCAAAAAATTCCAGAAGATTGTCAAGCATGATTTCCCTTTCACAAATCCATGCTGACTTGGACCTATCATGTCACCTCTTTCCAAATGCGCTGCTATGACATCCTTAATAATTGATCCCATCATTTTACCCACTACCGATGTCAGGCTGACCGGTCTATAATTCCCTGTTTTCTCTCTCCCTCCTTTTTTAAAAAGTGGCGTTACATTGGCTACCCTCCACTCGATAGGAACTGATCCAGAGTCTATGGAATGTTGGAAAATGACTGTCAATGCATCCGCTATTTCCAAGGCCACCTCCTTAAGTACTCTGGGATGCAGTCCATCAGGCCCTGGGGATTTATTGGCCTTCAATCCCATCAATTTCCCCAACACAATTTCCCGACTAATAAGGATTTCCCTCAGTTCCTCCTTCTTACTAGACCCTCTGATCCCTTTTATATCCGGAAGGTTGTTTGTGTCCTCCTTAATGAATACCGAACCAAAGTACTTGTTCAATTGGTCTGCCATTTCTTTGTTCCCCGTTATGACTTCCCCTGATTCTGACTGCAGGGGACCTACGTTTGTCTTTGCTAACCTTTTTCTCTTTACATATCTATATGTAATTCAGTTGATGTAATCCAATCTGTTAAAATTTATGGACTAGCTAGATTTGCGGAGGCACATTACTTTCTGAAAGTCAGGCAGAGACAGATGAAATAATTAATAATTTAACAATTGTACAATCAAACAACATCACAACTCGAGAGCAAGAAAACAGATCTGTTGACGTCTGAAGGCTGAGAATCAACTAAAAACTTGTGATCTAAAGAACAGATGCTGGGTGGAGAAAGCCCAGGAGATCCAGCAACATGCCGACAACCATAACATGCATGGATTTTGTAGCACAGTCAAGACCACCTACGGCCCAAGCACCCAAGGTCCTACCTCACTGCTGGCCAAGAACGGAGAGGGGCTCATCAAAGACAGAGAGACAGTCTGTGCCCGCTGGAAAGAGCACTTCAAAGATCTCCCTAACCAAGACTCTGTCTTCGACATGAGTGTCCTTGACTCCATCCCACATGCTACCGCCACCTCAGCACAACTCCATCCCGGCATGAGGTTGAAAAGGCCATCCAACAACTGAGGAACAACAAGGCCTCAGGAGCAGATGGAATCCCCATTGTAGTATTAAGCATGGTGGAAAAGTACTCTTCGCGCGAATCTATGACCTGATCTGGAAGGAGGAAAACATGCGAGGGGATCTCAGAGATGTCATAATCATGACCATCTTCAAGAAAGGGGACAAGTCCGACTGCGGTAACTACAGAGGAGTTTCCCTGCTGTCTGCCACAGGGAAAGTCATCGCAAGAATCCTCCTCAATTGTCTTTTCTCAGTGGCTGAAGTGGTCCTCCCAGAGTCGCAATGCAGATTGCGCCCACTAAGGGGCACAATGGACATCATCTTCACCGTGCGTCAAATACAAGAAAAATGTAGGGAGCAGCATCAACCTCTTTACATGGCTTTCTTTGACCTTGCAAAGGCCTTCGACTCCGTCAACCTGAAGGTATTATGGAGTGTCCTTCTCAAATTCGGCTGCCCTCAAGAATCCTCCGCCTACTTCACGACGCCATGCAAGCCATGATCCTTATCAACGGATCTACCACAGACCCAATACATGTGCAGACCGGTGTCAAGCAAGGCTGGGTCATCGCACCAATGCTCTTCTCAATCTTCCTCGCTGCAATGCTCCATTTACCCCTCAACAAGCTCCCCGATGGAGTGGAGCTAATCTACAGAACAAATGGGAAATTGTTCCACCTCTGTTGCCTCCAGTCCAGATCCAAGGTTGTTCCAGCCTCTGTCATTGAATTACAATATGCAGACGACGCTTGTGTTTATACACACTTGGAGGTCGAATTCCAAACCATCGTCGACACCTTCACTGAAGCATACGAGAGTCCAGGCCTTATATTAAACATCCGTAAAACAAAGGTTCTCTACCAACCTGCCCCCGCCACACACTATAAGAACACAACAACATCAGAAATAGGAGCAGGAGTAGGCCATACGGCCCTTCGAGCCTGCTCCGCCATTAATACGATCATGGCTGATCCGATCATGGACTCGGGTCGATTTCCCTGCCCATTCCCCATAACTCCTTATTCCCTTATCGGTTAAGAAACTGTCGATCTCTGTCTTAAATTTATTCAATGACCCAGCTTCCACAGCTCTCTGAGACAGTGAATTCCACAGATTTACAACCCTCTGAGAAGGAGAGGACAACAACGGGAGATCGAGGCCCAGATAAAAGGGCACGGAGTTCGGGAGGAGCAACACAGCAACGGGAGATCGAGGCCGGGCATGAAGTTCGGGAAGAGCCAGCTGGTGCAGGTTCAAAGTTAAGAAAAATGTAAATCGAAGTGTGATGTCACAGCCAAGTGGGTAAGTGATTGGCTGGTGGATTAGTGAGTATTTTTCTTTTTCTTTTCTGTAGGAAACCTTTGGCATTGCTGTAAGTAGGATCTGCAAGTAAATATATGTGATTTTTATCATCTAAGGAGAGCCAGTTAATTAAATCAGCTGTTTGCTGACTAGCGGCTGGGTGTGTTGTGCTTAGGTTTAGAGTTTATTTTTGTTGATAGTTGCGAGTGTAACTAGAGGGCTGGCAGGGCAGCTCAGTCCCGTGGATTGCGCATCCTGTGACATGTGGGAAGCCCCGGATGCTTCGCGCAGCTGGGGTGACCATGTGGGCAGGAGATGTCTCCAGCTGCACCAACTCGAGCTCCGTGTTTTGGAGCTTGAGCGGCAGCTGGGGTCACTGCGATGCATCCATGAGACTGAGAGCAAAATGGATAGCATGTTTCTAGAGGCGGTCACCCCACAGCTTCAGAGTGTGCAGGCAGAGAGGAAGTAAGTGACCCCTGGACAGAAGAGGAGGACTAGGCAGGTAGTGCAGGAGTCCCCTGAGTCCATCTCGCTCTCCAACCGGTATTCTATTCTGAGTACCGATGGGGGAAATGGTGGCTCTGGGGAGTGCAGCCAGAGCCAAGTCCATGGCACCACGGGTGGTTCAGCTGCACAGACGGGGAGGAAACAGAATGGAAGAGCTATAGTGGTAGGGGATTCACTAGTCAGGGGAGCAGACAGGCGTTTCTGCAGCTGCAGATGTGACTCTAGGATGGTATGTTGCCTCCCTGGTACCAGGGTCAAGGATGTCACTGAGCGGCTGCAGGGCATTCTGGGGGAAAGAGTGAACAGCCAGAGGTCGTGGTCGACATCGGTACCAATGACATAGGTAGGAAGAGGGATGAGGTCCTGCCGGTAGAGTTTAGGGAGCTAGGAGAGCGATTAAAAAGCAGGACCTCAAAGGTAGTAATCTACGGATTACTCCCAGTGCCACGAGCTAGTGAGTACAGAAACAAGAGGATAGAGCAGATGAATACATGGCTGGAGAGATGGTGCAGGCGGGAGGGCTTTAGTTTCCTGAGGCATTGGGACCGCTTCTGGGGGAGGTGAGACCTGTACAAGCCGGACGGGTTGCATCTCAACAGATCCGGGACCAATACCCTCGCAGGGGGGTTTGCTAGTGCTGTTGGGGAGGGTTTAAACTAGCTTGGCAGGGGGATGGGAGGGGTGTAAAGCTGGAATTAGAAAGCAAATATAAAGAAAGTGAGTTTGAAGGAGAGAGGAAACAAGCAGGAAAAATGGGTAAAAAAACAAACTTAAAGGCACTATGTCTAAATGCACGTAGCATTTGTAACAAAATAGATGAGTTGACAGCACAAATTGAGACAAATGGGTATGATCTGATAGCCATTACAGAGACATGGTTGCAAGGTGACCAGGACTGGGAATTAAATATTCAGGGGTACTTGATAATCCGGAAGGATAGACAAAAAGGAAAAGGAGGTGGGGTAGCTTTATTAATAAAGGATGGAATCATTGCAATAGTAAGAAATTATATTGGCTCAAATGATAAGGGTGTTGACACAGTTTGGGTGGAGATAAGGAACAATAAAGGGAAAAAGTCACTGGTGGGCGTAGTCTATAGGCCCCTAACAGTAGCAACTCTGTTGGTCAGGCATAAACCAGGAAATAGTGGGGGCTTGTAAAAAGGGAACAGCAATAATCATGGATGATTTTAACCTCCATATTGATTGGACAAATCAAATTGGTCAGGATAGCCTTGAGGAGGAGTTCATAAAGTGCATAAGGGATGGGTTCCTTGAGCAGTATGTAACGGCACCAACAAGGGGGCAGGCTATCTTAGATCTGGTCCTGTGTAATGAGACAGGATTGATAAACAATCTCCTAGTAAAGGATCCCCTCTGAAAGAGTGATCATAGCATGATTGAATTTCAAATTCAGATGGAGGGTGAGAAAGTTGGATCTCTAACCACCATACTAAGCTTAAATAAAGGAGACTATGAAGTATGAGGGCAGAGTTGGGTAAAGTGGACTAGAAAATAGATTAAAGTGTAGGATGGTTGATGAACAGTAGTGTACGTTTAAGGAGATATTTCACAACTCTCAAGAAAATATATTTCAGTGAGGAGGAAAGGACCTTCATAGCTAGGGGATTTGAGTATAGGAGCAGGGAGGTCTTACTGCAGTTGTACAGGACCTTAGTGAGGCCTCACTTGGAATATTGTGTTCAGTTTTGGTCTCCTAATCTGAGGAGGGACATTCTTGTTATTGAGAGAGTGCAGCGAAGGTTCACCAGACTGATTCCCAGGATGGCAGGACTGACATATGAGGAGAGACTGGATCGACTGGGCCTGTATTCACTGGAGTTTAGAAGGATGAGAAGGAATCTCATAGAAACATATAAAATTCTGATGGGACTGGACAGGTTAGACGCAGGAAGAATGTTCCCGATGTTGGGGAAGTTCAGAACCAGGGGACACAGTCTAAGGATAAGGGGTAAGCCATTTAGGACTGAGATGAGGAGAAACTTCTTCACTCAGAGAGTTGTTAACCTGTGAAATCCCTACCGCAGAGAGTTGTTGATGCCAGTTCATTGGATATATTCAAAAGGGAATTAGATATGGCCCTTAAGGCTAAAGGGATCAAGGGGTATGGAGAGAAAGCACGAAAGGAGTACTGAGGTGAATGACCAGCCATGGTCTTATTGCATGGTGGTGTAGGCTCGAAGGGTCGAATGGCCTACTTCTGCATCTATTTTCTATCTTTCTATGTTTCTATAGCCATCCATGGCTAACTAAAGAAATAAAGGACAGTATCCAATTAAAAATAAGAGCATACAAAGTGGCCAAAACTAGTGGGAGGACAGAAGGCTGGGAAGCTTTTAAAAGCCAGCAAAGAACGACTAAAAAATGATTAAGAAAGGGAAGATAGACTATGAAAATAAACTAGCACAAAATATAAAAACAGATAGCAAGAGTTTCTATAGGTATATAAAAAGGAAAAGAGTGGCTCAAGTAAATGTTGATCCCTTAGAGGACGAGACCGGGGAATTAGTAATGGGACACATGGAGATGGCAGAAACTCTGAAGAAATATTTTGTGTCAGTCTTTACAGAAGTCTTTACAAAACAATATTCCAACAGTGGATAGTCAAGGGACTATAGCGGGGGAAGAACTGAACACAATCACAATCACTAAGGAGGTGGTACTCAGTAAGATAATGGGACCAAAGGCAGATAAATCCCCTGGACCTGATGGCTTGCATCCTAGGGTCTTAAGAGAAGTAATAGCAGGGATAGTGGATGCATTGGTTGTAATTTACCAAAATTCCATGGATTCTGTGGAGCACCCAGCAGATTGGAAAACAGCAAATGTAACACCCCTATTTAAAAAAGGAAGCAGACAAAAAGCAGGAAACTATAGACCAGTTAGCCTAACATCTGTAGTTGGGAAAATGTTGGAGTCCATTATTAAAGAAGAAGTAGCAGAACATTTGGATAAGCAAAATTCGGTCAGGCAGAGTCAGCATGGATTTATGAAGAGGAAGACATGTTTAACAAATTTGCTGGAGTTTTTTAGTAATGTAACGAACAAGGTGGATAAAGGGGACCCAGTGGATATGGTGTATTTGAACTTCCAAAAGGCATTTGACAAGATGCCACATAAAAGGTTACGGCACAAGATAAAATTCACGGGGTTGGGGATAATATATTAGCATGGATAGAGGATTGGCTAACTAACAGAGCACAGAGAGTCAGGATAAATGGTTCATTCTCTGGTTGGCAACCAGTAACTAGTGGGGTGCCGCAGAGATCAGTGCTGGGACCCCAACTATTTACTATTTATATTAACGACTTGGAAAAATGGACTGAGTATAACGTAGCCAAGTTTGCTGACGATACAAAGATGGGAGGAAAAGCAATATGTGAGGAGGACCAAAAAATTCTGCAAAAGGACATAGACAGGCTAAGTGAGTGGGAAAAAATTTGGCAGATGGAGTATAATGTTGGAAAGTGTGAGATCATGCACTTTGGCAGAAAAAAAATCAAAGAGCAAGTTATTATTTAAATGGAGAAAGATTGCAAAGTGCCGCAGTAATGCGGGACCTGGGGGTACTTGTGCATGAAACACAAAAGGATAGTATGCAGGTTCAGCAAGTGAATAAGAAGGCCAATGGTACCTTGGCCTTTATTGCAAAGGGGATGGAGCATAAAAAGCAGGGAAGTCTTGCTACAGTTATACAAGGTATTGGTGAGGCCAATACCTTGTATAACGTGCAGTTTTGGTTTCCATATTTAAGAAAGGATATACTTACTTTGAAGGCAGTTCAGAGAAGATTCACAAGGTTGGTTCCGGGGATGAGGGGGTTGACTTATGAGGAAAGGTTGAGTAGGTTGGGCCTCTACTAATTGGAATTCATAAGAATGAGAAGTGATCTTATCGAAAAGTATAAGATTATGAGGGGGCTTGACAAGGTGGATGCAGAGAGGATATTTCCTTTGATGGGGAGACTAGAACTAGAGGGCATGATCTTAGAATAAGCGGCCGCCTATTTAAAACAGAGATGAGGAGGAATTTCTTCTCTCAGAGTGTTATAAATCTGTGGAATTCGCTGCCTCAGAGAGCTGTGGATACTGGGACATTGAATAAATTTAAGACAGAAATAGACAGTTTCTTAAACAATAAGGAGATATGGGGTTATAGGGAGTGGGCGGGGAAGTGGAGCTGAGTCCATGATCAGACCAGCCATGATCTTATTGAATGGTTGAGCAGGCTCGACGGGCCATATGGCCTACTCCTGTTCCTATTTCTTATGTTCTTATGTTCTTATGTAAGATAGCCTGCCCCCGGTTGGTTCCATTACATACTACTCAAGGAACCCATCCCTTATGCACTCTATGAACTCTTCCTCAAGGCGATCCAGACTAATTTGATTTGTCCAATCAATATGGAGTTTAAAATCACCCATGATTATTTGTTGTTCCCTTTTTACAAGCCCCCACAAGCCGCACTACTGACCCCCCCGCCATCCCCCCAATTATCAAGATCCATGACGAGGCCTTGGACAATGTGGACCACTTTCCATAACTTGGGCGCCTACTGTCAGCAAAGACAGACAGCGATGACGAAGTCCAACATCACCTTCAGTGTGCTAGCGCAGTCTTTGGTCACCTGAAGAAAAGAGTGTTCGAAGACCAGGATCTCAAACCCGGCACTAAGCTTATGGTTTACAGAGCAGTTGTGATACCTGCCCTCCTATATGCTTCAGAGACATGGACTATCTACAGTAGGTACCTCAAAGCACTGGAGAAGTACCACCAACATTGCCTCTGCAAAATCCTGCAAATCCATTGGCAGGGTCGGCACACCAACATCAGTGTTCTTGCTCAGGCCAACATCCCCAGCATCGAGGCATTGATCACGCTTGATCAGCTCCGATGGACGGGCCACATTGTCCACATGCTCGATACCAGACTCCAGAATCCAGCGCTCTACTCCGAGCTCTGACACGGCAAGCAAGTCCCAGAAGGGCAGAGAAAACGCTTTAAGGACACCCTCAAATCTTCCTTGAAAATGTGCAACATCCCCAAAGACACTTGGAAATCCCTGGCCCAAGACCGCTGAAAGTGGAGGCGAAGCATTTGGGAAGGCGCTGAACACTTTGTTGGGAGCACGCAAAAGCCAAACACAAACAGCGGAAGGAACGCACGACAACCCAAGCACCCCACCCACCCGTCTCTTCAACCACCACCTGCCCCACCTGTGACAGAGACTGTAGGTCACACATTTGTTTCATCAGTCACCTTAGAATTCATATTAGTGTGGAAGCAAGTCATCCTCGACTCCGGGAACTGCCTACGAAGAAGAAGAAGATCTATTTCCTAAAATCTATGAGAGACTGTAGCCACACCAGTGTCTTCTTGCATGCAAACAAAATGCATCTTCTTTTCCTAAAATCAAGTGTAATTCAGTTGATGTAATCCAATCTGTTAAAATTTATGGACTAACTCGATTTGCGGAGGCACATTACTTTCTGACAGTCAGGCAGAGACACATTAAATAATGAATAATTGAACAATTGTACAATCATTATTAGTATCAGTCATGTCAAATTGACGAGTGACCCATTTTTAGTGGTAAACTTGCATTAATCTAAAGTTAATCATATATGTTGTTATGGTTATGGTTATGAGTAAGGGTTCTGCTCCAAATTTCAGACACCAGCTGATGATCCGCCCACTTTCTTCCCTTGGCCTGGACCAGATTTTATATGGGTTGAAATTCATTGAGCTGGAGGAATGCTGTGCAGCAACATACAGTAGCAACATATTGAGCCATAATTTTCTGTCAATGGCGTTCGCGTTATTTATGCACAAAGGCTACAGCAACTTCAGGCGAGGGCAGATGTGCAGTGAAATGCAGAAATCCTAAAGTTGTTGTCTAAATTGTGCCACTCTGCCTTTAGCTTTAAGAAGATGGCATCTTGCTGTCTGCCTCACCATTGAACTGCATTGAATGTCATTAGATGCAAACGAAACTCCCCACATAAAATTAATTCTTGTCCATTTCAGTCCAAGTATCCTTTTAACAACATAATAAGTGACAGATTAGGAAAAGGGGAGGTGCAAAGAGACCTGGGTGTCATGGTACATCAGTCATTGAAGGTTGGCATGCAGGTGCAGCAGGCGGTTAAGAAAGCAAATGGCATGTTGGCCTTCATAGCAAGGGGATTTGAGTACAGGGGCAGGGAGGTGTTGCTACAGTTGTACAGGGCATTGGTGAGGCCACACCTGGAGTATTGTGTACAGTTTTGGTCTCCTAACCTGAGGAAGGACATTCTTGCTATTGAGGGAGTGCAGCGAAGGTTCACCAGACTGATTCCCGGGATGGCGGGACTGACCTATCAAGAAAGACTGGATCAACTGGGCTTGTATTCACTGGAGTTCAGAAGAATGAGAGGGGACCTCATAGAAACATATAAAATTCTGACGGGGTTAGACAGGTTAGATGCAGGAAGAATGTTCCCAATGTTGGGGAAGTCCAGAACCAGGGGTCACAGTCTAAGGATAAGGGGTAAGCCATTTAGGACCGAGATGCGGAGGAACTTCTTCACCCAGAGAGTGGTGAACCTGTGGAATTCTCTACCACAGAAAGTTGTTGAGGCCAATTCACTAAATATATTCAAAAAGGAGTTAGATGAGGTCCTTACTGCTAGGGGGATCAAGGGGTATGGCGAGAAAGCAGGAATGGGGTACTGAAGTTGAATGTTCAGCCATGAACTCATTGAATGGCGGTGCAGGCTAGAAGGGCCGAATGGCCTACTCCTGCACCTATTTTCTATGTTTCTATGTTTCTATGTGTTATAGTTACTGCCAAACAACCTCTCCACCACTGAAAATTAACTAGTACAAGTGTGGAGTCTCATTCCTTCAGATTTTCATTGTTGGAGATTTTAAAAATGTCAATTTTTTTTAAATTTTGCTTTTATTCTTTCTTATTCCAATCTTTATTTCCCTCTCTTTATTTCTTCTTCTGTACCTAATTTGTCATTGAGTTCACCCACTCAAATTTACCCTTCCCTCTCAGACCTTCTGCTGGTAATTTCAAAATCCCTATTCACTCAGGTCCCAGATACCCTGTTTCCCTCACTGTGACATTATCCGCTCGATATTACCATCGCTAGTAAACATGCAAGGAAAAGTCTACCTAATGGCAGATGCTGTTACAATAAATTATGAGCCATCGTTCTGATGAAAACAACACAATGAGCAAAGATTTTTAAAAGGTATTGGCTCCTAGTGACATTTTTGAGCTTTAATACTGAGTGTAGGTTTGTCGGAATGAAGAAAGTATAATGGAACCCAATCATCATCATCATCATCATAGGCAGTCCCTCGGAATCGAGGAAGACTTGCTTCCATTCTTAGAATGAGTCCTTAGGTGGCTGAACAGTCCAATACGAGAGCCATAGTCCCTGCCACAGGTGGGACAGACAGTCGTTGAGGGTAAGGGAGAGTGGGACAGGTTTGCCGCACGTTCCTTCCACTGCTTGCGCTTGTTTTCTGCATGCACTCGGCGATGAGACTCAAGGCGCTCAGCGCCCTCCCGATGCACTTCCTCCACTTAGGGCGGTCTTTGGCCAGGGACTACCAGGTGTCAGTGCGGATGCCGCACTTTATCAGGAAGGCTTTGAGGGTGTCCTTGTAATGTTTCCTCTGTCCACCTTTGGCTCGTTTGCCATGAAGGAGTTCCGAGTGGAGGGCTTGCTTTGGGAATCTCGTGTCTGGCATGCGGACAATGTGGCCTGTCCAGCGGAGCTGATCAATTGTGATCAGTGCTTCAATGCTGGGGATGTTGGCCTGGTCGAGGACGCTAATGTTGGTGTGTCTGTCCTCCCAGGAGATTTGTAGGATCTTGCAAAGGCATCGTTGATGGTATTTCTCCAGTGACTAGAGATGTCTACTGTACATGGTCCATGCCTCTGAGGCATACAGGAGAGCGGTTATTACTACAGCCCTGTAGACCGTGAGCTTGGTGGTAGATTTGAGGGCCTGGTCTTCAAACAATCTTTTCCTCAGACGGCCGAAGGCTGTGCTAGCACACTGAAGGCGATGTTGAATCTCCGCATCAATGTCTGCTTTTGTTGATAACAGACTCCTGAGGTATGGGAAATGGTCCACGTTGTCCAGGGCCGCGCCTTGGATCTTGATGACTGGGGGGCAGTGCTCTGCGGCAAGGACAGGCTGGTGGAGGACCTTTGTCTTACGGATGTTTAGCATAAGGCCCATGTTTTCGTATGCCTCAATAAATACGTCTACTATATCCTGGAGTTCAGCCTCTGAATGTGCGCCGTCCGCCAACTGTAGCTCGACGACAGAGGTTGGGGTGGACTTGGACCTGGTCTGGAGTTTAGTTCCACTCCAACGGGGAGCTTGTTGACTGTGAGGTGGAGCATGGCGGCGAGGAAGATTGAGAAGAGGGTTGGAGCGATGACGCAGCCCTGTTTGACTCCGGTCCGGACGTGGATTGGGTCTGTATTGAATCCATTGGTAAGGATCACGGCCTGCACACACAGATCACGCACAGGCATCTTCCACTCCGTTAACATGAAGTTCGGGACCTGGAACGTCAGGACCCTCATGGACAACTTCAACAGCGACAGGCCAGAACGCCGCACCGCCATAGTTGCTCGGGAACTTAGACGCTTCGATGTCAACATCGCCGGCCTAAGCGAGACCCGGCGGGCAGGGGAAGGCCAGCTCAAGGAACAAGGTGGAGGTTACCTTCTTCTGGAAAGGGAAACCAGAGGAAGAACGCCGCCTTCACGAAGTTGGTTTCGCCATCAAAAACGAGCAGGGAGACCGCCTCGTACACTCCCCCTGTGGGGTTAACGAATGCCTCATGACTCTCTGACTCACCCTATCCCGGAAGCAATGCACCACAGTCATCTGTGCATATGCCCCAACACTCGATGCAACGGATGAGACCAAAGAGGGTTTTTACTCCAACCTCGAAAAATCTCTGTCCTGCATCCCCACGGGTGACAAACTGATCCTCCTAGGTGACTTCAATGCCAAGGTCGGCAAAGACACATCCCTCTGGGGAGGTGTGATTGGCAGAGAGAGGGTTGGGAAAGCCAACTCCAATGGTATCCTACTCCTGACAAAATGACTAGAACATGAACTAGAACATGAACTAGAACATCACCAACACCTTGTCCGCCAGAGGGACAAATACAAGGCATCGTGGCAATACCCTCACTCCAAACACTGGCATCTGCTCGACTATGTCATCGGAACTCAATCACTTTTGTTGGAAAAGCAGCCCCAACTCCATTGCTTCAAAGATAAGCATTCACGCTGTTTCAAAACAATAATTCTGAAGTTTCTTTCCTGTTTCTGGAGTTATTGTAGGTACTGTTATTCAGAATGTAAAAACATCTAATGGCAGCCATTTTTTTCCATATGAAAATCAATGGCCTGATTCTAGTTTATATGAAAAGCTGCTTTAACACAGGAAAAACATTTCATTACAGTGAGTACCGACACTCTACACCCGAACTTTTAGGGAGCCGAGTCAGATATGCAACACCAGAAGCTTGAGGAAGGATTAGCTCCTTGTGAGCTGATCAGTACCATTTACAACTAAAAGACTAGGTGGGGGGTGGTATGGGGTGAAATTTATTTTGAAAAAGAAAATCGGGCAGTGTAAAACGGACTGCCACATTGCTAAACAGATAATAAGAGCTTCTACAAGTATTTAAAAAGGAAGAGGGTAGCTAAAGTAAATGTTGGTACCTTAGATGAGACTGGAGAATTAATAATGGGGAGCAGGGAAATGGCAGAGATTTTGAACAAATATTTTGTATCGATCTTCACGGTAGAAGACACAGCATCCCAAAAATAGGTAATCAAGGGGCTATAGGGAGGGGGGAATGTAAAACAATCACTATCACTAAAGAAAAAGCACTCGGTCAAATAATGGGACTAAAGGTGGAAAAGCCCCCTGCACCTGAATTCTGAGCTAGTTGTTTTCAAATAAACTTAAGCCAGTACTGCCAAAAAAACTCAGCAATTCTGTATACAAAGTTATATTATGTGATTTTCATTACTTTTTCTCTGACTCTTAGAATTTTTTGGAAGTTTGCAAAAAGACAGAATTTGTCTGTGGTGTTTGTGGCTCTGTGTGTCCAACACAGATGCTTGTAAAATACTGAGGGTTGGTGGGAATAGTGGTACAAAGTATTCATGCTATGTCAATTAGAGAAAGTGGGTCCGGTGACGTCATTTGATGACGCGTCATCAGCTGGTTTCCTTAAAGGAACCATGGCCAACTTTATTTTGACATTTCTGCTGTCAGGAGCCAAAATTGCCCCTTTTTTGCACCCCGTTAGTGCCGCTAGGAGGCACTAACAGGGAGCAGTGGCCTTTTCGCCTGGTGGTGGATGACAGTAGTACCTCGGGCGGAATTGCCCCAGAGACTTTCAGGACGATTTCCAATAGTGCGATGACATCATTGTGTGCGCACCGACCCCTTTGTGCCCCGCGCCAATCCCTTTGCGGCCCCGTGGTCCACGAGGCTGGTGCAGGCTGATAGCAGCGCCAGCTTCGCGAGGTACTGAGATCTGCCCGTGGTGCCCCTTAAAGGGGAGGCCGTGTGTGCCCCGGGCTGCCATTTTATTTTGTTGGCCGACTCTTCGGTCGGTTGACAATGGCGTCCCTGGCCTCAACCAGGCTGTCATCATGCAGCCCCGCACTCCCTTTTGGTGCTGGGCCACTGGCCCGGTCGAACGTGTCCCGGGTGGATCAGTGGCATCCACCAAAGGTTCTGCAGAGTGCACAGCTACCCTCCCATTTAACTGAAGGGGAGGAGCCTTGTAACGCATTGCACTACGCGAAGCTTCTGCGTAGCGCTGACCTCTTCAGCAAATCGCTGAACTCAGCGTGGTGCTGATGCCCCGAGATTGCCCCTACAACAAGGTGGAGTGCCTGAGACAGCGATCCACTTTGATTGAGGGGCACAAAGCCCAATTGCATGCCCAGGGCGGGACCTCCAGCCCGATCGCTAAAAGTCCCAAGCACGGAAGATTAGCAAATGCGGCGCGGGGCAATTTCGGCCCCTCAGTATACTACAGCATTGAGGTGTTGCAAACACTGACAATCACTAAAGAGAGTCACAGCACACAGAGAGGTCCTCTTCCCTTCCCATGGATGGAAGAGACCTCCCGAGAAGATCAACACAGCCTGGTTGCACATTGCAGAGGAGGGCACAAGCAGGTATGTGGTCAGAAGGACCTGGGTGCAGTGCAGCAAACCCTTCATTGATTTCAGTAGATCACGAAACATTACTACAAAGCCACACTCAACCTCATCCCGCTGTGCATCCCCATCACTCTGCCTTCCCTACCCTACTCCTGCACATCCTTTCTCACACCAATTTACCTTGCACCTCCAACCATCCCTCGCTATCTATAATATCACTTTCCCATCTCACTAGTCACACCTCCCAATCACCCTCATCCTAGTGCAAGCATACCAAATAAAAACACACAAGGGTAGGTACTTGGGTGTTTTAAGTAATATTATGTAAAGTTTCTGTTAATGTGGTGTCAAATATTGAAACCTTTATATTCAAAACTTTGCGTTCTTGCACAGATTGGTGTGCACTTTGGAAGTGGCTTAGTAAGTTGCAGTGAATCGTGAGACATAACGGTAGCCTCGCAAGGGTCATGAGTGTGAAAGGAACGGCTTGGGCATTGCAGGGATGCTTTATGGAGCTGGTGTTCGGTGGTACCAACCTGGCGCATCATGTGGCAGCCAGGGTGCACAGCATAAAGTGAAGTAAATCTGGCCACGGTGAGGCCATCCCTGGTCCCCCGGGCAGCAATGTGGCTGAGTGCTGATGCCCTCAGTCCTGTGCAGCATCAGTTGATTGCGGGGATGGTTGGTGTTATTGTTGGTGCTGCTGGTATGATTGTTGCTGCTGGGATTAGGGTTGATTGTGGTGGGATTCTGAGGACCAAGGTGGGAGAGTATAAAGAGAACCGGCGTTGATGGAATAGATAGCAATTGAAGTTGAGATGGCAGAAGCAATCTGTCAATAGTGAGAGAGGTTGCTACAATGAGATGACATTGGCTGGAGAGTTTGCTCCAAACACTTGGGGGCCAAAATTAATGGCCTTACCGCCCACTGCCTCCGACTGCTGCCAACGTTCCTCCTCGAGTTATGCCCAGTGCCTGTTTCGATTTGGGCTGGAGCGGGTGGGAGGGGAGAACCGCCAGGAACCACCCGCTGACGTCAGCGGACTGCCGAGTGGTGTAAATGGACTCCCGCTCACCGAGATGCCAGATTGCTGTGGGTGGGAGTCGGCGCCAGAATGGGGGTAGACTGGTGTGATGTGGCTGGTCTGTCCCTGAAGGTAGTTATGAAGAGCTCAAAAAGAAAGTTAGTAAACAATGTTAACATCTTTTCTTTACAGCGACTTACCTTGATGGGGTTCTCTGAATGAAATGCCTTTGCCACCGAGAATGAGAGCTCCCGCCCACTGCTGGCCAGATTGATAGCGTAAGTCCCTGTTTTGCCGCCGGCCGCCCTTTCGCGAACCTTTTTGCCGAAAACCCCGCCTAGAGTACCATCAGGTATCTTAGCGACCATTGGCGGTCCTTTGATCGGCACTTGTGCGGCCCTTGCCCTTCACCAATTTTGGCCCCTCACAGCCTGCATAAACCTCAATCTGTGTTCCAAAGGGAAAAAGCAACAGCCTCTGCGCTTGGAAAGTGAACAGATGTGAAGTGGGAGCTTTTATGCTATATTTCAAGCTGTCACTCATCAGCTGATTCAATAGCCACTCAACTTCCACCTCAGATTAACAGATGGGGTCCAGGAGCAGCGTGGAAGCTGTTAAAGTCAAAACGTTAAATTCACTTTTAATGGCTTGTCAACAAGCCAATAATTGTTTAAATTGCCGGTCAGTTCTGCTCAGCACTGGCAGACCCGACGTTGGGAAAGACAAGTGTGCGCGATTTGACAGTGGGTTCCAGACCCGCTGTCAATAACATCAAATTTCACTGCCGACCCGCTACCGATACCATCCGCTGAGCACTAAACAAATTCCAGCCTTTGGGTTCACAGCACAGAAACAGGTCATTCGGCCCAACTGGTCTATGCCGGCATTTATGCTCCACACAAGCCTCCTCCCACCCCTCTTCATCTAACCCTATCAGCATAACCTTCTATTCTTTTCTCCCTCATGTGCTTATCTAGCTTCTCCTTAAAAGCATCAATGCTATTCACCTCGCCGTGCGGTAGAAAATTCAACATTCTTACACTTTTTGGGTAAAGAAGCTTATCTTGAATTCCACATTGAATATATTGGTAACTATCTTATATTCTCTAGTTTTGGACTCCTCCACAAGTGGAAGCATTTTCCTTTCATCTACCCTATCCAACCCTTACTGAATTTTAAAGACCTCTATCAAGTCAGCCCTCTGATAAGTATTGTTTGAAGCAACAACTGTATTTATTTGTTCAGATACAAAATATATAAACTTACTTGTGGATGCTCCAACTCATATGATCAGGATTTTTTTTCATAGTGCTTTCAGAATAGAATATCGAGATATGACATATTGTACTTTTGATTGGTTATTAAATGTGAGGTGATGAACTGTTTGGAGCCTTAATTGGTTACTTGTAAAACACCCTATTGTAAAATATTATTTCAGTCAGTTGTCAATTATTAAGAATTAGCTAATATACAGCATATTCAGTTCAGCAATGATTGAACCTCATCTTTTTTGCTTTATTCATCTATAATGAAAAAATTGGAGAAAATAATTACATTTGGCAAGATTTATGCTGGAGACAGTGATACATATTTTTTAAGGCATGTGAGACCACTTTAAGGAGATCATCTCTCATCCCATTTCAGCTACAACATAAAAGGAAGAACAATGCCTGTTCGTACTGGGATTTAAATCACGGTATCAAATAATGCAGTTTGGCTGACAACACTATGGGCTCAAGCTTCTGACTTGAGTATGGAATAAGAACTCATAGAATAAACCCAGAGCTGGCAAACACAAAGCTTTATACAAAGCCTAGACAAAGGATATCAAAAGATTTTCTCCTACAAGTACTTTCTGTGCAGCATGGCTCTGGAATTTCTCTTTACCTGGTACATAAGAACATAAGAAATAGGAGCAGGAGTAGGCCATAAGGCCCCTCAAGCCTGCTCCGCCATTCAATAAGGTCATGGCTGATCTGATCATGGACTCAGCTCCACTTCCCTGCCTGCTCCCCATAACCCCTTATCCCCTTATCGTTTAAGAAACTGTCTATTTCTACCTTAAATTTATTTACTGTCCCAGCTTCCACAGCTCTCTGAGGCAGCAAATTCCATAGATTCACAACCCTCTGAGAGAAGAAATTTCTCCTCATCTCAGTTCTAAATGGGCGACCCCTTATCCTAAGATCATGCCCTCTAGTTCTAGTCTCCCCCACCAGTAGAAACATCCTCTCTGCATCCACCATGTCAAGCCCCCTCATAATCTTATATGTTTCTATTAGATTCACCTCTCATTCTTCTGAATTCCAATGAGTAGAGGCCCAACCTACTCAACCTTTCCTCAAAAGTCAACCCACTGATCCCCAGGATCAACCTAGTGAACCTTCTCTGAACTGCTTCCACAGCAACTATATCCTTTCGTAAATATGGAAACCAAAACTGCACGCAGTATTCCAGGTGTGGCCTCACCAATACCCTGTACAGCTGTAACAAGACTTCCCTGATTTTATACTCCATCCCCTTTGCAATAAAGGCTAAGATTCCATTGGACTTCCTAATTACTTACTGTATCTGCATACTATCCTTTTGTGTTTCATGCATAAGTACCCCCAGGTCCCGCTGTACTGCAGCACTTTGCAATCTTTCTCCATTTAAATAATAACTTGCTCTTTGATTTTTTTCTGCCAAAGTGCATGACCTCACATTTTCCAACATTATATTCCATCTGCCAAATTCTTGCCCACTCACGTAGCCTGCCTATGTCCTCCTGCAGCCTCTTTATGTCCTCCTCACACATTACCCTTCCTCCCATCTTTGTATTGTCAGCAAACTTGGCAACGTTACACTCAGTCCCCTCTTCCAAGTCATTAATATAGATTGTAAATAGTTGGGGTCCCAGCACTGATCCCTGCTGCACCCACTCGTTACTGATTGTCAACCACAGAATGAACCATTTATCCCTACTCTCTGTTTTCTGTTTGTCAGCCAATCTTCTATCCATGGTCTGTGATATATGTCACTACTCACTAAGGTTTGATATCCATAAGAGCTGGATTATGACTTGTTAGCTAATGTTTTACAATCTGTATCTTTCCCTCAGAGCTGGTACATCACATTGTTCATAAAACTGATAAGCGATAAAGAAAAAGGAGTAAAAATAAACGTAGTAGTGTTGGGGGACAGTATCATTAGGGGGATAGATATTGTTCTCTGCAGCCAAGAGCGTGAGTCCCAAAGGCTGTGTTGCCTACCCGGTGCCAGGGTTAAGGACATCTCCTCTGGGCTGGAGAGGAACTTGGAGTGGGAGGGGAAGATCCAGTTGTCGTGGTCCATGTGGGTACCAACGACATAGTTAGGACAAACAAAGAGGTTCTGCTGAGAGATTATGAGCAGCTAGGGGCCAAATTAAAAAGCAGAACCACAAAGGTAATAATCTCTGGATTACTACCTGAGCCACAAGCAAATTTGCATAGGGTAAATAACATCAGAGAGTTAAACATGTGGCTCAAAGATTGGTGTGGGAGAAATGGGTTTTAGTTCATTGGACATTGGCACCAGTACTGGGGTAAGAGGGAGCAGTTCTGTTGGGACGGGCTCCACTTAGACTGTGCTGGGACTAGGGTCCTGGTGAATCGAATAGCTAGGGCTGTAGAGAGGGCTTTAAACTAATTAGTTAATTAGTGGGGATGGGGGGGTGGTGGGTGAGGGTTCAGGTGAGCGGAAATTTAAAAAGTCAAAGAATAAGGAGAAGGCAATACAGCAGGGTAGCACTGGGGGAAATGAAGACCAGAGCGTGACAGGAAGGGACAGAATGTATAAACATAAAAGTAATCAGGAAGTGGGGTCAAAGCAGGAAAAATGGTAAAAATACAAATTTAAAAGCTCTTTATCAGAATGCACGCAGCATTCGTAACAAAATAGATGAGTTGACGGCACAAATAGATATAAATGGATATGATCTGATAGCCATTACAGAGACGTGGTTGCAAGAAGAACAAGGCTGGGAACTAAATATTCAGGGGTATTTGACAATTCAGAAGAACAGAGAGAAACGAAACGGAGGTGGAGTAGCTTTGTTAATAAAGGATGAGATCAGTGCGTTAGCAAGAAACAATATTGGCTCAGAAGATCGAGATGTTGAATCAGTTTGGCTGGAGATAAGGAATAATAAGGGGGAAAAGTCGCTGGTGGGCATAGTCTATAGGCCCAGTAACAGTAGCTACGCTGTTGGACGGAGTATAAATCAAGAAATAATGGAGGCTTGTAAAAAAGGAATGGCAATAATCATGGGCGATTTTTACCTTCATATTAATTGGACAAAACAAATCGGCCAGGATAGGCTTGAGGAAGAGTTCATAGAGTACATCTGGGATAGTTTCCTTTAACATTACGTTGCAGAACCAACCAGGGAGCAGGCTATCTTAGATCTGGTATTGAGTAGTGAGACAGGATTAATAAACTATCTCCTCGTAAAGGATCCTCTAGGAATGAGTGACCATAACATGGTTGAATTTCAAATTCATTTGGAGGGTGAGAAAGTTGGATCTCAAACCAGTGTCCGAAGCTTAAATAAAGGAGACTACAAAGGTACGCAATAGTAAGAAGGGACATTAGCTTGGATGATGTGGAATCTGTATGGGTAGAGCTGCGGAATACCAAAGGGCAGAAAACGCTAGTGGGAGTTGTGTACAGACCACCAAACAGTAATAGTGAGGTTGGGGATGGCATCAAACAAGAAATCAGGGATGCGTGCAATAAAGGTACAGCAGTTATCATGGGCGACTTTGATCTACATATTCGTTGGGCCAGCCAAGCTGGTAGCTGTCATGTATCTCACACTACTGTATATAACTGTATCTTACCATGCTATACATGACTGTAACTAGATATGACCTGTAACCACAAGCATACTTTACCACCAGGGGTGCACTTGCAGGAGACACTGCATACCTGTTCCACACAGGTATATAAAGGCAGGTCTCAGGCAAGTGAGGCACTCGAGAGCTGTGAAATAAAGGTGCAGGTCCAGAGTGACCTTGACTTCAGCATGTGCCTCGTGTAAGTCTGTACTGCAGGGTCAGGACTTAATAGTAGCAATGCGGTGGAGGAGGATTTCCTGGAGTGTATTAGGGATGGCTTTCCAGATCAATATGTCGAGGAACCAACTAGAGAGCTGGCCATCCTAGACTAGGTATTGTGTAATGAGAGAGGACTAATTAGTAATTTTGTTATGCGAGGCCCCCTGGGGAAGAGTGACCATAAAATGGTAGAATTCCTCATTAAGATGGAGAGTGACAGTGTTAATTCAGAGACTAGTGTCCTGAACTTAAGGAAAGGTAACTTCGATGGTATGAGACGTGAATTGGCTAGGATATACTGGCAATTGACAGTGGATAAGCAACTGCACACATTTATAGATCACATGGATGAACTTCAACAATTGTACATCCCTGTCTGCAGTAAAAATAAAAAGGGGATGGTAGCTCAACCGTGGCTCACAAGGGAAATTAGGAATAGTGTTAAATCCAAGGAAGAGGCATATAAATTGGCCAGAAAAAGCAGCAAACCTGAGGACTGGGAGAAATATAGAATTCAGCAGAGGAGGAGAAAGGGTCTAATTAGGAGGGGGAAAATAGAATATGAGAAGAAGCTTGCAGGGAACATAAAAACTGACTGCAAAAGCTTCGATAGATATGTGGAGAAAAAGATTAGTGAAGACCAACGTAGGTCCTTTGCAGTAAGAATCAGGTGAATTTATAATGGGGAACAAAGAAATGGCAGACCAATTGAACAAATACTTTTGATCTGTCTTCACTAAGGAAGACACAAATAACCTTCCGGAAATACTAGGTGTCATGTATTCAACCAGCATTGTAACCCATGTATAATCTGACCTAAGTTGTACACTGTGAGAACAATGACCACTAGGTGGTGAACTTGTGGGAGACACTACTAACCTGGACCTTCAGATATAAAAGGGGAAGCTCCACCCACTTCTATCACTTGAGTGCTATGGAATAAAGGACAGATCACAGACTGACCTTCTCTCAAGCATGGGCCTCGTGTGCATTTATACTGTATAGTAAGAATGTATCAATAGCGATGAGAAACTGGGATTTAAACCACGCGAGCATGGCCATGAGCAGAACAGACGAGAGGTACTGTGTTAAGGAATGGTTGGGACAGAGATTCAACATTGTTAAAGCAGCACACAGTTCTCCAGGCAGACAAGGGCAATCGGGCATGCCCCAACATGCAGTCGAACCCAGAGGGGGAGTTCGACAGAGACAGTGGCAAGCTGAATGGCGAGTCACGCCATTGCAAGGGACAATTCGGCCAGTAATAGGGCCATCAACAGCTGTTAATGGCGCACTCAAGGACAATAACAGGGGCAGTCAGGGACGATCGACTGGCAAGGGACCTTTTGTTTCAAACAGCAGCTCATGTTGGAGGTGTGGAGGCACACACTCAGCCAGAGTTTGCAGAGATGAGCAAAATATCTGCAGAAATTGCAGAAATGAATGCTGGGGGCAATCGCTGGAAGCTGAAGTTCAGCGAGTTCATGTGGAGCACGTATACAGCTCATACACCAGGACGCCACCGATAATGATGAAAGTGCTTCTCAATGGCATCCCAGTATCAATGGAGCTAGACACGGGGGCCAGCCAGTCCCTGATGGGTATCAAACAGTTCGAAAAGTTGTGGGCGTCCAAGGACAGGAGGCCAAAATTATCGCTGATTGACGCACAGCTATGGACATAAACAAAGGAGATCATTCCGGTGCTAGGCAGCGCCACGGTAGTCATGACCCACAAAGATTCGGAGAACAGGTTGCCACTCTGGGTTGTCCCGGGGGACGGTCCCGCACTACTGGGGAGGAGTTGGCTTGCTGTCATGAACTGTAAATGGGGCGATGTCAATGCAAATTCCTCTGTGGAGCGAGCATCATGCTCACAGATCCTGGACAAATTTGACTCATTATTTCAACCCAGCATTGGCACTTTCATGGGGGCCAAGGTAGTGATTCACATAAACCCGGATGCCAGGCCAGTACACCACAAGGCCAGAGCAGTGCCGTACGTGATGCGGGAAAAGATAGAAGGCGAATTAGAAACATAGAAACATAGAAAATAGATGCAGGAGTAGGCCATTCAGCCCTTCTAGCCTGCACCGCCATTCAATGAGTTCATGGCTGAACATGCAACTTCAGTACCTCATTCCTGCTTTCTCGCCATACCCCTTGATCCCCCGAGTAGTAAGGACTTCATCTAACTCCCTTTTGAATATATTTAGTGAATTGGCCTCAACTACCTTCTGTGGTAGAGAATTCCACAGGTTCACCACTCTCTGGGTGAAGAAGTTTCTCCTCATCTCAGTCCTAAATGGCTTACCCCTTATCCTTAGACTGTGACCCCTGGTTCTGGACTTCCCCAACATTGGGAACATTCTTCCTGCATCTAACCTGTCTAAACCCGTCAGAATTTTAAACGTTTTGGACCACCTGCTGAGGGAAGGCATCATTTCGCCAGTTAAATTCAGTGACTGGGCGAGCCCGATTGTGCCGGTGCTCAAGGCGGATGGGTCAGTCAGGATATATGGCGATTTTGGTGACATTTTGGTGACAAAAACAGGAAGACAGAATATTATCTGAATGGTGACAGATTAGGAAAAGGGGAGGTGCAACGAGACCTGGGTGTCATGGTACATCAGTCATTGAAGATTGGCATACAGGTACAGCAGGCGGTGAAGAAGGCAAATGGCATGTTGGCCTTCATAGCTAGAGGATTTGAGTATAGGAGCAGGGAGGTCTTACTGTAGTTGTACAGAGCATTGGTGAGGCCACACCTGGAATATTGTGTTCAGTTTTGTTCTCCTAATCTGAGGAAGGATGTTCTTGCTATTGAGGGAGTACAGCAAAGGTTCACCAGACTGATTCCAGGCAGGGCTGACATATGAGGAGAGATTGGATCAACTGTGCTTGTATCCACTAGAGTTTAGAAGAATAAGAGGGGATCTCATGGAAACATATATAATTCTGACGGGATTGGACAGGTTAGAGGCAGGAAGAATGTTCCCATTGCTGGGAGTCCCAGAACCAGGGTTCACAGTTTCAGAATAAGGTGTAAGCCATTTAGGAGCGAGATAAAAAGAAACTTCTTCACTCAGAGAGTGGTTAACCTGTGGAATTCTCTACCGCAGAAAGTTGTTGAGGCTAGTTCGTTAGATATATTCAAAATGGAGTTAGATATGGCCCTTATGGCCAAAGGGATCAAGAGGTATGGAGAGAAAGCAGGAAAGGGGTACTGAAGTTGAATGATCAGCCATGATCTTATTGAATGGCGGTGCTGGCTCGAAGGGCCGAATGGCTGCTTCTGCACCTATTTTCTATGTTTCTATGTTTCTAAGGTATGAAGGCAGAGTTGGCTAAAGTGAACTGGGAAAATAGATTAAAGTGTAAGATAGTTGATATGCAGTGGCAGACATTTAAGGAGCTATTTCATACCTCTCAACAAAAATATATCCCAATGAGAAGGAAAGACTGTGAGAAAAGGGATAACGATCCGTGGCTAACTAAGGAAATAAGGGATGGTATCAAATTGAAACCAAGGGCATACAAAGTGACCAAGATTAGTGGGAGACCAGAGGATTGGGAAACTTTTAAAAGCCTGCAAAGAACGACTAAAAAAATAATAAAGAGGGGGAAACTAGATTATGAAAGTAAACTAGCACAAAATATAAGAACAGATAGTAAGAGTTTCTACAGGTACATCAAAAGGAAAAGAGTGGCTAAAGTAAATGTTGGTCTCTTGGAGGATGAGATTGGGAATTAATAATTGGGAACAGGGAAATGGCAGAGACTTTGTACAAATATTTTGTATCGGTCTTCAAGGTAGAAGACACTAACAACATCCCAATAGTGGATAATCAAGGGGCTACAGAGAGGGTTTTCATTTCCCCCAGTGCTACCCTGCTCTATTGCCTTCTCCTTTACAATCACTATCATTAAAGAAGTAGTACTCGGTAAAATAATAGGACTAAAGGCAGACAAGTCCCCTGGACCTGATGGCTTGCATCCTAGGGTGTTAAAAGAAGTGGCTGCAGAGATAGTGGATGCATTGGTTGCAATCTACCAAAATTCCCTGGATTCTGGGGAGGTCCTAGCTGATTGGAAAACCGCAAATGTAACACCCCTATTTAAAAAAGGAGGCAGACAAAAAGCAAGAAACTATAGACCAGTTAGCCTAACATCTGTCATTGGGAAAATGCTGGAGTCCATTATTAAGGAAGCAGTAGCAGGACATTTGGAAAAGCATAATTCAATCAAGCAGAGTCAGCATGATTTATGAAAGGGAAATCATGTTTGACAAATTTGCTGGAGTTCTTTGAGGAAGTAATGAGCAGGATGGATAAGGGGGAACCAGTGAATGTGGTGTACTTGCATTTCCAGAAGGCATTCGATAAGGTACCAAATAAAAGTTACTGCACAAGATAACATTTCACGGGATTGGAGGTAATATATTAACATGGATTGAGGATTGGCTAACTAAAACAGAAAACAGAGAGTTGGGATAAATGGGTCATTTTCTGGTTGGCAAACAGTAACTAGTGGGATGGTGCTGGGACCTCAACTATTTACAATCTATATTAATGACTTGGATGAAGGGACTGACTGTAATGTAACCAAGTTTGCTAATGATGCAAAGATGGGTGGGAAAGCAAATTGTGAGGAGGACACAAAAAATCTGCAAAGGGATATAAACAGGCTAAGTGAGTGGGCAAAAATTTGACAGATGGAGTATAATGTGGGAAAATGTGAGGTTATCCACTTTGGCATAAAAAATAGAACAGCAAATTATAATTGAAATGGAGAAAAATTGCAAAGTGCTGCAGTACAGAGGGACCTGGGGGTCCTTGTGCATGAAACACAAAAAGTTAGTATACAGGTACAGCAAGTAATCAGGAAGGCAAATGGAATGTTGGCCTTTATTGCAAGGGGGATAGAATATAAAAGCAGAGAAGTCCTGCTACAACTGTACAGGGTATTGGTGTGACCACACCTGGAGTACTGCGTACAGTTTTGGTGCTCAATTTTCCACATGGCTGATTTTTGTCCAAAAGAAAAGTTCCAAATTTCACCGGAATAAACCTTGAATTTGGAGCAGCACAGATTGTCCTTAAGCTCTGTGGGTGGAGCTTGTGGTCTGTGCCGAAAACAGAGGGCTGAGGCTGGAAAGTGAAACATACAAAATGCAGCAAGACATAAGGAATTGTAGAGCCCCGGTGCCGCTGCTATCCCAGACCGAAAGGAACCCCCGGTTGCGCTCTTATCTCGGGCCAAAAGGAACCCCTGGTTGCGCTCTTATCCCGGGCTGAAAGGACCCCCGCCCCCCGCACCCCCCCCCCCCCCCCCCGGCTGGTGCCGCTGCTATCACGGTGCCGTGTCTTCAGCTCAGCTAAAACAATGGCTACTTCTCTGCGCTGATTCTCTCTTCACTGCGCCGATTTTCTTAAGTGTAATTAAAGTTTTTCACAAGGGTGCAAACTCGCTGAAATGGCCAGAAATGGTGCACCAGGCAGATTCTACCCCCAGTAACGTCAAAAAATCAGGATCTTAAAACATCAGATGTAAGTACTTTAGGGTGGAACAGAAACTTCAGCGAAACTTGCAGATTTTAGTCTGCTCCAAAAAAAAAACAGTGTACGCCAAAAAAACAGCACAGAATCGTGGTGAAAATTCAGCCCATGGTCTTATTTAAGGAGGAATATACTTGCATTGAAGGCAGCTCAGAGAAGATTCACTCAGTTGATTCCAGAGATGAAGGGGTTGACTTATGAAGGAAGATTGAGCAGGTTGGGCCTCTACTCATTGGAATTCAGAAGAATGAGAGGTGATCTTGTTGAGACATATGAGACAATCAGGGGGCTCGACAAGGTAGATGCAGAGAGGATCTTTCAGTTCATGGTTGAATCTAGAATTCGAATTTTAGAATACGAGGTCGTCCATTTAAAACTGAGATGAGGAGGAATTTCTTCTCCAGTGGGTTGTAAATCTGTGGAATTCTCTGCTCCAGAGAGCTGTGGAGGCTGGGTCATTGAATATAATTAAGGCGGAGATAGACAGATTCTTGAGCGAGCGGGCAGGGAGGTGGAGCTGAGCCCATGATCAGATCAGCCATGATCTTATTGATTGGCAGAGCAGGATCGAGGGGCCAAATGGCCTACTCCTGCTCCTATTTCTTATGTTCTTATGTTCTTCTTATTAAACAGGAAGCTAAACATGGCATCGGAATTTGATTTGTTATGATTGCAACCAATTTTTTAAAACTATTTTAAGGGTGGAAACTATCAAAGTATGTTAACTATTTTAATGATTTGATTGCCAATACAATCTCCCTCAGTCTCATTCACTAGGGAAAATCAATACTTGAAGTATTTCTAAAATGTTTCATTAATATGTACATAGCCTCACCTACATTTCTCAGTTTTAATTTGCTCTGTGATCATGATGAAATCTTGGTCAAGTTATGCCATGAAATTCCCAGAATATTGTACATTCCACCTCTTGTTCGCGTGTCAGAGCTGCGATTCAATCTCCCAGTCACGTAGATTAGACGATAGTTTCCTTTGTGCTCATTTATGCCAGACAATGCTCGAATTTGTAATAAAGAAGTGGATTGTGTGATATGAAGGGTTTGAGTAATATACTTTCACTTTGCAGCATAGTCGAGAAGAAAACAAATCCACATTGAGATGTTCTGACTACATCATAAGACAATATATAAATTTAAGTCTTTTTTACAAATTATTTGATTAAATTGCACATTTACTGCAGCCAGTGTGAATCAGAAGCAGTGTGAGACTAACTCCTCAAAGTAGTCTCACACCAATTGCTAATATGTGAATCAACAGCAGCTCAATAACTTCACACCCAAGTTATACCACATATTTTGTTTTGCTGTGAAGCCAAAACTGTAATTACAATGTGCTGGAACTTAATAGCAAATGCAATGGATCTTTTGAGGAGTAATAAGCTTTTTTTTATTGCTAAGACTTGTGCCAGTGGTGTCGGCTCCCGACATGCAGGTCGCACGTGGCTTGCTGCAGTCCAAAAATAAACTTGCCGAGATTCGTTAAGGGAGCAGCCAGGAAGAGCCATTAGGAACCAGTGTCGCTAGCACTGGCAGAATTTGGGACAGAACCCAGATCTTCCGGATTTCCACTGGCCCAAATTCCATCATTTATCCTTCAGGCCAGTGTGGCTATAAGCATTTCCTATTCCTTCAAAAGTGTATGCGTATGTAGCTATTACAGCTACAGCTAAATATTGGCTTACATATAAAGTTATTTAATACTTATTTTCCCTGTTAGCCTAAATTGACAACATAACATTCAGAATTTTAATAGTGCAGACCTCTACTTATTCTATGAAAGACTGTCCTTTTAAGGGTCAAATAACAGTAGTGCTCAATCTAAGTTAGTAACTTTTCAGACCTGGTAGATGATGTGTATTTCAGTCACAGGTTAGTGGCTTTGGTTCTCACAGTTCCAAATAGTAACATGCCAATTTTCACAGATTAACAATTGCATATTTAGGGTGCTATAATGTATTGCAGAAGTATCTGAACTTGTCCAACTTTTACATATAAGAAAAGCAGCATTAAACATACTGACATAAATTACATTCATAACATGCAATGTACATTATACAGTACTTTTTCAAACATAATCATTTATAATAATGTTTGAGAGGAGTACTTGTATAGAAACATAGAAACATAGAAAATAGGTGCAGGAGCAGGCCATTCGGCCCTTCGAGCCTGCACCGCCATTCAATAAGATCATGGCTGATCATTCAACCTCTGTATCCTTTTCCTGCTTTCTCTGCATACCCCTTGATTCCTTTGGCCGTGAGGGACATATCTAACTCCCTTTTGAATATATCTAACGAACTGGCCTCAACAACTTTCTGTGGTAGAGAATTCCACAGGTTAACCACTCTCTGAGTGAAGAAGTTTCTCCTCATCTCGGTCCTAAATGGCTTACCCCTTATTCTTAGACTGTGACCCCTGGTTCTGGAACTCCACAGCAACGGGAACATTCTTCCTGCCTCTAACCTGTCCAATCCCGTCAGAATTATATATGTTTCCATGAGATCCCCTCTCATTCTTCTAAACTCTGGTGGATACAAGCCCAGTTGATCCAGTCTCTCCTCATATGTCAGTCCTGCCATCCCGGGAATCAATCTGGTGAACCTTCGCTGTACTCCCTCAATAGCAAGAACGTTCCTCCTCAGATTAGGAGACCAAAACTGAACACAATATTCCAGGTGTGGCCTCACCAATGCTCTGTTCAACTGCAGTAAGACCTCCCTGCTCCTATACTCAAATCTTCTAGCTATGAAGGCCAACATGCCATTTGCCTTCTTCACTGCCTGCTGTACCTGCATGCCAAACTTCAATGACTGATGTACCATGACACCTAGGTCTCGTTGCACCTCCCCTTTTCCTAATCTGTCACCATTCAGATAATATTCTGTCTTCCTGTTTATGTCACCAAAATGGATAACCTCACATTTATCCACATTATACTGCATCTGCCATGCATTTTCCCACTCACCTAACCTATCCAAGTCACCCTGCAGCCTCTTAGCATCCTCCTCACAGCTCACTCGGCCACCCAGCTTAGTGTCATCTGCAAACTTGGAGATATTACATTCAATTCCTTCATCTAAATCATTGATGTATATTGTAAATAGCTGGGGACCCAGCACTGAACCCTGCGGCACCCCACTGGTCACTGCCTGCCATTCTGAAAAGGACCCGATTATTCCAACTCTCTGCTTCCTGTCTGCCAAACAGTTCTCTATCCACATCAATACATTTCCCCCAATACCATGTGCTTTAATTTGGGACATCAATCTCTTGTGTGGGACCTTGTCAAAAGCCTTCTGAAAGTCCAAATACACCACATCAACTGGTTCTCCCTTGTCCACTCTACTGGAAACATCCTCAAATAATTCCAGAAGATTTGTCAAGCATGATTTCCCATTCACAAATCCATGCTGACTTGGACCTATCATGTCACCTCTTTCCAAATGCGCTGCTATGACATCCTTAATAATTGATTCCATCATTTTAGCCACTACCGATGTCAGGCTGACCGGTCTATAATTCCCTGTTTTCTCTCTCCCTCCTTTTTTAAAAAGTGGTGTTACATTAGCTACCCTCCAGTCCATAGGAACTGATCCAGAGTCAATAGAATGTTGGAAAATGATCACAAATGCATCCATTATTTCTAGGGCCACTTCCTTAAGTACTCGGGGGATTTATCGGCCTTCAATCCCATCAATTTCTCGAACATAATTTCCTGACTAATAAGGATTTCCTTCAGTTCCTCCTTTTTGCTAGACCCTCAAACCCCTAGTATTTCCGAAAGGTTAATTGTGTCTTCCTTAGTGAATACAGAGCCAACGTATTTGTTCAATTGGTCTGCCATTTCTTTGTTCCCCATTATAAGTTCACCTGATTTTGACTGCAAAGGACCTAAGTTGGTCTTCACTAATCTTTTTCTCTTCACATATCTATAGAAGCTTTTGCAGTCAGTTTTTATGTTCCCTGCAAGCTTCCTCTCATACTCTATTTTCCCCCTCCTAATTAGACCCTTTGTCCTCCTCTGCTGAATTCTAAATTTCTCCCAGTCCTCAGGTTTGCTGCTTTTTTTTGACAATTTATAAATTTATATGCTCCTTCCTTGGATTTAACAGTATCCCTAATTTCCCTTGTTAACCACAGTGGAGCTACTTTCCCCTTTTTATTTTTACACCAGACTGGGATGTACAATTGTTGAAGTTCATCCATGTAATCTATAAATGTCTGTCATTGCCTATTCACTGTCAACCCTTTAAATATCATTTGCCAGTCTATCCTAGCCAATTCACGTCTCATACCATCGAAGTTACCTTTCCTTAAATTCAGGGATCTAGTCTCTGAATTAACATTGTCACTCTCCATCTTAATGAAGAATTCTACCATATTAAGGTCGCTCTTCCCCAGGGGGCCTCGCACAACAAGATTGCGAATTAGTCCTCTCTCATTACACAACACCCAGTCTAGGATGGCCAGTTCTCTAATTGGTTCCTCGACACATTGGTCTAGAAAACCATCCCTAATACACTCCACGACATCCTCCTCCACCATATTGCCACCAGTTTGGTTAGCCCAATCTATATGTAGATTAAAGTAGCCCATGATAACTGCTGTACCTTTATTGCACGCATCCCTAATTTCTTGTTTGATGCCATCCCCAAATTCACTACTACTGTTTGGTGGTCTGTACACAACTCCCACTGCGTTTTCTGCCCTTTGGTATTCCGCAGCTCTAACCATACAGATTCCACATCATTGAAGCTAATGTCCTTTCTTACTATTGCGTTAATTTCCTCTTTAACCAGCAACGCGACCCCATCTCCTTTTCCTTTCTGTCTATCCTTCCTGAATGTTAAATACCCCTGGATGTTGAGTTCCCAGCCTTGGTCACCCTGGAGCCATGTCTCCATAATCCCAATTATATCATAATCGTTAATAGCTGCCTGCGCAGTTAATTCATCCAGCTTATTACGAATACTTCTCGCATTGAGGCACAGAGCCTTCAGGCTTGTCTTTTTAACACTCTTTGTCCTTTTAGAATTTTGCTGTAATGTGGCCCTTTTTGATTTGTGCATTGGGTTTCTCTGCCCTCCACTTTTGCTATTCTCCTTTCTATCTTTTGCTTCTGCCCCCATTTTATTTCCCTCTGACTCACTGCATAGGTTCCCATCCCCCTGCCATATTAGTTTAACCCCCCCCCCCCAACAGCATGAGCAAACACTCCCCCAAGGACATTGGTTCCGGTCCTGCCCAGGTGAAGACCGCCCGGTTTGTATTGGTCCCACCTCCCCCAGAACCGGTTCCAATGTCCCAGGAATTTGAATTCCTCCCTCTTGCACCACTCCTCAAGCCATGTATTCTACTTAGCTATCCTGCTATTTCTACTCTAACTAGCACGCGCACTGGTAGCAATCCTGAGATTACTACCTTTGAGGTCCTACTTTTTAATTTAACTCCTAGCTCCCTAAATTCAGCTTGTAGGACCTCATCCCACTTTTTACCAATATCGTTGGTACCTATATGCACCACGACAACTGGCTGTTCACCGTCCCCCTCCAGAATGCCCTGCAGCCGTTCCGAGACATCCTTGACCCTTGTACCAGGGAGGCAACATACCATCCTGGAGTCTCGGTTGTGACCGCAGAAACGCATATCTCTCCCCCTTACAATAGAATCCCCTACCACTATAGCTCTCCCACTCTTTTTCCTGCCCTCCTGTGCAGCAGAGCCACCCACGGTGCCATGAACTTGGTTGCTGCTGCCTTCCCCTGGTGAGCCATCTTCCCCAACAATATCCAAACCGGTATATCTGTTTTGGAAGGAGATGACCACAGGGAACTCCTGCACTGCCTTCCTACTCCTGCTCTGCCTGATGGTCACCCGTTCCCTATCTGCCTTTGTAACCCTGATGTGGAATCAGTATGGGTGGAGTTACGGAATACCAAAGGGCAGAAAACGCTAGTGGGAGTTGTGTACAGACCACCAAATAGTAATCGTGAGTTTGGGGACAGCATCAAACAAGAAATAAGGGATGCGTGCAATAAAGGTACAGCAGTTATCATGGGTGACTTTAATCTACATATTGAATGGGCTAACCAAACTGCTGGCAATGCGATGGAGGATTTCATGGAGTGTATTAGGGATGGTTTTTTCGACCAATATGTCGAGGAACCAACTAGAGAGCTGGCCATCCTAGACTGGGTGATGTGTAATGAGAAAGGACTAATTAGCAATCTTGTTGTGCGAGGCCCCTTGGGGAAGAGTGACCATAATATAGTAGAATTCTTTATTAAGATGACGAGTGACAAAGGGTATCTGTGATATATGAACAGTCCTTTGTGTGTGTTAATGCACGTCAATCTTTTCGAAGATTCAGCCAGCTTCTGTGTCATGTAAGCAGAGGTTAGATCCAGCTTGGTGAACGATTTCCCCCCTGCTAACGTTGCGAACAGGTCCTCCGCTTTGGGTAGTGGGTACTGGTCCTGTAACGAGACTCTGTTGATCGTTACCTTGTAGTCTCTGCAGATTCTGACCGTGCCATCGCTTTTAAACACCGGAACAATTGGACTGGCCCACTCGTTGAACTCGACTGGCGATATGATTCCCTCTCGTTGAAGTCTGTCCAGTTCGATCTCGACTTTCTCCCGCATCATATATGGAACCGCTCAGGTCTTGTGATGAACGGACCATGAATCAGGGACCAGATGGATCTGCACTTTGGCGTCTGTGAAGTTGCCAATGTCTGGCTCAAATAGCGACGGAAATTTGTTTAGCACTTGAGTGCATGAGGCTTCATCCACCGAAGACAGTGCTTTGATGTCGTCCCAGTTCCATCGGATCTTTCCTAGCCAGCTTCTGCAGAACAGCGTTGGGCCATCACCTGGTACAATCTATAGTGATAAATCATGCACAGCTTCATCGTACGATACCTTCACTGCCGCACTGCCAATGACTGGCATGAGCACTTTGGTGTAAGTGCACTGCTTTGTATAAATCGGGCTAAGTTTGGGCCTTTGTGCCTTGTTGCCCCACAATTTCTCAAAAGCCTTCTGGCTCATAATTGACTGACTCGCCCCCGTGTCCAATTCCATGGAAACTGGAATGCCGTTTAATTTATTTTAAACATTATCACAGGGCTTTTGGTGGTGAAGGTGTGTACCCCAAACACTTTCTCTTCAGCCTCAGGTTGAGTTGCCTCTCTCACTCATTCAATGTAATCTGCGCCGGATCGGTCATCTTCTGTCGACTCTGTCATGTGGTGAGTTGCAGCATGTTTGCACATTCGCTGGAGGTGCCCCATTGTTCCACAGCCTTTGCACACATAGTGCTTGAATCGACATTGATGGGCTCTATGATTACCCCCGCAGCGCCGACATGGTGTTAATGGATTCGTATTCACGCCCCACGGCGGACTCTGAGTCATCCTAGGTCTGGTCTCTGCAGGCGTGTAGGCCCTGCCATGTACAGTTCTGCCTGCTGAAAGCGTTATTTTATGCACAGTACTTGCCGGTGAGCTTCGATGCTGAGAAGATATCTGCTTAGTATTATTGTTCATGGACCTGAAAGCCTGGGCTATCGTGATGGCCTGGCTCGGATCTAGGGATTCGGCAGACAGCAGTTGGCGAAGAATGAACTTGTGGCCAATTCCAAGCACAAAAAAGTCCTGCAACATTTCCCCCAAAAATCCAGCAAATTCGCACGGTCCCGCAAGGCATCTTAGGTCGGCGACATAGCTCGCCACATCCTGGCCCTCGGGGCGATGGTGCGTATAAAAGCGATACCTTCGGCTTGAGGTGTTCCTGAACCAGCGTGCACAACTCTCCATATGTCTTGTCCGTTGGTTTCGTTGGTGCTAGCAAACTTTTGATGAGGCCATATATCGTGGATTCACAAACGGGAGGAGAATCGCCCTGCGCTTGACCGCGTAAATGTCCGTATCCAGCTCGTTGGCCACAAAGTACTGGTCAAGACGCTCAATGAAGGATTCGCAATCAGCACCCTCAACAAATCTCTCAAGAATACCAACGGCAGCCATAACCGCGTGAAAGGTCGTGATCTGTTACTCATCGCCAATTGTTATGTTTAGAGCTGTAAGCTCAAACTGATGCGACTTTAGTCTCTTTAATCAAATCAATAATTAACACTAATATCACTAAAAGATTACTTAGACTGAAACGGACAAGACTTAATGTTCCGTAGCGAGTTTAGTTCGTATCTACCACGCAAATACAGTGAGATAGAAATTGCAATTGGAGGTATACCTCCGGAATACACCTCCAACAACAACAACAATTTGTATTTATATAGCGCCTTTAACATAGTAAAACGTCCCAAGACGCTTCACAGGAGTATTAGAGACAAAACATTTGACACCAAGCCACATAAGGAGAAATTAGGGCAGGTGACCAAAAGCTTGGTCAAAGAGGTAGGTTTTAAAGAGCGGAGAGTTCCGATCACGGGCCTCCAGCAGACGCCTGCGTAAAGGTCCACGGATACCAAGGATACAGATGGTTTAGAAGCATCCCTGTGATCAAGTGGACCCGATCCTCCAACACAAAGGAGGATTCCATTGCAGTCATTTACAAAGGGAATCCCCTACTGACATGTGATGGAATCAGCAAATAATTAAGCAATTTACACAATTCTAATAAATATAAATGTATAATTTCAGTTGTATTCATGTCCCTTTATTACACCAAATACACTAAAAATTTTATTTTTTGATAAATTATTTTAAGCATTTTAATCTGGGCCGATATTTGCAAAAACTGTTATGTTCAGAATAACTCCACAAGATTGTATGCTGTAAGCTCAAACTGATGTGACCACTATTATAAAGGTTACATACAAAACATAAACTAATTTAAAGTGTATATGCATCATTTTTATTTTTAAATGTTTATTTTAAGGCTTATCATCATCATCATCATGGACCTTATGCTAAACATCCGTAAGACAAAGATCCTCCACCAGCCTGTCCTTGCCGCATAACACTGCCCCCCAGTCATCAAGAAAGCAGTCCCTACAGCTGCTTTTGCCAGCCATAAGATTTTCGTGGGCAATTGCTGGGCAGTTGTTGGGCAAAGGGGTACCTTGACAGATCACAAGTTCCGGGTGCACATGCGCATACGGAAACTCAGAAGTTGCGGGGCCTTTCAGATGGATTACGATGGCATACGTTGAGTGTACGCTGTCACGGAGACTGCAATTTCTGCTCCAGTAACTTCACGTTAATTAATGCATTTCAATGGTGAGGCAGACAGAACTGATGCCATTTTCGTAAAGCCTACAGCGGAGTGGTGCCTCCCGAACACCATCTTTTAGACTTCCACGTTTAACTCCGCATCTGCCCTCGCTTGAAGCTTCTGTAGTATTTGTGCATAAATAACGGCGAGCACCATTATCCTTGCAGTTACTTTGGCAGTAATTTATGAGCCATTATTGTGCTTGTGGCTTAAATATGAGAAGCACAATACATTTCTTTTCTCTCTCTGTGCCTAGAATGGCACTTCCCAGTATGGCATTAAATCATATTGACGAGAAGGCCCAGGCTCAATTCCTGGACCTTTCATGAACCCAAATTAAAATGTACATTTAACTAGGAAAGTTGATTTAAAGAAATGTTTTAAATGAAGTAAGGCTTGCTCTTTTCTAAGATTGATTTATAATATTTAGCATTTGAAATGTACAGAACTTCATGTTCACAAAATTGATGACTGGCATCAATATATTTTAACAGTTGCATAGCAAATTTAATAGTGAAAGGCTTCATTTTATTCATTATACCATGTGGCTCCTATTTAGATATAATCAACATGCACTGGGCATGTCTCAACACATTAATATGAACCGTTTATTTTTGACTCATAGCGAAAACTTGAACAACATGATCTGTGATGTAGTCTGATCTGAGTTGGTGCAGAGTGTACAGGTGTTTAAAAGGTAGACTTGAAACTACAGTAAGTACATTCAATAATTGATACAAATTATTTCTAAACACCAGATTTGTTTGTTACAGAGTCAGGGATATTGTCCTGTTGTGCACCTGCATGTTGCAGTCTATATTTAGTAATATTATCCAAAAGCACATCTATTGTAACTGTAATAGAATTTTCGAAGAAGGATCATTTCCATGTATCCCATGCTCCAAATTTGACCAGATTACTTTAAATTAGCATATCACCCAGCACTGGATCAAAAAACTGACAAAACTCAACTTCAGACAGAGTGGGCTGAAATTTAAACTCATTGGGACCGAAAATTCCAGCCTCGCCGGGTCCGTAAGAAGTGCGTACAGACCCGGCGAAGCCTCACAAAAGCCGGTTCTCGGGGCGCACTGCGCATGCGCCGAAAACTGGCTTTTCCGATCTGTCAAGATTTTTAAAGACAGATCCTCCGCATCCCCAGGAGAAGGACATCCGCGCAGGAGCGATTGGGCTATTTGCCCAACTCATGCCCAACGAATATCCTTCAAACCTTTACATAGAAACATAGAAACATAGAAAATAGGTGCAGGAGTAGGCCATTCGGCCCTTCTAGCCTGCACCGCCATTCAATGAGTTCATGGCTGAACATGCAACTTCAGTACCCCATTCCTGCTTTCTCACCATACCCCTTGATTCCCCTAGTAGTAAGGACTTCATCTAACTCCTTTTTGAATATATTTAGTGAATTGGCCTCAACAACTTTCTGTGGTAGAGAATTCCACAGGTTCACCACTCTCTGGGTGAAGAAATTCCTCCTCATCTCAGTCCTAAATGGCTTCCCCCTTATCCTTAGACTGTGTCCCCTGGTTCTGGACTTCCCCAAATTTACGCCTGGTAAAAGCAGGCATATAGCTTACTTATATCAATGTAACACTTTTAAAACATATAAAAATGTAAATTAAACACTCATTTTTATATTAAATACCCTGTCCATTAAGGCAAGTTTATTTTTAACCCTATTAAAACACATTAAAAAAATTGCAAATTTTTTTTTCTAAAACATTTAATTACATTTAATTTCAATTAATTTTAAATATGTGAGGTGTTTTGTTTATTTATTATGCTGTCTTTTGGTGTTTTATGGGGGTTATTCTCAGTGATAGTAATGGGAACTCGTACAAATGGAGTTCCCAGTTTTATCAATGAGAATACCGCATGGTGATTGCTGGTCTAGGCCCACGTGACTCCAGCATGTACGTACCTACCTGAAATACATTCTCCCATGCACTGCGCAACGAATCTAGGCCTCCAACCGGGATCCTATGTTCCTCCGGGACCACCAGGTACTTCCGTAGATTTTTTTCGGGTCGGAGGCATTCGTCCGAAGGAAGCCTCCGACCGCAATTTTCCCCCCCAATATTTTTAGATTTTCAGTGCCCGCAGTTTTTACTTTTTATCACGACTTCCTAGTTGGAAGCTCAACAGTTTGAACTATTGATCCACTCACAATAAAGTTTTAATATTATTGAATACTAGCAGATCCCCCCAGCATTGTTCACAGTGAGTCAAAGGATAAGCTGTTTTGTAATGACAGGAGCAATAAACTATGTAACACACAATGTACTACAGGTAGAGCGCCCGAAATCCAGAAACCTCGGGACCGAGGCCATTCCGGATTTCGGGTATTTCTGGATTTCAGAACATCTTTCCGACGTCTCGAATCCGGAAACGCCCGGGCCAAGGTTCAGGTATTTCCGGATTTCGGAACATTTTTCTGACGTCCCGAATCCGGAACCGCCCGGGAAAAACTTGTGTTGCAGCCATTGGGACAGCAGGGTAGGTATGAAGACCTGCAAAAAAGGTAAGTTAAACTTTTTATTTTTAAAATTCTTTTGCAGTGATTCGCTGGAAAAGGGTCTTGTGAATATTTTGTGATTTTTTTAATTTTTTGTTTCTTGGAATTTTTTGGGTTTGTTTTCCCCCTTCCCTAGGCTCAACTCACAGCGTTAATCAGCCTCTAACTAAAGTTGGCGAGGACCATGGTTTCCACTGATTTTTACCGCTGGACCTTTACAAAATTGCGGAGTGATTAGCGGTATTTTTGGCGAAAAAATACCGCTATTGCCGTTTTTAAAAATGTCCGGATTTCAGAACATTTTCCAGATTTCGGATGACCCCTCCACAGATCAGTGTGATGTCTGGATTTCAGAATATTCCGAATTTCAGAACTCCGGATTTCGGACGCTCTACCTGTATAATATAGATCTGTGGTATTTCACGGCATCAAAAAGTAGTTATATGTCTCTTCTGGGAACTGTTTCTTTCCCACTTTCTAATTCTTTTTGTGTCACTCAATGTCTTCAACCCTTTCTGTTTATCGCTCTCTCTCATTTGCTTTCTCTGTGTAGCTTCACAAACTTTTCTCATTGTGGTGTCTGTATCACTGTCTATTTTTCTCATTGTTTCTGATTCATTTTTTTCTGTAAGTCTCTCTTTCACTTTGTCACCTCTCTACTTTGTATGTCTTCAATGTCTCTATGTGGCTCTCACACATTTATTGAGCACTCAATATCTATCCTTTATCTTTTTTAAGGTCTATAGTATGCAGGAAGATGAGACCGGTTCAGAGTGAAAATAGAGAGAGGCTGATAAAGAGAGCTACAATATGGGCAGTTGAGAGAGAAAGTGGGACTGAGGAGGGTTTCGGTGGAGAAGGGACACTGAAACCAGAGTGAAGTAAGGGGTTAATGTTGGAGCATGGGAGTGGGCAGGCAGAGTGGATTGTAGCCTGAGAAAAGGCAGGGGTAGAATCTAGAGGGATTAATAAATTAGGTAACATAAGGCACACAATGTACACAGTCACCAAGAAGGATCATGGATGGGGAAGGTGGATTAAAATATTAAAAACATACATACATGGTGCTTTGGTATAAATAGACTGTTTGAATAGAATTTCCATTTTGGCCAGAAAGTTCATTTGTAATGGAACAGATTTTAGAATCATAGAATCGCTACAGCACATTCGGCCCATCGAGCTTGAGCCGGCTCTCTGCGAGCATTTCAGCTAATCCCAATCCCTTGTCCTTTCCCCGTAGCCCTGCAATTTTTATCCTTCGGGTACTTATCTAATTCTATTTTGAAAGCCATGATTGAATCTCCCTTGACCCTTTCAGGCAGTGCATTCCAGATCCTAACCACTTGCTGCGTAAAAAAGTTTTTCCCCATGTTGCCTTTGGATCTTCTGGCAATCACATTAAATCTGTGTCCTCTGGTTTCGCAAATGGGAACAGTTTCTCTCTATATACTCTGTTTAGATCCCTCATGACTTTGAACGCCTCTATCAGATCTCCTCTCAATCTTCTCTATTCTAAGGAGAACAACGAAGATTGAGAGGAGATGTTGGTAGCAGCAGATGAATGGGTGAGCATGCATGGGAGATAATGTGAAGTAGAGAATAATAGTACACATTGGAACAGTTCATTGGGCATGGTATGTTCTAACATTTAATAAGTGTCATCTATTAGACTTAGATGATCATTCTTCTTGGCTGCACAGCTGAACCTGCAGCTGAACATTGTGCCTTCTTCTGTAGCTCCCGCTCGTGCACTAGCTCCCTGGGGGTAAGGAGAATTTCCCAAGCAGTCAGTGCCCATCCTAACAGATTTAATTCCTTGATATGTGAGGATATGGAATATACAAACAAAAGAAAGACTAAAAATCAAAAACAAAACGTTAATCCAATGCACTAAACAAAATTCAAAAAATGAAATCCAAAACATCAACAATGAAATTATTTTCAAAATTATCCCAAAGCAGCACAACTTTAAGGTCAGGAAGTCACTTCACTGGTAACCATATTTTCGGTATCTAGAGTGATGCCTGTGCATTTCCCAGGTAATCCTCAAGAAATTGCAGGCCACCTTCATTTTCATAATGTTTGCATGCTAAATGAGGCTCTCACTTAATGTATCCAATATCCTTAATTTCTTGGTTTCCTTCAGTACTTGTCTCTACTTCTTGATGACCTGTATATGATTGTGCCTGTCCCCAATTCACTGATGATTCACTCTTCATGTCCAGCACTAGCCAATCCATTTCATGACCTGTGGTGACTAACTTCACTACATCTAGTTCTATCCACTCATCTTTCCTCACCTTCATCTATCCCTGTGAGTTCAGTTGGCTTCCTCTACAAAGTCTTCTTGATGCCCTGTAGTTTAGTAGCTGTACTCAGGGCCGGTGCAACCATTAGGCGAACTAGGCGCTTGCCTAGGCACCAAAATTTGGAGGGAGGGCGCCAAAAAATGGTGTGGATCAGATCTTGTGGAACAGTTTACTTTGTAGCTTCACGGGGTTGTTGCGCCGAATAAACTCAGGGGAACAATTCATCTGAAACTAAACGGTTGCTTCTAACACAAGTTACACTTTTAAAATAACAACACAGAGCATTGAGCTTTGAATGGTTGGCCGTATTAATGAGATAGTTTATTTTAATTGAATGACTTGGTCAGTGGTGATGGCACCATTTTAATCGACAGTGCATGTCCTAAATGGTTCTAGCCCTGGAGAAGCTGTTTAAGCCTGGCTGAAGTTTCACGGGCCAACGGGATTGTGCAGCCACTGACTTAGCAGAGAGAAGGCTGATTCGGGCAGACTATCTCATGTCCCTCCTTCTGCATCTCTTGATTTCCACGTAACTCATCCACGATGTCAGTTTCTTCTCCTGCGGATGACGCACAGAAGGAAAGCCCGCCCCGGAGTTGGTGAATGCTGTTGCCTTTCAGGAGCACTGACAGTTCAGAAACAACAAAAAAACAACATGGCTTCTTCTCATATGATATTGTTATTGATTTCTATTATTAGACCAATTATCTTTTCACAACGGCGGTCCCACATAACCAATGCCATTTTGGAACCATGCTCTGATTGTGCATGAATCATGACTCCTTTAATGTACATTCAAACGCAAAAACAGATCTCTATTTACACCAGATGCATGTCTCCAAATTCTCGAGATACACCACTATTTAATCCTGATAAGGGCCTCATTAAATTGCCTAAGAATGTTACGCTAGAACCAAGATTACACTTGAATCCGGATTTCTATGCATGGCAGATAGCATGGATAACTTCCAAATCTTGATTGAATTATCCATTATGTAACAGGATGTTAAGGAGATTTTTTCTCACACAAAATCTAGCACACTTTTCAAATACTTGTTTTAGGTTAAGTTGACTACAATCCCTTCCCTGTGTGTTTAAATGGAGCAAGCAACTTGAGACAAGGAACTTATTGAAACAGGGGCAATGGGTTGACAGTATTCTGAAGTCAGATTATGAGTAATTATGTACAATATCTTGGGGACCATTCCTAATGTCTCCAGCCACCCCAAGGTGATTCTGTTGTTTTACTTGCTGGATTCTTCTATATGGTTTCTGAGCACTAACTTTACTGGGTTATTCGGGCAGGTGTTTATCTGTGATCCAAAGCTGAGTTGTTTCCATTCCCTGCAGTTACTCTAGTTAAAGTGTAATCGTTGATATCGCGTCGCTTCTGGGGCTCTGTCTCACTCCTGTACTATTTCGTATTTGCCTTTTTTTCAGCCGGAATGTCATGACAGGGAATAAAAAATCACATGTTTGGAGGAATCGTGATAGATTAGTGAAACTGTGGTGCATCACATTGGTACTCATGTACTTGAATTCCAAATGATCTAATAGTGCTAGTGATGTGAGGAAAGGGACTCCTTGTGCCTAGTAATCAGGGTGCTCAGTGTAACGAGCCACTTGTACTAGTTGTCTATGCTTTTATAGAGGAACTTTTGAGGAAAACACGTATAGCCCGAAACTCAAAAGCAAGCCATTAAAAGAGATACAACTGTGAGCGCACATTAAAACATAAATACAAAAATAAAATGGAAAGAAAACATACTTATTGCGATCCATTATTAAAATGTCAAATGTCAAGCTGCCCTGATTAATTTGGCCAAAAAGGTACTTAACCTTGTGAGATTGGGAATGGGGGTTTATGTTGAGTGGCGGGAAGGGGTGGATGTAAAAGTTTGAGCACAACATGATTTGACATTTCTGTAAGAAAGTTCCGTTGATGGTCTTTCACTTGGCTTGTCCCCACCCCTCTCTCCTTCGGATTCACCCGACTTAATCCCTCTTCAGCAGGTTATTTAATTCCCGCCTTTCGCGCATTATAGTACAAATATGGAGATGAGCTCAGCCAGTCATCTAGCAGAGGCTCTACCTTATAAAACGTCATCGGAAAATACCTGCCCTTAAAATAAATTAATAAGCAGGCACCCTGATGTGGCAGTGGCTGGGATCCCACTGGGTGTGGTTAGAGAGGAAAGGGGATCCGGGGGGAGGCAACGCTCTCCAACAATCAAATCCAGCCCAACTAAATGGGCGTCCCACCCAGATCCACCAAGCCCACTCGGTCCATCCCCCATCAGCTTCTCTTCACTATCACCAGCGGGCTTTGACGCAGACTCCGCTGCTTTTGGGCATCCGATCGCATCCTTTGTGAACAGATCGCTCAGCAAAAAGCATTTTACCCCACCTAGAACGTGCTGTTTTGATGGCCCTGCGCACTGGGACCACTTGGTTTGGTCAGGTCTTGTGCAGATTTAGTTGCAGGAATCCTGGTCCCGGCGATCGAGCAGCTTGCTTTGCCTGTCCGCCTCCGAGAAAGCCATCGACGAGGACCAGTACATCTCAGATAACTTGAGTTGAGGTGGAGGGGATTGGCGGGGCATCAGATGAACAGTTTGCCTAGGGCGCCAATTACCCTTGCGTCGGCCCTGGTTGTACTTCCTTTAACCAATATTCCTTTATTCAATACTGCGTCAACTCCTGCTCGTCCACCACCCCTAGTCCTTACTCAGTGTTACACTCCATGGTGAATTTGTGCAAAACTATCTTGGAAGCTGAATGTCTCTTAGTTTCATCTCACATTAACATTGCTTCTATTTAATTCTACATATAAGAACGCATTGACTATATTGGCATGAAAAAAAATGATTGATGATAGCATTGAATTATACCTTAAAATGAATGTCTATAATGATTACCTTTCAACTGGTTTCAGGTGATCTAACTCAAGATGATCAGCTTCAAGATTGCTTCATTAATTTATTTGTTGCCTTATATTCAGGTTATTAATAAAAACGGCATCACTCTTGCTTATAATTTGTAACTTATCTGAAAAAGTTCAATACTGCTTTCTGACCCATATTTTAATTCAGTATATAAAAAGATGAATGCTTCGCCCTCAATGTGTAAGTCCTGGTTTCCTTTTCCACTCATTGAAAGGCAACCAAGACAGTTCAAAGAGGCCACATCATGGCATGCAATGCGGCAATAAATTATCTGAAGGGGAAGAATTTCCGTGAGGTTCTCACTATCTCCCACCATAACTTCAGTGGAAGATTGGTGGAAACACTGGAGAAATCAAATAAACAGCCACTTTTAGCCATTTGCGCTGTCTCTCAGGAGGTTCCACCAATCTGCTGCCTAAGTTACAGTGAACGATTGGCTGAATCCCTACAAAAATTCCAGGCAGAAGATTCTCGCTGAAGACTTAAACAATGGGGTGCACACAGCAATTTTCCACAAAGTCCACCCAAGTTCATGGACTAATAATGCTTGCAAATATATAGCTCTTTATCACCTTGAAATGTCTGCAGTATCACTATAGTCCATGCATTAATGTGACGCTCAAATCCACAGAGGCCAACCAAATAAAACAAGCTGAGATATTGGAGTGCCCTTTTCAGGCTGGGGCTGAGGTAAACACCATGGTGTAGAATTTCTGTGGGTGCCGTCTCAATCTCCTGCCTTAACTTCTGTGAAGATCAGTGGAAACCCAGGAGAAATGGTTTGAATAGTAGGAAGCTTTGTATTTACTAATACGACTATAACAATTTATATTTCTATAATGTCTCTAACATAGAAAACCGTCCTATGATGCTTCATGGGGGTGAGGGGGAAAAACAGGTGTTCCATACAGCGTGGCAAGATTTCTGCTTCCATTGGGGGTCAGAGGAAAATGGTTCCAGTATGTTTCTGAAAAAAAGAAAGACTGCATTATATAGCGTTTTTCACAACCACTGAACATCCCAAATCGCTTTACAGCAAATGAAGTACTTTCTTTTGACATGTAGTCACTATTGTAATGTAGGAAACGCGGCAGACAATTTGCGCACAGCAAGCTTCCACAAACAGCATTGTGATAATGACCAGATAATCTGTATTAATGATGTTGATTGGCCAGGACACCATGGATAACTCCCCTGCTCTTCTTCAAAATAATGCCATGGGATCTTTTACATCCACCTGAGAGAGCAGTTTAATGTCTCGTCCGAAAGACAGCACCTCCGACAGACCAATACTCCCTCAGTACTGCACTGGAGTTTCAGCCTAGATTTTTGTGCTCACGTCTCTGGAGTGAGACTCGAACCGACAACCTTCTGACTCAAAGGCGAACGTGCTACCAATTGAGTTGTTGGGTATGGGGTATAGATCTGGCATTGGGCCTCACCGCCTGATTTTTCTCCTTTGGCCACCACCATGTGTGTATAGAGCTTGGTGGCACATAGGCTGGGTACTTGACTAACACTTTCTATACTTTTCCAAATTCTATTATATATAAGCTTAATTTCTGATTACAGGAAAAGACCTCATATAACAGGTGAAAACAAATGAGGACTCGTAATTAACATCCATTGGGGTAACTTTGACTTTGGGTGATAATGTAAAACTGGCGATATCGATTCAACTGCCCATTATACATTTCTCTGCTTCATGAGGAGTGGGGACTTCAAATTCTTGGCCTGTCGGCCATGGAGCAAAATGAGGAGGGAGAGTCAGAAATCTCCCTCAAGCTCAGGGTTAGTACCATTCTTTGCTTATTATTCTGTCTCTCCCTACTCACTCATTAATTCATTCACTGACGCACAGGCATAAACAGTACCACAACAGTACGTCACACAATTTTGACGTGGAAGCTGTGTCTCAAGAGATGTCTTACTGCTAGCATTCTAATATTTATTCTTCTTCTGATCTTGTAAATGCCCATGAGAAAGATATCTGAAAGGCCAGTATCCACCCTGTTACCATCACTTTACAGCATTCACACTAACAGTGACAACCACATATGCACAGAGCTCTCACCTGGCAGATAGAGTGCAATTTGTAGCCCAGACATATAACTCGGGTAATCGCCGGCTGCTCTTTGCATTCTATAACTACTCTTCTTCTTAGACAGTCCCTTGGAATCGAGGATGACTTGCTTCCACACTAATATGAGTTCTCAGGTTACTGATGAGTCCGATGCGGGACCTACAGTCTCTGTCACAGGTGGGGCAGACATTGGTTGAAGGGACGGGTGGATGGGGTGCTTAGGTTGTCGTGCACTCCTTCCACTGTTTGCGCTTGGCTTCCGTTTGCTTCCAGCGAGGTGTTCAGTGCCTTCCCGGATGCTTCTCCTCCACTTTGAGCAGTTTTGGGCCAGGGATTTCCAGGTGTCGGTGGGGATGTTGCACTTTTTCAAGGTAGGCTTTGAGGGTGTCCTTGAAGCATTTCCTTTGCCCACCTGAGACTCGCTTGCCGTGTCAGAGCTTGGAGTAGAGCACTTGTTTTAGGAGTCTCGTATCGGGCATGCGGACGATGTGGCCCATCCATCGGAGCTGATCGAATGTGGTCAATGCTTCAATGCTGGGGATGTTGGGCTGAGTGAGAACACTGATGTTGGTGTGCCTATCTTGCCAATGGATTTGTAGGAGCTTGTGGAGGCAGTGTTGGTGGCACTTCTTCAGTGCTTTGAGGTGCCTCCTGTACACAGCACCAACCTCTGTACATGCCCTTCTTTGACCTCACAAAGGCCTTCAACACTGTCAACCGTGAGATATTATGGAGTGTCCTCCTCAAATTCGGCTACCCTCAAAAGTTTGTCACCATCCTCCGCCTGCTCCACGATGACATGTAAGCTGTGATCCTGACCAACTGATCCACCACAGACTCAATTCACGTATGGACCGGGGTCAAGCAAGGCTGTGTCATCGCACCAACACTCTTCTCGATCTTCCTTGCTGCAATGCTCCATCTCGCCCTCAGTAAACTCCCCGCTGGAGTGGAGCTAATCTACAGAACAAACGGGAAATTGTTTAACCTCCATCATCTCCAGTCCAGATCCACGGTCATCCCATCCTCTGTCATTGAATTATGGAATGTAGACGGCGTTTGCGTTTACGCACTCGGAATTCGAACTCCAAATCATCGTCAACATCTTCACTGAGGCGTACGAAAGCATAGGCCTTACACTAAACATCCGTAAGACAAAGGTCCTCCACCAACCTGACCCCGCCACACAGCACTGCCCTCAGTCATCAAGATCCACAGCGCGGCCCTGAACAATGTGGACCACTTTCCATACTTCGGGAGCTTATTATCAGCAAGGGCAGACATCAACGACAAGGTTCAACACCGTCTCCAGTGCACCAGTGCAGCCTTCGGCCACCTGAGGAAGATAGTGTTCGAAGATCAGGCCCTCAAATCTGGCACCAAGTATATGGTCTACAGGGCTGTAGTGCTACCTGCCCTCCTGTATGGCACAGAGACGTGGACCATATACAATAGACACCTTAAATCGCTGGAGAAATACCACCAACGATGTCTCCGCGAGATCCTGCAAATCCCCTGAGAGGTCATACGCACCAACATCAGTGTTCTCGATCAGGCCAACATCCCCAGCATTGAAGCACTGACCACACTCAACCAGCTCTGTTGGGCGGGACACATTGTTCGCATGCCCGACACAAGACTCCTAAAGCAAGTGCTCTACTCAGAACTCCTACACGGCAAGCGAGCCCCAGGTGGGCAGAGAAAACGTTTCAAGGACACCCTCAAAGCCTCCTTGATAAAGTGCAACATCCCCACCGATACCTGTGAGTGCCTGGCCATAGACCGCCCTAAGTGGAGGAAGAGCATCCGGGAGGGCGCTGAGCACCTCGAGTCTCGTCGCCAAGAGCATGCAGAAAGGTAGCGCAGGCAGCAGAAGGAGCGTGCGGCAAACCAGACTCCCCACCCACCCTTTCCTTCAACGACTGTCTGTCTCACCTGTGACAGAGACTGTAATTCCCATATTGGACTGTTCAGTCACTTGAGAACTCACTTTTAGAGTGGAAGCAAGTCTTTCTCAATTTCGAGGGACTGCCTATGATGATGATAATGCAATCTTTGTTGTTTTCAAAGTGTGAACTAAAAGGAAAGTCTTTTGCCACATGCATTCAATTAAAGTATCTCTAACGATAATATTTCAAAATTAGTTTATTTTGCAGAATTACTGTAATAAAGTGGATATAAAATGCACACCACTTTTGAAGAGTCGATCCAATTATCATTGCAATATAGGTAGTGACACGACAATGAAAGAGACATTTCCCGTTGAGTTTTGATTTATACTGAACACTGCCTTAAGATTTGAAGCTAAATGGGTTTGTTGAACACACTAACCCCCCAGAAAACTGTACCTCAGATTCAGCCCATGAAATTAGGAAAATGTTGGATTTACTGCATTGGGATTTCCTAACTAAGGGCGCCATCTATTGTTTCTCTAAAAAGGTTGCAGTGGTCCTTTTTTTCCTGGGCTCTTGCAGAAAGTTAACTTCAATTTTAGGATTCAGTAGCCTGAAAATTCACTTGCACTCATTTTCGGGCCTGAATCAATCATGGTGGCAATGACCGCCGCCATGCTTAAACTGATGGGTGAGAAGACCATGCGTCATTAGGAGGCAACCAGCGTACTGGTGACACAAGGTGCGCCCAAGAGGCTATTCACCTGTCACAGGGAGGGGCATATTCGGTTGACCGAGGGCCTACTGTACTTCCGTGAGGGGCGAAGGTGGCGATCGAGAGGGGGATGAGTGCAAACTAAGAGCGACCCACAGTTCTAATGTGGAGCCAGTAGGAGCAATCCTCCCCCTATTGGTTCCACATTCAGATGGATTTTAAAATGTAACTTTCTGTTTCTTTCGCAGTCTCAGCGCAATCTCCAACGGGCTTTTATCCAAAATGGCAGAAGAGTTCTGCAACAAGCTTCTTTGCATATTTATATTGGGCCAGCACTGCTGTCAGGTGGCCAGAAGGGATGCTTGAAAGCAGCGCAGTCCAATATGGCGACAGTTATGCTCCTACTGCATTTCAGCCGCAGAGCCCCATGACCAGAAATTGGTATATGTTGCGTTTGTTTTACACCCAAAAATGGACAAAACATATACCAATCTCTACCTCAGTAAGTTACAGTAAAATAGGTATGAAATTTTGTTAGTCATTTCATGCTGATTTTTTTTTAGGTTATTGATAGTCCCACTCCTAGTTAAAGCAGAAATAATGTAATTTTAAACAGATGCTAATGAATAGAGGGGAAGAAATTCCTCAGCGCCCCGATTGGGGGAGATAACCGGCTTGGAATGGGACTTCCTCCGCCCGGCATGGAAGTGCCGCTACGGCCTCAAAATTGGGGTTACCGCCTCTCAGAGGAATGGAGTGCAATCTCGCACGCTCCCGGGGCGATACCAGGGCGCGATTGGCAGTGGTACGCAAATGCTCGGCCTGGCGCTGACGTGGTTCATCTCCCCTCCCCTTTGCTTAAAGGGGAGGGCCGCTGCGCACCCTGCACAGCCTCCATTAGGCCACCAGGGCAGTGTGGTGCCGAGGCCACAGCCCGGCACCCGAAATGGAGAGCCAGGCTGCACGATGGCGGCTGTGGGGCAGAAAGGGGCCAGCGTACAGGGCTAAGGGGTCACTGCACATGGCGATGACATCATCTTCGGTTATGTGGCGGCCTGGGGCGCTACCGGTGGGGGGCGGCGCCACTGTGGCAGCACCTCCACTAACCTCCACACAATTTTGTGGGAGCCGGTAGCCCCCCCACCCCCGGCGAAAACTACTTTGCGCCCTGTTAACAGTCCCCCGGATGTGCTAACGGGCATCACAAAAAGGGGCAATTTTGACCCCATAATTTTGTGAACAGTTTATTACAGGTCTCAGCCTTGGCTAAGGAGCAAGCGCCCTGAGCCACAATGACTTGGATTCAACCCCCATTCCAGCGACTTTAGCAGATATTCTCGGCTGACACTCCAGTACTGTACTGAGGAGTGCTGTACTATTGGAGGTGCCATATTTCAGATGAAATGTAAAACTGAGGCCTTGCCTGCCCTCTCAGGTGGATGTACCTGGTGTCTTGTCCAATATACTGTATAACCCTCAACCAGGACCATCAAAACAGATTATCTGTTAAATTACCTCATTGCTGTTTGTGGGAACTTGCTGTTACCAAATTGGCTGCCACATTTTCCTATATTACACGTGTTTGCACTTCATTGGTGTGAAGCACTTTTAGATATCCTGACTTTGTGAATGGCACTGTACACATGCAAGTTCTTTCTTTCTTTTTCTTTTATTCGACATCTTTTGAATAAAAAATTTACCTCTTATTCTTTATGAGCTATCAGCCCAATCATTATCAGTTTTGTTGAGAGTAAGAGACAGCCAAAGAGAGAAAAAAAGAGTAAAAGAAAAATCGGGCAGGGTTGTAGATCCTGATCACTAGCCAATGACTCCTGTTGGAAAGTCTGTGAGAAGTGGACCGGGTTCAATGATGATGCCACCCCCCCCATAGATATATATCACACTAATACTACTACACAGACTAACACATAAAGATGCCCATTTGACTGAGATATTAGAGGGTATTCAAGCAACTGGAGAATCATACCCAGACAAGAATCAGTGTCTTCGGGAGAGAAGCTGAGAGGACAAATGAAACAAAAGAATAGATAATTCCAGATAATGGATTCAGGAGTCCTGAATGGCAAGTCATAGAGTTGCACATTACATGAGCAGATGGCAGCAGCCCCTCAAAATTACCAACTCATTTGGAGAGGATATGATCTAGCTAATTTCCAGCTAATATGATCATCAAAATAGCATTACACTTGTTAAATTCAGAATAACTCCACGAGACTGTGTTGTAAGCTCAAACCATTGTGACCTTGGTCTCTTTAATCTAACTCCAAAGTGGCGAAGCAGCATGGTGGGTTACCTTTCATACCTGCTTGCCCTAGGGTGCACAGGCGACCCTTAGGTCTCCCACAGGTGTGCCCCTAGTGGCAAGTCTTACACATTGGTGAGGTTTGCATACATAACATCACTTCCCCCCAAAGTCTTAAGTACATGTTATTTACAGGTTGAGGCGATCTGGCGCTCTGCATTCCCGGGTCGATCGTCTGAGTTGAAGTCCTAGTATGGGTGAGTTGGTCGGATCAGTGCTGCATGGCAGCGCAGTGGTCTGATCGGACTGTCGGGCATGGTGGGTTCATCCTCGTGGTTGACAGCGAGGTCGATTGCTGGTTGGGTGTGTGTTTGTAGATCATAGATGGTAAAGTCTTCTTCAAACAGTTCTTGGTTGTCCGTGAATCGCAGTTTGGTCTGATCCAAGTGCTTTCTGCACGTTTGCCCATTCAACAATTTAACAACAAACACTCTATTCCCCTCCTTGGATAAAGCAGTGCCAGCAATCCATTTGGGACCCTGACCGTAATTTAGAACAAACACTGGATCATTAACCTCAATGTCACGTGATACAGACGCGCGATCGTGGTACATGTTTTGCCGGTGACGCTGGGTTTCCACATGATCATTTAGATCCGGGTGGACTAGGGAGAGCCTGGTTTTGAGTGCTCACTTCATTAACAATTCTGCAGGGGGAACCCCGGTGAGCGAGTGGGGGTGTGTCCGGTAGCTGAGCAGAATCCAAGATAACCGGGTCTGCAAGGAGCTGTCCGTTACGCATTTCAAGCTCTGCTTGATGGTTTGGACTGCCCGTTCCGCTCGACCATTGGACGCGGGCTTAAATAGGGCAGACCTGACATGTTTGATGCCATTGCAGGACAAGAACTCATTGAATTCCGAGCTGGTGAAACAAGGTCCATTGTCACTAACAAGGACGTCAGGCAAACCATGGGTGGTGAACATGGCCCTGAGGCTTTCAAGGTGGCAGTGGACGTACATGATGACATTATTATACATTCAATCCATTTAGAGTAAGTGTCCACTGCTACTAGAAACATCTTTCCTAGAAAAGGGGCCAGCGAAATCTACTTGGACCCTGGACCATGGTTTGGAGGGCCATGACCACAGGCTCAGTGGGGCCTCCCTGGGTGCATTGCTCAACTGTGAGCAAGTGTTTCATTGGTGTACGCGTGACTCCACTTCGGAGTCAATGCCGGGCCACCAAACGTGCGACCTGGCGATAGCCTTCATCATGACTATGCCTGTGTAGATCGCGTATAAACGTTTCCCTGCCTTTTTTTGGCAAAACCACGCGATTCCCCCATAGGACACAATCCGATTGGATAGACAATTCATCCTTACGTCGGTGAAACGGCTTAATTTCATCTTGCATTTCCCGGGGAACCGCAAACCAGCTCCCATTAAGGATGCAGTTTTTTACTGGTGATAGCACAGGGTCTTGGCTAGTCCAGGTCCTGATTTGGTGAGCCGTGACGGGTGACCCCTCACTCTCAAAAAATCCATTACCAGAAGCAAGTCTGCGGATTGCGCCATTTCCACCCCGGTGGTGGGCAATGGCAGCCGACTGAGGGCGTCAGCGCAGTTCTCAGTGCCTGGTCTGTGGCGGATTACATAGTCATACACAGACAATGTTAGTGTCCATCCTTGGATGTGGGATGAAGCATTGGTGTTGATACCTTTGCTTTCTGAGAGCAGTGAAATAAGCGGTTTGTGGTCGGTTTCGAGCTCAAACTGGAGACCAAATAAATATTGGTGCATTTTCTTAACCCCGTATACACATGCTAACACTTCTTTCTCAACCATTCTGTAGGTTCTTTCAGCCTTGGATAAACTTCTGGATGCATATGCAACCAGTTGCAGTTTGCCTGACATATTTGCTTGCTGTAGCACACAACCGACCCCGTATGATGACGTATCACAAGCTAGTACTAAACATTTACACGGGTCATACAATACAAGTAATTTGTTAGAGCAAAGCAGGTTTCTGGCCTTATTAAAGCCTGTCTCTTGAGGTTTACCCCAAACCCGGTCATCACCCTTGCGTAGCAGTAAATGCAAGGGTTCCAGCAAAGTGCTCAACCCCAGTAGAAAGTTATCAAAATAGTTGAGGAGTCCCAGGAACGAACGCAGCTCCGTCACATTCTGTGATCTGGGTGCATTCTTGATGGCCTCCGTCTTGGAGTCCGTGGGTCTGATGCCATCCGCCGCAATCTTTCTCCCCAGAAATTCGACCTCTGGCGCCAAGAAAACACACTTGGAGCGTTTCAACCTGTGTCCCACTCTGTCCATTCACTTTAGAACCTCTTCCAGGTTGTGCAAGTGTTCGGTGATGTTGCGACCAGTGATCAAGATGTCGTCTTGGAACACCACGGTGCATGGAACCGATTTCAGCAGACTCTCCATGTTCCTCTGGAAGATGGCCACAGCTGAGCGAATCCCAACAGGGCATCTGTGGTACACGAACAGTCCTTTGTGTGTGTTGATGCACATCAATTTCTTTGCGGTTCAGCCAGCTCCTGTGTCATGTAAGCAGAGGTTAAATCTAGCTTGGTAAACGACTTTCCCCCCCTGCTAGCATTGCGAATAGGTCCTCTGCTTTGGGTAGTGCGTACTGGTCCTGTAAAGAGACTCGGTTGATCGTTACCTTGTCGTCCGCGCAGATTCTGACCATTCCATCGCTCTTTAGCACCGGCACGTTTGGACTGGCCCACTCGTTGAACTCGACTGGCGATATGATCCCCTCTCGTTGAAGTCTGTCCAGCTCGATCTCGACTTTCTCTCGCATCATATATGGGACTGCTCGGGCCTTGTGATGAACGGGCCTTGCCCCAGGAACAAGATGTCCCAGGCCCCTTGGCACCTATGAAGTTGCCGATGCCTGGCTCAAATAACGCCAGGAATTTGTTTAGCACCTGGGCGCACGGGGCGTCATCCACCAAAGACAGTGCTTTGATGTCGTCCCAGTTCCTTCGGATCTTTCCTAGCCAGCTTCTGCCGAACAGTGTTGGGCCATCGCCTGGTACCATCCATAGTGGTAAGTCATGCACCATTCTGTCGTACGATACCTTCACTGCCACACTGTCGTTAACAGGTATGAGTTCTTTGGTGTAAGTGCGCAGCGTTGTGTGAATCGGGCTCAGTTTTTGCCTCTGTGCTTTGTTGCCCTACGGTTTCTCAAAAGCCTTCTGGCTCATGATTGATTGACTCGCCCCCGTGTCCAATTCCATGGAGACTGGAATGCCGTTAAGTTTAACTTTTAACATTATTGGAGGGCTTTTGGTGGTGAAGGTGTGTACACCATACACGTCCTCTTTATCCTCAGGTTGAGTTGCTTCTCTTGCTCGGTCAGCGTGATACGCGCTGGATCGGTCGTCCTCTGCTGACTCTGCCACGGGGTGAGTCAGAGGTCACTTGCACATTCAGCTTGAGGCGTTCACGAACCAGCGTGCACAGCTCTGTGTAAGTCTTGTCCGTTGGTTTGTCCGGTGCCAGAAGATTTTTGAGGAGGCCATATATCGACGACCCACATACGGTGGGGAGAATCGCCCTGCACTTGATCTCCGTCTCAGCCGTGTCCAGCTCGTTGGCCACGAAGTACTGGTCGAGACGCTCAACAAAGGCTTCCCAATCATCACCCTCAACAGATCTCTCAAGAATACCAATGGCAGCCATATCCGCGTGAAAGTTCGTGATCTGTAAATCATCGGCAGTTGTTAAGTTCAGAATAACTCCACGAGACTGTGTTGTAAGCTCAAACCATTGTGACCTTTGTCTCTTTAATATAACTCCAAAGTGGTGAAGCAGCATGGTGGATCACCTTTTATACCTGCTTGCCCCAGGGTGCACAGGTGACCCTTAGGTCTCCCACAGGTGTGCCCCCTAATGGCAAGTCTTACACGTTGGTGAGGTTTGCATACATAACAACACTGACATGCAAATGAGGGAAATATGTCCTATGGAGTGATTTAACATTTAGGGGCCAAAATTGCCCTTTCCCTTAAGGCCTGTTACTGCCGAAAATCAGATGCCATGCTGTGGAGAGGAATGACGGCCGATTTTTTTGTCGAATGGCCGCCATTTTGAAAATTCTGCTCCTGTGGTATCCCCCCACTACTGCTCCGCTGCTGCCGATCCATCCTAAGTGCGTCATCAGAGCGCACACCGCCAATGTGCCCCCACCCGAACGCAAAATTCAGCGCAGAAAATTTTGCTCCCACCACTTCGTGCCACCAACAGCTTTTTCTCTTTCGATGCACTGTGCTTGGAGTACTTCTAAAATGGCGTTGCGGCTGCCATTGAAGAGGAGGACAAAGGGTCGTGTCCACCATCTTATTTTTTTATTGGCCGACTGCCATGTCAGGCCGACAATTATGTCTCTGGGTTCGGCCAGGCCGTCAACAGGCAGCCTGGCATCCCGTCTTCAGTGCCAGACCGCTGACTCGGCCGAAACCCTGGTGGCCCAGTGGACCTAACTTGAAGAATCGCAGAGGCTTTCCCCTTTAAGTGAAGGGGAGAGAAGTGGTGACGCACCAGTCAGAGTGACAGCGTTGGACACTCCGTTCGCGTCCCACTTCCACCCCTCTATTTACCGAACTTCTGCTCACCGCTGCACTTCCGCTCCCATTACGACCAACTTCCAGGCTGCTCGGGAAAAAAAGCCAAAGAGCAGAATTTCGCGCAAGAGGCTACCACATCTACCGCTGTGGTAAAAATAGTCGAAACACGGTAGATGCGCTGTGTTTTCGGCATGGGGCAATTTCGGCCCCTTAAAGTTTTGGTATTACGATCAAACTGGCATAATGGAGAACCAGCAATTTTTTAACATTTTTCACCATGTTCTGCAAACCATCAGTGCTCACTTATACAGCAGTGTAGATTTTCCTACCCAGCAACTGAGGCGAGTGTCCCATCCACTCCATAAATGGCCAGGCGTGCTCACAATGTGTAAATGTCCTGGATCTGAGATATGGGATTGAGTCGATGATGAATTCATGGGATGGGTGGAAGTTCTGCATCCATCCCGAAAAGGCCTTCCACAGATTTTCAAGGCTCATATGTTTTGGTCTCTTTTGACTTTAAGATCATCATCATCATCATTATCATAAGCTGTCCCTCGGAATCGAGGAAGACTTGCTTTCACTCTTAGAATGAGTCCTTAGGTGGCTGAACAGTCCAATATGAGAGCCACAGTCCCTGTTTATGAACCTCCACGCTGAAGGCCAGGAAAGACTTTCGAAATGTGTCAGGTTTATACTGGTGTTCAGTGATGATCTTGCATTTCAGGAGCAAACCACGGAAATTGAATAAAGGGAAACCCAACCCATATTGAGATCACTTTAATGCCTTAATGAGGCACTCAGACACTAGGCTGCCAAAATTGCCCCTCTCCTTAAGGCCTGTTACCATCGCAAATCGGCAACCATGCTGCAGAGTGGAGTGGCCACCAATTTTTCGTGGATTGGCCGCTGATAGCCCAATTGCCCTCCTGAGTTTTCCCGGTGCTGCCCTGATCACCCCCCACCGCTCCACTGCTGCCGATCCATGTAAAATTCATCATCACCGTGTGCACCGTGATCTACCCCCGCCCCCAACCCCCGCCATCCCGGTGGCGACATGCCCTCTGAAAATCTTCGGCCCGCCCAGCGGTCCAGTGAGGCTGTGGCCTTCTGCAGCTGCGGTGCGGCTTCCCTTAAAAGGGAGGATGCATTGCCGCTGTCGCCATGTTTTTTTTTTGTCGGCCGACTGGCATGTCAGGCCGATAATTATGCCCCCGGATTTGGCTAGGCTGCCAACAGGCAGCCTGGCACCCCTCTTGGGTGCCAGGCCGCTGACCCTGGCTGAAACCCTCTCTGGTGGCCCAAAGGGCCAAAGTTTTAAAATTGCGAAGGCTCTCCCCTTTAAGTGAAACATAGAAACATAGAAAATAGTTGCAGGAGTAGGCCATTCGGCCCTTCGAGCCTGCACCGCCATTCAGTATGATCATGGCTGATCATGCACTTCAGTATCCCATTCCTGCTTTCTCTCCATACCCCTTGACCCCTTTAGCCATAAGGGCCACATCTAACTCCCTTTTGAATATATCTAACAAATTGGCCTCAACAACTTTTTGTGGTAGAGAATTCCAGATGCTCACAACTCTCTGAGTGAAGAAGTTTCTCCTCATCTCGGTCCTAAATGGCTTACCCCTTATCCTTAGACTGTAACCCCTGGTTCTGGACTTCCCCAACATCGGGAACATTCTTCCTGCATCTAACCTGTCGAATCCTGTCAGAATTGTATATGTTTCTATGAGATCCCCTCTCATTCTTCTAAATTCCAGTGAATATAAGCATAGTCGATCCAGTCTTTCTTCATATGTCAGTCCTCTCATCCCTGGAATCAGTCTGGTGAACCTTCGCTGCACTCCCTCAATAGCAAGAACGTCCTTCCTCAGATTAGGAGACCAAAACTGTACACGGTATTCAAGGTGTGGCATCACCAAGGCTTTGTACAACTATAGTAAGACCTCCCTGCTCCAAGACTCAAATCCTCTCACTATGAAGGCCAACATACCATTTGCCTTCTTCACTGACTGCTGTACATGTATGCCAACTCTCAATGACTGATGTACCATGACACCCAGGTCTCGTTGCACCTCCCCTTTTACTAATCTGTCACCATTCAGATAGTATTCTGCCTCCCTGTTTTTGCCACAAAAGTGGATAACCTCACACTTATCCACATTATACTGCATCTGCCATGCATTTGCTCACTCACCTAACCTATCCAAGTCACTCTGCAGCCTCATAGCATCCTCCTCACAGCTCACACTGCCACCCAGCTTAGTGTCATCTACAAACTTGGAGATATTACATTCAATTCCTTCGTCTAAATCATTAATGTATATTGTAAAGAGCTGGGGTCCCAGCACTGAATCTTGCGGTACCCGACTAGTCACTGCCTGCCATTCTGAAAAGGACCCGTTTATTCCTACTCTTTGCTTCCTGTCTACCAACCAGTTCTCTATCCACATCAGTACATTACCCCAAATACCATGTGCTTTAATTTTGCACACGAATCTCTTGTGTGGGACCTTGTCAAAAGCCTTTGAAAGTCTAAATACACCACGTTCATAAGAACATAAGAATTAGGAACAGGAGTAGGCCATCGAGCCCTTCGAGCCTGCTCCGCCATTCAACAAGATCATGGCTGATCTGGCCATGGATTCAGCTCCACTTACCCGCCCGCTCCCCATAACCCTTAATTCCATTATTGGTTAAAAATCTATCTATCTGTGATTTGAATACATTCAATGAGCTAGCCTCAACTGCTTCCCTGGGCAGAGAATTCCACAGATTCACAACCCTCTGGGAGAAGAAATTCCTTCTCAACTCGGTTTTAAATTGGCTCCCCCATATTTTGAGGCTGTGCCCTCTAGTTCTAGTCTCCCCGACCAGTGGAAACAACCTCTCTGCCTCTATCTTGTCTATCCCTTTCATTATTTGAAATGTTTCTATAAGATCACCCCTCATCCTTCTGAACTCCAATGAGTAAAGACCCAGTCTACTCAATTTATCATCATAAGGTAACCCCCTCATCTGCGGAATCAGCCTAGTGAATCGTCTCTGTACCCCCTCCAAAGCCAGTATATCCTTCCTTAAGTAAGGTGACCAAAACTGCATGCAGTACTCCAGGTGCAGCCTCACCAATACCCTGTACAGTTGTAGCAGGACCTCCCTGCTTTTGTACTCCATCCCTCTCGCAATGAAGGCCAACATTCCATTCGCCTTCCTGATTGCCTGCTGTACCTGCAAACTAACTTTTTGGGATTCATGCACAAGGACCCCCAGATCCCTCTGCACTGCAGCATGTTGTAATTTCTCCCCATTCAAATAATATTCCCTTTTACTGTTTTTTTTTCCAAGGTGGATGACCTCACACTTTCCGACATTGTATTCCATTTGCCAAACTTTAGCCCATTCGCTTAACCTATCTTAATCTCTTTGCAGCCTCTCTATGTCCTCTACACAACCCGCTTTCCCACTAATCTTTGTGTCATCTGCAAATTTTGTTACACTACACTCTGTCCCCTCTTCCAGGTCATCTATGTATATTGTAAACAGTTGTGGTCCCAGCACCGATCCCTGTGGCACACCACTAACCACCGATTTCCAACCCGAAAAGGACCCATTTATCCCGACTCTCTGCTTTCTGTTAGCCAGCCAATTCTCGATCCATGCTAATACATTTCCTCTGACTCCGCGTACCTTTATCTTCTGCAGTAACCTTTCGTGTGGCACCTTATCGAATGCCTTTTGGAAATCTAAATACACCACATCCATCGGTACACCTCTATCCATCATGCTCGTTATATCCTCAAAGAATTACAGTAAATTATTTAAACATGATTTCCCCTTCATGAATCCATGTTGCATCTGCTTGATTGCGCTATTCCTATCTAGATGTCCTGCTATTTCTTCCTTAATGATAGCTTCAAGCATTTTCCCCACTACAGATGTTAAACTAACCGGCCTATAGTTACCTGCCTTTTGTCTGCCCCTTTTTTTAAACAGAGGCGTTACATTAGCTGCTTTCCAATCCGATGGTACCTCCCCAGAATCCAGAGAATTTTGGTGGATGAAAACGAATGCATCTGCTATAACTTCCGCCATCTCTTTTAATACCCTGGGATGCATTTCATCAGGACCAGGGGACTTGTCTACCTTGAGATCCATTAGCCTGTCCAGCACTACCCCCCTAGTGATATTGATTGTCTCAAGGTCCTTCCTTCCCACATTCCCGTGACCAGCAATTTTTGTGTCTTCCACTGTGAAGACCGAAGCAAAATTATTGTTTAAGGTCTCAGCCATTTCCACATTTCCCATTATTAAATTCCCCTTCTCATCTTCTAAGGGACCAACATTTACTTTTCCGTTTTATATATCGGTAAAAGCTTTTACTATCTGTTTTTATGTTTTGCGCAAGTTTACTTTCGTAATCTATCTTTCCTTTCTTTATTGCTTTCTTAGTCATTCTTTGCTGTCGTTTAAAATTTTCCCAATCTTCTAGTTTCCCACTAACCTTGGCCACCTTATATGCATTGGTTTTTAATTTGATACTCTCCTTTATTTCCTTGGTTATCCACGGCTGGTTATCCCTTCTCTTACCGCCCTTCTTTTTCACTGGAATATATTTTTGTTGAGCACTGTGAAAGAGCTCCTTAAAGGTCCTCCACTGTTCCTCAATTGTGCCACCGTTTAGTCTGTGTTCCCAGTCTACTTTAGCCAACTCTGCCCTCATCCCACTGTAGTCCCCTTTGTTTAAGCATAGTACACTCGTTTGAGACACTACTTCCTCACCCTCAATCTGTATTACAAATTCAACCATACTGTGATCACTCATTCCGAGAGGATCTTTTACTCGGAGATCATTTACTATTCCTGTCTCATTACACAGGACCAGATCTAAGATAGCTTGCTCCCTTGTAGGTTCTGTAACATACTGTTCTAAGAAACAATCCCGTAGGCATTCTATGAATTCCTCCTCAAGGCTACCCCATGTGATTTGATTTGACCAATCGATATGTAGATTAAAATCCCCCATGATTACTGCCGTTCCTTTTTCACATGCCTCTATTATTCCCTTGATTATTGTCCGCCCCACAGTGAAGTTATTATTTGGGGGTCTATAAACTATGCCCACCAGTGACTTTTTCCCCTTACTATCACTGGTTCCCCCTTGTCCACTCTACTAGTTACATGCTCAAAAAATTCTAGAAGATTTGTCAAGCATGATTTCCCTTTCATAAATCCATGAAGGGGAGAGCTGTGGCGACATCATCGCGGCGTTCACTCTGTTCCCCCCCAACTTCCGCCCCTCTCGTGTAGTCACCACCCCCATTAAGAGCGACTTCTGGATATGAATTTAAAAAAATAACAAAGAGCGGAACTTCGATCAAGAGGCGACCTCAACCATAGCTGCAGTAAAAACCATTGAAACGGGGTGCATGCGCCCCGTTTTGGGTGGCGGGTAATTTCAACCCCTCGCAGCCCGAACCTCTTGAGGATCTGAAAGAAAAAAAGAAACAATATCTGGTCAGAAAATTCTTGGCATCATGCTCCCAAATCATTTTTGAAGTAACCATTCAACCCTGAATTTTCTAACCACACTGCATCCAAGCACCACAAGCATATGGCAAGAGAGAATCCAGCCTAATGTTTTCAACTTAAAAAAAAACAAGGCCTAAAAATTCTCATTCGCCACTAAAGTTGCCGGTGGAGTTAACAGCTACTGAAAATAGTCGCGACGACAGATTCATCTGGGGGCTGGAGATTGGTGACGCAGCGCTTACCTTCCATGCAACGGCGTTCTAGTGGCATTAGTGGAAACCTCTGAGGCAAAGTTCCCATCCTAAAGTGGTGTTCGAGCTTTGTACAACCTCTGGGAGCAAGGGTTAGTGGGCAATCATAAGGACTGTGAATTAAAGGGGCCACGCACTCTGAACTAGTACAAAATGAAATGCAGTTTTCAGCCCTTTCTGCCTTTCGAAATAAAAATAACATTAAAAAGAAGTCCCAAATGTGAATATTCAGCTCCTAAAGCTGAATTCCTTTCCCAACCTCAAAAAATCAGAAAACTGCTTCCGCACTTACATAAATGGCTCAGCAAGCCAGGGAATGGACACCCAGGGTCTCACAAGCAGCACTCCAACTTTGTGCAGGGGGTCAACATTGCAAGACAGGTCCTCTACACACAGGGCCCAGGAGGCCCTCCAGAAAGAAGGATGTGGGACTACATCACCGAGGTCGTCACTGCCAGCAGTCTCGCCCCCACCACCTGGCTCCAGTGCCCAAAGAAACTTCATGACCTCAGACCACTGATCAAGGTCAGTGAGTGCATCTTCAAAAGCTGTCTCCTACCAACTGCTCCACTAGCCTCACACACTGCTTGATGCACGACCCCCACCCCCAATCACTCACCTACCAACAATCTGCAACATTCATGAGACACATCTCCCATTCCTAGCCTAACCTCACCTCCTTGGGAAAGACGGTGCAGGTCATTCTTGGCAAGAGCATGGCTGAGCCCTTGGCCAGTGGTGGGGCTAAAAGGATAAAAGATGCTGGTATTCTCATACATTATCCTCCTTCTCACAAGCACCTCCTGCCCTCCCATCACTACAACTCCACCCTTGTGCTTTCCTCATTTCACACACCCAATAAATGCAGCCTGCCCAGCCAGGGGGGTGACCAAGAAGAGGGAGAGTGAAGAAGTAGAAGAAGAATATTGACTTGACACTCCCAGCACCCAGCTCCTCAAGGTCAACCAGCCAGGCTATTTGTAGTGCCTCCCACTGTGTCAAGAACTTTGGGTTTTCCAACCTTCAATTCAAATCAATTGAGTGTAGTGGGGATCCCAGGCTGTCAACGGGCTGTCTAAGCAGCCAATCAAAATGCAGAATTTTCACAGGCAGCAAACTAGTGAGTAAGCTCTTAAAATGTTAACCTTTTAAAATAGAGAGAATAAAACAAAGATTGAGGATCTCACATGGGGAAAAGTCAAACCTGAAATAAAGATGGACAAACATTAAAAAAAAATGTACATTTCTTAAAATATTTAACTTTTTATTAAAATGAACTCATTTCACACTGCACAAAATTAAAATTAGTTTTCCAGGCCTTTAACATTTCTTTAGAAGTAATAACGCTGTTAAAACCCAAGTTACACCCAATGCCTTTGGGTCTAACTTTTGGTGGGGAAGTTAACAGCGTACTTACTGCAATAGAACCAAAGGGGCAGAAATTTAGCCTCCTGATAAGACCTATTATCGCTGGAAAGCAGCGGCCATGCGGCGGTGTCATATGGCCGCCGATTTGTAGTCAAATAGCCGCTACTTGCAAAATTCTCCTCAGGAGTTTTTGCAACGGTGTGGAGATCTGCCCCAGTCCCCCCACTTCCGTCGCACTCCTGCAGATCTGTGGTTAAAGATGTCATCAGAGCGCGCACCGCAACCTCTCCACCCCGGAAGCTAATTACAGTTTTCAAAGTCAACCGCCACCAGTCGGTGGCCGCGACAGTTTTTTGTGTCGGTGCACTGTGCTGGCTCAAGACCGCCAGTAGACTTTAAAGGCGTGTTGCGTGCATCTCCATTTTTGAAAGCTGTGATCCACATTTGCAAATGATTCTTCCCAAAACCTCCTCTGCCCACATTTTCATGCATCATGCATGACTCTCTATTCCCATTTTTTGCTGATATCTTGCTCTATTCCATCCATGACATGCAAATACTCAGCACAATATTTAAATCAATTGCAGTGCATTTAGTCAATTAACTCTGTGGTGTGTGACTGTGGTCATTGTGTTTTGCTCAAACAGCCACCAGCCTGATCTGGAAATACTCTAAGCACGCTAATGCTGCTGAACATTTCTTCAACGTGTCCATTGAGCTGCCTGAGAGCAGAATTCTTAGCAGCTATGAGACCCTTGAACTCCTGCCTCAAAGTTTTTCAGCATTTTTCAGCCAGCTAATAGTGTACCATCAGGATTTAAGCCCAAAGCCTGTAATAGCAGCCTTTAATGTGAGAACACATAACTGCCTATAATCTGCACCACAATTATTCTTGCAATATTGGGTAGATCCAGACAGAGGGTGTCTTCATATTCTTCCCCAACATTAGTGCATTTTGCATGGACACAAGTGATTCACACATGTCATGTTTATTTTTCTACACATGATGGGGTTAGAATTTCCCCAATCCTCCTCCATAACTGCTGTTTACACTATTTCTCCAGAGTTTACACTCAGCTTCTGCTGAAATTACAGCTGGAGGTTGAAGCTCCATGGAAATTACTGGCATGATTATTAATTTGTAGGAATCGTCCTTGATTCTTAAAAGGTACACAATGTCAACTTGGTTGCTGCTCAACCTCAAAGGTTACTCCTCTAGTGTTTGGGTGAGTACACTGTATGCTCCTCTTCCATGCTTAATCTGAACGAGAATGAACTTTTTCGTAGGGCCTGACAGGTCTCCAGTCAGTCAGATGCAAGTCCACCTCTGTATATCAACACAGTACAAAAAAAAAATGTTTTAAACAATTATTTCCAAGTCCAAATATAACCTTAAGTAGCTTCTCCAGGCTGCAAACAATCAAGCACTTCTGATGTTGGCAACAGGTACACCTCTTTAATTTTGACATTTTACACTGAGTACAATGGCATTGCAAATTTAAGTGCGCTTCCACTTAAAGAGATGGTGAAAACACAGCTCCTATGCCAGACTGGAAATTATATTGCAAGAAAAATGAGTGAAAACGTGTTGTACACGGGTCCCATCCTAATTTGCAATTGTGATATTTTTACGATGCTATAATACAGCAAACAGCGAGTAAATTTGGAACCATTCTCCTGACGGAAAGGATCCACAGATATCAACACTTACTGTTTGCCGTGATGTTCATATAGATCCAACATGGTGAGTGATGCCATTTTGTATTCAACAGTCATTGCCTTACTGCTGAAATATCTTTTAACAGCTTCTTCCATCTTATTGTCTATATTTTGGAAAAATACTTTGGTTCTGAAGAGGCCTTTGGTTATCTCTTGATTGTCAAGGGAAATGAGAGATATCACTCAATCTTGTAGCTCCATTGGGATGACTATACGCTTACTGTTTAGGATGGTATCATGGTAAATGCAAGTTCTTTCTTTCTTCTATTGTATCACTTCAGGCTTACACGTATTACAAATGTTGTAATATAGTGGCCCTAGCTGATGTTACCCTGATTTCATGTCTAACTTTGACAAAATTTGTCATTCGTTACCTGTGTCATAATTTCATTCAGAGTTAGAGTATCATGTTTTCCCCCCTCATTTGCTGCACACATATCAATGTGAAGACATTTGCTGTTCAGATTATTGGACTTCGGGATAATTACTAGAAGTGAAACCCAAAGTGTAGGACAATCTACATCTTGAATTATACTACTATTCTCCAACTCTTTTAGCTTTGCTTTAGTTTTCTTCTGTAGATGAAAAGATATCTTGCAATGATGCTGAACAACAGGAATAACAGACTTTTCAACGTAGAGTTTGTCATTGAATATTTGAGAGAATGAGCTGCAAATGTCTTTCTATGATGTTGGTATATTAATGCTACATACTGCTGAAGGTAGACCAATGTGTTGTATTGCTTGAGCTGTATGAAGGCCAATTAGACACAGCACCAGCTGAAACTATTTGCTTACCAGATTCAATGTGATCAAAAATATCCAAGCACTGGAAAAGCTAGACAGTAAAGTACTTAGGAAAATTTAATAATTCTACATGATGATCAGCTAACGTTCTAATTTCTGTAGAATTATGTTGCTCAGAATGACAAAGTGCTCAATTATCCCCGGTCATTTGTGCCATTTTTTTGTTGCGCGACATTTTTTCTGTCGTATTTATTTTTTTCCGAGTTTCCCCCTGTGATCTGCGCTGGCTTAACTGATTAGTTACGAATTTTCTCGGCCAGTTTTTAAAAACGTCATAAGGGCGTTCCCTCATGTAGTACACAATGTCTTCAATGAAAATCAAGGAAATTACGTGGAGGAAAACGTTCCTCAGGAGGAGCCTCGAATGAATTTAGATTTGACACCATGCTTGGAAGGTTCTGTTTGAGAGCAAAGGTATCCTCTTTGAAACAGAAAACAAGTGGTTAAGTTTAATTTGTAAATATGGAAAAAATAAGTCTATATCCTGTGTTATGTATAAACATGCAAGTTATGTACGATGTTTGTTATAATGACTTCTTCATTAAGGAGGGAGAAGTGTAGAATGTGTGAGCTTGTAATGTTTGTAGCTCCACACTGTGGATGTGGACGTATTGTGTACTACAACTAGAGAGTTAATAATAAACAGAACCAGGGAGTTCCGGAGACTTCCAAGAGAGCTGCCTGCCATGTTAGAAAGCTGTGTGTGCTTGTGCTCTGTGAATATATCACAAAGACTAATGTAGGTCCCTTGCAGTCAGAATCAGGTGAATTCATAATGGGGAACAAGGAAATGGCAGACCAATTGAACAAATACTTCGGTTCTGTCTTCCCACTTTTTAAATGTAATCCTACTTTTTAAAAAAGGGAGAGAGAAAACAGGGAATTATAGATCGGTTAGCCTGACATCGGTAGTGGGGAAAATGCTGGAATCAGTTATTAACAATGTAATAGCAGCGCATTTGGAAAGCAGTGACAGGATCAGCATGGATTTAAGAAAGGGAAATCATGCTTGACAAATCTTCTAGAGTTTTTCGAGGATGTAACTTGTACAGTAGATACAGGAGAACAAGTGGATGTGGTATATTTGGTACTTTTAAAAGGCTTTTGACAAGGTCCCACACAAGAGATTAGTGTGCAAAATTAAGGCACATGGTATTGGGGGTAATGTATTGATGTGGATAGAGAACTGGTTGGCAGACAGGAAGCAAAGATTGGGAATAAACGGGTCCTTTTCAGAATGGCAGGCAGTGACTAGTGGGATGCCATAAGGTTCAGTGTTGGGACCCCAGCTATTTATGATATACATTAATGATTTAGACGAAGGAATTGAATGTAATATCTCCAAGTTTGCAGATGACACTAAGCTGGGTGGTAGTGTGAGCTGTGAAGAGGATGCTAAGGGGCTGCAGGGTGATTTGGACAGGTTAGGTGAGTGGGCAAATGCATGGCAGATGCAGTATAATGTGGATAAATGTAAGGCTATCCACTTTGCTGGTAAAAACAGGAAGGCAGATTATTATCTGAATGGTGACAGATTAGTAAAAAGGGAGGTGCAACAAGACCTGGGTGTCATGGTATATCAGTCACTGAAGGTAGGCATGCAGTACAGCAGGCAGTAAAGAAAGCAAATGGCATCCGCCTTCATAGCGAGAGGATTTGAGTATAGGAGCAGGGAGGTCTTACTGCATTTGTACAGGGCCTTGGTGAGACCACACCTTGAGTATTGTGTGCAGTTTTGGTCTCCTAATCTGAGGAAGGACGTGCTTGCTATTGAAAGAGAACATAAGAACATAATAATTAGGAACAGGAGTAGGCCATCTAGCCCCTCGAGCCTGCTCCGCCATTCAATAAGGTCATGGCTGATCTGGCCGTGGACTCAGCTCCACTTACCCGCCCTCTCCCCGTAACCCTTAATTCCCTTATTGGTTAAAAATCTATCTATCTGTGACTTGAATACATTCAATGAGCTAGCCTCAGTTGCTTCCTTGGGCAGAGAATTCCACAGATTCACAACCCTCTGGGAGAAGAAATTCCTTCTCAACTCGGTTTTAAATTGGCTCCCCCATATTTTGAGGCTGTGCCCCCTAGTTCTAGTCTCCCCTACCAGTGGAAACAACCTCTCTGCCTCTATCTTGTCTATCCATTTCATGATTTTAAATGTTTCTATAAGATCACCCCTCATCCTTCTGAACTCCAACGAGTAAAGACCCAGTCTACTCAATCTGTCATCATAAGGTAACCCCCTCATCTCCGGAATCAGCCTAGTGAATCGCCTCTGTACTTTCTCCAAAGCCAGTATATCCTTCCTTAACTAAGGTGACCAAAACTGCACGCAGTACTCCAGGTGCGGCCTTACCAATACCCTGTACAGTTGCAGCAGGACCTCCCTGCTTTTGTACTCCATCCCTCTCACAATGAAGGCCAACATTCCATTCGCCTTCCTGATTACCTGCTGCACTTGCAAATTAACTTTTTGGGATTCATGCACAAGGACCCCCAGGTCCCTCTGCACCTCAGCATGTTGTAATTTCTCCCCATTCAAATAATATTCCCTTTTACTGTTTTTTTTCCCAAGGTGGATGACCTCACACTTTCCGACAAGAGTGCAGCGAATGTTCACCAGACGAATTCCCAGGATGGCAGGACTGACATATGAAGAAAGATTGGATCGGCTAGGCTGGAATTTAGAAGAATGAGAGGGGGTCTCATAGAAACATATAAAATTATTATGGGATTGGACAGGTTAGATGCAGGAAAAATGTTCCCAATGTTGGGGAAGTCCAGAACCAGGGGTCACAGTCTAAGGATAAGGGGTAAGCCATATAGGACTGAGATGAGGAGAAACTTTTTCACCCAGAGAGTGGTGAACCTATGGAATTCTCTACCACAGAAAGTTGTTGAGTCCAGTTCGTTGGATGTATTCAAGAGGGAGTTAGATGTGGCTCTTAGGCTAAAGGGGATCAGGGGGTATGGAGAGAAGGCGGGAGTGGGGTACTGAAGTTGATTGATCAGCCATGATCGTATTGAATGGCGGTGCAGGCTCGAAGGGCCAAATGGCCTGCTCCTGCACCTATTTTCTATGTTTTTATATTTCTATTTCACTCACTCAGTGGGGATCCCCCTGCAGAATTGTTAATGAAGACAGCACTCAAAACCAGGCTCTCCCTAGTCCATGCGGATCTAAATGATCATGTGGAAACCCGACATCACCAGCAAAACATGTACCACGATCGCGCGGCTGTATCGTGTGACATTGATGTTAATGACCTTGTGCTTGTCCTGAATTACGTTCATGGTCCTAAATGGATCGCTGGCACTGTCTTGGCCAAGGAGGGGAATAGAGTGTTTATAGTCAAACTATTGAATAAACGTGCAGAAAGCATTTGGATCAGACCAAACTGCGGTTCACTGACAACCAGGAACAACCTGAAGAGGACATCACCATCATCGATCCACCAACACACACCCAATCAGCAATCGACCTCGCTGTCAATCAATAGGATGAACCCACTATTCCCAACAGTCCTGTCAGACCAGCCACGCCGCAGTGCAGCAATGGTCCGACCAACTCACCCATGCCAGAGTTTGAACTCAGATGATCAACCAGGGAGCGTAGGGCCCCGGATCGTCTCAACTTGTAAATAATTTGTATCAGAGACTTGGGGGGGGGGGGCGGGGGGGAGTGATGTTATTTATGTAAACATTGTAACTGTGTAAGACGTACCTGCAGAGGGCACAACTGTTGGAGGCCCAAGGGTCATCTGCACACCTCGTGGAAGGGAGTATAAAAGGTTGTCTGCCATGCTGCTTAGGCACTCTGGAGCTGCAATAAAGAGACTAAGGTCACATCACTCAATCTTGTGGAGTTCTTCCACACTTAACACTGTCAAAATCAATAATAAAGTTCAACTTTTTTTTAACCTGAAGTGTAAATTTGTTGGATTTCCGAAGTTTTCTCATTTTTTTACTCACTCACACGCCACCAGTGAATGTCTTGAAGCAAGGCTGGAGGGTCGTAGGTTTGGCCAGCAGAATCGGCCTAGTGCCCGGACACAGCGGCTCGGGGTTTGGCTACAAAACAAGCCATGGGGTGGGGAGGGAGAAGAGAGAGAGAGAGCGAGGTGCCGATCAGAAGGTTTGGAGCCCAGGGAGGGAGAGGGAGAGAGAGAAGTCACAAGACTCCAATTAGTAAAGGCTGGGGGCGGTCGGGGGGGGGGGGGTGGGGTTTGGTGGGAGATGGGGGGAGAGGAGAGCAGAGAAGAGAGAGAGATGCCGATCGGAAGGCTTGGAGCCCGGGGAGCGGGAGGGAGCGAGAGAAATCACAAGACTCAATGTGGGGGGGGGGGGGGGGGGGGGGCGGAGCAGGGGAGAGAGAGGAGAAGTCACAAGACCTTTGGGTGTGGTCCATCCATACAGACTTGGAAAGATACAACTGTGAACCTGTGCTGCCTGCTTTCCTGCCGTTTAGAGCTTCTTTCAAAGATTAAATTTAATTATGGGGACAATACTGACAATGCCATACCCCTTGTGCGAGCCTTCTGCATCATGGCGCTACTCAGCGTCGAGCTTGCGGCCAACACCTTGCCGTAGGCAATCAGTCTTATACAACAGTTCCTGGTCTCCAGTCATCTTGGACTCCCTTGCCACTGGACCAAGACATTGTTCAGCTAAGCCCGTTGTGGTTGCCGGTGTGCAGCGGCCACCCCATGTTAAAAGAACTCATGCACAGACTAATATGAAGTTCGGGGCCTGGAACTTCAGGACCCTCATGGACAATTCCAACAGCAACAGACCGGAACGCCGCACCACCATAGTTACCCAGGAACTTAGATGTTTTGACATTGACATCGCTGCCCTAAGCGAGACCCGGCAGGCAGGGAAAGGCCAGCTCAAGGAACATGGTGGAGGTTACATCTTTTTCTGGAAAGGAAAACCAGAGGAAGAACGCCGCCTTCATGGAGTCGGCATCGCCATCAAAAATGAACTGGTCGACCGCCTCAGAGATGACTCCTGTGGGGTTAACGAACGCCTCATGACTCTTCGCCTTACCCTATCCCGGAACCAATGCACCACAGTCATCAGTGCGTACGCCCCAACACTCGATGCAAGGGATGAGGCTAAAGAGGGTTTTTATTCCAACCTCGAGATATCCCTGTTCCTGCATCCCCACAGGCGACAAACTAATCCACCGAGGTGACTTTAATGCCAGGGTCGGCAAAGACACGGCCCTCTGGGGAGGCGTGATTGACAGAGAGGGGGTAGGGAAAGCCAACTCCAGCAGTACCATAATCCTGACAAAATGTCAAGAATATGAACTCGTCATCACCAACACCCTGATCCGTCAGAGGGACAAATACAAGGCATCGTGGCAACACCGTCGCTCCAAACACTGGCACCTGCTCGACTATGTCATCGTCCAAGCCAGGGATCGCAAGGATGTGTGTATCACCCGCGCCATGACAGGAGCTGACAACTGCTGGATGGACCATCGCCTAATCTGATCCATCATCAATATAAACATTGTCGCAAAGCAGAGGGAACAGCAGAAGCTGCAAAAAAGTTAATGCCGGGGCACTTAAAGACCCAGCTAAGACAACCCTATACAGCCAGCGCCTCACAGCTAATCTGGCATGCCTTGATGACCCTGAGATACTGAATGCCTACAGCGCTTGGTCTGCCCTCCAGGTCTCTGTCATGTATGTAACCTTCATGTAACTGTAACCTTCATAACAACACTGCATACTGTATACACCTAAGATATGCACACCTTGACTCCTCACCTGGTCATCCAGGTATATAAAGGGAGGTCCCACGCAGGGTCATCACATCTTGGTCCTGTGAATAAAGGTTCAGGTCACAGAGTGATCTTGTCTGCAGAATGCGCCTCATGTGAATTTAGAGCAGTGTGTAAGGACATTACATTTGGCGACGAGAAACGGGAATCAACGACTCATGAGAATGGCCACTGGTAGCACAGAGGAACGGTACTATGTTGGTGAGGACTGGGACAATTTCGTTGAGAGGCTCCAGCAGAGCTTTGTCACGAAGGACTGGCTGGGAGCGGCAGCGGCTGATAAGCGAAGGGCGCATCTACTGACCAGCTGTGGATCTAAGACGTACGCGCTGATGAAAGACCTGCTCGCACCCAAGAAGCCGGCAGACAAAACCTTTGAAGAGCTCAGCAAGCTGATCGGTGAGCACCTCAAACCGGCGAGCATAGAAACATAGAAACATAGAAAATAGGTGCAGGAGTAGGCCATTCAGCCCTTCGAGCCTGCACCGCCATTCGATAAGATCATGGCTGATCATTCCTTCAGTACCCCTTTCCTGCTTTCTCTCCATACCCCTTGATCCCCTTAGCCGTAAGGGCCATATCTAACTCCCTCTTGAATATATCCAATGAACTGGCATCAACTCTCTGTGGCAGGGAATTCCACAGGTTAACAACTCTCTGAGTGAAGAAGTTTCTCCTCATCTCAGTCCTAAACGGCCTGCCCCTTCTCCTAAGACCGTGTGCCCTGGTTCTGGACTTCCCCAACATCGGGAACATTCTTCCCTTATCTAGCCTGTCTGGTCCAGTCGGAATCTTATACATTTCTATGAGATCCCCTTTCATCCTTCTAAACTCCAGTGAATAAAGGCCCAGTTGATCCAGTCTCTTCTCATATGTCATTCCAGCCATCCCGGGAATCAGTCTAGTGAACCTTTGCTGCACTCCCTCAATAGCCAGAACGTCGTTCCTCAGATTAGGAGACCAAAACTGAACACAATATTCCAGGTTAGCCCTCACTAAGGTCCTGTACAACTGCAGCAAGACTTCCCTGCTCCTATACTCAAATCCCCTTTCTATGAAGGCCAACATACCGTTTGCCTTCTTCACCGCCTGCTGTACCTGCATGCCAACTTTCAATGACTGATGAACCATGACACCCAGGTCTCGCTGCACCTCACCTTTTCCTAATTTTCCGCCATTCGTATAATATTCTGCCTTCGTGTTTTTGCCCCCAAAGTGGATAACCTCACATTTATCCACATTATACTGCATCTGCCATGTATTTGCCCACTCGCCTAACCTGTCCAAGTCACCCTGCAAACTCTTAGTGTCCTCTTCACAGATCACACCAGCACCAAGTTTAGTGTCATCTGCAAACTTGGAGATGTTACACTCAATTCCATCATCTAAATCATTAATATATATTGTAAAGAGCTGGGGTCCCAGTACTGAGCCCTGCGGCACTCCACTAGTCACTGCCTGCCATTCTGAAAAGGACCCATTTATCCCGACTCTCTGCTTCCTTTCTGCCAATCAGTTTTCTATCCACGTCAGTACATTACCCCAATACCATGTGCTTTGATTTTGCACACCAATCTCTTGTGCGGGACCTTGTCAAAAGCCTTTTGAAAGTCCAAATACACCACATCCACTGGTTCTCCCTTGTCCACTCTACTAGTTACATCCTCAAAAAATTCCAGAAGGTTTGTCAAGCATGATTTCCCTTTCATAAATCCAAGCTGACTTGGACCAATCCTATCACTGCTCTTCAAATGCACTACTATTTCATCCTTAATGATCGATTCCAACATTTTCCCCACCACCGATGTCAGGCTAACTGGTCTATAATTACCCGTTTTCTCTCTCCCTCCTTTTTTAAAAAGTGGTGTTACATTAGCAACCCTCCAGTCCATAGGAACTGATCCAGAGTCGATAGATTGTTGGAAAATTATCACCAATGCATCCACTATTTCTAGGGCCACTTCCTTAAGTACTCTGGGATGTAGATATCAGGCCCTGGGGATTTATCGGCCTTCAACCCCATCAATTTCCCTAACACAATTTCCCGCCTAATAAGGATATCCTTCAGTTCCTCCTTCTCACTAGTCCTTCGGAGCCCTAGTACATCGGGAAGGTTATTTGTGCCTTCCTTTGTGAAGACAGAACCAAAGTACTTGTTCAATTGGTCTGTCATTTCTTTGTTCCCCATTATAAATTCACCCGAATCCAATTGCAAGGGACCAACGCTTGTTTTCACTAATCTTTTTCTCTTTACATACCTATGGAAGCTTTTGCAGTCACTTTTTATGTTTCCGGCAAGCTTCCTCTCGTACTCTATTTTCCCCCTCTTAATTAATCACTTTGTCCTCTTCTGTTGTATTCTAAATTTCTCCCAGTCCTCCGGTTTGCTACTTTTTTTGGCAAATTTATATGCCTCTTTCTTGGATTTAACACTATCCTTAATTTCCCTTGTTAGTCACGGTTGAGCCACCTTCCGCGTTTTATTTTTACTCCAGACAGGGATGTACATTTGTTGAAGTTCGTCCATATGATCTTTAAAGGTTTGCCATTGCCTATCCACCATCAACCTTTTAAGTATCATTTGCCAGTCTAATCTAGCCAATTCACGCCTCATACCATCAAAGTTCAGGATCCTAGTTTCTGAATTAACTTTGTCACTCTCCATCTTAATAAAGAATTCTACCATATTATGGTCACTCTTCCCCAAGGGGCCTTGCACAACAAGATTGCTAATTAGTCCCTTCTCATTACACATCACCAGTCTAGGATGACCAACTCTCTGGTTGGTTCCTCGACATATTGGTCTAGAAATCCATCCCTAATACACTCCAGGAAATCCTCCTCCACCACGTTGCTACCAGTTTGGTTAACCCAATCTATATGTAGATTAAAGTCGCCCATGATAACTGCTGGACCTTTATTGCATACATCCCTTATTTGTTGTTTGATGCTGTCCCCAACCTTACTACTACTATGTGGTGGCCTTACACAACTCCCACTCGTGTTTTCTGCCCTTTGGTATTCCGTAGCTCCATCCATACTGATTCCACATCATCCAAGCTAATGTCCTTCCTTACAATTGCATTAATTTCCTCTTTAACCAGCAATGCCACCCCGCTTCCTTTTCCTTTCTGTCTATCCTTCCTCAATGCTGAATACCCGTGTTGAGTTCCCAGCCTTGGTCACGCTGGAGCCATGTCTCCATGATGCCAATCACATCATACCCATTAACTGCTATCTGCGCAGTTAATTCGTCTACCTTATTCCGAATACTCCTCGCATTGAGGCACAGAGCCTTTAGGCTTGACTTTTTAAAACACTTTGACCCTTTATAATTCTGCTGTAAAGTGGCTCTTTTTGTTTTTTGCCTTGGGTTTCTCTGCCCTCCACTTTTACTATTCTCCTTTCTATCTTTTGCTTCTGTCTCTATTTTATTCCCCTCTGTCTCCCTGCATAGGTTCCCACCCCCCTGCCGTATTAGTTTAACCCCTCCCCAACAGCACTAGCAAACACTCCCCCTAGGACATTGGTTCCGGTCCGCCCAGGTGCAGACCGTCCAGTTTATACTGGTCCCACCTCCCCCAGAACCGGTTCCAATGTCCCAGAAATTCGAATCCCTCCCCTCTGCACCACTGCTCAAGCCACGTATTCATCTGAGCTATCCTGCGATTCCTACTCTGACTAACATGTGGCACTGGTAGCAATCCTGAGATTACTACTTTTGAGGCCCTACTTTTTAATTTAACTCCTAGCTCTCTAAATTCGTCTCGTAGGACCTCATCCCGTTTTTTAACTATATTGTTGGTACCTATGTGCATCACGACAATTGGCTGTTCACCCTCCCTTTTCAGAATGTCCTGCACCCGTTCCGAGACATCCTTGACCCTTGCACCAGGAGGCAATATACCATCCTGGAGTCTCTGTTGTGACCACAGAAACACCTATCTATTCCCCTTACAATCGAATCCCCTATCACTATTGCTCTCCCACTCTTTTTCCTGCCCTCCTATGCAGCAGAGCCAGCCACGGTGCCATGAACCTGGCTGCTGCTGCTCTCCCCTGATGAGTCATCCCCCTCAACAGTACCCAAAGCGGTGTATCTGTTTTGCAGGGGGATGACCGCAGGGGACCCCTGCACTACCTTCCTTGCACTGCTCTTCCTGTTGGTCTTCCATTCCCTATCTGGCTGTGTACCCTTTACCTGCGGTAAGACCAACTCACTAAACATGCTATTCACGTCATTCTCAGCATCGTGGATGCTCCAGAGTCAATCCACCCGCAGCTCCAGTTCCGCAATGCGGTCCGGCAAGAGCTGGAGGCGTCCCTGATTTCCCACATGGTACAGGAGGAGCATAACACGTGTCCGAGCTCTCCTGCAATGACTTAACCCCTAGTTTAACTTAAATTGGCAACAACAATGTTAAAAGGTTACTTACTGAAATAGAAAAGAAAAAGAAAAACTACTTACCATTCACCAGCCAATCACTTACCCCCTTGGCTGTGAGGTCACCTTTCGATTTCTTTTTACTTTTTTGTCTTCTGTCCCCGTTGCAGCTGCACCGGTACGCCTCTCGCCAACCCCGGACACGCGCTGCTCCGAGCTCCCGCCTCCTCGACCGACTGCTCGATCTGCCCGACTCCTGCTGGCCTTTATAGGCCTCTCGCCAACCCCAGACTCGCCCAGCTCTGAGCTCCCGCCTCCTCGACCGACTGCACGAACTGCCCGACTCCCGCTAGCATTTATAGGCCTCTCGCCGACCCCGGACTCACGCTGCTCCGAGCTCCCACCTCCTCAACCGACTGAGCAGTATATACATGGCTCGACACTGATTCTATACACACTGACATCGGGAAGGACAGAGCATGCCGGACTTCGTTGCGGACCTTCGGCGCTTGGCCAGCCTCTGTAAGTTCACAGACGCCTGCAGGGAGGAGATTTTCAGGGATTTCTTTATTGAGGGCATTGGTCATGCCGGGATTTTCAGAAAGCTAATTGAGACCAAGGACTTGACCTTGGAAGCGGCGGCATTGATGGCTCAGACCTTCATGGCGGGGGAGGAGGAAACCAAGATAATATACGCGCGCAACTCTGCTTCCAACGTGGTGATGGATCAGGGAGTTAACATTGTAAACGTGACTCAGAACCCTGAAGGCAGGCAAGGACAATTCAACACCACCCAGGCAGCGATGGACTCTAGAGTGGGTCCTCAACAGAGACAATGGCAGGTTGAATGGACATTTACGCCATCACGGTGGACACTGCGTCCCGAGATGGGGCAATTCTCAACCTTTAACAAGTGCTCAAGAGTAATCAAAGAGAAAATCAGAGAGGAATGCCTGGTAACAGCCCTTTTGTTTACAACGATCTCAGCTCATGCTGGAGGTGTGGGGGCAGACATGCTGCAAAAACCTGTAGGTTCCAACAATTTATCTGTAGAAATTTTAACTTCAGTGGACATTTAGCCAGAATGTGCAAGAAATCCACAGCGAGGCTAATTTACGAGGCAGATGAACTAGAAGAGGGGTCTGCAAGGCAGGTTGATGCTTGGGACAAAGCAATGGACGCTGAAGTTCAGCGGGTTCATGTGGCAAACATCCACAGCTCATATACCAAAACGCCACCTATGATGATGAAAGTCCTATTAAACGGCATCCTGGTACGCATGGAGCTGGACACAGGGACCAGCCAATCACTTATGAGTGTCCAACAATTCGAGAAACTATGGCCACTCAGATCTAGCAGACCCAAACTAGAATGCATTGACACGCAATTACGGATGTACACCAAAGAGATCATCCCAGTGCTAGGCACTGCAATGTTGGTGGTCACACATAATGGATCAGAGAACCAGCTGCCACTCTGGATTGTCCCGGGTGATGGTCCCACGCTTTTGGGGAGGAGCTGGCTAGCCGAGATGAACTGGAAATGGGGGGAATGTGCACACCATTTCATCTGTGGAGCAAAGTTCATGCTCACAGGTCCTACAGAAATTTGAGTCACTATTTCAACCTGGTGTCGGGACTTTCAAAGGTACCAAAGTAGTGATACGCATCACCCCGGATGCCAGACTAATGCACCACAAAGCCAGAGCTGTGCCGTATGTGATGCGGGAGAAAATTGAGAGTGAGTTGGACAGGTTGCTAAGAAAGGGTATAATTTCGGCTGTTGAATTCAGCGACTGGGCAAGCCCCATCGTCCCTGTCCTAAAAATGGACGGCTCGGTCAGGATCTGTGGTAACTACAAGGCCATGATCAACTGAGTGTCACTACAAGACCAATACCCGCTTCCGAAAGTGGAGGATCTTTTTGCCACGCTGGCAGGCAGCAAGCTGTTCACCAAGTTGGACCTCACTTCAGCCTACATGACCAAGGAACTTGCCAAAGAATCCAAGTTACTGACCACCATCACCACGCACAAGGGGCTGTTTGTCTACAGCGGGTGTCCGTTTGGCATTCGATCAGCGGCCGTTATCTTTCAAAGGAACATCGAAAGCCTGCTCAAATCCATCACTGGAACAATTATATTTCAGGACGACATCCTTATCACGTGTCGAGACACCGAGGAACACCTCTACAACCTGGAGGAGGTGCTACGCCGACTGGACCGGGTAGGCCTGCGACTAAAGAAGTCCAAGTGTGTGTTTTTGGCCCCAGAGGTTGAGTTTTTGGGCAGGAGGATTGCCGCAGACGGGATCCGGCCTACCGAATCCAAAACGGAGGCGATTCATCGTGCGCCAAGGCCCGGCAACACATCGGAGTTGCGTTCATTTCTGGGACTCTTGAACTATTTCGGGCACTTTCTGCCGAACTTAAGCACATTGTTGGAGCCGCTACACGTGCTCCTGCGTAAGGGTTGCGATTGGTTTTGGGGGGACTGTCAGGAACGGGCTTTCAATCTGGCGCGGAACCTGCTTTGTTCTAATAAGCTGTTGACCCTGTACAACCCCTGTAAGAAATTGGTTCTGACATGTGATGCATCATCTTATGGGGTTGGGTGCATGTTGGAGCAGAGTAATGATGAGGGCCAACTCCAACCTGTGGCTTATGCCTCCAGGTCGCTCTCCCAAGCAGAACGGGGATATGGGATGGTTGAAAAGGAAGCACTCGCATGTGTCTACGGGATGAAAAAGATGCACCAGTATCTTTTTGGCAGAGGGTTCGAGTTAGAAACGGACCACAAGCCATTAACATCCCTGTTGTCAGACAGCAAAGCTGTAAATGACAATGCGTCAGCGCGCATACAGCGATGGGCTCTCACGCTGGCTGCTTATGACTAGACCATACGGCACCGGCCAGGCACCGGAAATTGTGCTGACGCGCTCAGCAGGCTTCCACTGGCCACCACTGAGGGGGCAGCGGAGCAAAGTGCTGAGATGGTCATGGCCGTTGAAGTCTTTGACAGTGCAGGCTCCCCCATCACAGCCCGCCAGATCAAAATCTGGACCAACAGAGATCCCCTCCTATCCTTGATTAAGAAATGTGTCCTGACTGGGGATTGGGCACCCGCACATGGAGCATGTCCCGAGGAGGTCAGACCATTTCACAGACGGATGGATGAGCTCTCCATCCAAGCCGACTGCCTACTATGGGGCAGCCAGGTAGTCATGCCCCAGAAGGGAAGGGAAGCATTCATCAGGAAACTCCACAGCGAGCACCCAGACATCGTGCGAATGAAGGCCATTGCCCGGTCACATGTATGGTGGCCGGGAATTGACTCAGACCTGGAACACTGTGTTCACAGGTGCACGACGTGTGCCCAGCTGGGCAATGCCCCCAGGGAGGCCCCACTCAGCCCATGGCCCTGGCCCACCAGGTCATGGTCACGCATCCATGTAGACTACGCGGGCCCGTTCATGGTAAAAATGTTCCTCATTGTTGTTGATGCGTACTCGAAATGGATCGAGTGCATCATATTGAATTAGTGCACAACATCCACCACAGTGGAGAATCTGCGTGCGGTCTTTGCGACCCACGGCTTGCTGGACATCCTGGTTAACGACAACAGCCCATGTTTCACTAGCTATAAATTCCGGGTGTTCATGTCGGGTAATGGCATCAAACATGTCAGGGCGGCACCGTTCAAGCCGGCTTCCAATGGCCAGGCAGAACGTGCAGACCAAAACATAAAATAGGGCATGCTCCGGATTCAAGGACCCTCCCTTCAATGCTGCCTATCGCGCCTCCTGCTGGCCTATAGGTCCCGACCGCATTCACTCACGCGAGTCCTGCCCGCGGAACTACTCATGAAACGTACACTTAAAACTCGGCTGTCCCTCATTCATCCTGTCCTGTCAGGCATTGTTGAAGGCAAGCACCAGTCCCAAAATGAGTGCCATGACTGTAACTCAGAGGGGAGATGTATAGAAATCGATGACCCTGTATTTGTTCTTAATCATGCTTTGGGGCCCAAGTGGCTTGAGGGTACTGTAATTGGCAAAGAGGGGAATAGGGTCATAGTGGTCACACTTAAAAATGGACAGATATGCCGCAAGCATCTGGACCAAGTAAAAAAAAGGTTTAGCATGGACACTGAGGAACCTGAGGAAGATCATGAGATGTTGCCCACACCACTGCCAGTGAACGAGCAACAAGAACATTCAGCAGCATGCACAGTCGCTGCGGCCAGCCCGGACGAGCCGGAATCACCACAGGTGACAGAGACGCATGCCAAGGCTCAACAACCAGAGCCCCAACTGCAGCGCTCCACGGGAGAGCGTCGACCGCATGAAAGACTTAATCTTTGACCCCATAAGACGTTGGGGGGGAGGAGGTGATGTCATGTATGTAACCTTCATGTAACTGTAACCTTCATAACAAAACTGCATACTGTATACACCTAAGAAGTGCACACCTTGACCACAGGGGGTGAATTTGTGGGAGACATTGCTGACCTGGTCAGCCAGGTATATAAAGCGAGGCCCCATGCAGGGTCATCACTTCTTGGTCCTGTGAATAAAGGTTCGGGTCACAGAGTGACCTTGTCTGCAGAATGTGCCTCGTGTGAATTTATAGTAGTGTGTAAGGACATTACAGTCTCCATAACCAGTGCCTGTGAAGAGGCACTTGGTTACTCAACCAGAAAACACCAGGACTGGTTTGATGAAAATGATCAGGAGATCCAAGAACTAATAGTTCGTAAGCGCAGAGCATTTCTGAGCCTCAAGCAACAACCCAAATCGAGAGCTGCAAAGCAACGTTACAGACGGCTCAAGTTTGAGGTCCAACAAAAAACCCAGGACCTAAAGAATAGGTGGTGGATGGAGAAAGCACAGGAGATACAACAACTGGCCGACAGCCATGATATGCGAGGATTCTTCATTGCAGTCACGACGACCTATGGTCCAAACTCCCAAGGCCTCACCCCACTCCTGGCCAAGAATGGGCAAATACTCATCAAGGACATGGAGGCTGTCAGGGCACGCTGGAAGGAGCACTTTGAATATCTCCTCAACCGAGACTCTGCCTTTAACTCGAGTGTTCTCAACTCCATCCCACAGCATGCGACCCGCCACCACATCAGTGAAACCCCAACACTGCACGAGATAGACAAAACCATAAAACAGCTCAAGAATAACCAGGCTACGGGTGTGGATGGAATTTCTGCTGAGGCGCTAAAGTATGGTGGAGATGCGCTATTGGCGCAGATACATGACCTCATCTCTCTCATTTGGAGGGAGGAGAGCATACCGGGAGATCTCAGAGATGCAGTGATCGTGACTACCTTTAAAAAAGGGGGACAAGTCCGACTGTGGCAACTACAGGGGAATCTCCCTGCTATCAGCCGCTGGGAAGGTTGTCGATCGAGTTCTCCTCAATCGTCTTCTCCCTTTGGTCGAGGAGCTCCTCCCAGAATCACAATGCAGATTTCGTCCCCTACGGGGCACAATGGACATGACCTTTGCAGCACGACAGCCGCAGGAAAAATGCAGGGAGTAGCGCCAGCCCTTATACATGGCCTTTTTCGACCTTTAAAGGCCTTTGACACTGTCAACCGTGAGGGCTTATGGAGGGTCCTCCTCCATTTTGGATGCCCCAAAAAGTTTGTCAACATCCTTCGCCTGCTGCACGATGACATGCAGGCCGTGATCCTTACCAGCGATTCCATTACAGACCCAATCCACGTCCGGACCGGGGTCAAACAGGGCTGCGTCCCTCTTCTCAATCTTCCTCACTGCCATGCTCCACCTCACAGTCAACAAGCTCCTCGCTGGAGTGGAACTAAACTACAGAACCAATGGGAAGCTGTTTAACCTACGCCGCCTCCAGGCCAGGTCCAAGATCACCCCAACCTCTGTCGTTGAGCTGCAGTACGCGGACGACGCCTGCCTCTGCGCATATTCTGAGGCTAAACTCCAGAATATAGTCGATGTATTCACCGAGGCATATGAAAGCATGGGCCTCATGCTTAACATCCATAAGACAAAGGTCCTCCGCCAGCCTGTCACTGCCGCACACCACTGCCCCCCAATCATCAAGATTCACGGCTCAGCCCTCGACAACGTGGACCACTTCCCATACTTCGGTAGCCTTTTATCAACAGAGGCAGACATTGATGCGGAGATTCAACATCGTGTCCAATGCGCCAGTGAAACCTTTGGTCGCCTGAAGAAAAGAGTGCTTGAAGACCAGGCCCTTAAATCTACCACCAAGCTTATGGTCTACAGGGCTATAGTAATACCCACCCTCCTGTATGGATCAGAGGCATAGACGATGTACAGAAGACACCTCAAGTCACTGCATGTCTCCACAAGATCCTACAAATCCCCTGGGAGAACAGGCACACCAACATCAGTGTCCTCGCCCAGGCTAACATCCCCAGTATTGAAGCACTGACCACACTCGATCAGCTTCACTGGGCAGGCCACATAGTTCGCATGCCAGATACGGGACTCCCTAAGCAATTGCTCTATGCGGAGCTCCTTCATGGCAAACGAGCCAAAGGTGGACAGCGGAAATGTTAGAAGGACACCCTCAAACCCTCCCTGGTAAAGTGCGACATCACCACTGACACCTGCGAGTCCCTGGCCGAAGACCGCCCTGGTGTAGAAAGTGCATCGGGAATGTCATGTATGTAACCACAATGTAACACTACTGTATTACTGTATACACACCACCTAGATGCACACCTTGACTACAAGGGGTGAACTTGTGGGAGACACTCCTTACCTGATCTCCCAGGTATATAAAGGGAGGTCCCATGCAGGGTCATCACTTGTGGAATGCTGTAAATAAAGAGTTGAGGTCACGGAGTGACCTTGTCCCTAGAATGTGCCTCGCGTGGTTTCATGCAGTTGAGTAAGGACTTTACATTGGCGACGCGAAATGGGAACTCACGACCCACGAGAATGGCCATCGGTAGTGCAGAGGAACGGTACGGTGTGGGAAGACTGGGACGATTTTGTAGAGAGGTTTCAGCAAAGCTTCATTACGAAAGAATGGCTGGGGGATGCAGCGGCCGACAAGCGAAGGGCTCATCTCTTGACCAGCTGCGGACCAAAGACTTACGCGCTCATGAAGGACTTACTAGCGCCTGAGAAGCCGTCGGACAAAACCTTTGAAGAACTTATCAAACTGATCGGGGAGCACTTCAAACCGGCGAGTACCATACATATGGCCCGACACAGATTCTACACCCACCGACGTCATGAAGGACAGAGCAGACCGGACTTCGTAGCGGACCTCCGGCGTTTGTCCAGCCTCTGTAAGTTCACAGACACCTGCAGGGGGGAGATGCTAAGGGACTTCTTTATCGAGGACATCGGTCATGCGGGAATTTTCCGCAAATTAATTGATACCAAGGATTTGACCTTGGAAGCGGCGGCGTTGTTAGCTCAAACTTTCATGGCGGGGGAGGAAGAGCTGAAAATAATATACGTGCGCAATTCTGCCTCTAACGCAGTGATGGGTCAGGGAGTCAACATCATCAATGCGACTCAGAGCCCTGCAGGCTGGCAGGGGCAGTCCGACATTCCCCAGGCAGCAATAGACCCCACAGTAGGACTCTAACAGAGTCAATGGCAGGCTGAACGGACATTTATGCCATCACAGCGGACAATGCGGCCCAGGATGGGGCCATTGACACCCACTAATAGGGTACTTAAGAGCAGTCAAAGGGACAGTCAGCATGGAATTCCTGGCCATAGTGCCTTTGTCCCCAACAATGGAAACTTTAACTCATGCTGGAGGTGTGGGGGAAAACACTCAGCCAGATCTTGCAGATTGCAACAGTTTGTCTGCAGAAACTGCAATCTCAGTGGCCATTTAGCTCGAATGTGCAGGAAGCCTGCAACCAGACTAATATATGAGGCGGATGGACCAGAAGAGGGTCCTTTGAGGCAGGATGACTTTTGGGGCAAATCGATGGACGCCGAGGTTCATACACCAAAACGCCACCAATGATGATGAGGGTTTTATTAAACAGTATCCCAGTACGTATGGAGCTGGACACTGGGGCCAGCCAGTCACTCATGGGCGTCCAGCAATTTGAGAAGCTATGGCCACTTAAAGCCAGTAGACCCAAAATAGAACGTATTGAGACATAATTACGGACTTACACTAAAGAAACCATTCCGGTGCTAGGCAGTGCAATGTTGGCTGTCACACACAACGGGTTAGTGAATCAGCTGCCGCTCTGGATTGTCCCGGGCAATGGTCCCGCACTGTTGGGGAGGAGCTGGTTAGCCGAGATGAACTGGAAATGGGGGGATGTTCACGCAATGTCATCTGTGGAGCGAAGTTTGTGCTCACAAGTCCTACAACAATTCGAATCACTATTACAACCTGGCGTCGGGACTTTCAAAGGCACCAAAGTAGTAATACATATCACCCCGGACGCCAGGCCAGTGCACCACAAAGCCAGAGCGGTGCCGTATGTGATGCGGGAAAAGATCGAGAGCGAATTGGACCAGCTGTTGAGAGAGGGCATCATCTCGCCTGTTGAATTCAGCGATTGGGCGAGCCCCATCGTTCCCGTCCTAAAAGCAGATGGCTCTGTCAGGATCTGTGGCGACTACAAGGCCACCATCAATCGGGTGTCCCTACAAGATCAATACCCGCTCCCGAGAGCAGAGGACATTTTCGCCACACTGGCAGGCGGCAAGCTGTTCACCAAGTCGGACCTCACCTCAGCCTATATGACCCAGGAACTGGCCGACGAATCCAAACTACTGACCACCATCACCATGCACAAGGGACTGTTTGTTTATAACAGGTACCCGTTTGGCATTCGATCAGCGGCTGCGATCTTTCAAAGAAACATGGAAAGCCTGCTTAACTCCATTCCTGGAACGATCGTATTCCAGGTAGCCAATGCGACCCCACTTTTTAAAAAAGGAGGGATAGAGAAAACAGGGAATTATAGACCGGTCAGCCTGACCATCAGTAGTGGGTAAAATGATGGAATCAATTATTAAGGCTGTCATAGCAGCCCATTTGGAAAGCAGTGACATGATAGGTCCAAGTCAGCATGGATTTGTGAAAGGGAAATCATGCTTGACAAATCTTCTGGAATTTTTTGAAGATGTTTCCAGTAGAGTGGACAAGGGAGAACCAGTTGATGTGGTGTATTTGGGCTTTCAGAAGGCTTTCGACAAGGTCCCACACAAGAGATTAATGTGCAAAGTTAAAGCACATGGGATTGGGGGTAGTGTGCTGACGTGGATTGAGAACTGGTTGACAGACAGGAAGCAAAGAGTAGGAGTAAATGGATACTTTTCAGAATGGCAGGCAGTGACGAGTGGGATACCGCAAGGTTCTGTGCTGGGGCCCCAGCTGTTTACATTGTACATTAATGATTTAGATGAGGGGATTAAATGTAGTATCTCCAAATTTGCAGATGACACTAAGTTGGGTGGCAGTGTGAGCTGCGAGGAGGATGCTATGAGGCTGCAGAGTGACTTGGATAGGTTAGGTGAGTGGGCAAATGCATGGCAGATGAAGTATAATGTGGATAAATGTGAGGTTATCCACTTTGGAGGTAAAAACAAAGAGACAGACTATTATCTGAATGGTGACAGATTAGGAAAAGGGGAGGTGCAACGAGACCTAGGTGTCATGGTACATCAGTCATTGAAGGCTGGCATGCAGATACAGCAGGCGGTTAAGAAAGCAAATGGCATGTTGGCCTTCATAGCGAGGGGATTTGAGTACAGAGGCAGAGAGGTGTTACTACAGTTGAACAGGGCCTTGGTGAGGCCACACCTGGAATATTGTGTACAGTTTTGGTCTCCTAACTTGAGGAAGGACATTCTTGCTATTGAGGGAGTGCAACGAAGGTTCACCAGACTGACCCGGGATGGCGAGACTGACATATCAAGAAAGACTGGATCAACTGGACTTGTATTCACTGGAGTTCAGAAGAATGAGAGGGGATCTCATAGAAACGTTTAAAATTCTGACGGGTTTAGACAGGTTAGATGCAGGAAGAATGTTCCCAATGTTGGGGAAATCCAGAACCAGGGGTCACAGTCTAAGGATAAAGGGTAAGCCATTTAGGACCGAGATGAGGAGAAACTTCTTCACCCAGAGAGTGGTGAACCTGTGGAATTCTCTACCACAGAAAGTTGTTGAGGCCAATTCACTAAATATATTCAAAAAGGAGTTAGATGGAATCCTTACTACTAAGGGGATCAAGGGATATGGCGAGAAAGCAGGAATGGGGTACTGAAGTTGCATGTTCAGCCATGAACTCATTGAATGGCGGTGCAGGCTCGAAGGGCCGAATGGCCTACTCCTGCACCTATTTTCTATGTTTCTATGTTTCTATGTTTCATCACGGGTCGAGACACCGAGGAACACCTCCACAACCTGGAGGAGGTGCTATGCCGACTGGACCAGGTAGGCCTGCGACGCAAGAAGTCTAAATGTGTGTTTTTAGCTCCTGAGGGTGAGTTTCTGGGCAGGAGAGTTGCTGCAGATGGGATTCAGCCCACCGAATCCAAAACAGAGGCGATTCGATGAGCACCCAGGCCCTGCAACACATCGGAGTTGCGTTCATTCCTGGGACTGTTGAACTATTTCGGAAACTTTCTGCCAAACTTGAGCACATTGTTGGAGCCGCTACACGTGCTCCTGCGTAAGGGTTGCGATTGGTTTTGGGGTGACTGTCAGGAACTGGCTTTTGATCGGGCGTGAAACCTACTTTGTTCAAACAAGTTGTTGACCCTGTACGACCCCTGAAAAAACTTGGTTCTGACATGTGATGCATCATACTATGGGGCTGGGTGCATGTTGCAGCAGGGCAATGCTGAGGGTCAACTACAACCTGCGGCTTATGCCTCCAGGTCGCTCTCTCAAGCAGAACGGGGATATGGGATGGTTGAGAAAGAAGCGCTTGCATGTGTCTATGGTGTAAAAAAAATGCATCAATACCTCTTTGGTCGGAAGTTCGAATTAGAGACTGACCACAAGCCATTAACATCCCTGTTGTCAGACAGCAAGGGTGTCAATGTCAATGCGTCAGCCCGCATACAGCGATGGGCTCTCACACTGGCTGCTTATGACTACTCCACCCGGCACCGGCCGGGCACTGAAAATTGCGCTGACGCGCTCAGCAGGCTTCCACTGGCCACCACTGAGGGGGCAGTGGAGCAAAGCGCCGAGATAGTCATGGCTGTCGATGCCTTTGACAGTGCAGGCTCCCCCATCACAGCCCGCCAGATCAAAATCTGGACAAATAGAGATCCCCTCCTATCCTTGATTAAGAAATGTGTCCTGACTGGGGATTGGGCGCCCGCACACGGAGCATGCCCTGAGGAGGTCAGACCGTTCCACAGACGGATGGATGAGCTCTCCATCCAAGTCGACTGCCTGCTATGGGGCAGCCGGGTAATTATGCCCCAGAAGGGCAGGGAGGCATTCATCAGGGAACTCCACAGCGAGCACCCAGGCATTGTGCTGATGAAGGCCATTGCCCGGTCACATTGATTTGATCTGGAATTGATTCAGACCTGGAACACTGTGTTCGCAGGTGCACGACGTGTGCCCAGCTGGGTAATGCTCCCAGGGAGGCCCCGCTTAGCCTGTGGCCCTGGCCCACCAGGCCATGGTCACGCATTCATGTCGACTACATGGGCCCGTTCATGGGAAAGATATTCCTTATTGTGGTAGATGCGTACTCGAAATGGATTGAGTGCATCATTCTGAATTCATGCACATCATCCACCACCGTGAAAAGCCTACATGCAATCTTTGCAACCCATGGCTTGCCGGACATCCTGGTTAGTGATAATGGCCCATGCTTCACAAGCTACGAATTCCGGGAGTTTATGTCGGGCAATGGCATCAACCACGTCAGGACTGCACCGTTCAAGCCGGCCTCCAATGGCCAGGCGGAACGTGCGGTCCAAATCATTAAACAAAATATGCTCAGGATTCAAGGACCCTCCCTGCAATGCCGCCAATCGCGCCTCCTGCTGGCCTATATATCCCGACCGCACTCACTCACGGGAGTCCCGCCCGCAGAGCTACTAATGAAACGGACACTCAAAAGCCGGTTATCCCTCATTCACCCAGTCCTAACTGACATAGTTGAGGGCAAGTGCACGTCACAAAATGAGTACCATGACCGCAATTCGAGGGGGAGATGTATAGAAATAAATGATCCTGTATTCGTCCTCAATCACGCCATGGGGCCCAAATGGCTTGAGGGCACTGTAATTGACAAAGAGGGGAATAGGGTCATCGTGGTAAAACTCAACAATGGTCAGATATGCCGTAAGCATCTGGACCAAGTAAAAAAAAAGGTTCAGCATCGACACTGAGGAACCTGAAGAAGACCATGAGATGGAGCTCACACCACCGTCAATGAACGAGCAACAAGAGCAATTAGAAGAATGCACAGTCCCTGCGGTCAGCACGGACAAGCCGGAATCACCACAGGTGACAGACACTCACGTCAGTGTCCAACAACCAGAGCCCCAACTGCGGCGCTCCACGAGGGAGCGTAGACCACCTGAAAGACTAAACCTATGATCCCAACAAGACTTTGCGGGGAGGGGAAGGTGATGTTATGTATGTAACCACAATGTAACACCACTGTATTACTGTATACACACAACCTAGATGCACACCTTGAGTACAAGGGGTGAACTTGTGGGAGACACTCCTTCCTTGATCTCCCAGGTATATAAAGGGAGGTCCCAGTTGGGTCATCACTTGTGGAGTGCTGTAAATAAAGAGTTGAGGTCACAGAGTGACCTTGTGCCTAGAATGTGCCTCGTGCGGTTTCATGCTGTAGAGTAAGGACTTTACAGGGGAGGGCCTCTTTGAATCTCAACGCCACGAATGTGAAGAGGTCAGGCGCAGGCAGCAGAAGGAGCGTGCGGCAAATCAGTCCCCTCCCCTTCCCCCGACGAATGTCTGTCCCATCTGTGACATGGTCTGTGGCTCTCATATTGGACTGTTCAGCCACCAAAGAACTCACTTTAGGAGTGGAAGCAAGTCTTCCTCGATTCCGAGGGACTGCCTATGATGATGATGATGATGGTGTTACGTAGGAGACAATTGATTCGACTTCATCGCATCAGGAACATCAGAGCCTGTAGGGTGCTGGACAGGAGGCCATACCCACCTCGGGTATATCGAGACAGGCGTTCGTACCTCCACCTGAGTGATGCAGACTGTGTCAGAAGGCTGCATTTCCGCAAAGAAGTTGTAAGTGAGATCTGTGAGTTGGTCAAAGCAGACCTGCAACCTAGAAGCATCAGGAGGACTGCTTTGTCAGTTGAAGTGAAGGTTACAGCTGCACTTTCATTCTATGCCTCCGGGTCGTTTCAAGCTACAAGTGGGGATGTGTATGCCATCTCTCAACATGCAACACATGTCTCCATTCGCCAGGTCATGGCTACACTGTATGCGCATAGGAATTAATTCATCAAGCTCCCCATGACCATCCAAGTAATCCATGACAGGGCTGTGGGCTTCTCCAGGCTTGCTGGCTTCCCAAAGGTGCAGGGCTGCATTGATTGTACCCACATCGCATTGCGAGCACTTTTGGAGGATTCTGAGATGTACAGGAACAGAAAAGGCTTCCACTCCATTAATGTGCAGCTCATGTGTGACAACATGCATCATATAAGGGGATAAGGGGATAAGAGATTATGGGGAACGGGTGGGAAAGTGGAGCTGAATCCATGATCAGATCAGCCATGATCTTGTTGAATGGCGGAACAGGCTTGAGGGGCCGTATGGCCTACTCCTGCTCCTATTTCTTATGTTCTTATATTCGTATATCATGTCAGTCGATGCAAGATATCCGGATCGTTTTAAGCTGCAACTGGGGATGTTGCGCCATTTCTCAACATGCAACACATATCTGCATTTGGCAAGGTGACTGCTGCACTATATGCCCGGAGGAATGAATACATAAAGTTCCTCATAACCACCCAGGCAATGCGTGAAAGGGCTGTGGGCTTCTCCAGGAATGCTGGCTTCCCAAAGGTACAGGGCTGCATTGATTGTACCCACATCGCCTTGCGAGCACCTTTGGAGGATTCAGAGATATACAGGAACAGAAAAGGCTTCCACTCCGTTAATGTGCATCTCATGTGTGACGACATGCATCGCATCATGTCAGTTGATGCAAGGTACCCTGGGAGCACCCATGATGCATTCATCTTACGCGACAGCATTATATCTGCCATGTTTCAGCAGCAGCCAGAAGGGCACAACTGGCTACTGGGAGACAAAGGGTACGGCCTCACCACCTGGTTCATAATGCCCCTACGCATAACTTGGACGGAAGCTGATTGTCACACATTGCGACGCACAGCATCATTGAGAGGACCATTGGCATATTGAAACAGCGTTTCCGAAGCCTGGACCATTCCGGAGGCTACTTGCATTACTCCTCTGAAATTGTCGGTCAGTTCACTGTTGTGTGCTGCGCGCTGCATAACTTAGCCAGCATGAGGCAGCAGCACCTGGTAGTGGAAGACCCACCTGCGGTGAGAGTGGCTGATGATAATGATGTGGAAGATGCAGGTGACAACAGGAGGAGGAGAGGACGACGAGGATGAGGAAGCCATGCAAGTGCCTGAGGCCGGAGCACGATGGCGGAGGAGGGCGGGCCATCGTGCTCCTTTAACGATTGCTTGAGCCTTGCGCCAGCAGCTCATCTGTGAACACTTTACTGATGCCTGAGGGCTCAACGACAACTATTCCACATGGATATGTTTACTATTTGGAGCTGTTCATAATGTTATGTTGTGTTAATGAAATATGATTCAGTTTTAATGTAAACTATATTTTATTCAAAAGTTTACAATGTACTTAACTTAACTTTAATAAAATTATTCTTGTATCAAACTTTACTTTAATATCAGTCTTTAAGATCAGTTAAAAAATGTAAGATCACTTATAAACTTGTAAATTGACATAACTTACAAAAAACTTTTAATTTGAGAACAGTTACAACAGTAACAATAATAATAACAACAGCAGCAGCAAAGAAAGGCTGCACCCATCTCTCCTCCCCCTTATTCTCAGACCGCCTGCTGCGCTTGGTCTAGGACACGCCACCACCCCTGCCCACAGATGATGGCGCAGTGTTTCTGGACTTGATACCATGCTTATTCTTTCTAACATCTCGGGTACTGCGCACCGCTTGAGGATGGGGGGCGTCAGCATCAGGCGGCAAGTTGGAGGGCCCGGCTTTGGGTTCTTCAGAGACTGGTGTGGGGATTGGAGTGGGAGTGACAGTTGATTCTGTCAATAGACGCGGGGTCTGGGCGTGTTCCCTTATTGCAGCAGCTAACTCCAACATGCCGACCCTCATGCGCCCTGACAGTGTCTCAACATTCCCTCTCCCATGTTGAGCAAAACTGTCTGAACTAGCTGCAACATTCTGTCCCTCATGGTCAGTGACGTGATTTGCACTACCTCTGACATTCCCTTCCTCATGGTCACTATTCCCTCAATGATGGTCCCGGATATCGTTCCCATTTCTTGTGTTATTGCTGTTACTTCTCCCGACAGTCCCGCTACCTCATCACTCACTCCACTGATGGCGGCCAGGAGTGATCGGGTAAGGTCAATGCTCTCCGCACTCAATGACATCATCTGAACCACATCTGTTAGATTCTGCACCTCGGGAGAGCGCGATCGAGCTCTCCTTCCTCTCCTCCCCACAGGTGTGACTTGCACCCCAACACTGGGACCTGCAGCCTGGGACGGTGGGGCCCTAGGTGTGCCTCACTGCACCACACCACTGGGACCCACAACCTCGGAAGGTGTGAAACCATGGAATGCCCCACCAACACTCAAACCAGTAGTCACGGAAGGAGCTGTCACTTCCATGAGCAGCACCTCCTCCAAAGTCAGTACAACAGTGGGAGCTTCATCCAGCTCCATCCCCTCTCCCTCCCCCTCACCCCAATGCTCTTGATCTGGAGGGTTGGATTGGAAGCTGTTCTCCTCTTCAGGCTCATCCTCATCTGAATCTTCTTCTGCATTGTCAGGGTTGGCCTCAAGTTCTGCAAAAGATAACAGATGATTAGCAGCAGAGGAGGAGGCAGGGTGGGTGGCATGAGTAGGCTCACACATCACAGGCCAGGCAGCAGGCTGATTTGAAGGACCATGATGAATTTGCAGGACTTACCCTCTCCCTCGAGTGTGGGCCCAGCTTGTGCAGTGCTGATTGTTTTTCTCCAGGCAGGACCCATCAAAGCAGCGACCCTCTCTTCCAAGGGTGTCGGTGGGTGCAGATTTGCCGGGCCTCCTCCTGTTCGAGTTCATTCTCTTTTATTATGTGCCACCTTCCTCTGCAAAGATGAAAATGCAACTTTTTAGAGAGGGTGTCGTTCTGCTGGGTGGGACATGTACAGCTGGTCACATTTACAATTGCAATTCCATTGAACAAATGAAAATATTACTTACACTAATTACTTGACCAAGATCCTGCCATTTCTCCAGATTTTGTGGTGATCACTGCGCAGTAATCTTCTGCAACTTGGTTCCAGCGTTTCTTAATTTCTTTGGGTGGAATTTTTATGTGACTTCTGCTGGTGTCCAACTCCTGCCATCTGTTCTCAATCACAATAACTAGTGCCTCCACTTCTTCCTGTAAGAAATTCTTGGTCCTTGCATTGCTGCAGCTGCAATTTTTACAATGATCTCACAGCATTCCTTCTCACACACACAACTAGCTCTTTAAAAATGGCTGATTGCCAAATCCGAGCTGTACTGAGCATGCGCGTCTATTGGAACGACGCCAAATCATAACTTTTTTTCCGCGCACGCGCAGAAGGTGCAGTTTTGTTTTTTGGCGCAGGCAGCAGGCTCCACTCCCCGAGGTGACTGGATACGCTGCGCGATGCCAAATTCGAATTATACATCGGGGAAACTTTGGCAAATTATTTCTGGCGCATTTCTGGCCTAGAAAAACAGGTGTAACTCTGGCAATATGCCAGAAAACAGGCTTGGGGAAAATTAAGCCCAAAGACATGTGGGATACATGGATCTGTAGGTATTGACTCATTCCAGGCATACACAGGCCTACAGCTCATAATTTACAGAAGTTAATCATATTCATGCCCCCTGAAATTGTCCTTAATTTCCTCCAATATTATCCATAAATCTCTCATTACTATTCTTGAACTATCCATGCTAAAATGTCGACTATGTCTATACAACGGCAGCACGGTCATTGCTCAAGCACAAAAACTCCCACTTCTGCCTTTACTGTCCAGATGAGTACACTACAATGTAGATAATCTTGTTCAGACAGCACTCTCTACGAGTAAGCAGGCATTGTGAGGTCTGACTCCTCAGGAGTTGCAACAGAGGCAGAACGCATGCTGATCCAACAATCAGCAGGTGCCTGGCATTGATCAGGCAATACCACTTGTTCCTCCTCACCAATGCACTATGGCTAGCTCTCAGCTTCATCCTCAACCTTACTATCAACATCCTCCTGGGTAGCTATAAGTGCTAGTTCTTGGCAGGAGCCATGAGCTCACAAGAAGCCTCAAACTTTGCTGTCCCCTACTTCCTCAATGTATCCCTTCTTGAAAGGATTCACGTGACCATTGCTGCCGCAGAACAATAGTTCAGAGATGTTGAAAGTACAGACAGCAGTGACAATGATATACCCTTGCATATCTTCAAGAGCATACTGAATGTTACAAATTGATGATGCATATCTTCAAGGGCATACTGCATGATACAAATTGAAGATTCTTGTATTAACACCCTTTAAAAATTGGTGTTTTGCACTAATTGTAATTAAACTATACAACATAGGGATAATTATACAACTTTGGACTCTCAGTAGGAAGTCTTGACTACCTGGAGCATAAGTAAGAAATTCGGTGGTTGGTAGGCATAATTTTCCAACTGTTCAAATTAATGGCTGGAAAATCTTATGCAGACTGTGAGTAAGGCTCCCCTCCAGGAATTTGAAGGCAATTAAATTACACCACTTATGTCTTATTATTCATGAAAACCATTCCTTACCCAAATTCTATTATGTTAGTACTATAATGGATAATCTTTGCAGGAGTGCTCCTCCTGGCCCCCAAATATTTTCCGGTCTCCTGCCAGTTGCTGCGCAGATGCCCGAGGAATGCCTTCCTGCCCCAAATCCATGCCGGTGTGATGTAGAATCCAATCAATGTTCAACCTTTTCAAATCGGTGAGCTGCCTCAGAGCGCCCATTCAACATTTGCAGATCACCAGCCATGTGCTAATGAGGTCCAACCACCAAGATGGTTTGGGCGTCTGCTGTGATTGGGTGAGCGACGCAATCACAATATCCTGCCGCCTACTCAATGATGGATAATTATGTGGGAAAATTTAAGGTGAATTAAAAGAAACAATACCAAAAAAGTTAACAAACTGAAGGAATTATGCCTTTCCCCCAAACTGTCAGCGGCACTGTCCCTACACCCACAAATATAGCAAATATAGCAATTTAAGGGGTAAGTCATGCCAGTTGAGCACAGCCATGCCATGCTTCTCCTGTGCTATGTGGGAAATATGGGACACTACCGGTGTCCATGACAACTACATGTGCAGGAAGTGTGTCCAGCTGCAGCTCCTGACAGACCGCATTGCAGCACTGGAGCTGCGCATGGATTCACTCTGGAGCATCCGCGATGTTGAAGATGTCGTGAATAGCACAATTAGTGAGTTGGTCACACCGCAGGTAAAGGTTACTCAGGCAGAAAGGGAATGGGTGACCATCAGGCAGAGCAGTGGAAGGAAGGTAGTGCAGGGGTACCATGCGGTCATCCCCCTCCAAAACAGATACACCACCTTGGGGATGATTCATCAGGGAGAGCAGCAGCAGCCAAGTTCATGGCACGATTGGTGGCTCTGCTGCACAGGAGGGCAGGAAAAAGGGTGGGAGAGCTATAGTGATAGGGGATTCTATTGTAAGGGGAATAGATAGGCGTTTCTGCGGCCGCAATCGAGACTCCAGGATGGTATGTTGCTTCCCTGGTGCAATGGTCAAGGATGTCTCGGAGCGGCTGCAGGACATTTTAGAGGGGGAGGGTGAACAGCTAGTTGTCATGGTGCATATAGGTACCAACGATATAGGTAAAAAACGGGATGAGGTCCTACAAGCTGAATTTAGGGAGCTAGGGGTTAAATTAAAAAGCAGGAGCTCAAAGGTAGTAATCTCAGGATTGCTACCAGTGCCACATGCTAATCAGAGTAGAAATAGCAGGATAGCTAAGATGAATACGTGGCTTGAGGAGTGGTGCAGGAGGGAGGGATTCAAATTCCTGAGACATTGGAACCGATTCTGGAGGAGATGGGACGAGTACATAACGGACGGTCTGCACCTGGGCAGGACCGGAACCAATGTCCAAGGGGGAGTGTTCGCTAGTGCTGTTGGGGAGGATTTAAACTAATATGGCGGGGGATGGAAACCTATGCAGGGAGACAGAGGGAAATAAAATGGGGGCAGAAGCAAAAGATAGAAAGAAGAAAAGTAAAAGTGGAGGACAAGGCAAAAAGTAAAAAGGGCCATATTACAGCCAAATTCTAAAGGGAAAAAATGTGTTGAAAAGACAAGCCTGAAGGCTCTGTGCCTCAATGCGAGGAGTATTCGTAATAAGGTGGGCGAATGAACTGTGCAGGCAGCTATTAACGAATATGATATAATTGGGATTACGGAGACATGGCTCCAGGATGACCAAGGTTGGGAACTCAACATCCAGGGGTATTCAACATTCAGGAAGGATAGAGAGAAAGGAAAAGGAGGTGTTGTAGCATTGCTGGTTAAAGAGGAAATTAACACAACAGTAAGGAAGGACATTAGCTTGGATGATGTGGAATCTGTTTGGGTAGAGCTGCGGAATACCAAAGGGCAGAAAACGCTGGTGAGAGTTGTGTACAGACCACCAAACAGTAGTAGTGAGGTTGGGGATGGCATCAAACAAAAAATTAGGGATGTGTGCAATAAAGGTACAGCAATTATCATGCGCGACTTTAATCTACATATAGATTGGGCTAACCAAACGGGTAGCAATATGGTGGAGGAGGATTTCCTGGAGTATATTAGGGATGGTTTTCTAGACCAATATGTCGAGGAACCAACTAGAGGGCTGGCCATCCTAGACTGGGCGATGTGTAATGAGAAAGGACTAATTAGCAATCTTGTGGTGCGAGGCCTCGTGGGGAAGAGTGACCATAATATGGTAGAATTCTTTATTAAGATGGGGAGTGAGACAGTTAATTCAGAGACTAGGGTCCTGAGCTTAAGGAAAGATAACTTCGATGGTATGAGATGTGAATTGGCTAGAATAGACTGTCGAATGATACTTAAAGGATTGACAGTGGAGAGGCAATGGCAGACATTTAAAGATCACATAGATGAACTTCAACAATTGTACATCCCTGTCTGGAGTAAAAATAAAACAGGAAAGGTGGCTCAACCGTGGCTAACAAGAGAAATTAAGGATAGTGTTAAATCCAAGGAAGAGGCATATAAATTGGCCAGAAAGAGCAAACCTGAGGACTGGGAGAAGTTTAGAATTCAGCAGAGGAAGATAAAGGGTTTAATTAGGAGGGGGAAAATAGAGTATGAGAGGAAACTTGCTGGGAACATAAAAACTGACTGCAAAAGCTTCTATAGATATGTGAAGAGAAAAAGATTAGTCAAGACAAACGTCAGAACCAGGTGAATTTATAATGGGGAACAAAGAATGGCAGACCAATTTGACAAATACTTTTGTTCTGCCTTCACGAAGGAAGACACAAGTAACCTTCCGGAAATACTAGGGGACCAAGGGTCTAGCGAGAAGGAGGAACTGAAGGAAATCCTTATTAGTCAGGAAAATGTGTTAGGGAAAGTGATGGGATTGAAGGCAGATAAATCTCCAGGGCCTGATAGTCTGCATGTCAGAGTACTTAAGGAAGTGGCCCTAGAAATAGTGGATGCATTGGTGATCATTTTCCAACAGTCTATCGACACTGGATCAGTTCCTATGGACTGGAGGGTAGCTAATGTAACACCACTTTTTAAAAAAGGAGGATGGGAGAAAACAGAGAATTATAGACTGGTTAGCCTGACATCAATAGTGGGGAACATGTTGGAATCAATTATTAAAGATGAAATAGCAACGCATTTGGAAAGCAATGACAGGATTGGTCCAACTCAGCATGGATTTATGAAAAGGAAATCATGCTTGACAAATCTTCCAGAATTTTTTGAGGATGCAACTAGTAGAGTGGACAAGGGAGAACCAGTGGATGTGGTGTATTTGGACTTTCAAAAGACTTTTGACAAGGTCCCACACAAGAGATTCGTGTGCAAAATTAAAGCACATGATATTGGGGTAATGTATTGACATGGATAGAGAACTGGTTGGCTGACAGGAAGCAGAGAGTCGGTCTTTTCAGAATGGCAGGCAGTGACCAGTGGGGTGCCGCAGGGCTCAGTGCTGGGACCCCAGCTATTTACAATATACATCAATGATTTAGATGAAGGAATTGGATGTAATATCTCCAAGTTTGCCAATGACACTAAGCTGGGTGGCGGTGTGAGCTGTGAGGAGGATGCTAAGAGGCTTCAGGGTGACTTGGACAGGTTAGGTGAGTAGGCAAATGCATGGCAGATGCATTATAATATGGATAAATGTGAGGTTATCCACTTTGGTGGTAAAAACATGAAGGCAGAATATTATCTGAATGGCGGCAGATTAGGAAAAGGGGAGGTGCAACGAGATCTGGGTGTCATGGTACATCAGTCATTGAAATTTGGCATGCAGGTACAGCAGGCGGTGAAGAAGGCAAATGGTATGTTGGTCTTCATAGCTAGGGGATTTGAGTATAGGAGCAGGGAGGTCTTACTGCAGTTGTACAGGGCCTTGGTGAGGCCTCACTTGGAATATTGTGTTCAGTTTTGGTCTCCTAATCTGAGGAAGGATGTTCTTGCTATTGAGGGAGTGCAGCGAAGATTCACCAGACTGATTCCCGGCATGGCAGGACTGACATATGAGGAGAGACTGGATCGATTGGGCCTATATTCACTGGAGATTTGAAGAATGAGAGGGGATCTCATAGAAACATATAAAATTCTGACGGGGTTGGACAGGTTAGATGCAGGAAGAATGTTCCCGATGTTGGGGAAGTCCAGAACCAGGGGTCACAGTCTAAGGATAAGGGGTAAGCCATTTAGGACCGAGATGAGGAGAAACTTCATCACTCAGAGAATTGTGAAGCTGTGGAATTCTCTACTGCAGAGAGTTGTTGATGCCAGTTCGTTAGATATATTCAAGAAGGAGTTAGATATGGTCCTTACGGCTAAAGGGATCAAGGGGTATGGAGAGATAGCAGGCAGGTGGCACTGAGGTGAATGATCAGCCATGATCTTATTGAAGGGTGGTGCAGGCTCGAAGGGCCGAATGGCCTACTCCTGCACCTATTTTCTATGTTTCTAACTCCAAAATCACTTATTTCCTTTAAGTATATACAAAACATGCTCATGGCAATAATATTAAAATTAATTTTTTGACAACATAGTTAGATTATTTTGTAATTTCTTTATCTTTGAGATGTTGTTTGGTTGAATTTTTAAAAACTCCCTTTTAGAGTTACTGAAGCATAAATACTTCAGATCAAATGTTGAGGAGGTCAATCGCCACACAAGTATGATTTTTAAGAGCTGACATCATGTGGCACACACCAGTAACAACTTCCTACTATGCAACCTGGCAGCAGCCTTTCCTGTTATGGTAGTCCTGTAAAGTCAAGCAGAAATCTGTTATTGCTTATATAAATCGCTCAACAAACATAGGAAATTAAATTGAAGCTGTAGCAGCTGATAATTTTCAGCATATAAACATGCCATAGATTCTTGAAATCCCAAAAGGAAAAAAAACTTTTGCAAGATAATATATGCAGCAGAATCACCAAATTGAGAAATACGTCTGCATATTGGAAGGATTACATAAACTGAGATATGCTATACAACTAATCAATTATTCTTAATATATTAGACAAACGTTGCTTATACATGTAGTTCTAATTATAGGATTAACCAAAATTTTCTCTTCCTGTTTGATCACTTGAGTTAATAATGAGAGGATTGTAATATAATATAATAGAATTGCACATCCTGTGGCATGTGGGAAATCCTGGATACTTCGCGCAACTGGGACGACCATGTGTGTAGGAGGTGTCTCCAGCTGCACCAACTCGAGCTCCGTGTTTTGGAGCTTGAGCGGTGGCTGGAGTCACTGCGGTGCATCCGCGAGACTGAGAGCTACATGGATAGCATGTTTCTAGAGGTGGTCACCCCACAGCTTAAGAGTATGCGGGCAGATAGAGATTGGGTGCCCCTGGACAGAAGAGGAGGACTAGGCAGGTAGTACAGGAATCCCCTGAGTCCATCTCACTCTCCAACTCTGTTCTGAGTACCAGTAAGGGCGATGGTGGCTCTGGGGAGTGCAGCCAGAGCCAAGTCCACGGCACCACGGGTTGCTCAGCTGCACAGGAGGGGAGGAAGAAGAAGGAAAGAGCTATAGTGGTAGGGGATTAAATAGTATGGGGAGCAGACAGGTGTTTCTGCGGCCGCAGATGTGACTCCAGGATGGTATGCTTCCTCCCTGGTGCCAGGGTTAAGGATGTCACTGAGCGGTTGCAGGGCATTCTGGGGGGAGAGGATAAACAGTCGGAGGTCGTGCTCCATATCGGTACCAATGACATGGGTAGAAAGAGGGATGAGGTCCAACAGGCAGAGTTCAGGGAGCTGGGAGAGAGGTTAAAAAGCAGGACCTCAAAGGTAGTAATCTCCGGAATACTCCCAGTGCCACGAGCTAGTGAGTACAGAAATAGAGGATAGAGCAGATGAACACGTGGCTGGAGAGATGGTGCAGGCGGGAGGGCTTTAGTTTCCTGATGCATTGGGACTGCTTCTGGGGGAGGTGGGACCTGTACAAGCCGGACGGGTTGCACCTCAACAGAGCCGGGACCAATATCCTCGCAGGGGGCGGTTGCTAGTGCTTTTGGGGAGGGTTTAAACTAGCTTGGGAGGGGGATGGGAACCTGAAAATAGATTCAGTAGGGAGGGGAGTAAAGCTGGAATTAGAAATCAAAAATAAAGAAAGTGAGTTTGAAGGAGAGAGGAAACAAGCAGGAAAAAGGGTAAAATAACAAATTTAAAGGCACTTTGTCTAAATGCACGTAGCATTTGTAACAAAATAAATGAGTTGACGGCACAAATAGAGACAAATGGGTATAATCTGATAGCCATTACAGAGATGTGGTTGCAAGGTGACCAGGACTGGGAATTAAATATTCAGGGGTATTTGATAATCCGGAAGGACAGACAGAAAGGAAAAGGAGGTGGGGTAGCTTCATTGATAAAGGATGGAATCACTGCAAGAGTGAGAAATGATATTGACTCAAATGATCAGGATGTTGAAGCAGTTTGGGTGGTGATAAGGAACAATAAGGGGAAAAAGTTGCTGGTGCGCGTAGTCTATAGGTCGCCAAACAGTAGCAACTCTGTTGGTCAGAGCATAAACCGGGAAATAGTGGGGGCTTGTAAAAAGGGAACAGCAATAATCATGGGTGATTTTAACCTCCATATGGATTGGACAAATCAAATTGGTCAGGGTAGCCTTGATGAAGAGTTCATAGAGTGCATAAGGAATGGGTTCCTTGAGCAATATGTAACGGAACCACCCAGGGGACAGGCTATCTTAGATCTGGTCCTGTGTAATGAGACAGGATTAATAAATGATGTCCTAGTTAAGGATCCCCTCGGAATGAGTGATCGTAGCATGATTGAACTTCAAATTCAGATGGAAGGTGAGAAAGTTGGATCTCCAACCAGCGTACTAAGATTAAATAAAGGAGGCTCTGAAGGTATGAAGGCAGAATTGGGTAAAGTGGACTGGAAAAATAGATTAGAGTGTAGGACAGTTGATGAACAGTGATGTAGAAACATAGAAACATAGAAAATAGGTGCAGGTGTAGGATATTTGGCCCTTCGAGCCTGCACCACCATTCAATAAGATCATGGCTGATCATTTACCTCAGTACCCCTTTCCTGCTTTATCTCCATACCTCTTGATCCCTTTAGCCATAAGGGCCATATCTAACTCCCTCTTGAACATATCGAACGAACTGGCATCAACAACTCTCTGTGGCAGGGAATTCCACAGGTTAACAACTCTCTGAGTGAAGAAGTTTCTCCTCATCTCAGTCCTAAATGGCCTACCCCTTATCCTAAGACTATGTCCCCTGGTTCTGGACTTCCCCAACATCGGGAACATTCTTCCCGCATCTAACCTGTCCAGTCCCGTCAGAATCTTATACGTTTCTATGAAATCCCCTCTCATCCTTCTAATCTCCAGTGAATAAAGGCCCAGTTGATCCAGTCTCTCCTCATATGTCAGCCCAGCCATCCCTGGAATCAGTCTGGTGAACGTTCGCTGCACTCCCTCAATAGCAAGAACGTCCTTCCTCAGATTAGGAGACCAAAACAGAACATAATATTCCAGGTGAGGCCTCACTAAGGCCCTATACAACTGCAGTAAGACCTCCCTGCTCCTATACTCAAATCCCCTAGCTATGAAGGCCAACATACTGTCATGTATCTCACATTACTGTATATAACTGTATCTTACCATGCTATACATGACTGTAACTGGATATGACCTGTAACAATAAGCATACCTTACCACCAGGGGTGCACTTGCAGGAGACACTCCATACCTGTCCCACTGTGGTGTATAAAGGGAGGTCTCAGGCAAGTGCAGCACTGGAGAGCTTGAATTAAAGGTGCAGGTCCTGAGTGACCTTGACTTCAGCATGTGTCTCGTGTAAGTCAGTACATTAGAGTCAGGACTTAACAGTGGCGACGAGTTACGGGATCACAGAATCCACAGAATGGCTACCAACAGCTCAGATGAGAAATACGATGCTGGAGAAAATTGGGATGACTTTATAGAAAGGCTCCAGCAAAGCTTTGTGACCAAAGACTGGCTGGGCGACGATAAGGCAGACAAGAGAAGAGCCCATCTCTTGACCAGCTGTGGCTCGAAAACATATGCTTTAATGAAAGACCTGCTAGCACCCGAGAAACCAGCAAGCAAGTCGTTTGAGGAGTTGAGCAAACTGGTGAGAGACCACCTGAAGCCAACGAGCAGCCTACACATGGCCAGACACAGGTTCTACAACTACAGACGCTGTGTGGGCCAAAGCATACCCGACTTCATGGCGGAACTTCGGAGGCTGGCTAGTTCATGTGAGTTCCCCGATGAACTAAGGAGAGAAATACTGAGAGACTTTTTTATTGAAGGAATAGGCCACGCAGGCATATTCAGAAAGCTTATAGAGACTTAGAACTTGACTCTAGAGGCAGCAGCATTGGTCGCACAGACGTTGTTGGCAGGCGAAAAGAATCGAGGCTGATCGATACTTCAGGTACGACAACCAACGATGCATCAGAACAAGGGGTTCACATTGTGAAACAAACTGCTACCCCCACACACAGACAAAGGCAGGAGAGCAGGCCTTCAACAGCAAGACAGTGGCGTCAGAAGCCATCAAAATCAAGGGCCTCATGAATGGCCGATCACACCTCATCAACCCACAATGCGAGCAATCAACAACAGATTGAGAGAAGCTCAAGGGAGATCAGCCAGATGCAGCTCATCCTTCGGAAACAATGGAAACGGTCTGTGTTGGAGATGTGGGGGAAGGCAATCAACCGGGGTATGTCGATTTCAGCATGCCGTTTGCAGAAACTGCAACTTCACAGGGCATCTGGCTTGCATGTGCAGAAAAGCAGCAGCTCGGCTGGTATACAAATCGGAAGGGTCGGAAAGCGGACCAGAAGACGGTTGGAACAGTGCACGGGACACCAAGGTACAGAGGGTTAACACAATCAATGTCCACTGTTCTTACAACAAGACGCCTCCAATTATGATAAGGGTTCTACTCAACGGGATACCCGTCAACATGGAACTGGACACGGGGGCCAGTCAATCCCTCATGAGCGTTCAACAATTTGAACAGCTGTGGCCGCACAAAAGCAACAGACCAAAACTCACAAAGATCGACACCAAACTAAGGACCTATACTAAAGAAATCGTCCCAGTCCTTGGCAGCGCCATGCTCTCAGTCACACACAAAGGGATGGTACACCGACTTTCCCTGTGGATTGTCCCCGGGGATCTCCCAGCCCTGTTGGGGAGAAGCTGGCTAGCAGAACTTAATTGAAAATGGGATGATGTTCACACCATGGCGTCAGAGGAACAGACCTCCTGCTCAACAGTTCTAAGCCATTTTGAACATCTCTTTCAGCCAGGTGTGGGCACCTTCAAAGAGGCTAAAGTTAGAAGCTACATCACACAGAATGCCAGACCGGTCCATCACAAGGCCAGAGCTGTGCCTTATGTGATGAGGGAAAAGATTGAAAACGAACTGGACCGGCTTCTGCGGGAAGGCATACTTTCTCCCATGGAATTCAGCAACTGGGCTGTGGGGACTACAAATCTACCATAAACAGAGTCTCCCTACAGGACCAATACCCGCTGCCCAGAGCGGAGGACCTACTTGCCACGTTGGCTGGAGGAAAACTTTTCTCGAAACTTGACCTCACATCTGCGTATATGACGCAAGAACTGACCGAAGAGTCTAAGCTACACACCACCATCGACACACATCGAGGCCTTTTTGTGTACAATCGATGCCCATTCGGCATCAGGTCAGCAGCTGCTATATTCCAGCGCAACATGGAAAGTCTGCTCAAGTCCATCCTGGGGATGGTTGTGTTTCAAGATGACATACTCATCACGGGCAGGGACATCGACTCTCATCTCCGCAATCTTGAGGAAGTACTAAGTCGATTGGATCGGGTAGGCCGAAGAGTTAAGAAATCCAAGTGTCTGTTTCTCGTGCCTGAGGTTGAATTTTTGGGCAGAAGGATTGCCGCTGATGGAATCCGCCCAACCGAATCCAAAACCGAAGTGATTCGCCCGGCACCCAGGCCCCGGAATATCTCGGAACTGCGCAGGCTACTCAATTACTTTGGGAACTTTATGCAAAACTTGAGCACGCTGCTGGAGCCTCTCCACGTGCTACTCAGAAAGGGGTGCGATTAGTTTTGGGGGGACAACCAAGAACGCGCCTTCAATAAGGCATGCAACATTCTATGTTCCAAGAATGTTTTAGCCTTTTTTGATCCAGGTAAAAAGTTAGTCCTTACATGTGATGCGTCAGCGTACGGGGTCGGGTGCATTTTACAGCACGTCAATGATGCGGGTAAATTGCAGCCCGTTGCTTATGCCTCCAGGTCACTTTCGTGGGCGGAGCGTGGGTACGGTATGATTGAGAAGGAGGCGCTCGCGTGCGTGTACGGTGTCAAAAAGATGCACCAATACCTTTTTGGGGCCAAGTTTGCATTAGAAACCGACCACAAACCCCTCACGTCCCTGCTATCCGAGTGCAAGGCAATAAACGTCAACGCCTTGGCGCGCATTCAGCGGTGGGCACTCATGCTGGCGGCTTACGACTACACGATAAGGCACAAACCAGGCACAGACAACTGCTCCGACGCGCTTAGCAGGCTACCCCTGGCGACCACAGAAGGGTCCGACGAACAGGACTGTGAGATGGTCATGGCAATCAATGCCTTTGAATCCACAGGTTCGCCCATGACGACTCGCCAAATCAGAGCCTGGATGACCAACGACCCCACGTTATCTCTAGTTAAAAGATACGTTTTAACCGGTGACTGGGCAGAGGCTCACGATGCCTGCCCCGAGGAGGTCAAACCCTTCCATCGGCGCATGCATGAACTCTCACTACAGGCAGACTGCCTGATGTGGGGCAGCCGAGTAGTTATGCCCTAACAAGGCAGGGAGGTGTTTGTCCGGGAGCTCCATCGCGAGCACCCGGGGATCGTCCTTATGAAGGTCATAGCTAGATCTCATGTCTGGTGGCCTGGCATTGACGCGGACTTGGAGCTCTGCGTCCGTCGGTGCACCATTTGTGCCCAACTCAGTAATGCCCCCAGGGAGGCCCCCCTAAGTCCCTGGCCCTGGCCCACCAAACCGTGGTAACGGGTGCATGTAGACTATGCGGGCCCATTCATGGGTAAAATGTTCCTCGTAGTCGTTGATGCATTTTCAAACTGGATCGAGTGCACCATTTTAAACTCAAGCACCACCTCCATCACTGTGGAGAGCCTTAGAACCATGTTTGCAACGCACAGCATTCCTGACATATTGGTCAGTGATAATGGTCCGTGCTTCACCAGCGCAGAATTTCACGATTCTATAGTTGACCACAATATAAATCACGTTAAGACGGCACCTTTCAAGCCGGCCTCCAATGGCGGAGCGAGCAGTGCAGATCATTAAACAAGGCATGCTCAGAATCCAAGGTCCCATGCTGCAGAGCCACCTGTCGCGACTGCTGCTGGCATACAGATCTCGTCCGCATTCGTTGATTGGGGTTCCCCCCGCGCAACTATTGATGAAATGAACCTTAAAGACCAAGCTCTCGTTAATCCTCCCAGACATGCATGAAATTGTTGAGGCTTGGCGTCAAAAGCTAACTGAGTACCATGACCGAAATTCGAGAGGGAGGTGGAATGAGATAGGGGACAAAGTGTTTCTGCTAAACTATGGCCGGCGTCCCAAATGGCTTGCAGGGACAGTAACAGACAAAGAGGGAAACAGGCTACTGGTTGTACAAATGGACAATGGCCAAACCTGCCAGAGGCATGTAGACCAAGTAAAAAGTAGATTCACTGATAAAACTGAAAACCAGAGGCAGTCTACAATGTGGAACTCACACCACACCTGGTGGATAGACAGGTGGAACAACCTGAGGAAAGGGCAGTCTCAACAGACAGCCCAGGCGAGATACCAGCAATCACACCGAACGAAACAGACAGCCCAGGCGAGATACCAGCAATCACACCGAACGAAAAACAGGCACCAAGGCAAACAACTGAACCACAACTAAGATGCTCCATGCGAGAGCGCAGACCACCTGAGAGACTGAATCTATAAACGCAATAAGATCTTGGGGGAGGGTGATGTCATGTATCTCACATTACTGTATACAACTGTATCTTACCATGCTATAGATGACTGTAACTGGATATGACCTGTAACAATAAGCATACCTTACCACCAGGGGTGCACTTGCAGGAGACACTCCATACCTGCCCCACTGTGGTGGAAAAAGGGAGGTCTCAGGCAAATGCAGCACTGGAGAGCTGGAATTAAAGGTGCAGGTCCTGAGTGACCTTGACTTCAGCGTGTGTCTTGTGTAAGTCAGTACATTAGAGTCAGGACTTAATACATATCATTTGCCTTCTTCACCACCTGCTGTACCTGCATGCCAACAATGATTGATGAACCATGACACCCAGGTCTCGTTGCACCTCCCCTTTTCCTAATCTGCCGCCATTCAGATAATATTCTGCCTTCGTGTTTTTGCCCCCAAAATGGATAACCTCACATTTATCCACATTATACTGCATCTGCCATGCATTTGTCCACTCACCTAACCTGTCCAAGTCACCCTGCAGCCTCTTAGCATCCTCCTCACAGCTCACACCGCCACCCAATTTAGTGTCATCTGCAAACTTGGAAATATTACACTCAATTGCTTCATTTAAATCGTTAATGTATATTGTAAAGAACTGGGGTCTCAGCGCTGAGCCCTGCAGCACTTCACTGGTCACTGCCTGCCATTCTGAAAAGGACCCATTTATCCTGACTCTCTGCTTCCTGTCTGCCAGCCAGTTCTCTATCCAGGTCAGTACATAACCGCCAATACCATGCGCTTTGATATTGCACACCAATCTCTTGTGCGGGACCTTGTCAAGATTCTTTTGAAAGTCCAAAAACACCACATCCACTGGTTCTCCCATGTCCACTCTGCCAGTTACATCCTCAAAACATTCCGGAAGATTCGTCAAGCATGATTTCCCTTTCATAAATCCATGCTGACTTGGACCAATCCTGTCACTGCTTTCCAAATGCGATGCTATTACATCTTTAATAATTGATTCCAACATTTTCCCCACTACTGATGTCAGGCTAACTGATCTATAATTACCCGTTTTCTCTCTCCCTCCTTTTTAAAAAAGTGATGTTACATTAGCTACCCTCCAGTCCATAGGAACTGATCCAGAGTCGATAGACTGGGAAAATGATCACCAATGCATCCACTATTTCTAGGGCCACTTCCTTAAGTACTCTGCGATGCAGACTATCAGGCCCCGGGGATTTATCGGCCTTCAATCCCATCAATTTCCCTAACACAATTTCCCACCTAATAAGGATATCCTTCAGTTCCTCTTCTCACTAGATCCACTTTCCCCTAGTACATTCGGAAGGTTATTTATGTCTTCCCTCATGAAGACAGAACCGAAGTATTCATTCAGTTGGTCTGCCATTTCTTTGTTCCCCATTATAAATTCACCTGAATCCAAATGCAAGGGTGCTACGTTTGTCTTCACTAATCTTTTTCTCTTCACATATTTATAGAAGCTTTTGTAGTCAGTTTTTATGTTCCCTGCAAGCTTCCTCTCGTAATCTATTTTCCCCCTCTTAATTAAACCCTTAGTCCTCCTCTGTTGAATTCTAAATTTCTCTCAGTCCTCAGGTTTGTTGCTTTTTCTAGCCAATTTATATGCCTCTTCCTTGGTTTTAACACTATCCTTAATTTCCCTTGTTAGCCATGGTTGAGCCACCTTCCCCATTTTATTTTTACTCCAGACAGGGATATACAATTGTTGAAGTTCATCCATGTGATCTTAAATGTTTGCCATTGCTTATCCACTATCAACCCTTTAATATCCTTTGCCAGTCTATTCTAGCCAATTCACGCCTCATACCGTTGAAGTCACCTTTCCTTAAGTTCAGGACCCTAGTTTCCAAATTAACTGTGTCACTCTCCATCTTAATAAAGAATTCTACCATATTATGGTCACTCTTCCCCAAGGGGCCTCGCACAACATGATTGCTAATTAGTCCCTTCTCATTACACATCACCCAGTCTGGGATGGCCAGTTGGTTCCTCGACATATTGGTCAAGAAAACCATCCCTAATACACTCCTAGAAATCCTCCTCCACCGCATTGCTACCAGTTTGGTTAGTCCTATCAATATGTAGATTAAAGTCGCCCACGATAACTGCTGTACCTTTATTGCACACATCCCTTATTTCTTGTTTGATGCTGTCCCCAACCTCACTGCTACTGTTTGGTGGTCTGTACACAACTCCCATTAGCGTTTTCTGCCCTTTGGCATTCCGCAGCTCCACCCATGCCAATTTCACACCATCCAGGCTAATGTCCCTCCTTACTATTGCATTAATTTCCTCTTTAACCAGCAACACCACCCCGTCTTCTTTTCCTCTCTGTCTATCCTTCCTAAATGTTGAATATCCCTGGATATGGAGTTCCCAGCCTTGGTCACCCTGGAGCCATGTCTCCGTGATGCTAATTACATCATACCTGTTAATTGCTGTCTGTGCAGTTAATTCGTCCAACTTATTCTGAATACTCTGAGTGAAGAAGTTTCTTCTCATCCCGGGATGGCTTACCACTTATCCTTAGACTGTGGCCCTTGGTTCTGGACTTCCCCAACATCGTGAACATTCTTCCTACATCTAACCTGTTTCAGTCCCGTCAGAATTTTATATGTTTCTATGAGATCCCCTCTCATTCTTCTAAACTCCAGTGAATACAGGCCCAGTCGATCCAGTCTCTCCTCATATGTCAGTCCTGCCATCCCGGGAATCAGTCTGGTGAACCTTTGCTGCAATCCCTCAATAGCAAGAACATCCTTCCTCAGATTAGGAGACCAAAACTGAACACAATATACCAGGTGAGGTTTCATCAAGGCCCTGTAGAGCTGCAGCAAGACCTCCCTGCTCCTAAACTCAAATCCCGTAATTATGAAGGTCAACATGTCATTTGCCTTCTTCACCGCCTGCTGCATCTGCATGCCAACCTTCAATGACTGATGTACCATGACACCCAGGTCTCGTTGCACCTCCCCTTTTCCTAATCTGCCGCCATTCAGATAATATTCTGCCTTCGTGTTTTTGCCACCAAAGTGGATAACCTCACATTTATCCACATTATACTGCATCTGCCATGCATTTGCCCACTCATCTAACCTGTCCAAGTCAACCTTCAGCCTCTTAGCATCCTCCTCACAGCTCACACCATCACCCAGCTTAGTGTCATCTGCAAACTTGGAGATATGACTCTCAATTCCTTCATCTAAATCATTGATGTATATTGTAAATAGCTGAGGTCCCAGCACTGAGCCCTGCGGCACCCCACTAGTCACCGCTTGCCATTCTGAAAAGCACCCATTTATCCCGACTCTCTGCTTCCTGTCTGCCAACCAGTTCTCTATCCACGTCAATACATTATCCCCAATGCCATGTGCTTTAATTTTGCAAACCAATCTGTGTGGGACCTTGTCAAAAGCCTTTTGAATGTTCAGCTACACCACATCCACTGGTCCTCCCTTGTCCACTCTACTCATCATCATAGGCAGTCCCTCGAAGCGAGGATGACTTGCTTCCACGCCAAAAAAGGATGAGTTCACAGGTGTTTCTATGAAGGACCTGAACTACATCCTGAAGGGTGGAAGATGCCTGTGCATGTTACATCCTCTAGATACACCCTCAAAAAATTCTAGAAGATTTGTCAAGCATGATTTCCTTTTCATAAATCCATGCTGACTTGGACTGATCCTGTCACTGCTTTCCAAATGCGCTTCTATTTCATCTTTATTAATTGATTCCAACATTTTCCCCACTACTGATGTCAGGCTAATCGGTCCATAATTCCCTTTCGGAAATATTTCACAACTCTCAAGAAAAATATATTCCGGTGAGGAGGAAAGGGCGTAAGAGAAAAGATAGCCATCCATGGCTAACTAAAGAAATAAAGAACGGTATCCAATTAAAAACAAGGACATACAAAGTGGCCAAAACTAGTGGGAGGACAGAAGATTTGGAAGCTTTTAAAAGCTAGCAAAGAATGACTAAAAAAATGATTAAGAAAGGGAAGATAGACTATGAAAGTAAACTAGCACAAAATATAAAAACAGATAGCAAAAGTTTCTATCGGTATATAAAAAGGAAAAGAGTGGCTAAAGTAAATGGTTGTCCGTTAGAGGACGAGACCGGGGAATTAGTAATGGGGAACATGAAGATGGCAGAAACTCTGAACAAATATTTTGTATCAATCTTCACGGTAGAGGACACTAACAATATCCCAACAGTGGATACTCAAGGGGCTATGCGGGTGTGCTGGGGGGGGGAGGGGAGAGGAACTTAACACAATCACAATCAATAAGATAATGGGACTAAAGGCAGATAAATCTTCTGGACCTGATGGCTTGCATCCTTGGGTCTTAAGAGAAGTAGCGGCAGGGATAGTGGATGCACTGGTTGTAATTTACCAAAATTCCCTGGATTCTGGGGAGGTCCCAGCAGATTAGAAAACTGCAAATATAACACCCCTATTTAAAAAAAAGGCAGACAAAAAGCAGGAAACTATAGACCTGTTAGCCTAACATCTGTGGTTCAGAAAATGGTGGAGTCCATTATTAAAGAAGCAGTAGCAGGACATTTGGAAAAGCATAATTCGGTCAGGCAGTCAGCATGGATTTATGAAGGGGAAGTTATGTTTGACAAATCCTCAATGTAATGAACAGGGTGGATAAAGGGGAACCAGTGGATATGGTGTTTTTGGACTTCAGAAGGCATTTGACAAGATGCCGCATAAAAGGTTACCGCACAACATAAAAGTTCACAGGGTTGCGGGTAATATATTAGCATGGATAGAGGATTGGCTAACTAACAGAAAACAAAGAGTCGGGATAAATGATTCATTCTCGGGTTGGCAATCAGTAACTAGTGGGGTGCCGCAGGGATCAGTGCTTGGTCCCCAACTATTTACAATCTACATTAATGATTTAGAGGAAGGGACTGAGTGTAATGTAGCCAAGTTTGCTGATGATACAAAGATGGGAGGAAAAGCAATGTGTGAGGAGGACACAAAAAATCTGCAAAAGGACATAGACAGGTTAAGTGAGAGGGCAAAAATTTGGCAGATGGAGTCTAATGTTGGAAAGAGTGAGGTCATGCACTTTCGCAGAAAAAATCAAAGAGCAAGTTATTATTTAAATGGAGAAAGATTGCAAAGTGCTGCAGTACAGTGGGACCAGGGGTTACTTGTGCATGAAACACAAAAGGTTAGTGTTATATATGTGTAAATCTGTATATACCTTGTGTAGCCACCAGAGGGCTCATCCCCTGGAGTCCCAAAGGATCCCACAATCCCTTGGGAGCACTGGTACCTAAGGAGGCCTCACAGGCTGGAGAGGCACTCTGGAGACCTGCAATAAAAGTCTGAGGTCACACTTTACTTTGAGCTCACAGTATCTAGCCAGACTCTTTATTCATACATAACAACTGTTGACGAGATACAGATGACGAACACAATGATGCAGAGAACAGTGGGCAACCTGGAGGAATTTTCGGATGGAGATGATTGGGAAACCTTCGTGGAGCGACTCTACCAATCATTCGTGGCTAACGAGCTGGAAGGAGAAGCGAACGTTGCCAAACGAAGGTTGATTCTCCTCACCGTCTGCGGGGCACCAATGTATGGCCTCATGAAGAATCTTCATTCTCCAGTGAAACCCACAGAGAAATCATACGATAATTTGTGCACACTGGTCCGGGAGCACCTGAACCCGAAGGAAAGCGTTCTGATGGCGAGGTACTGGCTCTACACCTACAAAAGTTCTGAAGGCTAGGAAATGGCGAGTTATGTCACCGAGCTAAGACACTTTGCAGAACATTGCGAATTTGAAGGACATTTGGAGCACATGCTCAGGGACTTCTTTGTACTTGGCATTGGCCATGAAGTGATATTTCGCAAACTTTTGACTGTAGAGACCCCAACCTTGAGTAAAGCCAAAGCGATAGCCCAGGCATTCATTGCCACCAGTGACAATACGAAACAAATCTCTCAGCACACGAGTGCTGCTACAAGTATCGTGAACAAAGTGATGTTGTTTTCAAATCGCAACGTAGAGGGCAGGCCCCACATGCCTGCAGCTGCACATCTGCAGATGTCTCAGAGTCCACCATCAAGGGTGATGAATGCAAGGCCATTAACACCTTGTTGGCGCTGCAGGGGGTGATCATCGTTTCCATTCATGCCACTTCAAAAGCTGTGCAGGCGAGCTGCAAACCCTGTTAATCCTACAAACCACCATGTTGCAGAAAAGGACAGAACCACGGCGGATCACGGTGAACCAGAGCCTCTGACCGAGGAGACATTTACCACAAAGTGTCCCCCGATAATACTGAAGGTTGAATTAAATGGACTCCCGGTGTCAATGGAGCTGGACACAGGCGCAAGCCAGTCCATTATGAGCAAAAAGATTTTCGCTAAATTGTGGTGCAGCAAGGCCTCAAGGCCAGTCTTGACTCCCATTTGCATGAAACTGAGAACTTACACAAAGGAACTGATTCCCGTAATCGGCAGTGCTACGATGAAGCAGTGCACAAGCTACCATTCTGTGTGGTACCGGGCGATGGTCCCACGCTGCTCGGCAGGAGCTGGCTGGGAAAGATACGCTGGAACTGGGACGACATCCGAACACTCTCATCCGCTGATGACACTTCGTGTGCCCAGGTCTTAAACAAGTACCCTTCATTGTTCGAACCAGGCATCGGGAAGTTCCAAGGAGCAAAATGTAGATCCACCTAACTCCGGAGGCGCGGCCCATCCATCACAAGGCGAGAGCAGTACCGTACATGATGAGAGAAAGGGTAAAGATCGAGCTAGACCAGCTGCAATGAGAGGGCATAATTTCACCAATCGAATTCAATGTATGGGCCAGTCTGGTTGTTCCAGTCCTCAAGGGAGATGGCACCATCAGAATCTGTGGTGATTACAAAGTAACTATCAATCGTTTCTCCCTGCAGGATAATTACCCAATACCAAATGGGAAATTGCAACCGGTTGCTTATGCATCCAGAAGTCTGTCTAAGGCTGAGAGAGCCGACAGCATGATTGAAAAAGAAGCATTAGCGTGTGTTTATGGGGTAAAGAAAATGCATCAATATCTGTTTGGGCTCAAACTTGAATTGGAAACTGACCATAAGCCACTGATATCCCTTTTTTCCGAAAGTAAGGGGAATGCATCGGCCCGCATCCAGAGATGGGCGCTCACGTTGTCCGCATACAACTACGCCATCCACCACAGGCCAGGCACAGAAAACTGTGCCGATGCTCTCTGTAGGCTGCCATTGCCCACCACAAGGGTGGAAATGGCACAGCCCGTAGATTTAGTAATGGTTATGGAACTTTTCGAGAGTGAGCAATCACCCATCACTGCCCGACAGATTAGAACCTGGACGAGCCAGGACTCCTTACTGTCCCTTGTAAAAAATTGTGTCCTCCACAGGAGCTGGTCCTGTGTCCCAGTGTAAATGCAGAAAGAGATAAAGTCGTACCAGCAGCGCAAAGGTGAAAAGACTGCCTTCTGTGGGGTAATTGGGTAGTGGTCCCCAAGAAGGGCAGGGACACTTTCATCAGTGATCTCCACAGTACTCACCCAGGCATTGTAATGATGAAAGCGATAGCCAGATCCCATGTGTGGTGGCCCAGTATCAATGCGGACTTAGAGTCCTGCGTGCACAAATGTAACACATGCTCACAGTTAAGCAATGCACTCAGGGAGGCGCCATTAAGTTTATGGTCGTGGCCCTCAAAACCGTGGTCCAGGGTCCACGTCGACTATGCAGGCCCGTTCTTGGGTAAAATGTTTCTTGTGGTTGTAGATGCGTACTCCAAATGGATTGAATGTGAGATAACGTCCGCTGCCACCAGTGAAAGCCTGCGGGCCATGTTTGCCACACATGGCCTGCCTGATGTCCTTGTGAGCGACAATGGGCCAGGTTTCACCAGTGCCGAGTTCAAAGAGTTCATGACCCGTAATGGGATCAAACATGTTACATCTACCCCGTTCAAACCAGCATCCAATGGTCAGGCAGAGAGAGCAGTGCAAACCATCAAGCAGAGCTTGAAGAGAGTAACTGAAGGTTCACTGCAGACTCGCCTATCCCGAGTCCTGCTTAGCGACCGCACGAGACCCCACTCGCTCACTGGGATTCCACCCGCTGAACTGCTCATGAACAGGGCACTTAAGACAAGGCCCTCATTCGTCTACCCTGATCTACATGAACAGGTAGAGAGCAGGCGGCTTCAACAAAGTACATATCATGATAGCGCAAATGTGTCACGCAAAATTGAAAGCAATGATCCTGAATTTGTGTTGAACTATGGACAAGATCCCAAGTGGCTTCCCGACATTGTTGAGGCCAAAGAGGGGAGTAGGGTGTTTCGGATCAAACTTTCGAATGGACTCACCCAACGGAAACACTTGGACCAAATCAAATTTAGATTTACGGACTATCCAGAGCAACCCACATTGGACCCTACCTTCTTTGATCCCCCAACATACACACCAGTGGCAACCGACACCACAGTTGACCACGAAGCAGAACCCATCACCCACAGCAGCCCAGCAGGACTCACCACACCAGGCAGCCCAGCAAGGCCAGCTGCACAGCAGCCCAGCGAGGGCCCAACAAATGATTCACCTAAACAAGCATTTGCAACGAGACAATCAACCAGGGAAAGAAAGATCCCAGATCGACTCACCTTGTAAATTGTTACACAATTGACTTTGGTGGGGGGGTGGGGGGGAAGTGTTGTTATATATGTGGAAACCTGTATATACCTTGTGTAGCCACCAGAGGGCTCATCCCCTGGAGTCCCAAGAGATCCCACACAGACTAAGGTCACATTTTACTTTGAACTCACAGTATCTAGTCAGACTCTTTATTCATACATAACTGTTAGTATGCAGGTACAGCAAGTGATCAAGAAGGCCAATGGAATCTTGGCCTTTATTGCAAAGGGGATGGAGTATAAAAGCAGGGAAGTCTTGCTACAATTATACAGGGTATTGGTGAGGCCACACCTGGAATACTGCATGCAGTTTTCGTTTCCATATTTACGAAAGGATATACTTGCTTTGGAGGCAGTTCAGAGAAGGTACACTAGGTTGATTCCAGAGATGAGGGTTGACTTATGAGGAAAGATTGAGTAAGTTGGACCTCTACTCAATGAAATTCAGAAGATTGAGAGGTGATCTTATCGAAACGTATAAGATTATGAGGGGGTTTGACAGGATGGATACAGAGAGAATGTTTCCACTGATAGGGGAGACTTGAACTAGGGGGCATATTCTTGGAATAACTTCCTCCGCAACCAATGCCATCAAAAACAAATCAACTCGTCATTTATCTCATATGCGATTTGTGGGACCTTGTTGTGTCCCACCTAAACCAACAACAGTCACTATGCTTTAAAAAGTAATATGCCTTTAGTAGGTGATAAGTCATTATATAAGGGCAAGTTCTTTATTTTTTAACAGTACTTCACCTGACTTTCACAGATATTCACAACTGGAATTTCCATGGGAATTCTCCCAATTTCCCACAATAACTTTGCCGGTAAATTGCGGAAACTCCAGAGAAATGATATAGATGGTTAGACTGTTTTTCTGTGGTTTTGCTGAAGGTGAGGCAGGAGATCAGGAAACCCCAGCAGAAATTCTATTGGTCAGTTTACAAGCTATTTATAGATTGGTATACCAATGATCAATGAAACTTTCAAACGGGTTTGTCAGGTATGAAAGAGGTATTAGATGTCTTGTCTAAGAAGCAACTTTATATAATTATTACTAGAAAAATATAGATTTTTGGTAATAGTAAAATATACACATGTTCCATCCAAAAATATGCAGAAATGAATTTTGGGCCAGAATTTGCAGTAGCAGAGCACCTAACTGCACCTGCCATGAGTTAGCCTTGCCTCTGCACCCTTCAGCTTAAAGCTTTGTTGCCCACAAAGTTGCTGAAAATGTGAGATGCTAATGGCGCAGCTAGGGAAACAGGGCATCTGAGACCTGAGTGAACAAGCAAAAGGGTATCTCCTTAACCAATCAGATTTAAAGATAGGGAAATAAAAATAGGAAGGACTGAGAAGGAGGGTGAATTAAAGGGGGTGAATACAATGTCAAATCAGGTAGAGGTAGAGACATAAAGAGAGTGTAAAAAAGGATTAAGAGAGAAAAAAGACAGAAAGGCAAAATAAGGAAAAAAATTAAATTTTAAAATTTGACATTTTTAAATCCCCCTGAAAATTTCAAAACCTGAAGGAATCAGACACCACATTTGTAATAATTAATTTTCAGTGTCAAGGAGGTAGATTGGCAACAATTAACAATTATCTCATCATTAAAAGGATACATACGCTACTAATTACTAGCCCTAAATATCTGCGGCGAGTTTAGTTCCTATCTACCATGCAAATACAGCAACTTCATGACATTCAATGTATGTCATTGGTGAGGCAGTTGGCCAGATGCTGTTTTCACAAAGCTAACTGCGGAGCAGTGGAACTCAGACAGCAATTTTTGGATATTCATATTTAACCTCACATCTGCTCCTCGCCAGAAATTGCTGTAACATTTACACATAAATAACGGCAAGCATCATTAGCCTCACCATTATTTTGACAGCACATTCTGCCCCAATATAATAGGTAGATGGAACACTGAAACATCACCATCACACATTAAAGATGCATCCCAATATTAATAGTATTGTGCTTTAATACACTCTATTGCAGTAGCATCTTTACTATTGCTGCCAACAATCAACAATTTATTTGAGAATTTCCGCTACCCTACCAGGTTCACCAGTAATAAGAGTCGACTGAGGGAACTGCACCCATCCACATGCAGTCTGACTAGGTATCCTTTGCATCATATGAAATAGGAAGATAAAGTGTATATACCAACCGCGAGAAACTAGTAAATCTGAGCAACAGTTTCTAAAACGATAACACAGCCCTTGAAAAGCCTATAGCTTCAAAACAGTCCTGAATATAAGGCTTCTGACATGGAAAAAAAGGAATATTTGAAACTACTGTGGAAGATGGGCTAGTCATACCTAAAGCTGCAGGTATACCTAATAATCAACCACTTTTGTTGCATGAAAAAAAACTTAAAGTAAAGACAAAATGTAATTTGCAGTAATGTAGATTTAGAAATTACTGAAGGGGTCTATGAGTTCCAAAGGCGCATTTTCTGGGAGGTCTTGAGATATGGGGCTAGATTTACCAGTTTTTTTGCATGCTTAACACCCACATGACATCCATTTTACCGCTGAAATTATATAACACCCATATATCGCCCAGTTAGCCACAAAATGGAAACTGACGGGCATTTTTCAGAAACTTATCGCCGAGCGTTACTTTCCCCATGTGTGTAATGCTGGGAAAAAATAAAACCACCCGTCCACTTTTTTTGGGCGGAATCATCAGAATGGGCAAAATCAATGCCCATAATATCACCCAGCGTTAGTTTCCGCACGGAATTAACGGCGAGATTCAATAATATCGCCCGCCCACATTTTTTTGTCGTGAAGATCATATTTGACAAAACTAGCGACTATGAGATCGCCCAGCGTCACTTTCATCACCTCGCATACATATCGCCCACAATATCGCTCGCCCAAAAAACCGCCGGGAAAAAGTAGAACTAACCGGAACTAATCACAGCGTTATGGATGCCATGTTCTACATCACATGTCGCATCCTTTAAAAGGCTGCTCTGCTTCAACCTCAGGGGAGCTCGGATGTACTCTGGAGGTCGTTGGAGTTGATGTGAAAATCTGTACAAACATCTTGACCCTACTGTGAATGATTGGAATTTAATAGGTGTCTTCGTCGGGACATTCATTGTTTGTGACCAATCGGTGGAAAACAAAGAGCTATTGCAATGGGGCCTGTTCTTTCTCACCCTCTCTTGATGAACAATTACATGCTGCAGACTCGAGATGGCCGAAGGTACGCTCCACAGCATTATGTGCCCAATGTAAGATGTGCCAGACTGATGAGGAAGACCAAACGTTACAACCCCCGCAAGTACAAGGACAAGCAATCTTACCTCGACTTGCCCGACACCACCTGCCTTCGGAGACTGTGCTTCCACAAAGAGGTTAGAACTGAGGTATGCTAGCTGATAAGGAGAGATCTGCACCCTGCCAGCAACATCAGTACTGCACTGTCCGTCGAGGTCAAAGTCACCGCGGCACTGTCGTTCTACACGTCGGGTGCTTTTTAGGCCTCAGCTGGTGACATTTGAGATCTGTATCAGCATGCCACATATTGCTGCATTAGACAGATCACTGAAGCCCTGTAAGCATGCAGGAGGGACTTGATCAGCTTCCCGTTTACCAGGGAGGTTGTCAGGTATATATGCTTGGATTTGCTAGCCACCAGGTGGCGCCACTGTCGGAGGTCATTAGGCTGTGCGTACGCGTGTGCGGCCCAGATATAAAAGGCCAGCCATCTTGTAATGTAATCACTTTGGGCCCTAATAAAGTAGAGCCAGGTTTGTACCTGTTCGGAGTTTACATAGTCAGTCTATTTACTAATTGCATAGACAACATTTGGCGACGAGGTAACAAGAACCTTCGCATGCAAAAATGAGCACAATTGGAATTCTGGAGCCTTTCGTGGAGAGAGAAGATTGGGCAGCTTATGTAACCCACTTGAACCAGTACTTCGTGGCCAACAAAATGGAGAAAGAGGCAGACGCAGTTCGGCGCGGGGCGGTCCTCCTCACGGTTTGCTGTCCGAAAATCTATGAACTCATAAAAAAATCTTCTCTTGCCCTTAAGTCCAACAGACAAGGATTATGAAACATTGTGTTGCTCTGGTACGTGACCGTCTCAAACCAGATGAAGACATCATTATCTCAAGATATCGATTCTATACACACGTTCGTTCTGAGGGCCAGGATGTATCAGAATTCGTTGCTGACCTAAGATGTCTAACTGGACCGTGTAAGTTCAAAACTGCATTGGCAGACATGCTGCGGGACTTCTTTGTAATCGGTATCAACCACAAGGTGATCCTGCGTAGGCTACTGGCGGTGGAGATGCTGGATTTGAGCAAGGCCATCATGGTTGCCCAATCATGCATGACGACGGACAAAAGCTTAAAGCAGATATAATTGAAAAATCGGAACTCAGCAAGTACTGTAAACAAGATAGTATCGTCGTTTGGCAGAGCTGCATATGTCAGGGCCTACCCAACTGCATACGCGAAACCTGTGGCTGCTCAAAGTCCGCCAACGAGAATGAATCCGAGATCACCATGTTGGCATTGTGGGGGAAATCATCGGCATCATCAGTGTCGGTTTAAATAGTATATTTGTAAAGGCTGTTCGAGAGTGGGGCATCTCCAGCACATATATCCGCAACTGAGCAAGCGTGCTGCAACACACCACGTGGAGGATGATGACCAGTCTAGCGCGGATCCAGATATGCAATCCAAGATACCAGAGGAGGAAATGAATGGTCTGTATTCGTTCTGAACAAAGAACCAACCGATAATAATAAATGTAAAATTTAATGGCATGCCGGTATCGATGGAATTGGACACGGGTACAAGTCAATCAATAATGAGCTAGAGGAAATTCGACAGGCTGTGGGATACTAAGGCTGTGAGACCTAAGCTGAGTCCAGTCAATGCCAAGTTGCGTACATACACTAAAGAACACATAACGGTGATTGGCAGTGCAGTAGTCAAGGTGTCATTCGATGGTGTGGTTCACGATTGGCAGTTATGGATTGTTCCAGGCAATGGTAAAATGCTGCTCGGCAGGAACTGATTAGAAAAAATCAAATGGAACTGGAATGAGATCAAAGCGATGTCATTAGAGGAGGATACTCCATGTGCTCAAGTGGGGAGCAAGTTCCCCTTGCTGTTTGAACTAGGCATCGGCAATTTCACGGGAGGCAAGGTGCAGATCCACTTGGACTCAGATGCAGTTCAGTATATGATGAGGGAGAAGGTCGAAATCAAACTGGACAGACTCCAGCGTGAAGGGATCATATCACCGATCGAATTTAACGAATGGGCCAGCCCCATTGTTCCCGTCTTGAAAAGTGATGGCACTGTCAGGACTTGTGGAGACTACAAGGTTACGATCAACCGAGTTTCAATACTGTAAAGTCCTGTCCCCTCAGTACAGATTCACACGAGGCATGTAGTGAAGTCAAGGTCACTCTGGACCTGCACCTTTATTTCACAGCTCTGGAATGCTGCACTTGCCTGAGACCTGTCCTTATATACCTGTCTCTTACAAGTGCACCCCTGGTGGTAAGGTATGCTGGTGGTTACAGGTCATACCTTGTTACAGTCATGTACAGCATGTTAGGATACAGTTATATATAATAATGTAAGGTACATGACATCATCCTCCTCCAAGGTCTTATTGTCTTTATAAGTTCAGTCTCTCAGGTGGTCTACGTTCTCGCATGGAGCGTCTGAGTTGTGGTTCAGTTGTTTGCCTTGGTGTCTGTTTTTCTTTGGGTGTGGTTGCTGGTATCTCGCCTGGGCTGTCTGTTTCTAAGGAACACAGAAGGTTGCATGCCTTATTTAAGGCGTGTTCCTGGGCGTCCCCCCAAAACCAATCGCACCCCTTCCTGAGTAGCACATGGAGAGGTTCCAGCAGCGTGCTTAAGTTCTGCATAAAGTTCCCAAAGTAATTGAGTAGCCCGAGAAAGGCACGCAGTTCTGAGACATTCCGGGGCCTGGGTGCCAGGCGAATTGCTTCTGTTTTGGACTCTGTTGGGCGGATTCCATCAGCGGCAATCCTTCTGCCCAAAAATTCAACCTCAGGTGAGAGAAACAGGCACTTGGATTTCTTGACTCATAGGCCTACCCGATCCAACCGCTTTAGTACTTCCTCCAAATTACGGAGATGGGAGTCGGTGTCCCTGCCCGTGATAAGTATCTCGTCTTGAAATACAACCGTCCCCGGGATGCACTTGAGCAGACTCTCCATGTTGCGCTGGAATATGGCAGCTGCCGACCTGATGCCGAATGGGCATCGATTGTACATGAAAAGGCCTCGATGTGTGTTGATGGTGGTGAGTAGCTTGGATTCCTCGGTCAATTCTTGCGTCATATACGCAGATGTGAGGTCTAATTTTGAGAAAAGTTTACCTCCAGCCAATTTGGCAAATAAGTCCTCCGCTCTGGGAAGCGGGTACCGGCCCTGTAGGGAGACTCTGTTTATGGTAGATTTGTAGTCTCCACAGATTCGTACGGATCCATCAGGCTTCATGACTGGAACGATGGGACTTGTCCAGTCGCTAAATTCCACAGGTGATATAATGCCTTCCTGCAGAAGCCTGTCTAGTTTGTGTTCAATCTTTTCCCTCATCACATTGGGTACAGCTCTGGCCTTGTGATGGACTGGTCTAGCATCCTGTGTGATGTAGATTTTGACTTTAGCCCCTTTGAAAGTGCCCACACCTGGCTGAAAGAGATGTTCAAATCGCTTTATAACTGTTGACCAGGAGGTCCGTTCCTCGAATGACATGGCATGGGCATCATCCCATTTCCAGTTTAGTTTTATCAGCCAGCTTCTCCCCAGCAGTGCTGGGGGGTCTCCGGGGACAATCCACAGGGGAAGTCGGTTCACTGTCCCTTTGAGTGTGACAGAGAGCATGGCGCTGCCGAGGACTGGTACGATTTCTTTGGTATAGGTCCTTAGTGTGGTGTCGACCCTTGTGAGTTTTGGTCTGCCTCTTTTATCCGGCCACAGTTGTTCAAATTGTTGAGCGCCCATGAGAGATTGACTCGCTCCCATATCCAGCTCCATGTTGACAGATATCCCGTTGAGTAGGACCCTCATTATTATAGGAGGCATCCTGTTGTAGGAGCAGCGGCCATTTATCGTGTTGAACCGCTGTACACCGGTGTCCCGGGTACTGTCCCCACCATCTTCTGGTCCGCTTTCCGACCCATCCGATTCGTATACCAGCCGAGCTGCCATTTTTTTGCACATACGGGCCAAATGCCCTGTATATTCACAATTTCTGCAAACAGCCTGCTGAAATCGACATCCCCTTGATGAGTGCCCACCTCCACACCTCCAGCACAGACCTGTTCCATTGTTCAAAGAGTTCCCAAAGAATGAGCTGCGTCTGGCTGATCTCTCTTGAGCTTCTCTTAGTTTGTCGTTGATTGCTCGCATTGTGGGTTGATGAGGTGTGAACGACCGTTCCTGTGGCCCTTGATGGTCTCTGCCTGCTATTGAGAGCCTGTTCTCCCGGTTTTGTCTGTGTGTGGGGGTAGCAGCTTGATGGTTTCTGTCTGCTGTCGAGACCCTGTTCTCCCAGTTTTGTCTGTGTGTGGGGGTAGCAGCTTGTTTAGTGCTGTGAACTTCTTCTTCCGATATTTCGTTAGTTGTCGTACCTACATTGTAAATCAGCCTCGTTTCTTCTTCCCCGACCAAGAATGTCTGTGCAACCAGTGCTGCTGCCTCTAAGGTCAGGTTCTTGGTCTCTATGAGCTTTCGGAATATGCCTGCGTGGCCTTTTCTTCAATGAAAATGTCTCTCAGCATTTCTCTCCTCAGTTCATCGGAGAACTCACATAAACTAGCCAACCTCCAAAGTTCCGCCACGAAGTCAGGCATGCTCTGGCCCACACAGCGTCTGTAGTTGTAGAACCTGTGTCTGGCCATGTGTAGGCTACTCACTGGCTTCAGGTGGTCTCTTACCAGTGTGCTCAATTCTTCAAACGACTTGCTTGCTGGTTTCTCGGGTGCCAACAGATCCTGCATTAAAGCGTATGTTTCGAGCCACAGCTGGTCAAGAGATGGGCTCTTCTCTTGTCTGCCTTATCGTCGCCTAACCAGTCTTTGGTTACAAAGCTTTGCTGGAGCCTTTCTATAAAGTCCTCCCAATTGTCTCCCGCATTGTACTTTTCATCTGATCCGTTGATCACCATTCTGTGGATTCTGTAATCCCGTAACCTGTCGCCACTGTAAAGTCCTGTCCCCTCAGTACAGATTCACACAAGGCATGTAGTGAAGTCAAGGTCACTCTGGACCTGCACCTTTATTTCACAGCTCTGGAATGCTGCATTTGCCTGAGACCTGTCCTTATATACCTGTCTCTTGCAAGTGCACCCCTGGTGGTAAGGTATGCTGGTGGTTACAGGTCATATCTTATTACAGTCATGTATAGCATGTTCGGATACAGTTATATATAATAATGTAAGATACATGACAAATACCCATTACCATAGAAACATAGAAACATAGAAAATAGGTGCAGGAGTAGGCCATTCGGCCCTTTGAGCCTGCACCACCATTCAATAAGATCATGGCTGATCATTCCCTCAGTACCCCTTTCCTGCTTTCTCTCTATACCTCTTGATCTCCTTAGCCGTAAGGGCCACATCTAACTCCCTCTTGAATATATCCAATGAACTGGCATCAACTCTCTGCGGCAGGGAATTCCACAGGTTAACAACTCTCTGAGTGAAGAAGTTTCTCCTTATCTCAGTCCTAAATGGCCTACCCCTTATCCTAAGACTGTGTCCCCTGCTTCTGGATTCCCCAACATCGGGAACAATCTACCCGCATCTAACCTGTCCCGTCCCGTCAGAATCTTGTATGTTTCTATGAGATCCCCTCTCAGCCTTCTAAACGCCAATGTATAATGGCTCAGTTGATTCAGTCTCTCCTCATATGTCAGTCCAGCCATCCCGGGAATCAGTCTGGTGAACCTTCGCTGCACTCCCACAATAGCAAAAACGTCCTTCCTCAGATTAGGAGACCAAAACTGAACACAATATTCCAGGTGAGGCCTCACCAAGACCCTGTACAACTGCAGTAAGACCTCCCTGCTTCTATACTCAAATCCCCCAGCTACGAAAGCCAACATACTATTTGCCTTCTTCACCGCCTGCTGTACCTGTATGCCAACTTTCAATGACTGATGAACCATGACACCCAGGTCTCATTGCACCTCCCCTTTTCCTAATCTGCCACCATTCAGATAATATTCTGTCTTCACGTTTTTGCCCCCAAACTGGATAACCTTACATTTATCCACATTATACTGCATCTGCCATGCATTTGCCTAACCGAAAGGCTGATGACCTGTTTGCAACGCTAGCCGGCGGGAAGTCGTTTACAAAACTGGATCTGACGTCGGCCTACAGGAGCTGGTCGATACGTTGAAGAAACTTACGTGCATCAACACTCATAAAGGACTTTTTATCTTCAACAGGTGCCCTTTTGGAATTCACTCGGCTGCAGCCATATTTCAGAGGAACATGGAGAGTCTACTGAAGTCATTCCCCAGAATCGTCATGTTCCAAGATGACATACTGGTCATGACTCTACTGAACATCGGAACAACCTGGAAAAGGTTCTACATCATCTGGATAAAGTGGGACTCAGACTGAAATGCTCGAAGTGTGTCTTCAAGGCACCAGAAATCGAATTCCTGGGGAGGAAAATTGCTGCTGATGGTATCAGGCCTACGGACTCGAAAATCAAGGCCATCAAAAATGCACCCAAGCCTCAGAATGTGATGGAGCTGCGTTCGTTCCTTGGTCTACTCAACTACTTCGGTAATTTCTTACCTAGATTGAGCACCTTATTCGAGCCACTGCACATGCTTCTAAGAAAAGGCGACAACTGGGTTTGGGGTGCGTCTCAAGATAGAGCTTTTGAGAAAACTACTAATCTGCTTTGCCCTAACAAGCTGTTGGTCTCTGATTTGGAATCATGTGTGCATCAGTGCAACACTTGCATGCAGCTTAGTAAAGCACCAGCGGAATCACCTCGAGTCTGTGGTCGTGGCCATCTAAACCATGGTCCAGGATCCACATCGACTTTTCAGGTCCCTTCCTGGGAAAGATGTTCTTAGTTGTGGTGGATGCTTATTCCAAGTGGATAGAGCATACAATCATGTCATCCAGCACATCCACAGCTACCATTGAGAGCCTTCGTGTCATGTTTGCTATGCATAGTCTGCCTGACATCATTGTAAGCGCCAAAGGATCTTGCATCATCAGTATGGAGTTTCAAGAGTTCATGAAATTCAATGGTATCAAACATGTGAGATCAGCACCATTCAAACCCGCATCCAATGGACAATCAGAGCGTGCGGTCCAAACCATCAAGCAGAGTATGAAACGTGTAACTCAAGGTTCACTGCAAACTCGCTTGTCACGCATATTGCTTAGTTACAGGACAAGACCCCATACACTTACCGGGGTCTCCCCTGCTGAACTATTGATGAAGAGAGGTCTCAAGACCAGCCTCTCTCTTTTCCACCTGAATTGAATAATCCTGTCGAATACAGATGTCAAAGTCAGCAAGGGTATCATGATCGTGCTACTGTGTCATGCGACATTTCTATCAATGATCCTGTGTATGGACTGAATTATGGTCAAGGTCCCAAATGGATCGCCGGTGCTGTTACGGCCAAGGAGGGTAACAGTGTTTATCGTTAAGCTCAAGAATGGGCAGACATGCAGGAAACATGTCGATCAGATAAAGCTGTGGCACACAGATGAACTGGAACAGTCTGAGGAAGACACAATCAGAGATCAACCAACCTACCCTCAGTCATCAGAGGACTCCGCTGTCATCAATGAATCTGGACTTTCAATCCCTGACATGGTCAATGAATCTGGATTTTCAATCCCTGATGTGATCATTGCCACTCCCATCAGATCGGCTACCCAGCCCCCAGTCATAACAGACTCAGAACACTCGCCCAAGGTTGGAGTTGAACTGAGATGTTCAACTCGGGAACGGCAAGCCCCGGACCGTCTCAATTTGTAAAAAGACCGTTACTAATATCTTAAAGGGGGATATTGTCATGTATGTATGCTTTGGTTTACTAGCCACCAGATGGCACACTGTTGGAGGTCATTGGGCTGTGCGCACGTATGTGCGGCCCAGGTATAAAAGGCCAGTCGTCTTGTAATGTAATCACTTTGGACCCTAATAAAGTAGAGCCAGGTTTGTACCTGTTCGGAGTTTACAGTATTCAGTCTATTGAGTTATTGCATACACAACAGCGGCACAGAGTGCGAGGTCTCTATGATTCTCCAGAATTGCTAACTTCCCCAAAGTGCAGGGAGCAATAGACTGTATGCACATTGCGATGCAGGCATCTTTTCAGGATGCAGAGGTTTTCAGGAATCGCAAGGGATTCCACTCCCTGAATGTCCAACTGGTTGTCGACCACCAGCAATTATAATGGCAGTGAATGCTAAATTTCCAGGCAGCATCCATGATGCTCACATCCTGCATGAGAGCACTGTATCTGACTTGTTTAACAATCAGCCACAAAGTCAATGCTGGATACTTGGGGACAAAGGATATGGCCTCGCCACCTGGCTGACACCCTGCGTGACACCCACCCCGAAGCCGAGAGGCAATATAATGAGAGCCACAGAGCCACTCGCAATATCGTGGAGAAAACCATTGGAGTGCTAAAGCAGCACTTTAGATGCCTGGACATTAAAAGGCGAGCTTCAATACCACCCTGAGCAGGTACTCAATTCATGGTGGCGTGCTTCATGCTGCACAACTTGGCTATCAGGAGGGGACAAGAATTGCCTAATGAGCCTGACAGTCCACCTCACCAGAGAGAGGAAGAGGAGGACAAGGAGGTGGACACTGACATCGGCCCAGACAATCAGGCTGATGCTGACACCATGCCCCGCCCCCCTGTAGACTGCATGAAAGGGCCCATGGTGGCATGATAGATGCAAGAGCCTTACGCCAGGAGCTCATCAATGAGCGCTTTGCCTGAAAGAACATTGGTGTTATTTACAAGCCTGACACACTGCTGGGTGTGCAGGTCATACATAAATGGTGGGCATCACCTTGGTGACAGTTAAAGTTTAAGCTGATTGAAGTTAAGTGTAGTTATAGCCTTTGATGTTAAGGAATCACCAGCATGCAACAGTGCAGCTATCTGAGCCAATGTGCAACAAGGTTTTGCTAAATAAAAAACATTTAAGCCGAACAGTTGTCTGAAATCACAAGTATTTCTTTAAAAACCAACCCTTCCCCTCCCCGCTTCTCCTCCCCACCTCTACACCTTCCCCTTCTCCTCCTGACTCCAAGCTGCCTGGCCGAGGAGTTCCTCAAGCGATGCTTCATTGGAGTGGGGGGGGGGGGAGGATGATGGCCAAACTGCTGCTTGGACGGATACGGGAGAGTCTAGTCCCAAGGTGGGAACGTGCTCTGAGCCAGAAGCAAGATGTTGCTCCTGACTCTCGTGTGTCATTGGCAAAGAGGGTGCGGCACCTTGGGGTGCAGTGCCGTTCTCCGGGACCACTGGGAGCTCTCTGCCACCAGTGTTCCTGGCTACCAGCTCCAGGGCCTCCTCCATCCCTTCCATGTTATATCTTATTTGTCGGTGCCAACTATGTTCTTGGTGCTTGGTAGGCTTCTTGCTGCTGTTGAATCTCCCTCATGCCTCCCACAACCATCAAACAAGCACACACCACAGCCGCACACGCTTTCAGTCCCTCTCAGCTACCTCTCTCTCTGTCTCCTCTTCTGCGCATGTCATGATGACTTTTGACCTCCTGAATCGTGGGAATTGAGCGTTGCCATGCCGTTGCTAAGAACAGCGACACTTTATGGCAGAAGGTCAGCGAGATTTAACGCTACCGCCCATTTCATATCGCTCGCAGTAACGCCCAATTTCAAAAATGGAGACTAGGTGCTTTGAGAATGGGCGAGAAACCGGCGATCTGAAAACCCATTTTTACCGCCCACGCCGGAAATTATGCCCATTTTTGGCCGATATGTACAAAAGTGTAAAATCTAGCCCATGGTCCCCCAGAATTAATTTTTTTATTTTTGACACTTTATTTGGTGCATTTTCCCCGTCCTCTTCTTCTCCCCATCTCTACCCCTTCCCCTTCTCGCTCCATGCTTCCTGGCGGAGGAGCTCCTCATGCGGTGCCTCATTGGGGGTGATGAAGGCAGAGCCGGTGGTCGCATGGATCCAGGAGCGGGGGGTACCGAGGTGGCAACATTATCGGATGCAGATGCAGGATCTTGCTCCTGCCTCGCATGTGTCGTTGGCACTGGTGGTGCGGAACCTAGGGGTGGAGTGTCGTGCTCCGGGACCACTGGGAGGCCTGTGCCAGCAGTGTTCTTGGCTATCGCCTCCAGGGCCTCCGCCATCTGCGGAACATAGAAACATCGAAACATAGAAAATAGGTGCAGGAGCAGGCCATTCAGCCCTTCTAGCCTGCACCGCCATTCAATGAGTTCATGGCTGAACATGAAACTTCAGTACCCCACTCCTGCTTTCTCGCCATACCCCTTGATCCCCCGAGTAGTAAGGACTTCATCTAACTCCCTTTTGAATATATTTAGTGAACTGGCCCCAACCACTTTCTGTGGCAGAGAATTCCACAGGTTCACCACTCCCTGGGTGAAGAAGTCTCTCCTCATCTCGGTCCTAAATGGCTTACCCCTTATCCTTAGACTGTGACCCCTGGTTCTGGACTTCCCCAACATTGGGAACATTCTTCCTGCATCTAACCTGTCTAAACCCATCAGGATTTTAAACGTTTCTATGAGGTCCCCTCTCATTCTTCTGAACTCCAGTGAATACAAGCCCAGTTGATCCAGTCTTTCTTGATAGGTCAGTCCCACCATCCCGGGAATCAGTCTGGTGAATCTTCGCTGCACTCCCTCAATAGCAAGAATGTCCTTCCTCAAGTTAGGAGACCAAAACTGTACACAATATTCCAGGTGTGGCCTCACCAAGGCCCTGTACAACTGTAGCAACACCTCCCTGCCCCTGTACTCAAATCCCCTCGCTATGAAGGCCAACATGCCATTTGCTTTCTTAACCGCCTGCTGTACCTGCATGCCAACCTTCAATGACTGATGTACCATGACACCCAGGTCTCGTTGCACCTTCCCTTTTCCTAATCTGTCACCATTCAGATAATAGTCTGTCTCTCTGTTTTTACCACCAATGTGGATAACCTCACATTTATCCACATTATACTTCATCTGCCATGCATTTGCCCACTCATGGTGCCGGAGATGGTGACCAGCTGTCGGGATATGCCCCCCAGTGCATGAAAGATCTGGTCATCTTGGAATACAGTCCTCCTGGACAACTGTACCATCTCTCTGCTCTCATCTGGCGCTCGTTGACCAGATCTGCCGTGTCCACAAAACCTCTGCGGGGTCGGCGTTGTTTTGGGGACAAATGGGATGACCTGTGGTGAGGTGCTTGGGCCAGGTACCTCCAGAGTGGAGGTGGGAATGGCCGGAAGAGCACTAGATGGCCTTGGGTGAAATGCCTTCTGGAGCCTGGCGATGCAGGCTTCTCAAAGTCGGCGCTCTCATCCGTGGAGAACGGAACCAGCGGATTGATGGGCGAGAATTGGAGCTCCTTAGCACCAGATGTAGGATGGTCCGGCGAGTCCGGCCCCACACCCCCACCTTCTGGCCTCTGTGGTCTTGCCTTGGGACACGCTGCTGGCTGAGCTGCAAAACACAAATGAGGTTATTAGTGGAGAAGGAGGTGCTGGGGTCACAAGGTGAGTCCAGCGCTACACACAGCATATGCACGACAAAAGCATCAAAATCAACATCAAAAGTAAAAGTGGAGGGCAGAGAAACCCACGGCACAAATCAAAAAGGGCCAAATTACAGCAAAATTCTAAAGGGAAAAAGTGTGTTAAAAAGACAAGCCTGAAGGCTCTGTGCCTCAATGCGAGGAGTATTCGTAATAAAGTGGACGAATTAACCGCAGGCAGCTATTAATGAATATGATATAATTGGCATCACGGAGACATGGCTCCAGGGTGACCAAGGCTGGGAACTCAACATCCAGGGGTATTCAACTTTCAGGAAGGATAGACAGAAAGGAAAAGGAGATGGGGTAGCGTTGCTGGTTAAAGAGGAAATTAACGCAATAGTAAGGAAGGACATGAGCTTGGATGATGTGGAATCGGTATGGGTGGAGCTGCGGAATACCAAAGGGCAGAAAATGCTAGTGGGAGTTGTGTACAGACCACCAACCAGGAGTAGTGAGGTTGGGGACAGCATCAAACAAGAAATTAGGGATATGTGCAATAAAGGTACAGCAGTTATCATGGGTGACTTTAATCTACATATAGATTGGGCTAACCAAACTGGTAGCAATAAGGTGGAGGAGTACTTCCTGGAGTGTATTAGGGATGGTTTCCTAGACCAATATATTGAGGAACCAACTAGAGGGCTGACCATCCTAGACTGGGTGATATGTAATGAGAAAGGACTAATCAGCAATCTTGTGGTGCGAGGCCCCTTGGTGAAGGGTGACCATAATATGGTCGAAGTCTTTATTAAGATGGAGAGTGGCACAGTTAATTCAGAGACTAGGGTGCTGAACTTAAGCAAAAGTTAACTTAGATGGTATGAGACGTGAATTGGCTCGAATAGACTGGTGAGTGATACTTTAAGGGTTGACGGTGGATAGGCAATGGTAAACATTTAAAGATCACATGGATGAACTTCAACAATTGTACATCCCTGTCTGGAGTAAAAATAAAATGGGGAAGGTGGCTCAACCGTGGCTAACAAGGGAAATTAAGGATAGTGTTCAATGCAAGGATGAATCATATAAATTGGCCAGAAAAAGCAGCAAACCCGAGGACTGGGAGAAATTTAGAATTCAGCAGAGGAGGACAAAGGGTTGAATTAGGAGGGGAAAATAGAGTATGAGAGGAAGCTTGCTGGGAACATAAAAACTGACTGCAAAACCTTCTATAGATATGTGAAGAGAAAAAGATTAGTGAAGACAAACGGAGGTCCCTTGCATTCAGATTCAGGTGAATTTATAATGAGGAACAAAGAAATGGCAGACCAGTTGAACAAATACTTTGGTTCTGTCTTCATGAAGGAAGACACAAACAACCTTCCAGAAATACTAGGGGACCAAGGGTCCAGTGAGAAGGAGGAACTGAAGGAAATCCTTATTAGGCAGGAAATTGTGTTAGGGAAATTGATGGGATTGGAAGGTCGATAAATCCCCAGGGCCTGATAGTCTGCATCCCAGCGTACTTAAGGAAGTGACCCTAGAAATAGTGGATGCATTGGTGATCATTTTCCAACAGTCTATCGACTCTCGATCAGTTCCTATGGACTGGTGGGTAGCTAATGTAACACCACATTTTAAAAAAGGAGGGAGAGCGAAAACAGGTAATTATAGACCAGTTAGCCTGACATCAGTAGTGGGGAAAATGTTGAAATCAATTATTAAAGATGAAATAGCAGCGCATTTGGAAAGCAGTGACAGGATCGGTCCAAGTCAGCATGAATTTATGAAAGGGAAATCATGCTTGACAAATCTAGAATTTTTTGAGGATTTAAGTAGCAGAGTGGACAAGAAAGAACCAATGGATGTGGTATATTTGGACTTTCAAAAGGCTTTTGACAAGGTCCCACACAAGAAATTGGTGTGCAAAATTAAAGCACAAGGTATTGGGGGTAATGTACTGATGTCGATAGAGAACTGGTTGGCAGAGAGGAAGCAGAGAGTCGGGATAAACGGGTCCTTTTCAGAATGGCAGGCAGTGACCAGTAGGGTGCCGCAGGGTTCAGTGCTGGGACCTCAGCTATTTACAATATACATTAATGATTTAGATGAAGGAATTGAGTGTAATATCTCCGAATTTGCAGATGACACTAAGCTGGGTGGTGGTGTGAGCTGTGAGGAGGATGCTAAGAGGCTGCAGGGTGACTTGGACATGTTAGTGAGTGGGCAAATGCATGGCAGATGCAGTATAATGTGGATAAATGTGAGGTTATCCACTTTGGGGGCAAAAACACGAAGGCAAAATATTATCTGAATGGCGGCAGATTAGGAAAAGGGGAGGTGCAATGAGACCTGGGTGTCATGGTACATGAATCATTGAAAGTTGGCATGCAGGTACAGCAGGCGGTGAAGAAGGCAAATGATATGCTTGCCTTCATAGCCAGGGGATTTGAGTATAGGAGCAGGGAGGTCTTACTGGAGTTGTACAGGGCCTTGGTGAGGCCTCACTTGGAATATTGTGTTCAGTTTTGGTCTCCTAATCTGAGGAAGGACATTCTTGCGATTGAGGGAGTGCAGCGAAGGTTTACCAGACTGATTCCCGGAATGGCAGGACTGACATATGAGGAGAGACTGGATCGATTGGGCATGTATTCACTGGAGTTTAGAAGAATGAGAGGAGATCTCATAGAAACATATAAAATTCTGACGGGACTGGACAGGTTAGATGCAGGAAGAATGTTCCCGATGTTGGGGAAGTTCAGAACCAGGGTCACAGTCTAAGGATAAGGGGTAAGCCATTTAGGACCGAGATGAGGAGAAACTTCTTCACTCAGAGAATTGTGAACCTGTGGAATTCTCTACCGCAGAGAGTTGTTGATGCCAGTTCGTTAGGCATGTTCAAGAGGGAGTTAGATGTGGCCCTTCTGGCTAAAGGGATCAAGGGGTATGGAGAGAAAGCAGGAAAGGGGTACTGAGGTGAATGATCAGCAATGATCTTATTGAATGGTGATGCAGGCTCGAAGCGCCGAATGGCCTACTCCTGCACCTATTTTCTATGTTTCAATGGCCCCAAGTTTCCACATGCGGCAAAACAGGTGCCCCTCCGAGCTGGGCGCCCGTTTTTCGCGCAGAAAACGGCGCCTGAAAAAAAACGCGCTATTCTCGAGCGCTTTGCAGCTCGATGTCAGCTTGGCGCGGCGCCCAGGGGGCGGAGCCTACCACTCGCGCCGATTTTGTAAGTAGGAGGGGGCGGGTACCATTTAAATGTTTTTTTTTTGTGCCGGCAACCCTGCGCGTGTGCATTGGAGTGTTCGCGCACGCGCAGTGTGAAGGAAACATTGGCACTCGGCCATCTTTGTAGTTCTTTGTAGCTGTTCAATTTTTAACATTTTTTAATAAAACCACATTGCCCTTCCATGATCAGCACTGAGGCTTCTTGCAGCAGTGAGAAGGCTGCAGGAAGCCTCAGAAGTTGAGGCAGCCATTTCCCGACAGGCCCGACCGACGGCAGGGGGGCCTCCCCCCCCCCCCCGCCGTCGGGAATGGCTGCCTCAACTTCTGAGGCTTCCTGCAGCCTTCTCACTGCCTCACCCCCGCTGCCGTCGGGAACGGCTGCCTCAACTTCTGAGGCTTCCTGCAGCCTTCTCACTGCCTCACCCCCGCTGCCGTCGGGAACGGCTGCCTCAACTTCTGAGGCTTCCTGCAGCCTTCTCACTGCCTCACCCCCGCTGCCGTCGGTCGGGCCCTTACTGCCTCCTCCCCCCCCTGCCGTCGGGAACTGCTGCTGCCGTCGGTCGGGCCCTTACTGCCTTCCCTCCCCTGCCGTCGGGAACGGCTGCCTCAACTTGTGAGGCTTCCTGCAGCCTTCTCCCTGCCTGAAGCACTTTCACACAGGTAGGAACATGGTTTATTTAATCTTTTCTTTGTTTATAAATTTTTATTCAGGTTGGAATTATTTGTATAATATTTGTATAAGTATAACTAAGGATTTATTGTAGAATGTAATGACTTCCTTTCCCCCCCCGCTCCCCAACTCGTTCCGGACGCCTAATTTGTAACCTGCGCCTGATTTTTTAATGTGTAGACAAGGTTTTTTCAGTCCTACAAAAATCTTCACTTGCTCCATTCTAAGTTAGTTTGGAGTACGTTTTCACTGTGGAAACTTTCAAATCAGGCGTCAGTGGCCGGACACGTCCCCTTTTGAAAAAAAAATTCTGTTCAAAAGTGAAACTGTTCTAACTGACTAGAACTGCAGAAAACTTAAATGTGGAGAATTGCGATTTCTAAGATACTCCGTTCTCCACTAGTTGCTCCTAAAAATCAGGAGCAAATCACGTGGAAACTTGGGGCCTATGTTTCTATCACAGACATCACATTTCATGACCATCAACACATTCTGCATTGCAATGATTCTCATAAGGTCAGCATTATTTATAGGATACTTTTAAAAATCATCTATCATATATTATTGTTCAGATATGAGTGGGTGTGGCATCTATTGACTTTACATCACGTAGTGGTGTATACTTTACTCACGTGGCATCACTTCAGGATCTGCAGTTGCCTGCGTGGCCGTCCGGGGGTTGCTCCCCACAAGTGCGAGCACCCGCTCCTCAATGTCAGTGATGGATCCACAAACTCATCTCCTGACGGTTTGTGGATCCAGAACGTACTCCCTGGTGAAGGGCCTTCTAGCGCCAGAGAATCTGGCGGACAAGATGTTCGAAGAGCTCAGTAAGTTGATCGGGGAACACCTTAAACCGGCGAGCAGCATGCACATGGCGAGACACCGGTTTTACACGCACCGGCGGCGAGAAGGGCAAAGCGTTCCTGACTTCGTGGCAGATCTCCGGCGACTGGTCAGCCTATGTAAGTTCCCAGATGCATGCAGAGCGCAGATGCTGCGAGACTTTTTTATTGAGGGCATCGGGCACGCTGGGGTTTTCAGGAAACTGATTGAGACCAAAGACTTGACCTTGGAAGCAGCGGCTCTGATAGCCCAGACATTTATCTCAGGGGAGGAAGAGACCAGAATGATGTATGACAAAAATCTTGGCTCAAATGCGGCAAACGCCCAGCGAGTCAACATTATTAACACGGCACACAGTTCTCTAGGCAGACAAGGGCAATCGGACATGCCCCAGGATGCAGTCGAACCCAAAAGGGGAATTCAACAGAGACAATGGCTAGCTGAACAGCGATTCATGCCATCACAATGGACAATGCGGCCAGTAATGGGGCCACCAAAACCTGTTAATGGTGCGTTTAAGGACAGTTACAGAGACAGTCAGAGATGATCGACTGGTAATGGACCTTTTGTTTTCAACAACGGGGTCTCCAGCTCAGGCTGGAGGTGTGGAGGCAAACACCCAGCCAGAGCTTGCAGGTATCAGCAATATACCGGCAGAAACTGCAAGTCAGCGGTCACTTGGGGCGTATGTGCAGGAAGCCTGCAGCCAGGTTGATGTACGAGGAGAACAGGCCCAATGTAAGCCCTACGAGGCCAAATGAATACTGGGGGAAATCGCTGGAAGCTGAAGTTCAGCGAGTTCATGTGGAGCACATATACAGTACATATACCAGAACGCCACCGATAATGATGAAAATGCTCCTCAATGGCATCCCAGTATTAATGGAGCTAGACACGGGGGTCAGCCAGTCCCTGATGAGTATCAAACAGTTTGAAAGATTGTGGGTGTCCAAGGCCAGGAGGCCAAAATTATTGCCGATTGACGCACAGCTACAGACATATACAAAGGAGGATCATTCCGGTGCTAGGCAGGGCCACAGGAGTCGTGACCCACAAAGATTCAGAGAACAGGTTGCCACTCTGGATTGTCCCGGGGGATGGTCCCACACTACTGGGGAGGAGTTGGCTTGCTGTCATGAACTGGAAATGGGGCGATGTCAGTGCAATTTCCTCTGTGGAGCGAGTATCATGCTCACAGGTCCTGGACAAATTTGACTTATTATTTCAACCCAGCATCAGCACTTTCATGGGGGCCAAGGTAGTAATTCACATAAACCCGGACGCCAGGCCAGTACACCACAAGGCCAGAGCGGTGCCGTACGTGATGCGGGATAAGATAAGATTGGACCGCCTGCTGAGGGAAGGCATCATCTCGCCAGTTGAATTCAGTGACTGGGCGAACCCGATCGTGCCGGTGCTCAAGGCGGATGGGTCGGTCTGGATATGTGGTGATTACAAGGCCACCATCAATCGGGTGTCACTCCAAGACCAGTACCCGCTACCGAGAGCGGGGGACCTCTTTACGACGCTATCCGGTGGCAAACTTTTTTCAAAATTGGACCTGACCTCTGCTTACATGACCCAGAAGTTGGCGAGTGAGTCAAAAAGCTGACCACCATCACGACACAAAAGGGGTTGTTTGAGTATAACAGATGTCCGTTCGGGATTCGTTCGGCCGCCGCGATCTTTCAGCAAAATATGAAAAGCCTCCTCAAGTCGATTCCAAGGACGGTGGTTTTTCAAGACAACATCCTCATCACGGGTCGCGATACTGAAGAACATCTCCACGACCTGGAGGAGGTGCTACGCAGACTGGACCGGGTAGGGCTGCGACTAAAAAACGCGAAGTGCGTCTTCTTAGTTCCAGAGGTAGAATTCCTGGAGAGGAGGGTAGCAGCAGACGGGATCAGACCCACTGCGTCCAAAACGGAAGCGATCCAGAGAGGACCCAGACCCCGTAACACGATGGAGCTGTGTTCGTTCCTGGGGCTCCTGAACTATTTTGGTAACTTTCTTCCCAAATTGAGCATGCTGTTAGAGCCGCTACACGTGCTCCTACGCAAAGGTCGTGATTGGGTCTGGGGGACCGCCAGGAAAGGGCTTTTGATAGAGCACGCAACTTGTTATGCGCCAAGAAACTTTTAACATTATATTACCCGTATAAGAAACTTGTTTTAACGTGCGATGCGTCGTCCTATGGGGTCGGGTGTGTGTTGCAGCATGTGAATGCCAATGGTCAGTTACAGCTGGTAGCTTATGCCTCCAGAAGTCTCTCCCAGGCAGAAAGGGGCTACGGATTGGTCGAAAAGAAAGCGTTAGCATGTGTATATGCAGTAAAAAAAAAATGCACCAGTACCTGTTTGGCTGGAAATTTGAGCTGGAGACAGATCACAAACCCCTAACGTCCCTTTTGGCCGACAACAAGGCCATAAATGCGAATGCATCGGCCCGCATACAGAGGTGGGCACTTACGTTAGCCGCCTGTGATGACACAATTTGGCACAGACTGGGCACTGAAAACTGCGCCGATGCATTCATCAGGCTCCCACTAGCCAGCACTGAGGGGGCAACTGAGCATGATGCTGAGATGGTCATGGCTGTTGAAGCTTTCGAAAGCGAAGGCTCACCTGTGACAGCCCGTCAGATTAAAGTCTGGACAAATAAAGACCCGCTGCTGTCTTTAATTAAGAAATGCGCCCTGAATGGGGACTGGGCAGCCACATACGGGGCATGTCCTGAGGAATTTAAACCGTTTCATAGGCGCAAGGATGAACTCTCGATGCAGGCCAATTGCCTACTGTGGGGAAACCGAGTAGTCATGCCCCAGAGGGACAGAGAGGTGTTTATCAGAGAACTTCACAATGAGCACCCGGGCATTGTCATGATGAAGGCAATTGCCAGGTCACACGTTTGGTGGCCAGGGATAGATGCAGACCTGGAACTTTGTGTTCACAGGTGCAACACGTGTGCTCAGCTGGGCAACGCACCCAGGGAAGCCCCCTTAGCCCCTGGTCCTGGCCCGCCAAGCCATGGTCGCGCATCCATGTGGACTACGCAGGTCCTTTCAGGGAAAAATGTTTTTGGTTGTAGTAGACGCCTACTCCAAATGGATTGAGTGTGCCATTATAAATTCAAGCACATCCTCTGCCATGGTAGAAAGTCTACGGGCAATGTTCGCTGCCCATGGTCTACCGGATGTCTTGGTCAGCGACAATGGCCGTGCTTCACAAGTACTGAATTCCAGGACTTCATGGCAGGCAATGGAATCAACCATGTCAGAACGGCACGGTTCAAGCCGGCCTCAAACGGCCAGGCAGAACGAGCAGTGCAGATAATCAAACAGGGGATGCTCAGAATCCAAGGAGGTTCCCTACAAAGCCACTTATCACGCCTCCTGTTGGCCAATAGATCCCGACCAGACTCGCTCACAGGGGTTCCACCCGCAGAGCTGCTAATGAAAAGGATGCTCAAAACTAGGTTATCCCTTATACACCCTACTATGAAAGAAATTGTTGAGAGTAGGCGTCAGTCACAATGTGACTACCATGACAGGAATGCGGGGGCGCGATGTATTGATGTCAATCACCCTGTTTTTGTCCTTAATTACACTGCAGGGCCCAAATGGCTTGCAGGCACTGTGATTGCCAAAGGGGGGAATAGGATTTTGGTAGTTAAACTTATCAATGGACAAATCTGCCGCAAACATGTGGATCAAACTAAAAGGAGGTTCAGCAACCCCATAGAAGAAGCAGAGGAAGAACACGAAGTAGAGTTTACTCCACCACAGGTGACCGAACACCGGAACCAAGTGGAGGAGAGCCCAGTCACTGTGGGCAGTCCAGACAGGTCTGAGGCACCGCAAACAGCAGACACTCAGGCCAGCGCCCAACAACCGGAGCCCCAACTCAGGCGCTCCACAAGGGAGCGTAAACCACCAGAGAGACTTAACCTGTGATCTTTGGGGGGAGGCGATGTCATGTATTCAACTATCATTGTAATCCATGTATAAGCTGACCTAAGTTGTATACCTTGAGAACTTTGACCATAAGGGGGTGAACTTGTGGGAGATACTCCTAACCTGGACTTTCTGGTATAAAAGGGGAAGCTCCACCCACCTTCATCACTTGAGGTCTTGGTAATAAAGGTAACTGGTCACAGAGTGACCTTCTCTCAAGTATGGGCCTCGTGTGCATTTATACTGTATAGTAAGGACATGTCATACACCTCGATAGCTTCTTCTGTAAAAGGTAACAGGACGACATGGCGTGAGATAACTGCATGATATCATCATTCGGTACTGTCACAGAGACTGATACAACACATAACCAACAGATGTAGTCATGATTATTATGATAATTATCATTCTTTACCTAAAGACGTGCACCGTGACCGCAGGCTTTGACTACAACATTCCTGGTAAAAGTGAAAGACCTCACATCTGATGATAGTCACTCATGACTCTTACAAGTCAAATTATATAAATACATAATACATGTAAATAAATGTAATACTTACTCTTGCGGATCCCACAAGGTCGTTCCATTGCTTTCGGCATTGGTTGCCCTCATGCACCTCGTTGGTCGCCGACAAGACCACCTCCGCTGTCCCGGCCCAAATCCTCTGGTAGGCCTTTGGGGTGGGCTTCCCACGCCCTCCATGTGTCAGATCACCCCAGCGTGACTCGACGTCCTGCATGAGGGAGGCATTAGCCTCGTCCAAGAACTTCCTCGCTCTTTTGCGTCCTCCAATTTGCTCCTCTCCCACCTCACTGTTCTTGCCAGCGTCAGTCTCCATAGTGTGCTGTGTCACCTCCTCCACTTCCTCCATTATAGGCACCAAATTCTGGAAAATATTTGGCTGGTAACAGCTAAGTTTTTTTGGCACAATTTGCTATAAAGATCAAAACCCTGCTTCCTCCCAAAGCAGCCACACCACACCCACACACGCCTTCACTCCCTCTCAGCTCCCTCCCTCTCGGTCTCCTCTTATGCGCATGTAATGATTATCCTTGACCTCCTGAATCGCGGGAATCGAGCGTTGCCATGCCATTGCTAAGGACGGCAATAGAAGGTTAGAGAGATTTAACGCGAATGCCCATTTCAGAACGCTCGCGGTAACGCCCATTTTATAAAATGAAAACGAGGGGATTTGAAAGCAGGCAACAAGCCGGCGATCTAAAAACCCATATTTACCGCCCACGCCGGAAATAACGCCCATGCAGAAATCTAGCGCAGGCAGCGGAAGAAGCGTGCGGCAAACCAGACTCCCCTTCCACCCTTTCCTTCAACGACTATCTGTCCCACCTGTGCCAGAGACTGTGGTTCTTGTAGTGGACTGTACAGCCACCTAAGAACTCATGCTAAGGGTGGAAGCAAGTCTTCCTCAATTCCGAGGGACTGCCTGTGATGATGATGATGATGATGAAGATGAAAGGAGAAAGGAGTCAGAAAGCCAGAGCCAGAGCCCCCAAAAAGTGTAGGAGGGCATGTAAGGCTGAAGAAAATTGCAGAGGTGGATTTAGCTGAGGCTGTGCAGGGATACGAAGATGAAGACAAGATTTTAAGTTCAATGCACTGGGGGACAGGGAGCCAGCATATGTCAGTAAGGACGGGAGTGATAGACAAGTGGGACAGGATATGGGCAGCTGAGTTTTGGACAAGTTTATGGAGGAAGACTCGGAAAATGCTTCAGAAATTGAATCTAGAGATGCCAAAAGTATAGAAGAGGGTTTTGGCAGCAGCAGGATTGAAGTAAGAATTAAAGTGGGTCTTGCAGAGGTGGAAGTAAGAGGTCTTGGCAATGAATGAAATGTAGGGTTTGAAACTCAGTTTTGGGTTGACGAGAACAGTAAGGTTTTGCATAGCTTGATTCAACCTGAGCAAATTGATGGGAAGAGGGATGGAATCAGCAGCAAGTGAACAGGTATAGTTGACAAAAATGATAACTTCAATCTTTCTGATCTTCAGCTGGAGAAAATATCATACAGTCCATCTGACAACACAGAGGCAGTCATGGGTTTGAGAAAAGTATTGGAAAAGTAGTGGTGTCATTAGTATACAGACGAAAGCTAAACCTGCATGAAAAACAAAAGGATAGTATGCAGGTACAGCAAGTGATCAGGAAGGCCAATGGAGTCTTCGCCTTTATTGCAAAGGGGATGGAGTATAAAAGCAGGGAAGTCTTGCTACATTTATATAGAGTATTGGTGAGGCCACATGTGGAATACTGCGTACAGTTTTGGTTTCCATATTTATGAAAGGATATATTTGCTTTGGAGGCAGTGCAGGGAAGGTTCACTAGGTTGATTCCGGAGATGAGGGGGTTGACTTATGAGGAAAGGTTGAGGAGGTTGGACCTCTACTCATTGGAATTCAGAAGAATGAGAGGTGATCTTTGTTATGTCTCGAATAAAGCAATGTGATTGAGTACTGTAGATGTCAGTAAGTGTGACCTTAGTCTCTTTATTCTAACTCCAGGGATGCTGGGATCCCTTGGGACTCCAAAAGACATGCCCTCTAGTGGCGGAAGAATGCTGGTTACATAGTGTTGCATACATAACATCACTCCCTCCCAAAGTCAATAGTACACTTATTTACAGTGTGAAACGATCTGGGGCTTTTTGCTCCCTTGTCGATCGTCTCGGTACAAATGCAGGTGTAGGTGAGTTGGTTGGTTCTTCGCTGGGCTGCTGAGCAGCTGGCCTTGCCGGGTTGCTGAGGATGACGAGTTCAGCTTCGTGGTCAACCGTGATGTCGGTTGCCACTTGTGTGTGTGTCGGAGGTTCGAACTTGGTGGTGTCCTCTTCAGGTTGCTCTTGGCTGTCTGTGAATCGCAGTTTGGTTTGGTCCAAATGCTTTCTGCAAGTTAGTCCATTTGTGAGTTTGACCTGAAACACCCTACTCCCTTCTTTAGCTATGACAGTGCCAGCAAGCCATTTTGGACCATGTCCATCGTTGAGTATAAATACAGGGTCATTGACTTCAATATCGCGTGACAAATTTGCGCGATCATGGTACATGCTTTGTTGATGCCGCCTGCCCTCGACATGATCATGGAGATCAGGGTGGACTAGAGACAGCCTTGTTTTGAGCGCCCTTTTCAAGAGCAGCTCGGCTGGGGGAACCCCGGTGAGCGAGTGGGGTCTAGTGCGGTAGCTGAGCAGGACTTGGGACAGGCGGGTCTGCAGGGATCCTTCCGACACGCATTTCAAGCTTTGCTTGATGGTTTGGACTGCCCGTTCTGCCTGGCCGTTGGATGCTGGCTTGAATGGGGCAGATGTGATGTGCTTGATCCCATTGCGGGTCATGAATTCCTTGAATTCAGCGCTGGTGAAGCACGGCCCGTTGTCGCTGACAAGGACATCAGGCATGCCGTGTGTGGCAAACATGGCTTGTAGGTTTTCAATGGTGGCAGTGGGCGTGCTTACAGACATTATCGCACATTCAATCCATTTTGAATAAGCATGCACAAGAACCAAAAACATTTTGCCTAGAAACAGGCCAGCGAAGTCAACATGGATCCTCTCATAGGCAGTCCCTCGGAATCGAGGAAGACTTGCTTCCACTCCCAAAGTGAGTTCTTTGATGGCTGAACAGTCCAATACAAGAGCCACAGACCCTGTTACAGGTGGGACAGATATTCGTCGAGGGAAGGGGTGGGTGGGGCTGGTTTGCCGCGCGCTCCTTCTGCTGCCTGCGCTTGGCCTCTTCATGCTCTTTGCGTTGAGACTCGAAGAGCTCAACGTCCTCCCAGGTGGACTTTCTCCACCTCGGGCGGTCTGCGGCCAGGGTCTCCCAGGTGTCAGTGGTGATGTTGCACTTTACCAGGGAGGCTTTGAGGGTGTTCTTATAACGTTTCCACTGTCCTCCTTTGGCTCGTTTACCATGAAGGAGCTCCGCATAAAGCATTTGCTTAAAGAGTCTCATATCTGGCATGCGAACTATGTGGCCTGTCGAGCGAAGCTGATCGAGTGTGGTCAGTGCTTCAATACTGGGGATGTTAACCTGGTCGAGGACACTGATGTTGGTACGCCTGTCCTCCCAGGGGATTTGCAGGATCTTGCGGAGACATCATTGGTGATATATCTCCAGCAACTTGAGGTGCCTTCTATATATCGTCCATGCCTCAGATCCATAGATGAGGGCAGGTATTACTACAGCCCTGTAGACCATGAGTTTGGTGGTAGATTTGAGGGCCTGTTCTTCAAACACTCTTTTCCTCAAACGGCCAAAGGCTGCACTGGCGCACTGGAGGCGATGCTGAATCTTCGCATCAATGTCAGCCTTTTGTTGATAAGAGGCTCCCAAGATATGGGAAATGGTCCACGTTGTCCAGGGCCGCGCCGTGGATCTTGATGACTGGAGGGCAGTGCTGTGCGGCAGGGACAGGCTGGTGAAGGACCTTTGTCTTACGGATGTTAAGCGTGAGGCCCATGCTTTCATATGCCTCAGGAGCGTCGAGAGAGGCGGGAGTCGAGAGAGGCAGCGGCCTATAAAAGGCTCAGCAGTCCGGGGAGCGTCGAGAAAGGCGGGAGTCGAGAGAGGCAGCGGCCTATAAAAGGCTCAGCAGTCCGGGGAGCGTCGAGAGAGGCGGGAGTCGAGAGACGCAGCGGCCTATAAAAGGCTCAGCAGTCCGGGGAGCGTCGAGAGAGGCGTACTTGTGCAGCTCCAGCTAAGAGAAGTCAAAAAAGTAGAAAGAAATCAAAAGGTGACGTCACAGCCAACGTGGTAAGTGATTGGTTGCTGATTGGTGAGTAGTTTTTCTTTTTCTTTATTAGTCAGTAACTTTTAACATTGTTGTCGGCAATTTAAGTGTATCTAAGGGTTAAGTCATGGCAGGACAGCTCGGTCACGTGATATGCTCCTCCTGTACCATGTGGGAACACGGGGACAACACCAGTGTCCCTGACGACTACATGTGCGGGAAGTGTGTCCACCTCCGGCTACTGACGGTCCGCGTTGCGGAGTTGGAGCTGAAGGTGGATTCACTCTGGAGCATCCACGATGCTGAGAATGACGTGAGTATCACGTGTAGCGAGTTGGTCTTACCGCAGGAGAAGGGTCCACAGCCAGCGAGGGAATGGAAGACCAGCAGGAAGAGTAGTGCAAGGAAGGTAGTGCAGGGGTCCCCTGTGGTCATCCCACTGCAAAACAGATACACTGCTTTGAGTGCTGTTGAGGGGGATGACTCATCAGGAGCGGGCAGCAGCAGCCAAGTTCATGGCACCGTGGCTGGCTCTGTTGCACAGGAGGGCAGGAAAAAGAGTGGGCGAGCGATAGTGATAGGGGATTCAATTGTAAGGGGAATAGATAGGCGTTTCTGCGGCCGCAACCGAGACTCCAGGATGGTATGTTGCCTCCCTGGTGCAAGGGTCAAGGATGTCTCGGAGCGGGTGCAGGACATTCTAAAAAGGGAGGGAGAACAGCCAGTTGTCGTGGTGCACGTTGGTACCAATGACATAGGTAAAAAAAGGGATGAGTTCCTACGAAATGAATTTAAGGAACAAGGAGCTAAATTAAAAAGTAGGACCTCAAAAGTAGTAATCTCGGGATTGCTACCAGTGCCACGTGCTAGTCAGAGTAGGAATCGCAGGATAGCTCAGATGATTACGTGGCTTGAGCAATGGTGCAGCAGGGAGGGATTCAAATTCCTGGGGCATTGGAACCGGTTCTGGGGGAGGTGGGACCAGTACAATCTGGACGGTCTGCACCTGGGCAGAATCGGAACCAATGTCCTCGGGGGAGTGTTTGCTAGTGCTGTTGGGGAGGAGTTAAACTAATATGGCAGGGGGATGGGAACCAATGCAGGGAGATAGAGGGAAACAAAAAGGAGGCAAAAACAAAAGACAGAAAGGAGATGAGGAAAAGTGGAGGGCAGAGAAACCCAAGGCAAAGAACAAAAAGGGCTATTGTACAGCAAAATTCTAAAAGGACAAAGGGTGTTAAAAAAACAAGCCTAAAGGCTTTGTGTCTTAATGCAAGGAGTATCCACAATAAGGTGGATGATTTAACTGTGCAAATAGATGTTAACAAATATGATGTGATTGGGATTACGGAGACGTGGCTCCAGGATGATCAGGGCTGGGAACTCAACATCCAGGGGTATTCAACATTCAGGAAGGATAGAATAAAAGGAAAAGGAGGTGGGGTAGCATTTCTGGTTAAGGAGGAGATTAAGGCAATAGTTAGGAAGGACATTAGCTTGGATGATGTGGAATCTATATGGGTAGAGCTGCAGAACACCAAAGGGCAAAAAACGTTAGTGGGAGTTGTGTACAGACCTCCAAACGGTAGTAGTGATGTTGGGGAGGGCATCAAACAGGAAATTAGGGGTGCGTGCAATAAAGGTGCAGCAGTTATAATGGGTGACTTTAATATGCACATAGATTGGGCTAACCAAACTGGAAGCAATACGGTGGAGGAGGATTTTCTGGAGTGCATAAGGGATGGTTTTTTAGACCAATATGTCGAGGAACCAACTAGGGGGGAGGCCATCTTAGACTGGGTGTTATGTAATGAGAGAGGATTAATTAGCAATCTCGTTGTGCGAGGCCCCTTGGGGAAGAGTGACCATAATATGGTGGAATTCTGCATTAGGATGGAGAATGAAACAGTTAATTCAGAGACCATGGTCCAGAACTTAAAGAAGGCTAACTTTGAAGGTATGAGGCGTGAATTGGCTGGGATGGATTGGCGAATGATACTTAAGGGGTTGACTGTGGATGGGCAATGGCAGACATTTAGAGACCGCATGGATGAACTACAACAATTGTACATTCCTGTTTGGCATAAAAATAAAAAAGGGAAGGTGGCTCAACCGTGGCTATCAAGGGAAATCAGGGATAGTATTAAAGCCAAGGAAGTGGCATACAAATTGGCCAGAAATAGCAGCGAACCTGGGGACTGGGAGAAATTTAGAACTCAGCAGAGGAGGACAAAGGGTTTGATTAGGGCAGGGAAAATGGAGTATGAGAAGAAGCTTGCAGGGAACATTAAGACGGATTGCAAAAGTTTCTATAGATATGTAAAGAGAAAAAGGTTAGTAAAGACAAACGTAGGTCCTCTGCAGTCAGAATCAGGGGAAGTCATAACGGGGAACAAAGAAATGGCGGACCAATTGAACAAGTACTTTGGTTCGGTATTCACGAAGGAGGACACGAACAACCTTCCGGTTATAAAAGGGGTCGGGGGGTCTAGTAAGGAGGAGGAACTGAGGGAAATCCTTATTAGCCGGGAAATTGTGTTGGGGAAATTGATGGGATTGAAGGCCGATAAATCCCCAGGGCCTGATGGACTGCATCCCAGAGTACTTAAGGAGGTGGCCTTGGAAATAGTGGATGCGTTGACAGTCATTTTCCAACATTCCATTGACTCTGGATCAGTTCCTATGGAGTGGAGGGTAGCCAATGTAACCCCACTTTTTAAAAAAGGAGGGAGAGAGAAAACAGGGAATTATTGACCGGTCAGCTAGTGGGTAAAATGATGGAATCAATTATTAAGGATGTCATAGCAGTACATTTGGAAAGAGGTGACATGATAGGTCCAAGTCAGCATGGATTTGTGAAAGGGAAATCATGCTTGACAAATCTTCTGGAATTTTTTGAGGATGTTTCCAGTAGAGTGGATAAGGGAGAACCAGTTGATGTGGTATATTTGGACTTTCAGAAGGCGTTCGACAAGGTCCCACACAAGAGATTGATGTGCAAAGTTAGAGCACATGGGATTGGGGGTAGTGTACTGACATGGATTGAGAAGTGGTTATCAGACAGGAAGCAAAGAGTAGGAGTAAATGGTACTTTTCAGAATGGCAGGCAGTGACTAGTGGGGTACCGCAAGGTTCTGTGCTGGGGCCCCAGCTGTTTACACTGTACATTAATGATTTAGATGAGGGGATTAAATGTAGTATCTCCAAATTTGCGGATGACATTAAGTTGGGTGGCAGTGTGAGCTGCGAGGAGGATGCTGTGAGGCTGCAGAGCGACTTGGATAGGTTAGGTGAGTGGGCAAATGCATGGCAGATGAAGTATAATGTGGATAAATGTGAGATTATCCACTTTGGTGGTAAAAACAGAGAGACAGACTATTATCTGAATGGTGACAGATTAGGAAAAGGGGAGGTGCAAAGAGACCTGGGTGTCATGGTACATCAGTCATTGAAGGTTGGCATGCAGGTGCAGCAGGCGGTTAAGAAAGCAAATGGCATGTTGGCCTTCATAGCAAGGGGATTTGAGTACAGGGGCAGGGAGGTGTTGCTACAGTTGTACAGGGCCTTGGTGAGGCCACACCTGGAGTATTGTGTACAGTTTTGGTCTCCTAACCTGAGGAAGGACATTCTTGCTATTGAGGGAGTGCAGCGAAGGTTCACCAGACTGATTCCCGGGATGGCGGGACTGACCTATCAAGAAAGACTGGATCAACTGGGCTTGTATTCACTGGAGTTCAGAAGAATGAGAGGGGACCTCATAGAAACATTTAAAATTCTGACGGGGTTAGACAGGTTAGATGCAGGAAGAATGTTCCCAATGTTGGGGAAGTCCAGAACCAGAGGTCACAGTCTAAGGATAAGGGGTAAGACATTTAGGACCGAGATGCGGAGGAACTTCTTCACCCAGAGAGTGGTGAACCTGTGGAATTCTCTACCACAGAAAGTTGTTGAGGCCAATTCACTAAATATATTCAAAAAGGAGTTAGATGAGGTCCTTACTACTAGGGGGATCAAGGGGTATGGCGAGAAAGCAGGAATGGGGTACTGAAGTTGAATGTTCAGCCATGAACTCATTGAATGGCGGTGCAGGCTAGAAGGGCCGAATGGCCTACTCCTGCACCTATTTTCTATGTTTCTATGTTTCTATGACTATATCCTGGAGTTCAGCCTCTGAATGTGCACAGACGCACACGTCGTCCGCATACTGCAGCTCAACGACAGAGGTTGGGGTGATCTTGGACGTGGCCTGGAGGCAGCGTAGGTTAAACAGCTTCCCACTGGTTCTGTAGTTTAATTCCACTCCAGCGGGGAGCTTGTTGATTGTGAGGTGAAGCATGGCGGCGGGGAAGATTGAGAAGAGGGTTGGAGCGATAATGCAGCCCTGTTTGACCCCGGTCCGGATGTGGATTGGGTCTGTAATGGATCCGTTGGTAAGGATCACGGCCTGCATGTCATCATGAAGCAGACGAAGGAGGTTGACAAACTTTTGGGGGCATCCGAAATGGAGGAGGATACTCCATGGACCCTCACGGTTGACAGTATTAAAGACCTTTATAAGATCGAAAAAGGCCATGTATAAGGGCTGGCGCTGCTCCCTGCATTTTTCCTGCAATTGGCGCGCTGCAAAGATCATGTCTGTTGTGCCCTGCAGGGGACGAAATCCACATTGTGATTCTGGGAGGAGCTCCTCGCCACAGGGAGAAGACGATTGAGGAGAACTCAAGCGACAATTTTCCCAGTGGCTGATAGCAGGGAGATTCCCCTGTAGTTGCCACAGTCGGACTTGACCCCTTTTTAAAAATGGTCACAATCACTGCATCTCTGAGATCTCCCGGCATGCTCTCCTCCTTCCAGATGAGAGAGATGAGGTCATGTATCTGCGCCAACAGCATCTCTCTGCCATATTCTACCACCTCAGTAGGGTATCCGCACCCGTAGCCTTGTTATTCTTAAGCTATTTTATGGCTTTGGCTACCTCGTGCAACGTTGGAGTTTCACAGAGTTGGTGGTGGGTCGCATGCTGCGGGATGGAATCGAGAACACTCGAGTCAAAGGCAGAGTCTCGATTGAGGAGATCTTCGAAGCGTTCCTTCCATCGGGCCCTGACAGCCTCGGTGTCTGTTATGTATTGATGTGTGTATCGTCCTGGTACCTTAAATGTAATGTAAGCATAATGCTACACCACAGAGGGCGCTGTGGTGGGAAACCTGGAAGTGCCTGCAACAGGCAGTATAAAAGGCTGACCACCACACCTGAGAGGCACTCTGGAGCTGTTCAATAAAGGACGAAGGTCACAGCAGTTAGATCAACACCAGACCGTGTGGAGTCAGTGATTTGTGTGCTACATACACCACATTGACGACTAGGAAGCGGACGAACTCCACGCAACAATGGCTACTCTGGGCTCACTTAAGGATTTTATGGTGGGCAATGATTGGGAGGCCTTTACGGAAAGGCCTCGAGTACTACTTCACAGCAAACGACCTGACGGAGGACACGGATGCAATGAGAGATAAGTGTAAGGCGATATTTTTCTCCAGTTGTGGAGATGAGATTTACTGTCTCGTCAGGGATTTGCTGGCACCTGGGAGCTCCAGGGACAAGTCATACGAGGAGCTGACTGAACTCATTCGTGACCAGTTGAAACCGAAGGAGAGCATCCTCACGGCCAGATACAAATTTTACCATCACTGCAGACCTGAGGGCCAGGATGTCACCAAATATGTTGCGGAACTCAGGAGATTCGTGGCGCCGTGTGATTTTGGCGCACACCTTGACGAGGCATTGCGGGACGTTTTTGTTATGGGGATTGGCCACGAGGGCCTCCTTCACAAGCTGCTAGCCACGGAACCCACAGTCACTCTGACAAAGGCCATCGCTATCAGCCGGGCACATATGACCTCGACTTGCAGCACCAAGCAAATAATCCACACAGTCTCAAACCCGCCAGGCACTGTCCACAGGATAGCGCCCACCACGGACAAAACTGCAGAACGTGGCTCTGCCCGGGGCAGAGAGCACGGACCTTGGGGTCCTGGAACTCAGAGTCCGCTGAGGGGGGCCAATCAAGCAGCACCATGCTGGCGTTGTGGAGGAAGCCATGGGGCTCACCGGTGCAGGTTTGCGGAATACACGTGCAATATCTGCCACACGAAAGGCCACCTTCAGCGTATGTGTAAAAGAAATCGGACTCACTATGTGGCTGAGGAGATGGGAGATGATCCACCATCCAGCGAGGAGCAGGCAGAAGATGATGAGGTGTTGGGACTGTATACGTGTACCGACGATTCACCCCCAGTGATAAGGGAAGTAAAAATCAACGGAGTCCCTGTGAGTATGGAAGTGGACACGGGCTCGGGTCCGTCATTGATGAGTCGGAGAACTTTTGATAAACTGTGGATTAACCCAGCTGCACGACCCGAGCTGGTCCCGGTCACGGCGAAGCTGCGTACCTACACCAGGGAACTGATACCTGTTCTTGGCAGAGCGATGGTGCAGGTATCCCACAGGGACGAGACGCACGGTTTACCTCTGTGGGTCGTTGCAGGCGATGGGCCGACACTCCTCGGCCGGAGGTGGATGGGGACGGTCCGTGGGAGTTGGGAAGACTTCACCACTCCACAGGCTGCTGCTCCCCGGGATGCTGCCGTGCCCCGGGTCCCCAGAGAGCAGCGCCTACCGAGCTGGAGCTGCAGCCTCAATCCACCCACAGGCAAGCCCCAGGCCCGGACCTCAGAGATCCTGCAGCCTCAGCCCCCACAGGCAAGCAGCCCTGCAGAGAAGGGCCTAGTGGGCGGGCGGGGTGCGAGGGATCCAGGATGGCCGGCGGATTGGAAGAGCCCCGCCGAGGAAGTAGCCGTTGGGCAGGCCCCGCCGAGGAGCTGTTAGCGTCGGGCAGCGGCAGCAGCTGGAGGTTGGCGGCCACGGAGGCCGCGGGGGAGGCGGCAAGTGCGGCCGCTGGAGTGGCACGACGGCCGCAGGGGAGGCGGCTACGGTGGCCGCCGAAGAAACGACAACGGCCGCAGGAGAGGCGGCAAGTCAGGTGGCAGCGGAGGGGAGCGGAGGCTGCGACGGCAGAGGGCATCCGGAGCGGCGGAGAGCAAGATGGCAGCGGCATCGTGTTCAGAGCAGCAGAGCATCAAAGATGGCGGCACCCAAGGAGAAGCCTCGTGGAATCCTCCTGCATCAAAGATGGCGCCTTAAAAAGGAAATGCACCCGGGAGTCTTAAAAGGGCCTTACCATGAGGTGGCCCCCACAAAGGACTTCTGTAAGGCAGAGCGAGTCTAAAATGAGCTATGTTAATGTGAGAAGGCGGATTTATAACAAGAATTAATTTTTTTATGCTGAATGGCCACTGTATTTGTGTAAAATAATGGATATGAAGTAAAATTAATGATAAGGGCTAACAAGGAAATCAGGGATCCGTTACCAGTCAATGTACCAGTTAATGTACCAGATAACATGTACCACACTAACGCACTGTCTATGCCTACCTGCCTTCCGTTGGACAAGTGTGATGTTATGTATTGATGTGTGTATCGTCCTGGTACCTTAAATGTAATGTAAGCACAATGCTACACCACAGAGGGTGCTGTGGTGGGAAACCTGGAAGTGCCTGCAACAGGCACTATAAAAGGCTGACCACCACACCTGAGAAGCACTCTGGAGCTGAACAATAAAGGACGAAGGTCACAGCAGTTAGATCAACACCAGACCGTGTGGAGTCAGTGATTTCTGTGCTACATACACCACAGTGTCATTGATGAGTGTTTCCCCGTTCTTGGCCAGGAGTGGGGTGGGGCCTTGGAAGTTTGTACCGCAGGTGGCCTTGACTGCAGCGAAGAATCCTCGCATATCATGGCTGTCGACCAGTTGTTGTATCTTCTGTGTTTTCTCCATCCACCACCTGTTCTTTAGGTCCCGAGTTTTTTGTTGGACCTGAGCCTTGAGCCATCTGTAATGTTGTTTTGCAGCTCCCAAGTTGGACTGTTGCTTGAGGCTCAGAAATGCTTTGCGCTTGCGATCTATTAGTTCTTCGATCTCCTGATCATTTTCATCAAACCAGTCCTGATGTTTTCTGGTTGAGTGACCAAGTGTCACTTCACAGGCACTGGTTATGGAGGCCTGGAGGGCAGACCAAGCGCTGTGGGCATTCAGCATCTCAGGGTCATCAAGGCATGCCTGATTGGCTGTGAAGCATTGGCTGTATAGGGCTCTCTTAGCTGGGTTTCTAAGTGCCCCGGCATTAACTTTTTTGTGGAGCAGCTTCTGCTGTCCCCTCTGCTTTGGGGCAATGTTAATGTTGATGATGGCTCGGATTAGGTGGTGGTCCATCCAGCAGTCGTCAGTTCCTGTCGTGGCACGGGTGATGCGCACATCCTTGCGATCCCTGGCTCGGACGATGACATAGTCGAGCAGGTGCCAGTGCTTGAAGCGAGGGTGTTGCCACGATGCCTTGTATATGTCCCTCTGGCGGAACAGGGTATTGGTGATGAGGAGTTCATGTTCTAGACATTTTGTCAGGAGTAGGGTACCGCTGGAGTTGGCTTTCCCTACCCCCTCTCTGCCAAACACGCCTCCCCAGAGGACTGTTTCTTTGCCAACCCTGGCATTAAATCACCCAGGAGGATCAATTTGTCGCCCGTGGGGACGCGGGACAAGGATGCCTCGAGGTTGGAATAAAAACCCTCTTTAGCCTCATCCGTTGCATCGAGTGTGGGGGCGTACGCACTGATGACACACCGCCAGGACACACCGCCCGCCCAGAGCCCGCCCATGCACCCGACCTGTACCCGACCGCACCGCGGCCTCCATTTTTCCGGACTCGGGGGGTCCGAACGCCTGGATGCCACTGGGGAGAGGCCTGGAAGCCGTAGAAGGCCTTGTATGGGCTGGCAAATGACCTAACTCCTGCTTCTCCTGGGCCAACAAAAACAAATCTATTATTGATCTGCATCTTAGATTTTTAACAACTCTTAGAAACTTTTTAAAACTTCTTAACAACTCTTAGAAACTTTTGAAATAAATTGGGAATCTTTATCAACTTTTAACTTTTAAAATAACTTTGAAAGTCACCTTCCTAGTGCCTGTCCCCAACCTCGGGCCATCTACCATCAATGGCGCTACCCGGCACCGAACTTGCGGCCAACACTTCGCCGTAGGCAATTAGTGCCTGGTCTCCAGTTATCTTGGTCCCCCTTGCCACTGAACCAAGTCCTTGTTAAGCTAAGCCCGTGTGGTTACCGGTGTGCAGCGGCCACCCCACGTTAAAAAAACTCATGCACCGGCATCTTCCACTTCGTCAGTATGAAGTTCGGGACCTGGAACGTCAGGACCCTCATGGACAATCCCAACAGCAACAGGCCGGAATGCTGCACCGCCATAGTTGCCCGGGAACTCAGACGTTTTGACATTGACATCGCTGCCCTAAGCGAGACATGGCAGGCAGGGGAAGGCCAGCTGAAGGAACATGGTGGAGGTTACACCTTCTTCTGGAAAGGGAAACCAGAGGCAGAACGCCGCCTTCATGGAGTCGGCTTTGCCGTCACGAATGAGCTGGTCGACCACCTCAAAGACTCCCCCTGTGGGGTTAACGAATGCCTCATGACTCTCCATATGACCCTACCACAGTTTGGAGGGCCATGACCACAAACTTAGCAGTGCCTCACTGGGTGCATTGCTCAGTTGAGAGCAAGTGTTGCATTGGTGCACGCAAGACTCCAAATCTGAGTCGATGCCGGGCCACCACACATGCGATCTGGCTGTAGCTTTCATCATTGCTATGCCTGGATGGCTACTATGTAGGTCGCGGGTGAATGTTGCCCTGCCTTTCTTGGGCAAAACCACGCAATTACCCCACAAAAGACAGTCCGCCTGTATGGACATTTCATCTTTCGCCACTGGAACGGCTTGATCTCTTCATGCATCTCCGCTGGGATGCTGGACCAGCTCCCATGGAGGACACAGTTTTTTACCAGGGACAGTAAAGGATCCTGGATGGTCCAGGTCCTGATCTGGCGGGCCGTAACGGGTGACTTTTCATTTTCAAATGCATCCATCACAAAGAGCAAGTCTGCAGTCTGTGCCATTTCCACCCGATGGTGGGCAATGGTAGCCGACTGAGGGTGTCAGCGCAGTTCTCTGTGCCTGGCCTGTGGCGAATTACATAGTTATATGCAGAAAGTGTGAGCGCCCATCTTTGGTTGCGAGCAGAGGCATTGGTATTGATACCTTTGCTCTCTGAGAATAGCAATATGAGCAGCTTATGGTCAGTCTCTAACTCAAACTTAAGCCCAAACAGATACTGATGGATTTTTTTTTACCCCGTAAACGCATGCCAGAGCTACTTTTTCAATCATGCTGCAGGCCCTATCGGCCTTGGACAAGCTCCTGGACGCATAAGAGACTGGTTGCAATGCTCCCGATTCGTTTGCTTGTTGTAACACGTAACTGACCCCGTACGAAGGCGCATCGCAAGCTAGCACTAAACGTTTACAAGGATCATACAGGACAAGCAGTTTGTTGGAACATAATAGATTTTGGGCTTCCTCAAAAGCATCCTCTTGTGATTTCCCCCATACCCAGTCATCTCCCTTGCGTAGCAGCACATGTAGGGGTTCTAGCAAGGTGCTTAACCTGTGAAGCAAATTACCAAAATAATTGAGGAGTCCCAGGAACAACCGCAACTCTGTCACATTCTGTGGTCTCGGCGCGTTCTTGATGGCCTCCGTCTTGGCATCGGTGGGTCTGATGCCGTCTGCTGCAATTCTTCTCCCTAAGAACGTGACTTCTGGCACTAGGAAAACATGCTTCGAGCATTTCAACCTGAGTCCCACACGATCTAGCCGACTTAGAACTTCTTTCAGGTTCTGCAAGTGTTCGATGGTGTTCCGACCTGTGATCAATATATCATCCTGGAAAACCACGGTGCATGGAACCAACTTTAGCAGACTCTCCATGTTCCTTTGAAAAATAGCCGCGGCCGATCAAATCCAAAACGGGCATCTATTGTAGATGAACAGACCTTTGTGCGTGTTGATGTAGGTGAGGCTTTTCGAAGATTCCGCCAGCTCCTGCATCATGTAGGCCGAGGTCAGGTCCAACTTGGTGAACGTCTTCCCTCCTGCCAGTGTCGCAAATAGGTCATCTGTCTTGGGTAGCGAGTACTAGTCCTGCAGCAAAAAACGGTTAATCGTTACTTTATAGTCCCCACAAATTCTGACCATGCCATCGCCCTTGAGAACCGGAACAATCGGACTGGCCCACTCGTTGAACTCCACCGGCACGATGATACCTTCTCGCTGCAGCCTGTCTAGCTCAATCTCCACTTCCTCTCGCATCATATATGGCACCGCCCATGCCTTGTGATGGATGGGTCGTGTACCTGGAATCAAGAGGATCTGCACCTTCGCCCCCGAGGAACTTCCGATGCCTGGCTCAAACAACGATGGAAACTTGCTCAGAACCTGGGCACATGAGGTGTCATCGACGGACATCCCAGTTCCAGCGGATTTTTCCCAGCCAGCTTCTGCCGAACAGTGTGGGGCCATCTACTGGCACAATCCATGGTGGTAGTTCGTGCACTGCCCCATCACAGGAGACTTTTACTGCTGCGCTGCCAATTACAGGGATCAGCTCTTTAGTGTAAGTTCTCAGCTTGGTATGAATCGGCTCAGCTTGGGCCTAGAAACATAGAAACATAGAAAATAGGTGCAGGAGTAGGCCATTCGGCCCTTCGAGCCTGCACCGCCATTCAATAAGTCCATGGCTGAACATTCAACTTCAGTACCCCATTCCTGCTTTCTCGCCATACCCCTTGATCCCCCTAGTAGTAAGGACCTCATCTAACTCCTTTTTGAATATATTTAGTGAATTGGCCTCAACAACTTTCTGTGGTAGAGAATTCCACAGGTTCACCACTCTCTGGGTGAAGAAGTTCCTCCGCATCTCGGTCCTAAATGTCTTACCCCTTATCCTTAGACTGTGACCTCTGGTTCTGGACTTCCCCAACATTGGGAACATTCTTCCTGCATCTAACCTGTCTAACCCCGTCAGAATTTTAAATGTTTCTATGAGGTCCCCTCTCATTCTTCTGAACTCCAGTGAATACAAGCCCAGTTGATCCAGTCTTTCTTGATAGGTCAGTCCCGCCATCCCGGGAATCAGTCTGGTGAACCTTCGCTGCACTCCCTCAATAGCAAGAATGTCCTTCCTCAGGTTAGGAGACCAAAACTGTACACAATACTCCAGGTGTGGCCTCACCAAGGCCCTGTACATCTGTAGCAACACCTCCCTGCCCCTGTACTCAAATCCCCTTGCTATGAAGGCCAACATGGCATTTGCTTTCTTAACCGCCTGCTGTACCTGCATGCCAACCTTCAATGACTGATGTACCATGACACCCAGGTCTCTGCACCTCCTCTTTTCCTAATCTATCACCATTCAGATAATAGTCTGTCTCTCTGTTTTTACCACCAAAGTGGATAACCTCACATTTATCCACATTATACTTCATCTGCCATGCATTTGCCCACTCACCTAACCTATCCAAGTCGCTCTGCAGCCTCACAGCATCCTCCTCGCAGCTCACACTGCCACCCAACTTAGTGTCATCCGCAAATTTGGAGATACTACATTTAATCCCCTCATCTAAATCATTAATGTACAGTGTAAACAGCTGGGGCCCCAGCACAGAACCTTGCGGTACCCCACTAGTCACTGCCTGCCATTCTGAAAAGTACCCATTTACTCCTACTCTTTGCTTCCTGTCTGACAACCAGTTCTCAATCCATGTCAGCACACTACCCCCAATCCCATGTGCTCTAACTTTGCACATCAATCTCTTGTGTGGGACCTTGTCGAACGCCTTCTGAAAGTCCAAATATACCACATCAACTGGTTCTCCCTTGTCCACTCTACTGGAAACATCCTCAAAAAATTCCAGAAGATTTGTCAAGCATGATTTCCCTTTCACAAATCCATGCTGACTTGGACCTATCATGTCACCTCTTTCCAAATGCACTGCTATGACATCCTTAATAATTGATTCCATCATTTTACCCACTACCGATGTCAGGCTGACCGGTCTATAATTCCCTGTTTTCTCTCTCCCTCCTTTTTTAAAAAGTGGGGTTACATTGGCTACCCTCCACTCTATAGGAACTGATCCAGAGTCAATGGAATGTTGGAAAATGACTGTCAATGCATCCACTATTTCCAAGGCCACCTCCTTAAGTACTCTGGGATGCAGTCCATCAGGCCCTGGGGATTTATCGGCCTTCAATCCCATCAATTTCCCCAACACAATTTCCCGGCTAATAAGGATTTCCCTCAGTTCCTCCTCCTTACTAGACCCCCGACCCCTTTTATAACCGGAAGGTTGTTCGTGTCCTCCTTCGTGAATACCGAACCAAAGTACTTGTTCAATTGGTCCGCCATTTCTTTGTTTCCCGTTATGACTTCCCCTGATTCTGACTGCAGGGGACCTACGTTTGTCTTTACTAACCTTTTTCTCTTTACATATCTATAGAAAGTTTTGCAATCCGTCTTAATGTTCCCTGCAAGCTTCTTCTCATACTCTATTTTCCCTGCCCTAATCAAACCCTTTGTCCTCCTCTGCTGAGTTCTAAATTTCTCCCAGTCCCCAGGTTCGCTGCTATTTCTGGCCAATTTGTATGCCACTTCCTTGGCTTTAATACTATCCCTGATTTCCCTTGATAGCCACGATTGAGCCACCTTCCCTTTTTTATTTTTATGCCAGACAGGAATGTACAATTGTTGTAGTTCATCCATGCGGTCTCTAAATGTCTGCCATTGCCCATCCACAGTCAACCCCTTAAGTATCATTCGCCAATCCAACCCAGCCAATTCACGCCTCATACCTTCAAAGTTACCCTTCTTCAAGTTCTGGACCATGGTCTCTGAATTAACTGTTTCATTCTCCATCCCAATGCAGAATTCCACCATATTATGGTCACTCTTCCCCAAGGGGCCTCGCACAACGAGATTGCTAATTAATCCTCTCTCATTACATAACACCCAGTCTAAGATGGCCTCCCCCCTAGTTGGTTCCTCGACATATTGGTCTAAAAAACCATCCCTTATGCACTCCAGGAAATCCTCCTCCACCGTATTGCTTCCAGTTTGGTTAGCCCAATCTATGTGCATATTAAAGTCACCCATTATAACTGCTGCACCTTTATTGCATGCACCCCTAATTTCCTGTTTGATGCCCTCCAGAACATCACTACTACTGTTTGGAGGTCTGTACACAACTCCCACTAACGTTTTTTGCCCTTTGGTGTTCTGCAGCTCTACCCATATAGATTCCACATCATCCAAGCTAATGTCCTTCCTAACCATTGCCTTAATCTCCTCCTTAACCAGCAATGCTACCCCACCTCCTTTTCCTTTTATTCTATCCTTCCTGAATGTTGAATACCCCTGGATGTTGAGTTCCCAGCCCTGATCATCCCGGAGCCACGTCTCTGTAATCCCAATCACATCATATTTGTTAACATCTATTTGCACAGTTAATTCATCCACCTTATTGTGGATACTCCTTGCATTAAGACACAAAGCCTTTAGGCTTGTTTTTTTTAACACCCTCTGTGCCTTGTTGCTCCACAGCCTGTCGAAGGCCTTTTTGCTCATGATGGACTGACTCGCACCCATGTCCAATTCCATGGATACTGGAATTCCGTTCAGTTCAACTTTTAACATGAGCGGTGGACATTTCGTGGAGAAGGTGTGTACCCCGTACACTTCTGCATCCTCGGTTTGAGTCTCTAGTTCATTTTGATCTGCCATGGATCAGTCTTCCTCTGCAACGTGGTGGTTTGCAGAGTTTGCAGCTCGTCTGCACATTCGCTGGAGGTGTCCCATTGTTCCACAGTCTTTGCAAGCATAGTGTTTGAAGTGGCATTGATGGGCTCGATGATCACCTCCACAGCGCCAACAAGGTGTCAATTGCCTCACATTAATGCTTGATGGCAGACTCTGAGTCATCTGAGGTTGTGCAGCTGCAGGCATGTACGTTCTGTCATATGCATTCCTGCCTGAAAATGATGCTACTTTTTGTACAGTACTTGCCGAAACGTCTTTATTCTGTGAAATTTGTTTGGTGTTATCGCTGGTGGATGTCCTGCAAGGTGCCTTAGTTCGGCGACGTAGCTTGCCACTTCCTGGCCTACAGACCTTTGACATGTGTAAAATCGATACCTTGCCACAGAATGCTCTCCTTCGGATTTAGGTGCTCCCGGAGCAGCGTACACATGATTTGGTTCATATCATTTGGTTGTTGGTTTCACCGGAGCAAGAAGATTCTTCAAGAGGTCATAGGTTGTTGCCCCGCAGACGGTGAGCAGGATCGCCCTTCATTTGGCAGCGTTCACACTCCCTTCCAGTTCATTGGCCTCGAAGTATTGATCAAGTTGCTCCACAAAGGCCTCTCAATCGTCCCCTTCTCAGAATTTCTCCAGGATACCAATAATTCTCTGCATTTTCACGTGATGGATCGTTATCTCGTCATCAGTTGTTATAGAAATAGAAACATAGAAATTAGGTGCAGGATCGGGCCATTCGACCCTTCGAGCCTGCACCGCCATTCAATAAGATCATGGCTGATCATTCAACCTCAGTACCCCTTTCCTGCTTTCTCTCCATACCCCTTGATCCCTTTGGCTGTAAGGGCTATATCTAACTCTCTTTTGAATATATCTAACGAACTGGCCTCAACAGTAGTAGAGAATTCTGCAGTAGAGAATTCCACAGGTTAACAACTCTCTGAGTGAAGAAGTTTCTCCTCATCTCGGTCCTAAATGACTTACCCCTTATTCTTAGATTGTGACCCCTGGTTCTGGAACTCCCCAGCAACGGGAACATTCTTCCTGCCTCTAACCTGTCCAATCCCGTCAGAATTATATATGTTTCCATGAGATCCCCTCTCATTCTTCAGTGGATACAAGCCCAGTTGATCCAGTCTCTCCTCATATGTCAATCCAGCCATCCCGGGAATCAGTCTGGTGAACCTTCGTTGTACTCCCTCAATAGCAAAAATGTCCTTCCTCAGATTAGGAGACTAAAATTGAACACAGTATTCCAGGTGAGGCCTCACCAAGGCTCTGTACAACTGCAGTAAGACCTCCCTGCTCCTATACTCAAATCCCCTGGCTATGGAAGCCAACATGCCATTTGCCTTCTTCACCGCCTGCTGTACCTGCATGCCAACCTTCAATGACTGATGTACCATGACACCCACGTCTTGTTGCACCTCCCCTTTTCCTAGTCTGCCGCCATTCAGATAATATTCTGTCTTCCTGTTTTTGTCACCAAAGTGGATAACCTCACATTTATCCACATTATACTGCATCTGCCATGCATTTGCCCACTCACCTAACCTGTCCAAGTCACCCTGCAGCCTCTTAGCATTCTCCACACAGCTCATACCACCACCCAGCTTAGCGTCATCTGCAAACTTGGAGATATTACACTCAATTCCTTCATCTAAATCATTGATGTATATTGTAAATAGCTGGGGTCCCAGCACTGAACCCTGCGGCACTCCACTGGTCATTGCCTGCCATTCTGTTTATTCCGACTCTCTGCTTCCTGTCTGCCAACAGTTTTCTATCCACGTCAATACATTACCCCCAATACCATGTGCTTTAATTTTGCACACGAATCTCTTGTGTGGGATCTGGTCAAAAGCCTTTTGAAAGTCCAAATACACCACATCCACTGGTTCTCCCTTGTCCACTATACTAGTTACAACCTCAAAAAATTCCAGAAGATTTGTCAAGCATGATTTCCCTTTCATAAATCCATGCTGACTTAGACCGATCCTGTCACTGCTTTCCAAATGCGCTGCTATTTCATCTTTAATAATTGATTCCAACATTTTCCCCACCACTGATGTCAGGCTAACCGATCTATAATTCCCTGTTTTCTCTCTCCCTCCTTTTTTAAAAAGTGGTGTTACATTAGCTACCCTCCAGTCCATAGGAACTGATCTAGAGTCAATAGAATGTTGGAAAATGATGTCCAATGCATCCACTATTTCTAAGTACTCTGGGATGCAGCCTATCAGGCCCTGGGGATTTATTGGCCTTCAATCCCATCAATTTCCCTAACATCATTTCCTGACTAATAAGGATTTCCTTCAGTTCCTCCTTCTCACTAGACCCTCGAACCTCTAGTATTTCCAGAAGGTTATTTGTGTCTTCCTTAGTGAAGACAGAACCAAAGTATTTGTTCAATTGGTCTGCCATTTCTTTGTTCCCCATTATAAATTCACCTGATTCTGACCGCAAAGGACCTACGTTGATCTTCACTAATCTTTTTCTCTTCACATATCTATAGACGTTTTTACAGTCAGTTTTTATGTTCCCTGCAAGCTTCCTCTCATAGTTTATTTTCCCCCTCCTAATTAGACCCTTTGTCCTCCTTTGCTGAATTCTAAATTTCTCCCAGTCCTCAGGTTTGCTGCTTTTTCTGGCCTCGAATAAAGCAACATGATTAAGTACTGTAGACATGAGTAAGTGTGACCTTAGTCTCTTTATTCTAACTGCAGAGTGCTGGTACAGCATGGGAGGCCTGCTTATATCCAGTGCTCCTAAGGGATGCTGGGATCCCTTGGGACTCCAACAGATACGCCTTCTGGTGGCGGTAGAATGCCGGTTACATAGGGTTGCATACATAACAATCTGATCGAAACGTATAAGATTATGAGGGGGCTTGACAAGGTGGATGCAGAGAGGATGTTTCCACTGATAGGGGAGACTAGAACTAGAGGCATAATCTTAGAATAAGCGCCACCCATTTAGAACTGAGATGAGGAGGAATTTCTTCTCTCAGAGGGTTGTAAATCTGTGGAATTCGCTGCCTCAGAGAGCTGTGGAAGCCGGGATAGTGAATACATTTAAGACAGAGATAGATAGCTTCTTAACCGTTAAGGGATTAAGGGGATATGGGGAGCGGGCAGGGAAGTGTACCTGAGTCCATGATCGGATCAGCCATGATCATACTAAATGGCGGAGCAGGCTCGAGTGACCGTATGGGCTACTCCTGCTCCTATTTCTCATGTTCTTATATCATTAAGGGGCAACATGTAGGCGAGGAGGATCAATGGGAAACTCTGGGTATAACTATGTGGGGATGGGAAGAGAAGACATTGCTGGGAATGTGCTGGCTGTATTGGGACAGATAACAATGCAATGGCAGTCCTAATGAGTTGGACAATGGAGAAGTGATGGAGTAGGATAGTATGGTTGACTGTATCAAGCGTAGTGGTAACATCAAGGAGGACAAGAAGGTATAATACAGCACATGTTCAAGGGTGTTACAGGAAATAAATTTCTATACTTGTATGACATCTTTCATAGGTTCAGGATTCCAAAGTGTTTCACAACCAATTTGAAATGTAGGCAAACACAACACCTAAATTATGCACTGCAAAGTCTTATAAACAGCAATGTTAACCTTTTTTTTTGTTAGTGATGTTGGTTGTAGGATGACTGTTGGCCAGGACATCAGGGGAACTACTTGCTCTTCTTTGAAAAAGTGCCATGGGATCTTTTATATCCATCTGAACAGCAAGGCGGGGTATTGGTTCCCATCTGAAAACAGTACCTCCAGCAATGCATTACTGCACTGAAATATACAGAAATACTAGAGTGAGGCTTGAACATAAAAGCTTCTCATTCAGAGGCCAGAGTGGTATCACTGAGCTAAAGTAACACAAGGAGAAGAAAGGAGAAGAAAAAGTAGAGAAAGGGCAATGTATGGAGAGGATGGGCAGGTTAAGGGGAGATGGCACTGGCTTTGAAAGGGAAAGTGGCACTAATTATGCAAAGGAAGCTATTAATAATTTTGGCAAGCATGATGACCAAGAGAAGTAATTGGTTGCTCAGCATTAGAGTGTAGACGAGATTAAGTGAACAAAGAGTGGGTTACATGGAAGAGATGAACTTGAAGAGAGCAGGTGAGATGAAACAAACTGCACAGTGATGGGATATTAAAGGTAAGATGAATGAAGGACTAGGGAATGATCATGATCAGGAAGCTTAAAATTACAAAGAGACATTGATAGATTAAGTGAGTGGGCAAGTCTGTGGCAGATGGATTTCAACACAGATAAATGCAAAGTCATCTATTATGAACCAAGAAAAGATAGATATGTGTATTTTTTAGCTGAAAAGCTAAGAACAGTGGAGGTCCAATGAGATGTCTATGTACATAGATCACTAAAATGTAAGATACAGACACAAAAACTAATCAACAAGGTTAATGGAAGGTCACCTTTATAACTAGAAGGCTAGAATATAAAGAGGAGGAAGTTTTGCTACAGCTATACAAAGCCCTGGTCAGACCATATCTCCAGTACTGTGTAAAATTCTGGGCACCACACCTTAGAAAGGATGCTTGGCCTTGGAAGGAGCGCAGCACAGATTCACCAGAATGTTACCAGGGCTACAAGGGTTAAATTAGAAGGCAAGATTACATAAAAAAATGCTTGTATTCCCTGGAATATAAAAGGTTAAGGGGTGATTTAATTGAGGTTTCTAGTATTTTGAAAAGAATTGATAGGAATGATAGAGAGAAACTTTTCCTGCTGGTGGGTGAATGTAGAACAATGGGACATGGGGACATAACCTTAAAATCAGAGCCATTGGAATAGTGGAGGAGTCTGAGGATGGAGATATAAGAGTGAGAATGGACTGAAGAATTAAAGAGGCAGGCGACTGGAAGCTCAGGGTCAAACTTACGGACTGAACGGAGGTGTTCAGCAAAGCGGTCACCTATCATCATCATCATAGGCAGCCCCTCGGAATCGAGGAAGACTTGCTTCCACTCTAAAATAGAATCCTTAGGTGACTGAACAGTCCAATATGAGAACCACAGTCCCTGTCACAGATGGGACAGATAGTCGTTGAGGGAAAGGGTGGGTGGGACTGGTTTGACGTATGCTCTTTCCGCTGCCTGCGCTTGATTTCTGCATGCTCTCGGCGATGAGACTCAAGGTGCTCAGCGCCCCCTCGGATGCACTTCCTCCACTTAGGGCAGTCTTTGGCCAGGGACTCCCAGGTGTCAGTGGGGATGTTGCATTTTTTCAGGGAGGCTTTGAGGATATCCTTGTAATGTTTCCTCTGCCCACCTTTGGCTCATTTGCCGTGAAGGAGTTCCAAGTAGAACGCTTGCTTTGGAAGTCTCGTGTCAGGTATGCGAACATTGTGGCCTGTCCAGCGGAGCTGATCAACTGTGGTCAGTGCTTCAATGCTGGGGAAGTTAGTCTGGTCAAGGACGCTAACGTTGATGCATCTGTTCTCCCAGGGGATTTGCAGGATCTTGCGGAGACATCGTTGGTGGTATTTCTCCAGTGAGTTGAGGTGGCTACTGTACATGGTCCATGTCTCTGAGCCATACAGGAGGGTGGGTATTACTACAGCCCTGTAGACCATGAGCTTGGTAGCAGATTTGAGGACCTGGTCTTCGAACACTCTTTTCCTCTGGCAGCCAAAGGCTGCACTGGCGCACTGGAGGCGGTGTTGAATCTCGTCGTCAATGTTGATAAGAGGCTCCCGAGGTATGGGAAATGATCCACGTTGTCCAGGGTCGCGCCGTGAATCTTGATAACTGGGGGGTAGTGCTGTGCGGCGGGGACAGGTTGGTGGAGGACCTTTGTCTTACGGATGTTTAGTGTAAGACCCATGCTTTCGTACGCCTCAGTGAATACGTTAACTATGACTTGGAGTTCAGCCTCTACGCTTGGTCTCCCCAATGTAAAGGAGACCACATCTGAGCAGCAAATATATGATACTAAATTGAAAGAAGTACAAGTAAATCACTGTTTCACCTGGAAGGACTATTTGGGGCCTTGGATAGTGGGAAGGGAGGAGGTAAAAGGACAGGTGTTGCATCTCCTGCGCTTGCACGGGAAGGTGCCGTGGGAAGGGGAGGTAGTGCTCGGGGTGACAGCGGAATAGACCAGGGTTTCGCGGAGGGAGCGGTCCCTTCGGAATGCTGAGAAGGGAGAGGAGGGGAAGATGTGATTAGTGGTGGGATCATGCTGGAGTGACGGAAATGGTGGAGGATGATTTGTTGAACATAGAGGCTAATGGGGTAAAAGGTGAGGACAAGGGGAACCCTGTCGTGGGTCTGTGAGGGAGGGGAAGGGGTGAGAGAAGAGATGCGGGAAATAGAATGGACACGGTCAAGGGCCATGTTAACCATGGTGGAGGGGAATCCTCTGTTGAGGAAAAAGGAAGACATGTCAGAGGCACTAGTGTGAAAGGTGGCATCATCAGAGCAGATGTGATGGAGATGGAGAAACTGGGAGAATGAAATGAAGCAAAAGATAGAAAGAAGAAAAGTAAAAGTGGAGGGCAGAGAAACCCAAGGCATAAAGTAAAAAGGGCCACGTTACAGCAAAATTCTAAAGGGTCAAAGTGTGTCAGAAAGAGAAGCCTGAAGGCTCTGTGCCTCAATGCGAGTAGTATTCGGAATAAGGTGGACGAATTAACTGCGCAGATAGCAGTTAACGGTTATGATGTAATTGACATCACGGAGATATGGCTCCAGGGTGACCAAGGCTGGGAACTCAACATCCAGGGGTATTCAACATTTAGGAAGGATAGACAGAAAGGAGAAGGAGGCGCGGTGGCATTGCTGGTTAAAGAGGAAAATATTGCAATAGTAAGGAAGGACATTAGCTTGGATGATGTGGAATCGGTATGGGTGGAGCTACGGAATACCAAAGGACAGAAATCGCTAGTGGGAGTTGTGTACAGACCACCAAACAGTAGTAGTGAGGTTGGGGACAGCATCAAACAAGAAATAAGGGATGCGTGCAATAAGGGTACAACAGTTATCATGGGTGACTTTAATCTACATATTGATTGGGTTAACCAAACTGGTAGCAATGCGGTGGAGGAGGATTTCCTGGAGTGTATTAGGGATGGTTTTCTAGACCAATATGTCGAGGAACCGACTGGAGAGCTGGCCGTCCTAGACTGGGTGATGTGTAATAAGAAGGGACTAATTAGCTATCTTGTTGTGCGAGGCCCCTTGGGGAAGAGTGACCATAATATGGTAGAATTCTTTATTAAGATGGAGAGTGACACAGTTAATTCAGAAACTAGGGTCCTGAATTTAAGGAAAGGTAACTTCGATGGTATTAGGTGTGAATTGGCTAGAATTGACTGGCAAATGATACTTAAAGGGTTGATAGTGAATCGGCAGTGGCAAACATTTAAAGATCACATGGATGAACTTCAAAAGTTGTACATCTCTGTCTGATGTAAAAATAAAACGGGGAAGGTGGCTCAACCGTGGCTAACAAGGGAAATTAAGGATAGTGTTAAATCCAAGGAAGAGGCATATACATTGGCCAGAAAAAACAGCAAACCTGAGGAATTTAGATTCAGCAGAGGAGGAAAAAGGGTTTAATTAAGAGGGGGAAAATAGAGTACGAGAGGAAGCTTGTCGGGAACATAAAAACTGACTGAAAAAGCTTTTACAGATATGTGAAGAGAAAAAGATTAGTGAAGACAAACGTAGATCCCTTCCATTCGGATTCAGGTGAAATTATAATGGGGAACAAAGAAATGGTAGACCAATTGATCAAATACTTTGGTTCTGTCTTCATGAAAGAAGACACAAATAACCTTTCGGAAATACTCGGGGACCAAGGGATTAGTGAGGAGGAGGAACTGAAGAATATCCTTATTAGGTGGGAAATTGTGTTCGGGAAATTGATGGGATTGAAGGCCGATAAATCCCCGGGGCCTGATAGTCTGCATCCCAGAGTACTTACGGGAGTCTGTATCCCAGAGTACTTAAGGAAGTGGCCCTAGATGCATTGGTGATCATTTTCCAACAGTCTATCGACACTGGATCAGTTCCTATGGACTGGAGGATAGCTAATGTAACACCACTTTTTAAAAAAGGATGGAGAGAGAAAATGAGTAATTATAGACCAGTTAGCCTGACATCAGTAGTGGGGAAAATGTTGGAATCAATTATTAAGGATGAAATAGCAGCGCATTTGGAAAGCAGTGACAGGATCGGTCCAAGTCAGCATAGATTTATGAAAGGGAAATCATGCTTGACAAATCTTCTGGAATTTTTTGAGGATGTAACTAGTAGAGTGGACAAGGGAGAACCAGTGGATGTGGTGTATTTGGACTTTCAAAAGGCTTTTGACAAGGTCCCACACAAGAGATTGGTGTGCAAAATCAAAGCACATGGTATTGGGGGTAATGTACTGACGTGGATAGAGAACTGGTTGCCAAACAGGAAGCAGAGAGTCGGGATAAACGGATCCTTTTCAGAATGGGAGGCAGTGACTAGTGGAGTGCCGCAGGGCTCAGTGCTGGGACCCCAGCTCTTTACAATATACAGTAACGATTTGGATGAAGGAATTGAGTGTAATATCTCCAAGTTTGCAGATGACACTAAACTTGGTGGCGATGTGAGCTGTGAGGGGGATGCTAAGAGGCTGCAGGGTGACTTGGACAGGTTAGGTGAGTGGGGAAATGCATGGCAGATGCAGTATAATGTGGATAAATGTGAGGTTATCCACTTTGGGGGCAAAAACATGAAGGCAGAATATTATCTGAATGGCGGCAGATTAGGAAAAGGGGAGGTGCAACGAGACCTGGGGGGGTGTCATGGTTCATCAGTCATTGAAAGTTGGCATGCAGGTACAGCAGGCGGTGAAGAAGGCAAATGGTACGTTGGCCTTCATAGCTAGAGGATTTGAGTATAGGAGCAGGGAGATCTTACTGCAGTTGTACAGGGTTTTGGTGAGGCGTCATTTGGAATATTGTGTTCAGTTTTGGTCTCCTAATCTGAGGAAGGACCTTCCTGCTATTGAGGGAGTGCAGCGAAGGTTCACCAGACTGATTCCCGGAATGGCTGGACTGACATATGTGGAGAGACTGGATCAACTGGGCCTTTATACACTGGAGTTTAGCGGGATGAGAGGGGATCTCACAGAAACATATAAGATTCTGACGGGACTAGATGCGGGAAGAATGTTCCCGATGTTGGGGAAGTCCAGGACCAGGGGACATAGTCTTAGGATAAGGGGTAGGCCATTTAGGACTGAGATGAGGGGAATCTTCTTCACTCAGAGAGTTGTTAACCTATGGAATTCCCTGCCGCAGAGAGTTGTTGATGCCAGTTCATTGGATATATTCAAGAGGGAGTTAGATATGGCCCTTACGGCTAAAGCGATAAGGGGTATGGAGATAAAGCAGGAAAGGGGTACTGAGGGAATGATCAGCCATGATCTTATTGAATGACCTACTCCTGCAACTATTTTCTATGTAGTCCAGGTAACTGTGGGAGTCAGTGGGCTTATAGTGGATAGTGGTCAAAAGCCTATCCCCAGAAATGGAGGCAGAGAAGTCAAGGAAGGGAAGGGAAGAGTCAGAGATGGACCATGTGAAGGTGAGGGAAGGGTGGAAATTGAATGCAAAGTGAATGAAATTTTCAAGTTAAGGGCAAGAGCAGGAAACGGCACCGATACAGTCATCAATCTTTCAGAAAAAGAGGTGATGGAGGGAACCTGAATAGGACTGGAACAAAGAATGTTCCACATATCCCACGAAAAGGCCGGCATAGCTAGGACCCATGTGGGTTCCCATAGCGACACCATTAATTTGGAGAAAATGAGTGGAGTTAAAGGAGAAGTTGTTCAATGTGAGAACAAGTTCAGCCAGGTGGAGGAGGGTGATGGTGGATGGGGACTGGTTGGGCCTGTGCTCAAGGAAGAAGCAGAGCGCCCTCAGGCCATGCTGGTGGGGGATGGACGTGTAAAGGGATTGGACATCCATGGTGAAAAGGAGACAGTTGGGGCCAGGAAACTGGAAACTGTTAAAGTGATGGAGGGCGTCAGGGGAGTCACGGATATAGGTGGGAAGAGAGTGGACAAGGGGAGAAAAAATAGAGTCGAGATAGATAGAAATAAGTTCTGTGGGGCAAGAACAGGCTGAAACGATGGGTCTACTGGAGCAGTCCTGTTTGTGGATCTTGGGAAGGAGGTAGAAGTGGGCTGTGCGGGGTTGGGGAATTATGACGTTGGTGGCTGTGGGGGGGAAGATCTCCAGAGGAGATGAGGTCAGTGATGGTCTGGGAAATTATGCCTTGTTGTTCAGTGTTGGGGCCATGATCCAGGGGGAGGTAGGAGGAGGTGTCAGAGAGTTGGCGATAAGCCTCTGCAAGGTAGAGGTCAGTTCACCAAACAACAGCAGCACCACCCTTGTCAGCAGGGTTTAATGATAAGGGCGGGGTTGGATCTGAGCGAGCGGAGTGCTGTAAGTTCAGAGGGAGGTAGTTTGGAGTAAGTGAGGGGAGCAGAGAAATTGAAATGGCCAATGTCCCTGCGGCAGTTTGCAATGAAGAGGTTTAAAGCGGGTAAGAGGCCAGAGGGACGGGATCAGTTGGAGCGAGAATTCCGAAAACAGGAGAAAGGATCAACTGTGCGGGGGGAAGACTCCTGGCCGAAGAAGTGGGCATGGAGGCGAAGGCGGCAGAAAAGGAGCCCAGCATCAAGCCGAGCTTGAAATTCATTGAGGTGGGAGTGTAAGGGAATGAAGTTCAGACCTTTGCTGAGGACTGATTGTTCGGGGTCAGAGAGAGGAAGGTCAGAGGGGATAGTGAAAACATGCCAGGGGGTGAGATTGAAAGAAGGGATGGGATCAGAGGGAAGTGTAGGGGAAGAAGATTCCGGAGGGGCGTTCGTGTACAAGAGTTGTTGAAGTTTGACATCTGAAAGGAAGGAAAAAAGTTTTTTGTTAAAGCGCCAGATGACGCAAAGGATGAAATGGAACTGTGGACCAGGACAGCTCAGAGATAGAGTGAGTCAATGCTGCTGAAGAGAGAGGTCGAGAGCATGTCTGTGGCGGTGCATAGCATTGATCCCAGGATGTGGCGAGAGCAGTGGTTTGAGGAACGTTGAATACCTCGGAGATATCTGTAATCCTAGGTGGATCCAAAACATGAAGGGTGGAATTTCAGTTGGAATCCAAGTGGATTAAGTCTAAGGCAGAGACAGTTATTGAGGAAAGAGATGTGGCTGTGAAAGCGAGTCTTGGCAGATACTTGATCAAACATGAGAAGGTAAACAAAAAGCAAAGAAGGTGAACAAGGTAAAAGAGACAAATGGAAATTCCGTCTGAGGGAAGAGCAGAACTTATTCAAGGTGGACATTCCTCGACGAGAAGAGAAGCTTAACCTTTTTCTAATTTCTGTCATTACCATTTCAATTCGGCTCATCATCCCTTTTGTCTCTCTAATTTCTCCTGCCTTCCATCCTATCACGGACCTTCCCTTTTGTTTTTTCTTCCCCTCCCCCTTTCAGTGCTTAAGAATGTGCTCTTTTCGAACATTCGTCGACCCAAAACGTTAACTTTGTTTTTCTCTCCACAGATGCTGCCTGACCCATTGAGATTTCCAGTATTCTCTGCTTTTATTACAGATTCCAGCATCCGCAGTATTTAGATTTTATCATCATCATAGGCAGTCCCTCGGAATCGAGGAAGACTTGCTTCCACTCCTGAAGTGAGTTCTTTGATGGCTGAACAGTCCAATATGAAAGCCATAGACTCTGTGACAGGTCGGACAGATAGTCACTGAGGGAAGGGGTGGGTGGTACTGGTTTGCCGCATGTTCTTTCTGCTGCCTGTGCTTGATTTCTGCATGCTCTCGGCGCTGAGACTCGAGGTGCTCTGTGCCCTCTCGAATGCACTTCCTCCACTTAGGGCAGTCTTGGGCCAGGGACTCCCAGGTGCTTTTATAAAGACGTACTGTACCTTGAAATAAAACCAATGCCATTGTTCAGCAGTTTTCTCAACAAGCCAAATTCACAGCTAAAGCAAGTAATTTATATTTTATTTAAAATTTCACTTGAATTACATTGTAACTTGATAGAGCTCATAATTTTACATTGAAAAAAGATTCTTTAGTTTGGAATGACATAACATGAGGTTTTAAATTAGGTTTTAAATATAAATAAAATTCAATAAATATAATCTCAATTCTGAAAGCAGCCATCCAAATCTCAATAGGCATTGTAGCTACTTAAAGCCAGGCATTATGTTGTGTTTTAAAAATAATAAGGTGCACTGTAGCAATTGAGACCATTTACTGATTTACAGCTTTATGCCTAGTTATTGCTCAAATTTAGAAAAAAAGCAGCTTGGTGCAGCTCACATTCTGATGCAATTTGTAAGTATTCAAAAGGAGACAACATTGTAACCAGGATGCAGCTGCTCCCTGTCCAACATCACGTCCACTCAATCAGTGCAGTCCTATCACCTCCAGCAAGCAAGCATCTGTTTCCTGTTTTCATTTACACAATTAACTATTTTCCCCCTCATTTCCATGTCACCTGCAGTAACATTTGAAAATTAACTAAAAGTGAAAATTTATTTACTGTATATATTACACAAAATATAATCACCACGGCACATGCTCTCATTATGCAGGAAAAAATATGAATTAACACATTAGTGTTATCTACCTCAAAAAAATATTTTTCTGCTTGATGGTTACATTGTACTATTCAACTTGGCACAAATGATCGTGGCCAAAATGTCAACTTGGCTCAGTGGTCACTCTCTGCTCTGAGTCAAAAGGTTGTGAGTTTAAGTTCCACTTTGTGACTTCAACACAAAATCTAGGCTTACAATTCAGTGAAGTACTGAGGGACGGCTGCATTGTCAGAGATACTGGTTTTCAGATGAGACATTAAACTGAGGCTCTATTCGGCTATTCAGGTAATTGTAAAGATCCTATGCCACCATTCAAAAAATAGCAGGGCCAATATTTATCCCTCAACCAACATGACCAATATAGACTAGCTGGTCATTTATCTTATTGCTGTTTGTGAAACCTTGCTGTGTGCAAATTGACTGCCACATTGCTCACATAACAACAGTAATGACTCTTCAAAGTAATCCATTGTCTGTGTAGTGTTGTGGGACATCCAGAGGATATGAAAGGTGCTATATAAAAACTAGTTCTTTCTTACTGACTGTTACATGGTACATGGGTGTCACAGAATCATAGAATTATACAGCACAGAAGAAGGCCAATCAGGCTTCGTGCTAGTGCCGATTCTTTTAAATAGCTAATCAATTAGTCGCTCCTGTTGATTACCGCTACTAACTGAGCTGGCTGAATCCTGAAGAACATAGCTGCTAGACTGGGCCTGCAGCAGGTGGTGAGAGTACCAACACAAGTGGAAAACCTACTTGATCTCATTCTTACCAGTCTACCTGCCGCAGATGCATCTGTCCATGACAGTATTGGTAGCATTGACCACCGCACAATCCTTCTGGAGACGAAGTTCCATCTTCACACTGAGGACTCCCTCCATCGTGTTGTATGTTACTACCACCATGTTAATGGGATGGATTCAGAACAGATCTAGCAGCTCAAAACTGGACATTCATGAGGTGCTGTGGGCCATCAGCAGCAGCAGAATTGTATTCCATCACAATCTGTAACCTCATGGCCTGCCATAGCCCTCACTCTACAATTACCATCAAGCCACGGGATCAACCCTGGTTCAATGAGGCGTGCAGGAGAGCATGCCAGGGGCAGCACCAGGTGTATCTAAAAATGAGGTGCCAATCCGTGGATGCTGCAACACAGGACTACATGCAAGCTAAACAGCGGAAGCAGCATGACATAGACAAAGCTAAGCAATTCCACATTCAATGGATCAGATCAAAGCTCTGCAGTCCTGCAACATCCAGTTGTGAATGGTGGTGGACAATTAAACAACTAACAGGAGGAGGCAGCTCAATGAATATCCCCATCCTCAATTATGACGGAGCTCAGAACGTGAATGAAAAAGACAAGGTTGAAGCATTTGCAAACATCTTCAGCCAGAAATGCCGAGAGGATGATCCTTATTGGCCTCCTCCTGAGATCTCCACCATCACAGAAGCCAGTTTTCTGCCAATTCAATTCATTCCACATGATATCAAAAAAAGGCTGAGTGCACTGGATACAGCAAAGCTATAGGCTTTGACAACATCCTGGCTGTTATGCTGAAAACTTGTGCTTCAGAATTAGCCGCGCCTCCAGCCAAGCTGTTCCAGTATAGTTACAACACTGGCATCTACCCGACACAATGGAAAACTGCCCAGCTATGTCCCATCCAAAAAAAGCAGGATAAATCCAATGTGGCCAATTACCGCCCCAATAATCTACTCTCGATTATCAGCAAAGTGATAGAAGGTGTAGTCGACAATGCTTTCAAGCAGCACTTACTCACCAATAATCTGCTCACCAGTGCTTAGTTTGGGTTCTGCCAGGACCACTTGGTTTCCGACTTCATTACAGCCTTGGTCCAAACATGGACAACAGATCTGAATTCCAGAGATGAGTGCAATATGTGCCTAAAGTGGAACCTCTACGTTAACATTTTTAACAAAATTGAAATGGACAAGTCCCCCAGGTTGCCAACACTTGTGAGACTAGATTCCAATATAACTGGTTTTGACAATATTTCTTCAATACCAAAAACAATAAATATTTTAATGGTTTTATATATGCTGTAACATATACAAAACCAATAATTATACAAGGGCCTATTCCATACATAGAATTTACAATAAAGAAATAGATCATTCAGCCCAACGGGTCTTTGCCAGTGTTTATGCTCCACATGAGCCTCCTCCCACCTTTCGTCATCTAACCGTGATATGAAAGATACTGGAATCTATACAAAAGAAGTGATAGAAGAGCAGCTAAAGACAGAAAATATACTAAAAATAGTCACCATTGATTCAGAAAGGCAATGTCATGCTTAACTAACCTGACAGAATTACTTTAATAATGAAAAGAGTAGACGAGGGTAAAACAATATATGGAGGCTGTTCAGGGAAGGTTCACGAGGTTGATTCGGGAGATGAGGGGGTTGACTTATGAAAATAGATTGAGTAGGTCGGGCCTATACTCATTGGAGTTCAGAAGAATGAGAGGTGATCTTATCGAAACATATAAGATAATGAGCGGGCTCGACAAAGTGGATGCAGAGAGGATATTTCCACTCATGGGGTAAACTAAAACTAGGGTAAATAGTCTCAGGATAAGGGGCCGCCCATTTAAAACTGAGATGCAGAGGAATTTCTTCTCTCAGAGGGTTATGAATCTATGGAATTCTCTGCCCCAGAGAGCTGTGGAGACTGGATCATTGAGTATATTTAAGGCAGAGATAGACAAATTTTTGTGCGATAAGGGAATAAAGGGTTATGGGGCGCGGGCAGAGAAGTGGAGCTGAGTCCATGATCAGATCAGTCATGATCTTATTAAATGGCGGAGCAGGCTCGAGGGACCAGGTGGCTACTCTTGCTCCTATTTCTTATGTTCTTATGTCATATACTTGGACTCTCAAAAGGTCTTTGATAAGGTACCACACGGTAGGCTCATGACAAAAATTAGGGCAGGTGGAGTCAGTGGATAAATAGCTCAGTGGATAGGAAATTGGCTAAAAATAAAAAGCATAGAGTAGGGGGAAAGACAGAAAATTCTTGAAATACTCAACTGGTCAGGCAACATCTGTGGATGGAGAAACAGATTGAACGTTTCAGGTCGATAACCCTTCGTCAGAACTCAGAACCCTTGAAACTTTATCAGCCTGAAACATTAACTCTGTTTCTCTCTCCACATATGCTGCTTCACCTGCTGAGTATTTCCAAAATTTTCTGTTTTTATTTCAGATTTCCAGCATCCACAGTATTTTGCTTTTGTGTTGGGGTAGAGATAAAAGGTAGTGATCCAGATTGGAGGAAGGTAGGAAATGGTGTTCCACAAGGATCAGTGCTGGGACCACTGTTATTCATAATTTACATTAATGATTTGGACTTAGGAACAAATAACTCAATTTCAAAATATACCTAATTGAGGGATATAGCTAATACTGAAGAAGAATGCAACATAATACAAGAAGACATTGGAAAACTTGCAGACTAGGCAGTTAAGTGGCTCTGATGACGCCACCTTTCACATTAGTGCCTCTGATATGTTTTCCTTTTTCCTCAACAGAAGATTCCCCTCTGCCATGGTTAACATGGCCCTTGACCATGTCCGTTCTATTTCCCGCACCTCTGCTCTCACCCCTTACGCTCCCTCTCAGAACCATGACAGGGTTCCCCTTGTTCTTACCTTTCATCCCACCAGTCTCCATGTTCAACGGATCATCCTCCGCCATTTCTGCCACCTCCAGCATAATCCCACCACCAATCACATCTTTCCCTTCCCTCTTCTCTCGGTGTTCCAAAGGAACCACTCCCTCTGCGACACCCTGGTCCATTCCGCAGTCACCCCCAGCACTCCCTTCCCTTCGCACGGCATCATTCCGTGCAAGCGCAGGAGATGCAACACCTGCCCTTTTACCTCCTCCCTGTAGAATTTACCAATATTTTGCTCCTTGTACCTTTCCCCTGCAGAGGAGAATAATCCCTTTTTGGACTTTTAAAATGGAAGGAATAACTTCGGGACACAAATGAGTTTAAAGGGCAGATGAGGCCTGCAGGGGATAAAAGGGGATGCATTCATGGAGATTCCCCCCCCCTGCCCCCCAGTGTTTGGACTCATAGGAAAGGGAATTTAATTTGGAACTCGATGAACATTTTGGTATCCTAGGAAAAACTCTGAGGAAGATACCTAAGAGCTTTACAAGTTTAAGATCTCTAAAGGAACATGTTGGAACAGACTGCCAGAACAGAGGGTGGGACTTCACTCAGGAATTGGGTATTGGAGCTAATTCAATTTGTCTGGGAGAATGAGTCAATCGATAACTAACAAGAACTGCGAGGCATAAAAATTCACTCCCTAGGACATAAACACATCAAGAGCTATCAGCAAAATCACCGGAGACCATTATTGGTATGCATGTGCAAATAGACCTATAGAAATCACGGGCCCAGCCAAACGGCCCAAGAGTTTAAACACTGCTTCAACAATGCCAACCGGTGATTTTCCACATTAGCACATCATAATCAAATTACTGCTGAATGAGCCCGCCAAATTCTGACAAAGAAGAGAGCTCAAAACTAATGAGCAGCTCCCTTGAAACAAAGAGCTGGGCCAGATTTGGAAGCCTTTTTGGGGTATATCTATTTCCAGTTTTACAAGGGGAAAAAAAAACAGCAGGAGGCGGGTAGTGAAGGAATGGAGTAGTGGAGAAAACTACAAGAAACCATCAAGTATCGACCGAGCACGCCGACAGCAAGAGGCCCATGAAACGGAAGGTTGTCAGCAACCAAATTGACAACCCGGGCCATCACAACCAGCGAAACGACCAACCGAAACCAACTCAGCAAAAACCAAAGAATCAACATTTATTTCCACTCTACAATCTACTTCTGAATGACCAACGGGTGAGAAATTACCTAAAAGGACTAACTAAAACTATTCCTAACCAAAGAAAGTGGATTCTTACCCCATATATCCAAAACGCGACGTGCCGCATCAGCGGACTCACCCCAACTGAAGACTACGCAGTCCGAAGTCTTCTCCTCCATCCGGGGTATGGCTCGCTTAGAAGGCAAAGTGCAGTGAACCCTGAAACCCGCGATTCACCGGCAATTGTCAAAAGGGATTGGTGAGCATAGCCCCTGAACCCCCAGGGCTATAACTTAGTTAGTTCGGGGAATTGGGAGGGGGAGGCCGGGATAACTTGTGTAAATGTATCTGCATTCTCCTCTTTACCCCATTTAGAGTTTAAGCTGTATTCTTTTCCCCACAGGCTGTATTTTGACAATTTATTCAATGTGTTGTACCCCTCAGTGTGTATCGGTATTACTATTCTGTGTGTGTTATTAAAGGTGTGCCTTTTATTTCTTTTTAAACACAATAAAGCCATACCCGCTTCCTACCTTGAAACCGATTGTCTGTCCAAGTTTGTCACAGTCCCTTCATAATTCCAGAGTCTAGAACCAAGGGTGTGGGAGCGATTCGAAACCGCTCATATAAGGTCAGAAGGGAAAGCTGACTCCCTGAAAATCATCCCTTACATCCCTTCCCACTATCCAGGGCCCCAAATACTCCTTCCAGGTGAAATAGTGATTTACTTGTATTTCTTTCAATTTAGTATACTGTATTCGCTGCTCATGATGTGATCTCTGCTACATTGGGGAGACTACTGCTTGACCTGCTGAGTATTTCCAGAATTTTCTGTTTTATTTCAGATTTCCAGCATTCACAGTATTTTGCTTTTGTGTTTGCTTTTGAGTAGGGGTAAAGGGTAGTGATCCAGATTGGAGGAAGGTAGGTTTCAAGGAGACTAAGTGTAGATTGGGTGACTGCTTTGTGGAGTACCTCCGTTCAGTCCGCAAGTGTGACATTGAGCTTCCGGTCGCCTGTCACTTTAATTCTCCACTCCATTCCTACTCTGGCCTCTCCGTCCTCGATCTCCTACACTGTTCCAAAGAAGCTCAACGCAAGCTTGAGGAACAGCACCTTTTAGGCACTTTGCAGCCTTCTGGACTCAACATCGAGTTCAACAATTTCAGAGCAAAGCCGCTACAAATCTTTGGCTCCCTCCACCCCTCCCAACTTGTCACTAATAGCAGCTGGTCATTATCCCACCATTCACACCCTATCTTGACTAATGTTTTTCTAACTCCTGGCATTACCATTTCAATTTGACCCATCATCCCTTTTGTCTCTCTAATCTCGCCAATCTTCCACCCCATCACAGACCTTCTCGTTTGTTCTTTCTTCCCCTCCCCCTTTCAGTGCTTCTTAAGAATTTGTTCTCTCCGAACACTCTCCAGTTCTGACAAAGGGTTATCGACCTGAAACATTAACTCTGCTTTCTCTTCACAGATGCTGACTGACCCGCTGAGGTTTCCAGTATTTTCTGTTTTTATTCCAGATTCCAGCATCCGCAGTATTTTGCTTTTTTATGTGGCAAATTAACGTTAACATAGATAAATGTGCAGTGATGCACTTTGGTAGGAAACATAGAAACATCATGTACATCAATGAAAATAAGAAACTGAATGGAGCAGAAGAGCAAAGGGATGCAGGTGAACAAATCATTAAAAGCAGCACTGAAGGGCAGCAAAGCAATAAAAAATGCAAATAAAGCACTGGGATTTATTTCTAGCTGTATAGAATTCAAAAGTAGTGAAGTTATATTCAGCTTATTTAGGATCCTGGTCAGGTCACACTTGGAGTACTGTGCACAGTTCTGGTCTCCATACTATAAAAAGGACATTGAAGCATTCTAGAAAGTGCAAAATTTTTTTACAAGGATGGTACTAGAACTCAGAGATTACAGCTATTGGGAAAGATTGAACAGGTTGTGGCATTTTTTTTTTAGAAAAGAGAAGATTAGAGGTGACCTGATAGAGGTCTTTAAAATTATGACTGGGTTGGACAGGGTACATATGGAGAGATTGCTTCCACTTGTGGGGAAATCCAAAACTAGGGCCCATAAATACAAGATAGTTATTAATAAATCCTCCAGGAAAATATGGAGAAATCTCTCTGCCCAGAGTGGTTAGAATATGGGACTCGCTATAAAAGGAAATGGTTGAGGCAAATAGCTTAAATGCTCTTAAAAGGAAACTACAACAACAGCTTGTATTTATATAGCGCTTTTAAACATAGTGAAATGTCCCAAGGTGCTTCACAGGAGTATTATGAGACAAAAAATTTGACACCGAGCCACATAAGGAGAAATTAGGGCAGGTGGCCAAAAGCTTGGTCAAAGAGGTAGGTTTTAAGGAGCAGCTTGAAGGATGAAAGAGTGGTAGAGAGGCAGAAAGGTTTAAGCAGGGAATTCCAGAGCTTAAGGCCTAGGCAACAGAAGGCACGGCCACTAATAGTTGAACAATTAAAATCAGTGATGCTCAAGTGGGCAGAATTAGAGGAGCACAGATATCTCAGGGGGGTTGTGGGGCTGAAGGAGATTACAGAGATAGGAAGAGGCGAGACCATGGAGGTATTTGATAACAAGGATGAGAATTTTGAAATCAAAGCGTTGCTTAAACGGGAGCCAATGTAGGTCAGCGAGCACAGGGGTGATGGTTGAGCGGGACTTGGTGCAAGTTCGAACATGGGCAACTGAGTTTTGGATCATCTCTAGTTTACATAGGGTAGAATTTGGGAGGCCAGCCAGGAGTGCATTGGAATAGTCAAGTCTAGAGGTAACAAAGGCATGGATGAGGGCTGGTTAAACTGGAGAAAGATGTAATGTCAGGGCTAAGGCAGGGGGAATTCTTAGAGGACATTTGGCCTGGTGGGCGAGGGGAAGGAAGGGAAGAGACAAAGGTGGCTAAATGCCTCAATCTTAGAGACAAAAAAGTCCATGAGCTCCTCACAATATCAAAAAATCTATCTATCTCTGACTTGAATATATGCAAAGACTGAGCCTCCACCGTCCTCTGGGGTAGAGAATTTCAAAGATTCACCATGACAACAACAACTTGTATTTATATAGCGTCTTTAATGTCGTGAAACGTCCCAAAGTGCTTCACAGGAGTATTATGCAATCAGAATTTGACACCGAGCCACATAAGTAGAAATTAGCGCAGGTGACCAAAAGCTTGGTCAAAGAGGTATGTTTTAAGGAGCGTCTTGAAGGAGAAAAGAGAGGTAGAGAGGCGGAGAGGTTTAGGCAGGGAGTTCCAGCGTTTGCGGCCTAGGCAACAGAAGGCATAGCCACCAATGGTTGAGCGATTACAATCAGGGATGCTCAGGAAAGAACAGACATCTCAGGGGATTGTGGGGCTGGAAGAGATTACAGAGATAGGGAGGGGCGAGGCCATGGAGGGATTTGAAAATAAGGATGAGAATTTTGAAATCGAGGTGTTGCTTCCCAACATTCAATTGGCGAAAATTTCTGCTTATCCAGAACTATCGTTGGACAAGCAGTCTGACAATTTAGAGACCGTGGAATGGTTGAGAGAAGTGGTAGTGAGGTAGAGCTGGGTATCATCAGCGTACATGTGGAAACTGATGCTGTGATTCCAGATGATGTCGCCAACGGGCAACATGTAGATGAGAAATAGGAGGGGGCCAGGGATAGATCCTTGAAGGACACCAGAGGTAATGATGCGGGGGTGGGAAGAGAAGCCGTTGCAGGTGATTCTCTGGCTATAATTAGATAGATAAGAATGGAACCAGACAAGTGCAGTCCCATCCAGCTGGACGACGGTGGAAAGGCGTTGGAGAAAGATAGAGTGGTCAACCGTGTCAAAGACTGCAGACAGGTCAAGAAGGACGAGGAGGGATAGTTTACCTTATCACAGTCACAAAAGATGTAATTTGTGACTTTGATGAGAGCCGTTTTGGTACTGTGGCAGGTGCGGAAAACGGATTGGAGGGATTCAAACATGGAATTGCAGGAAAGGTGGGCACGGATTTGGAAGGCAATAACACTTTCAAGGACAGTGGAGAGGAAAGGGAGGTTGGAGATGGGTTGGTAGTTTGCAAGGATGGAGGGATCGAGGGTTGGTGTTTTGAGGAGAGGGGTGAAGATGGCAGATTTGAGACAGTGGGGGACAGTATCTGAGGATAGCAAACTGTTAACAATGTCAGCTAACATGAGAGCCATAATATGGTGGAATTCTACATTAGGATGGAGAATGAAACAGTTAATTCAGAGACCATGGTCCAGAACTTAAAGAAGGGTAACTTTGAAGGTATGAGGCGTAAATTGGCTAGGATAGATTGGCGAATGATACTTAAGGGGTTGACAGTGCATGGGCAATGGCAGACATTTAGAGACCGCATGGATGAACTACAAGAATTGTACATTTCTGTCTGGCGTAAAAATAAAAAAGGGAAGGTGGCTCAACCATGGCTATCAAGGGAAATCAGGGATAGTATTAAAGCAAAGGAAGAGGCATACAAATTGGCCAGAAATAGCAGCGAACCCAGGGACTGGGAGAAATTTAGAACTCAGCAGAGGAGGACAAAGGGTTTGATTAGGGCAGGGAAAATAGAGTACGAGAGGAAGCTTGCAGGGAACATTAAGACGGACTGCAAAAGCTTCTATAGATATGTAAAGAGAAAAAGGTTAGTAAAGACAAACGTAGGTCCCCTGCAGTCAGAATCAGGGGAAGTCATAACGGGGAACAAAGAAATGGCAGACCAATTGAACAAGTACTTTGGTTCGGTATTCACTAAGGAGGACACAAACAATCTTCCGGATATAAAAGGGGTCAGAGGGTCTAGAAAGAAGAAGGAACTGAGGGAAATCCTTATTAGTCGGGAAATTGTGTGGTGGAAATTGATGGGATTGAAGGCCGATAAATCCCCAGGGCCTGATGGACTGCATCCCAGAGTAGTTAAGGAGGTGGCCTTGGAAATAACGGATGCATTGACAGTTATTTTCCGACATTCCATAGACTCTGGATCAGTTCCTATGGAGTGGAGGGTAGCCAATGTAACCCCACATTTTAAAAAAGGAGGGAGAGAAAACAGGGAATTATAGACCGGTCAGCCTGACATCGGTAGTGGGTAAAATGATGGAATCAATTATTAAGGATATCATATATCATAGCGGTGCATTTGGAAAGAGGTGACATGATAGGTCCAAGATTTGTGAAAGGGAAATCATGCTTGACAAATCTTCTGGAATTTTTTGAGGATGTTTCCAGTAGAGTGGACAAGGGAGAACCAGTTGATGTGGTACATTTGGACTTTCAGAAGGCTTTCGACAAGGTCCCACACAAGAGATTAATGTGCAAAGTTAAAGCACATGGGATTGGGGGTAGTGTGCTGACGTGGATTGAGAACTGGTTGTCAGACAGGAAGCAAAGAGCAGGAGTGAATGGGTACTTTTCAGAATGGTAGGCAGTGACTAGTGGGGTACCGCAAGGTTCTGTGCTGGGACATTGTACATTGTACATTAATGATTTAGACGAGGGGATTAAATGTAGTATCTCCAAATTTGCAGATGACACTAAGTTGGGTGGCAATGAGGCTGCAGAATGACTTGGATAGGTTAGGTGAGTGGGCAAATGCATGGCAGATGAAGTATAATGTGGATAAATGTGAGGTTATCCACTTTGGTGGTAAAAACAGAGAGACAGACTATTATCTGAATGGTGACAGATTAGGAAAAGGGGAGGTGCAACGAGACCTGGGTGTCATGGTAGATCAGTCATTGAAGGTTGGCATGCAGGTACAGCAGGTGGTTAAGAAAGCAAATGGCATGTTGGCCTTCATAGCGAGGGGATTTGAGTACAGGGACAGGGAGGTGTTACTACAGTTGTACAGGGCCTTGGTGAGGCCACACCTGGAGTATTGTGTACAGGTTTGGTCTCCTAACTTGAGGAAGGACATTCTTGCTATTGAGGGAGTGCAGCGAAGGTTCACCAGACTGATTCCCGGAATGGCGGGACTGACATATCAAGAAAGACTGGATCAACTGGGCTTGTATTCACTGGAGTTCAGAAGAATGAGAGGGGATCTCATAGAAACGTTTAAAATTCTGACGGGTTTAGACAGGTTAGATGCAAGAAGAATGTTCCCAATGTTGGGGAAGTCCAGAACTAGGGGTCACAGTCTAAGGATAAGGGGTAAGCCATTTCGGACTGAGATGAGGAGAAACTTCTTCACCCAGAGAGTGGTGAACCTGTGGAATTCTCTACCACAGAAAGTTGTTGAGGCCAATTCATTAAATATATTCAAAAAGGAGTTAGATGTAGTCCTTACTACTAGGGAGATCAAGGGGTATGGCGAGAAAGCAGGAATGGGGTACTGAAGTTGCATGTTCAGCCATGAAGCCATTGAATGGCGGTGCAGGCTCAAAGGGCTGAATGGCCTACTCCTGCACCTATTTTCTATGTTTCTATGTCTATGTTTCTAAAAGCAAGTTGGGTAGCCAGCAGTTTGGTGGGAATAGGGTCAAGGGAGCAGGAAGTGGGTCTCATGGACAGAAAGAGCTCGGAAAGGTCATGAGGGGAGAACGGAGAGAAACTGGAGAAATATGTGAGGTCAGGGCTCGGGCAGGGGATTTCCTGAGAGGAAGTTTGGCCCAGTGGGCTAGGGGAAAGAAGGGAAGAGGCAGAGGCAGAATGGATGATCTCAATCTTCGAGACATATAGATCCATGAGCTCCTCACACTTATTGTCGGAGATGAGGGTGGAAACTGGGGAGAGGGTTTTAAAAATACCGTTAGCAGTGGAGAATAGAAGCCGGGGTTTATCTTTGCATTCCAGAATGATTCAGGAATAGTGAGCGATTTAGGCAGACGAGAGCAGGACCCGATAGTGCTTTATGTGGTCCAGCCAGATTTGGCGGTGAATGGCTAAACCAGTTGTCCGTCATATCCGTTCAAGACTGCGTCCCTTGGACTTAAGGGAGCGAAGATGAGGGCCGTACCAGGGGGATCGGGCAGGGTGAGAGATAGACTAGTTTAAAAGGGACAAGGGTATCAAAGGTGGTGGTGAGGGTGCCATATCTGTTCATGTCCATATCCCTTGGACTTAGGGGTGCAAAGATCAGGGCTACCAGGGGCAACGGCCAAGGTGAGAGAGAGTAATTGTTTTAACAGTAACTAGGGCATCAAAGGTGGTGGTGAAGATGTGACTGAGCAAATCGGTAGCTGCAGCAATGTCTTGGTGAATGGAGGGCCAAAGGCTGGACTATTGGGAGTTGTTAAGTGCAATTGTAAGAAAGCCAGGAAAGCTTTTTCCAGGGGAGGACACAGAAGGAGGTAGGGTTGTGGGGGGCTGTTGTTGTGGGGATAGGGGGATGTGGGTGGAGAGTGATACGAGGAAGTGGTCAGAGATGGCCTTATCTGCGATTGACACGATGGGAGTAGCGAGGTCACAAGAGATGGCAAGGTCGAGGGGCTGGCCGTGAATATAGGTTGGGGAGTTTACATGGAGGGAGAGATTAAGGAAGGACAAGAGGCTAGTGAACTGAGAGGAGTGAGAGCATGATGAATTGAGATGGAGGTTGAAATCACCGAGGATGAGAAGTCGTTCGGTGCAAAGGCAGAGGGAGGAAAGCAGTGAAGAAATATCAGTAATAACAGTTATAGTACTTGGCTGGGCGGTATAGAACGAAAATTTTAAATGAGGTGAGAGAGGTGGAATAGAGATGCTCAAAGGAGAAGAAAGTGCCGGAGGAGTAGGGGGACAGACCAAGGTGTGATTTGCTGATGAGAGCAACACCGCCACCACGGCGGTCTGAGCACAGCAAGCGGTGGAAGGTATAGCCAGACGGGGAGGCTTCATTTAAGGGTAAGATTCAACTATGCAACATTTTTTTTCACAGATGATGCATTGTTACCTAAGGAACGAGAATGCTTCACTTACCATCATCAAGGGAATTTGATGATAAAGCCTTTGAATGCCAAGGGGATGTTAGACTTTCTCTTGTTGGAGATGGTCATTGTCTGGCACTTCAGTGGGACAAATGTTACTTGCCACTTATCAGCCCAAGCCTGAATGTTGTCCAGGTCTTGCTGCATACAGGCATGGACTGCTTCATTATCTGAGGAGTTACGAATGGAACTGAACAGTGTGCAATCATCAGCGAACATTCATACTTCTAATCTTATGATGGAGTCATTGATGAAGCAGCTGAAGATGGGTGGGCCAAGCACACTGCCCTGAGGAACTCCTGCAGCGATGTGCTGGGACAACCATCTTCCATTGTGCTATAAATGACTCTAGCCAGTGAAGAGTTATCCCCCGATTCCCATTGACTTCAATTTTACTAGGGCTCCTTGATGTCACACTCGGTCAAATGCTACCTTGATGTCAAGGGCAGTCACTCTCACCTCACCTCTGGAATTCAGCTCTTTTGTTTGTGTATGGATCAAGGCTGTAATGAGGTCTGGAACCAAGTGGTTTTGGTGGAACCCAAACTGAGCAGGTTATTGGGAAGTGCCGCTTGATAACACTATCTATGACACCTTCCATTACTTTGCTAATGATTGAGAGTAGACTGATGGGGCAGTAATTGGCCAAATTGGATTTGTCCTGCTTTTTGTGGACAGGACATACCTGGGCAATTTTCTACTTTGTCGGGTAGATGCCAGTGTTGTCGCTGTACTGGAACAGCTTGGTTAGAAGTGCAGCTGGTTCTGGAGCACAGGTCTTCGGCACTACAGCTGGGATGTTGTCAGAGGCCATAGCCTTTGTGCTCAGGCATTTCTCGTTTGTGAGATCTTACCTTGACCACTCTTATCAAAATCATTATTTTTTTTGTGGCACTGAAGCCATGGCCTGTGGGCACTGCTGCTGGTTGTGACCTCCTCGGCGATCTCCTCCCACTTCTGCCACATTAGATGACACTGTGATCTCCTTCCGCCCCCCGGATATAGAACATGCATCATTGGCTGCAGGTCTCAGTTTTAGCATCTTGGGCCACTTTTAAATCATGGTAATTACCCATTAGCCCTAAAACCACTTTTAAACAGTTGTGTCTTATTGGCACCTGTTTTCACCCGTTCCCCAAAATAACCACCTTAAATTCCAGCACTATAATTTTGGGGGTCCCTAAGCCTTGGCTGATTACAAACCATACCAATGCTCTCTGGTGTTAGGTAAATGAGGTGTGTCCAAAAGAGAGAAAGTGTGCATTCACTATACAGCAAATGGAAATTGTACTCATGTGATTTCTTACTATGTTGTTTTGGAGTCTGGTTATGTATCCTGAGCAATAAAAATGCAAGGGATGGAATTTGAATAAATAAGTAAAGAATTGTATCATAAGAATATAAGAAATAGGAGCAGAATAGGCCATCTGGCCCCTCGAGCCTGCTCCGCCATTCAATAAGATCATGGCTGATCGGATTTTGGCCTCAACTCTACTTCATAAGAACATAAGAATTAGGAACAGGAGTAGACCATCTAGCCCCTCGAGCCTGCACCGCCATTCAACAAGATCATGGCTGATCTGGCCGTGGACTCAGCTCCACTTACCCGCCCGCTCCCCGTAACCCTTAATTCCCTTATTGGTTAAAATTCCCTGCCCTCTCCCCATAACCTTTGACTCCCTTATCTTTCAAAAATCTGTATATCTCCACCTTAAATATATTCAATGACCCAGCATCCATAGCTCTCTGGAGTAGAGAATTCCAAAGATTCACAACCTTCTGAGAGAAGAAATTCTTCTTAATTTATGTTTTAAATGGGCGACCCCTTATTCTGAAACCATGCCTCCTAGTTCTGGATTCCCCAAAAGGTAACATCCTCTCTGCATCTACCCTGTCAAGCCCCCTCAGAATCTTATACGTTTCAATAAGATGACCTCAGACTTCTAAACTCCAATGAGTATAAGTCCAACCTGCTCAATCTTTTTTCATATGGCAATCCCTTTATCTCAGGAATCAACCTTGTGAACATTCTCTGTACTGCCTCCAATGCAAGTACATCCCTTCTTAAATAACGAGACCAAAACTGTTCACAGTACTCCAGATGTGGTCTCACCAATGCACTGTACAGTTGCAGCAGGACTTCCCTACTTTTATACTCCATCCCCCTTGCAATGAAGGCCAACATTCCATTTGCTTTCCTAATTATTGCTGTATTGCATGCTAACTTTTTTGTTTCATGTACAAGGGCCCCCAGATCCCTCTGTAGTGCAGCATTTGGTAATCTCTCCCCATTTAAATAATAATTTGGCTTTATTTTTCCTACCAAAGTGGATAACTTCACATTTTCCCACATTATACTCCATCTGCCAATTTTTTGCCCACTCACTGAGCCTATCTATATCCCTTTACAGATTCTTTACATCCTCCTCACAACTTGCTTTCCCACCTATCTTTGTATCATCAGCAAACTTGACTACATTACACTCGGTCCCTTCATCCAAGTCATTAATATAATTTGTAAATAGTTGAGGCCCCAACACCGATCCCTGAGGCACCCCACTCGTTACTGTTTGCCTACCAGAAAATGACCCATTTATCCCAACTCTCTGTTTTCTGTAGCCAATCCTCTATCCATGCTAATATATTACACCCAACCCAGTGAACTCTTACCTTGTGCAGTAACCTCTTATGTGGCATCTTATCGAATGCCTTCTGGAAATCCAAATACATCACATCTACTGGTTCCCCCTTATCCACCCTGCTCATTACATCCTCAAAGAACTCCAGAAAATTTGTCAACCATGATTTCCCTTTCATAAAACCATGCTGACTCTGCTTGACTGCATTATGATTTTCCAAATGTCCTGCTACTATTTCCTTAATAATGGACTCCAACATTTTCCCAACCACAGATGTTAGGCTAACTGGTCTATAGTTTCCTGCTTTCTGTCTCCCTCCTTTCTTAAATAGGGGCGTTACATTTGCAGTTTTCCAATCCATTGAAACCTCTCCAGGATCCAGGGAATTTTGATAATTACAACCAATGCATCCACTATCTCTGCAGCCACTTATTTTAAGACCCTATGATGTTGGACATCATGTCCAGGGAACTTGTCCACCTTTAGTGCTATTAGTTTGCCTAGTACTTTTTCTCAAGTGATAGTTTTAAGTCCCCCCTCCCTCCACCAATAGCCACTTGATTATCAATTTTTGGGATGCTTTTAGTGTCTTCTGCCGTTAAGACTGATTCAAAGTCTCTGCCATTTTCCTCTTTCCCATTATTACTTCTCCAATCTCATCCTCTAAGGGACCAATGTTTACTTTAGCTACTCTCTTCCTTTTTATACATCTGTAGAAGCTCTTGCTGTCTGTTTTTATATTTCTTTCTAGTTTACTCAAACTATTTTCTTTCTCGTTATCATTTTTTTAGTCATCCTTTGCTGGTTTCTAAAAATGTCCTAATCCTCTGGCCTTCCACTATCCTTTGCAATATTGTATGCCTTTGTTTTCAATTTGATACCATCCTTTACTTCCTTAGTTAGCCACGGATGATTCATCCTTCTCTTAGTCTTTCTTTCTCACAGGGATATATCTTTGCTGAGCGTTATGAAATATCTCCTTAAATTTTTGCCACTGCTTATCTACCATCTTACCCTTTAATCTATTTTCCCAGTCCACTTTAGCCAACTCTGCTTTCATATTTTTAATTGCCTTGATTTAAGTTCAGGACTCTAGCTTGAGACCTGGCTTTCTCACCCTCAAACTGAATTTGAAATTATACCATGCTATGATCACTCTTCCCAAGAGGATCCTTCACTATGATCCAGACTCATTACACATTACCAGATCGAAAATAGTTTGCTCCCTGGTTGGTTCCACGGCATATTGTTCCAAGAAACCATCCCACATATACTCTATGAACTCTTCCTCAAGGCTACCTTTGTCAATTTGATTTGTCCAATCAAAAAGATTAAAATCACCCATGATTATTGCCTTACCTTTCTTACAAACCTTCATTATTTCTTGATTTATACTCTGTCCTACAGTGTGGCTACTGTTAAGGGGCCTGTAGACTACTCCCACCAGTGATATATTTCCCTTATTATTTCTTAGCTCCACCCAAACAGATTCCACATCTTGATCTTCTGAGCCAACATAATTTCTCACTGTAATGGCTATCAGATAATACTCATTTATTTCAATTTGTGCCATCAACTCATCTATCTTGTTACGAATGCTGCGTGCACAGATAAAGTGCTGTTAATTTTGTCTTTTTACCATTTTTCCCCTACCCTGACCCCACTTTCTGATGCACTCGTGTATACACTCTGTCCCTTCCCATTACACTCTGGTTATCATTACCCCCATCATTCCCCTGCACTATTGTCTGCTCCTTTCTCTTTGATTTTTTACATTTCCGCTCACCGGATCCCCCCCCGCCCGCCCCACCACCCCCCCCCCCCACACCCACGCCATCCCTCACCCCACATGCCATCCTCGATTCTCCAGACACTGGTCCCAGGCTGGTTCAAGTGAAGCCCGTCCTGATGAAACAGCTCCCTCTTATCCCAGTACTGGTGCCAGTGCCCCATGAATTGAAACCCATTTCTCCCACATTAGCATTTATCTCTCTGATCTTAACCCCATGCAAATTTGCCCATGTCTCAGGTAGTAATCCAGAGATATTAGCTTTGCGGTTCTACTTTTTAAATTTAGCCCCTAGTTGCTCATAATCCCTCAACCGAACCTCTTTGTTTGTCCTATGTCGTTGGTACCTACGTGGACCATGACAACTGGATCTTTTCCCTCAGAGCCACACAGATTGAGAGAAATAGAGAAGAGGCACAACAGTGGAAAAACTTGCACAAGCAATAGAAAAATAAAAGGTTGAGAGAATTAAAGAGACACCAGAATGAGAAAAAAATATCAGAGCCATAAAAAGGAAGAAGGAACAGAAGACATACAAAAAGTTAGAGAGCAACAGAAAGATTGAGTAGGAAAGAATAAGTACATTGTAGGGATTAAAAGTCAATTTAGTTATTATTTTCCTTCAGAAGCAACAGCACAGCAGATCAAGTGTATTATAGAATATAATTGTGCATTAAATAATTGCACCCTAAGTTATAAAAAGTGTATTAAAGTGTCACAGTGGATTTTGTCCACTACGGGGTACAACGGACGTGATCTTTATGGTGCGACAAATGCAGGAGAAATGCAGGGAACAGCACCAACCCTTGTCAAAGGTGGTCATGTACCTTACAAAGGCCTTTGACACGATCAACCGCGAGGAACTATGGAACGCCCCCCTGCGTTTCTGCTGCCCCAAAAAGTTTATCGCTATCCTCCGCCTGCTCTGCAACGACATGCAAACCGTGATCCTGACCAACGGATCCATCACAGACCCAATCCACATCCGGACCGGGGTCAAGCAGGGCTGCGTCATCGCGGAAACCCTCTTCTCGATCTTCCTCGCTGCAATGCTCCATCTCACACTCAACAAGCTCCCCACTGGAGTGGAACTAAATTAAAGAACCAATGGAAACTTGTTCAACATTCGTCGTCTCCAGGCCAGATCTAAGACTGTCCCAACCTGTCGTTGAGCTACAGTATGCGGACGATGCTTGCGTCTGCGCACAGAGACTGAACTCCAAGACGTAGTCAACAACTTCACTGAGGCGTACGAAAGCATGGGCCTTACATTAAACATTCGCAAGACAAAGGTCCTCCTCCAACCTGACCCCGCCACACAGCACTGCCCCGCAGTCATCAAGATCCACGGCGTGGCCCTGGACAACTTTCCATACCTCGGGAGCCTATTATCAGCAAGGGTAGACATTGACAACATGGTTCAACACCATCTCCAGTGCGCCAGCGCAGCCTTCGGCTGCCTGAGGAAGAGAGTGTTCGAAGATCAGGCCCTCAAATCTACCACCAAGCTCATGGTCTACAGGGCCATAGTGATACCGCCCTCCTGTATGGCTGAGACATGGACCATATACAGTAGACACCTCAAATCGCTGGAAAAATACCACCAACGATGTCTCTGCAAGATCCTGCAAATCCCCTGGGAGGACAGACGCACTAACGTTAGCATCCTCGATCAGGCCAACATTCCCAGCATCGAAGCACTGACCACACTCGACCAGCTCCGTTGGGCGGGCCACATTGTTCGCATGCCTGACACAAGACTCCCAAAGCAAGCGATCTACTCGGAACTCCTACACGGCAAGCGAGCTCCAGGTGGGCAGAGGAAATATTTCAAGGACACCCTCAAAGCCTCCTGGATAAAATGCAACATCCCCACTGATACCTGGGAGTCCCCGGCCAAAGACCGCCCTAAGTGGAGGAAGAGCATCCGGGGGTGGGGTGGGGGGGGGGGGTGGGGGGGGAGAACACGTGCGGCAAACCAATCTCCCCACCCACCCTTTCCTTCAACGACTGTCTGTCCCACCTGAGAGAGACTGTAATTCCCGTATTGGACTGTGCAGTCACCTAAGAACTCACTTTCAGAGTGGAAGCAAGTCTTCCTCGATTTCGAGGGACTGTCTATGGTGATGATCCTCTGTTATAAAAAAAGTGTATCCTGCAACTTTCCATAAGCAACACCACAGGATTCTGGCTGATAACTTTCTATATGTGTAAAACCAATAACTAGTTATCAAAGTCAACAGAAGAACTGACTCAAAAGTAGAAAACAAGTATTCTTTTAATACACAATTCAATTTACACAGGTGAGGAATCAGCTTTGATATTTCTAGTTACAACTACATCATCATCAACAGTTTCAAGAACTATAATAACTACATAGTTCTTCATCAATTGGTTTTAAAATTTTCTTTTCGGATAGGTTCACCACCCAACCAGGAGCAAGACCAAAGAAAATTTGCCGCGGATCTTTGCGCATTGTTAACATGCTATACATCCCATCTTTGGTAATGTCCGGTAAAATGTAGCCATATTTCTTAGCAAGTGCCATCCGTACCTCTTGAATTTTTGCTGGATCTGCTAAATAACCACGATTTCGAGCATCTGTATAGTATGGAACTAGTTCTTCAGGTGGAAGCATACGTTTTGGAATGGGTTGTCCTCTTAGAAAAAATGGCACTGGCTTACACAAAACCTCTGTTTGAATGCAGAAACATTGCTAAATGATTAACCATGCTGATACATGAATATTAAATTACTTTACACTATATGTTTGTTTCATGATACCAATTCAGATATTTAAATCCACAGTAAGTTTATTGCTCAAGTACACTAAAGTCTGCAAATCATACCTGATACAAGCACTGAATTCTAATAAACGTTCCATACTATATATTACATTTTGAAGGGGTAGGGTGAACAGCCAGTTGTCATGGTGCATATAGGTACCAACGATATAGGTAAAAAAAAAAGGATGAGGTTCGACAAGCTGAATTTAGGGAGCTAGGAGTTAAATTAAAAAAGTAGGACCTCAAAAGGTAGTAATCTCAGGATTGCTACCAGTGCCAAGTGCTAGTCAGAGTAGGAATCGCAGGATAGCTCAGATGAATACATGGCTTGAGGAGTAGTGCAGCAGGGAGGGATTCAAATTCCGAGAACATTGGAACTGGTTCTGGGGGAAGTGGGACCAGTACAAACCGGACGGTCTGCACCTGGGCAGGACCGGAACCAATGTCCGAGGGGGAGTATTTGCTAGTGCTGTTGGGGAGGGGTTAAACATAAAAACAGATAGTAAAAGATATATAAAACGGAAAAGAGTGACTAAAGTAAATGTTGGTCCCTTAGAAGATGAGAAGGGGGATTTAATAATGGGAAATGTGGAAATGGCTGTGACCTTAAACAGTTATTTTGCTTTGGTCTTCACAGTGGAAGACACAAAAACCATGCCAAAAATTGCTGGTCACAGGAATGTGGGAAGGGAGGACCTTGAGACAATCACTATCACGAGGGGGGTAGTGCTGGACAGGCTAATGGATCTCAAGGTAGACAAGTCCCCTGGTCCTGATGAAATGCATCCCAGGGTATTAAAAGAGATGGCGGAAGTTATAGCTGATGCATTTGTTATAATCTACCAAAATTCTCTGGACTCTGGGGAGGTTATCATCGGATTGGAAAGCAGCTAATGTAACGCCTCTGCTTAAAAAAGGGGGCAGACAAAAGGCAGGTAAACTATAGGCCGGTTAGTTTAACATCGGTAGTGGGGAAAATGCTTGAAGCTATAGCTATAAGGAAGAAATAGCAGGACATCTAGATAGGAATAGTGCAATCAAGCAGACGCAGCATGGATTCATGAAGGGGAAATCATGTTTAACTAATTTATTGGAATTCTTTGAGGATATAATGAGCATGGTGGATAGAGGTGTACCGATGGATGTGGTGTATTTCGATTTTAAAAGGCATTCGATAAGGTGTCACACAAAAGGTTACTGCAGAAGATAAAGGTACGCGCAGTCAGAGGAAATGTATTAGCATGGATAGAGAATTGGCTGGCTAACAGAAAGCAGAGAGTCAGGATAAATGGGTCCTTTTCGGGTTGTCAAGCGGTGGTTAGCGGTGTGCCACAGGGATCGGTGCTGGGACCACAACTGTTTACAATATACATAGATGACCTGCAGGAGGGGACAGAGTGTAGTGTAACAAAATTTGCAGATGACACAAAGATTAGTGGGAAAGCGGGTTGTGTAGAGGAGAGAGAGAGGCTGCAAAGAGATTTAGATAGGTTAAGCGAATGGGCTAAGGTTTGGCAGATGGAATACAATGTCGGAAAATGTGAGGTCATCCACCTTGGGGAAAAAACACAGTAAAAGGGAATATTATTTGAATGGGGAGAAATTACAACATGCTGCAGTGCAGAGGGACCTGGGGGTCCTTGTGCATGAATCCCAAAAAGTTAGTTTGCAGATGCAGCAGGTAATCAGGAAGGCGAATAGAATGTTGGCCTTCATTGTGAGAGGGAAGGAGTACAAAAGCAGGGAGATCCTGCTGCAACTGTATAGGGTATTGGTGAGGCCACACCTGGAGTACTGCGTGCAGTTTTGGTCACCTTACTTAAGGAAGGATATACTAGCTTTGGAGGGGGTACAGAGACGATTCACTAGGCTGATTCCGGAGATGAGGGGGTTACCTTATGATGATAGATTGAGTAGACTGGGTCTTTACTCGTTGGAGTTCAGAAGGATGAGGGGTGATCTTATAGAAACATTTAAAATAATGAAAGGGATAGACAAGATAGAAGCAGAGAGGTTGTTTCCACTGGTAGGGGAGACTAGAACTAGGGGGCACAGCCTCAAAATACGGGGGAGCCAATTTAAAACCGAGTTGAGATGGAATTTCTTCTCCCAGAGGGTTGTGAATCTGTGGAATTCTCTGCCCAGGGAAGCAGTTGAGGCTAGCTCATTGAATGTATTCAAATCACAGATAGATAGATAGATTTTTAACCAATAAGGGAATTAAGGGTTATGGGGAGTGGGCGGGTAAGTGGAGCTGAGTCCACAGCCAGATCAGCCATGATCTTGTTGAGTGGCGGAGCAGGCTCGAGGGGCTAGATGGCCTACTCCTGTTCCTAATTCTTATGTAAACTAATATGGCAGGGGGATGGGAACCTATGCAGGGAGAGAGAGGGAAGTAGAATGGGGACAGAAGCAAAAGATAGAAAGAAGAAAAGTAAAAGTGGAGGGCAGAGAAACCCAAGGCAAAAATCAAAAAGGGCCACATTACAGCAAAATTCTAAAAGGGCAAAGTGTGTTAAAAAGACAAGCCTGAGGTTCTGTGCCTCATTGCGAGGAGTATTTGTAATAAGATGGACGAATTAACTGCACAGGCAGCAATTAATGAATATGATAAAATTGGCATCACGGAGACATGGCACCAGGGTGACCAAGGCTGGGAACTCAACATCTAGGGGTATTCAACATTCAGGAAGGATAGACAGAAAGGAAAAGGAGGTGGGGTAGCGTTGCTGGTTAAAAAGGAAATTAACACAATAGTAAGGAAGGCCATTAGCTTGGATGATGTGGAATCTGTATGGGTGGAGCTGCAGAATACCAAAGGGCAGAAAACGCTAATGGGAATTGTGTACAGACCAAACAGTCGTAGTGAAGTTGGGGACAGCACCAAACAAGAAATTAGGGATGTGTGCAATAAAGGTACAGCAATTATCATGGGCGACTTTAATCTACATACAGATTGGGCTAACCAAACTGGTAGCAATACAGTGGAGGAGGATTTCCTGAAGTATATAAGGGATGGTTTTCTGGACCAATATGTCGAGGAACCAACTTGAGGGCTGGCCATCGTCGACTGGGTAATGTGTAATGAGAAAGGACTAATTAGCAATCTTGTTGTGCGAGGCCCCTTGGGGAAGAGTGATCATAATATGGTAGAATTCTTTATTAAGATGGAGAGTGACACAGTTAATTCAGAGACTAGGGTCCTGAACTTAAGGAAAGGTAACTTTGATGGTATGAGACGTGAATTGGCTAGAATAGATTGGCAAATGATACTTAAAGGATTGACGGTGGATAGGCAATGGCAAACATTTAAAGATCGCATGGATGAAGTTCAATAATTGTACCTCCCTGTCTGGAGTAAAAATAAAACTGGGAAGGTGGCTCAGCCATGGCTAACCAGGGAAATTAAGGATAGTGTTAAATCCAAGGAAGAGGCATATAAATTGGCCAGAAAAAGCAGCAAACCTGAGGACTGAGAGAAATTTAGAATTCAGCAGAGGAGGACAAAGGGTTTAATTAGGAGGGGGGAAATAGAGTATGAGAGGAAGCTTGCCGGGAACATAAAAACTGACTGCAAAATCTTCTGTAGATATGTGAAGAGAAAAAGATTAGTGAAGACAAATGTAGGTCCCTCGCAGTCAGATTCAGGTGAATTGATAATGGGGAACAAAGAAATGGCAGACCAGTTGAACAAATACTTTGATTCTGTCTTCATGAAGGAAGTCACAATTAACCTTCCGGAAGTACTAGAGGACCGAGGGTCTAGTGAGAAGGAGAAACTGAAGGATATCCTTATTAGGCGGGAAATTGTGTTATGGAAATTGATGGGATTGAAGGCCGATAAATCCCCGGGGCCAGATAGTCTGCATCCCAGAGTACTTAAGGAAGTGGCCCTAGAAATCGTGGATGCATTGGTGATCATTTTCCAACTGTCTATCGACTCTGGATCAGTTCCTATGGACTGGAGGGTAGCTAATGTAACACTACTTTTTAAAAACAGGAGGGAGAGAGAAAACGAGTAATTATAGACCAGTTAGCCCGACATCAGTCGTGGGGAAAATGTTGGAATCAATTATTAAAGATGAAATAACAATGCATTTGGAAAGCAGTGACAGGATCGGTCCAAGTCAACATGGATTTATGAAAGGAAAATCATGCTTGATAAATCTTCTGGAATTTTTTGAGGATGTAACTAGTAGAGTGGACAAGGGAGAACCAGTGGATGTGGTGTATTTGGACTTTTAAAAGGCTTTTGACAAGGTCCCACACAAGAGATTGGTGTGCAAAATTAAAGCACATGATATTGGGGGTAATGTACTGACATGGATAGAGAACTGGTTGGCAGACAGGAAGCAGAGAGTCGGAATAAACGGGTCATTTTCAGAATGGCAGGCAATGACTAGTGGGGTGCCGCAGGGCTCAGTGCTGGGACCCCAGCTATTTACAATATACATTAATGATTTAGATGATGAAGGAATTGAGTGTAATGTCTCCAAGTTTGTAGATGACACTAAACTGGGTGGCAGTGTGAGCTGTGAGGAGGACGCTAGCAGGCTGCAGGGTGACATGGACAGGTTAGGTGAGTGGGCAAATGCATGGCAGATGCAGTATAATATGGATAAATGTGAGGTTATCCACTTTGGTAGCAAAAATATGAAGGCAGAATACTATCTGAATGGCGGCAAATTAGGAAAAGGGGAGGTGCAACGAGACCTGGGTGTCATGGTACATCAGTCATTGAAAGTTGGCATGCAGGTACAGCAGGCGGTGAAGGCGGCAAATGGTAGGTTGGCCTTTATAGCTAGGGTTTTGCGTATAGGAGCAGGGAGGTCTTGCTGCAGTTGTACAGGGCCTTGGTGAGGCCTCACCTGGAATATTGTGTTCAGTTTTGGTCTCCTAATCTGAGGAAGGACATTCTTGGTATTGAGGGAGTGCAGCGAAAGTTCACCAGACGGATTTCCGAGATGGCAGGACTGACATATGAGGAGAGACTGGATCGACTGGGCCTGTATTCACTGGAATTTAGAAGGATGAGAGAGGATCTTATCGAAATATATAAAATTCTGACAGGACTGGACAGATTTGATGCAGGAAGAATGTTCCCAATGTTGGGGATGCCCAGAACCAGGGGACACAATCTAAGGATAAGGGGTAAGCCATTTAGGACTTAGATGAGGAGAAACTTCTTCACTCAGAGAGTTGTTAACCTGTGGAATTCCCTACCGCAGAGAGTTGTTGATGCCAGCTCATTGGATATATTCAAGAGGGAGTTAGATATGGCCTTTACGGCTAAAGGGATCAAGGGGTATGGCGAGAAAGCAGGAAAGGGGTACTGAGGTGAATGATCAGCCATGATCTTATTGAATGGTGGTGCAAGCTCGAAGTGCCTACTCCTACACCAAATATTCCATGTTTCTATGTTAGGCATAACTACAACATACCATTGCCTGTTCATCAGGATTGACATAAACTATAGCAGTACATTTACTCACTTGTTCATCTCTCAGTCATTCTGTGTCTGTCAATTTATAGGAGCTTTGTGCTGTAGACCTATCCCCACTATGAACTTGATTGAAGCTGGCCAGTAATTTTACACAGGACTCCTACAGTATTAGATTTTTGATCATTATTCTATTGTAAATAGAAGCTGGTGCGAACTGGGGGCAGTGAACGATCCCTGTGCCTCAAGAATTAAGCCCATGGCACACATAATATTGAGCCTCAGACCTCAGTTAAATGAGACCAGCGAGCTACGGACACCCGCTGGGCGTCTACAGGCAGCTCGCCGGCGAAGAGACCTCGAATTTTAGGCTGCTATGTCGTCAACAAGAGTTATCAGGCAAGTACTTAAAGGGGAAGGGCAGGAAATCAAGAATGAAGCCATATTGGAGGCTTAAATGTCTGTTTAGTGCCTGAAAATTAGGGGCAAAGTTATCCAATTTCTAGGCCAAAGAATCAACACCAGACAAAAATTACAGAATGAGAATCAATTTTAGAAAATTCTCAAAAGGCACAATAAACGGCCCTGCTTGTTTTAAACAAAGCTATGTGCAAATGGTTAAAAAAAACGAACTGTGCTTACCTAAACTTCGTGGATCATAGAATCCAGTAGTTATAATTCCACCATTCCTTTCAATTGCAGCTATAGCAAGCTCCGATGCCCACTGAACTTCAATGCTTACTTTTGCTGCAAAACTATCAGCACCCTGAGAATTGAAACAAGAAGTGTAGCTGATTACAGTAGTAATAGTAATTTTCATAAATGCAATTAATTGTTGGCTCATATCTGTGGTTAAATTTTTATAGTAATCTATATGAAATCATTGTTAACAATTACCTATTTAGATGCACAAAGATTTCTCAGTTTCTAATTATATCCTTGATAAACTATAAGATCTTCCTGCAGCAGGATTGTCTACAAGCTCACAAACTGTGCTTTTGCTTCCATCTAATGGCAGCCAGAAAAACTGTTCAAAGAAACTGTAACTGGCTAGCTTTGCATCAGTTTCTTCACTAGATTAGGTACACAGGTTAGTGGGGACAAAAAAAAGCACCCGAATAAAAAAAAAGAGAACACATACTAATCTGTAAAGTTCACTCTGAACACATAACCCGGGGGGGGGGGGGGGGGAAGCAGGAGAGAAAAGGAGGGGAGTAAGAGTGGGGAGAGTAGAGTAAAGCAGCACATGAAGGGAGGGGAAACGAGTGTGGGTAGTGGAGAAGGGGAAGTAGCAGAGGAGAGAAGAACAAGTGGATCTGGAAGAAAGGTCGGGGAGGGGGGAAATCAATGGGAAAAGAGAGTTGAGAGAAGGAGGAGGAGGGGGTGGGGCGGAGGAAGAGAAAGTGGAGAACCAGAGCTTCGGTCTCCTCTTGCTGGGACTCTTTGTAGCAGGGTTTGAACTTTGCCTCTTCCAACTCAAAGGCGAGAATGCTACCATTAAGCCAAAGACTTACTCCTAGTGATTAATTGACTTTGCCCATGAGATAAAACGGAGGAAGTTGCAGTCATGTGTTTGAGACAGGATTTCTTGAACTCTTGAGGAAAAAGAGTAAATATTTTAGTGAAGTTTAGTCTTCTGAATTCCACTAATGGTATAGCTGCTAAGGATATAAAAATAACGTGGTAGATTTATTTCCTATTATTTGCATGTAAAGATAGGCTTCCTAGGAATAATAGAGAATTGGAAAATTGCTGAGCCTACTTAAGAAATAGAGCTGTCACTTTACGTCATCAACACAGAAAAATGCTTGGTTTGCATTACCTCCTCTACTAGCTGGATTCCATAGTCTCTTTTAAGTGGCTGGACTGTAACTCCTCTTGCATTCACCAATTGGGTCAGGTCAATCGGTTGACTGGGATCCACTCTGCCCAGGTCTATCAAGTACTGCAGTCGATTCAGACTTAGCGGTTGGTACTGCCGCCTATAACTGAGAAAAGAAATGTGATGTAATATTACATTTATAAAATTCTGTACAAGAAATGGCCATCCTGTTTGTTAGGCCTGGTCCTTCCACAAACCATGTGCAATCTGTCCTTCAGTATATACCTATTGTACCCAGATACGCAGACATACATACACATACACAGATATGCAGAAATAAATATACATACAGACATGCATATACATGCACATCAACATCAACGGTCCCTGTAAGCTGCATTTGTTCTGCGCTGCCCGATTCTTTTAATGCACGGTCCTTTTAAATCTCTGCGCATGCACGGTATTTACAATAGAAAAGCCGGTGAGTAGCCTGCATGGGGCCTTGGAGATTGCTGCGCAGCCGCGCAGCTCAGAGGGAACATTGATCGACATGCACACGAATAGAAAAAAAAACTTGCATTAATATAGCACCTTTTACAACCTCAGGATGCCCCCAAGCGCTTTACAGCCAATTAAGTACTTTTGAAGTGTACTCACTGTTATAATGAAGGAAATGCGGCAGACAATTTGCACACAGCAAAATCCCACAAACAACAATGAGATAATGACCACTTGTTCCTGGAGCTTGCTTTAAACCCAAAACCTTGTGACTTAGAGTGCTACCACTGAGCCATAACAGACACCCTATAAGTTGGAACACATATAGGAACAGGAGTAGCCTATTTAGTCCCTCAAGCCTGTTCCGTCATTCAATGAGATCATGGCTGATCTGCGACCCAACTCCAAAAACCTGCCTTTGGCCCATATCCCTTAATATATTTGGTTAACAAAAATCGATCAATCTCAGATTTAAATTTAAATTGATCTAGCATCAATTGCCATTTGTGGAAGAGTTCCAAAATTCTACCACCCTTTGTGTAGAGGGGTTTCCTAGTTTCACTCCTAAAAGCTCTAACTTTTAGACTATGCCCCCTTATTCTAGACTCCCCAACCAGCAGAAATAGTTTATCTCTATCTACCCTAACCGTTCGCCTTAATATCGATCAAATCATCCCTTATATTATGTTTGTAATGTATTTATGAATGACTCCACGAGCAATGTGTTGTACTCAAACTGTAGTGACCTTGGTCCTTTATTCCTAACTCCAGAGATGAGGCACAAGCATGGTGGGCAGCCTTTTATACAGCCCCTGCCACCAGGGCAGGATACCCCGGTTTCTACCCTCTAGTGGTGCCAGCATGTATTACACAGCGTCTACACAGAGAGTGCATCTATAGTCTGCATACACAACACCTTACCCGGCTAAATTCCAAGGAATACAATCCTAATTTGTGTAATCTTGCCTTGTAATTTAACCATTGGAGTTCGGTTATCTACGTTGCACTCCCTCCAAGGCCAATATATCCTTCCTAAGGTGCGGTGCCAAGAACTGCTCATAGTATTCCAGGTGTGGAGTAACCAGGGCTTTGTGTAGCTGCAGCATAATTTCTACCCCCTTGTATTCTAGGTCTCTAGATATAAAGACTCGCATTCCTTAGTCTTTTTGATTATTTTCTGTACCTGTTCATTTTAATGATCTATGTCCCTGGACGCACCCGCCCCCCACCCCCGACCACCCACCCACAGTCTCTTTGGACCTCTCTCTGATCAACTGAAATTTTGCGAGGTGTTCATTCACCCTATCCTTAATTATAGACCCATATAATTTCCTGACAACAGATGTGAACACAAATGCCTACACTCACGCACATACTCCTACATGCAAAAATGCCCGCATATACATACATACATACGTGTATACTTGAACATATGCAAACACACACTCATACACATGATCGAACTCGTATACGCATGTATACAGATATGCACTTAAACATATAGCCACGTGAAAACATGCATACATAGACATGCACATATATACACACATGACTAAACACATGCACGTATGCATATATATGGATGTACAAATTTGCCTATATACATGCATGTGTACATACACTTACACAGGCATATGCATACACACAGGCACGTACATATGCAAGCATATATGCGCACACATATGATACTAAAGTGTAGAGGAACAGAGGGACTTTGGAGTGCATGTCCACAGATAAGGCGATTAAGGCGGCATATGGGATACTTTCTTTTACTAGCTGAGGCATAGAATATAAGAACAAGGAGGTTATGCTAGAACTGTATAAAACACTAGTTAGGCCAGAGCTAGAGTACAGCGTACAGTTCTGGTTACCACATTAGAGGAAGGATGTGATCGCACGAGAGAAGGTACAGAGGAGATTTACGAGGATGTTGCCTGGACTGGAGAATATTATCTATGAGGAAAGATTGGAGGCTGGGGTTGTTTTCTTTGTAACAGAAGAGGTTGAGGGGAGAATTAATTGAGGTATATTAAATTATGCGAAGTCTAGATAGAGTGGATGGGAAGGACCTATTTCCCTTAGCAGAGAAGTCAATAACCAGTTTGTTGAAAGGGTGGTAGAGGTAGAAACCCTCACCGCATTTAAAAAGTACTTAGATATGCACTTGAAATGCTAAAACCTACAAGGCTATGAACCAAAAGCTGGAAAGTGGGATTCGGCTGGATAGCTCTTTTTTGGCCGGCACAGACACGATGGGCCGAATGGTCTCCTTCTGTGCCGTAATTTTTATATATAAACACACACATATGCTTGTATAGACACATACACATACACACAATCGCCCGCAGGCATGTACGCATGTATGCACACACCTGCATATACACGCATGTATGCGCATGTTTACAAATATACATACACACATATCTTCCCATGAAATTAGTACATACTGTTTAAAATATGGTGTACTGATAGTTTCTAATGTGGGTGAAAATAACATTAACTGCATAGTCAATCAATAAAGTTATTCATTCACTAACCTGTGCCCCTCATTGTATCCATATTTTGGAATGACAATATAAAATGGAGTCTGTCCACCTTCAAACCCTAATCGTGGTCGGTTTCCACGCTGTGTCTGGCCTTTGTGACCTCGGCCACTTTTTTTCCCTCCATGTATGCCCCTGCCACGTCTTTTTTCCTGGAAATTAAGCATTATTAGTTATCTATCAATGAGAGAATTTCCTTCATCTTTGTTTCAGTTGAGCCAAAAATAGAACAGCAAAGATGGTTAGTTGTGAAACAAAAATCCAAGTAGAATCCTTTCAAACCTCACAATAAAGTTGTATTTTGGCCTTTCTTGAGCACGACTAAGAAATACTCCTATTTCGACCAAAGCACTTTTAATACCACCTTGAATAACATTTTTTAAATTATTTGCAAAATGACTCAAGCAGGACTCAGCATTAACTTGTTTGAGTAACTGCCTCCAGCACTACAGAAGCACCCCTCAAATCAAATTCTCCATCCCTCTGACTGCCTTTTGTGCCTTTCTCCCATCCTTTGCCCCACCATTGGTGGCTGTGCTTTCAGCCGCCTAGGCCCCAAGCTCTGGAAGTACCTTTCTAAACTCCTCTGATTTCCCATCTCCCTCTCTTCCTTCAAGACCCTCCTTAAAATCCAATTCTTTAACCAAGCCTTTAGTTGCTGCTCCTAATATCTCCTTCTTTGGCTATCATGATTGCCCTTCCTTCCGCCTATGTGAAACACCTTGGGATATTTTGCTACGTTAAAAGGTGCAAGTTGTTGTTGCTTTGGAGACACTTATCAGGAGTGAGGGTCCAAGCCACCTTTCCAGGATCAGAGTGCATGGTCTAAGCCGACATCACAGTGCAGTCCTGAGGGAGTACTTTACATCGTCTTCAGTCACCAACATTTGGGTGGGCCTTCAGACCGTGGTTCGATGGATGTTAAAGATCCTACGGTATTTTTCAAAGAGCAGGGAGTTCTCCCCATCCTTCAATGACAAAACAGCAAATTGTATTATACAGCGCCTTTAAATGTAGTAAAACATCTCAAGGTGCTTCACAGGAGTATTACAAGACAAAAAATTTGACACAGAGCCACATAAGGAGAAATTAGGGCAGATGACCAAAAGTTTGGCCAAAGAGGTAGGTTTTAAGGAGCGCCTTAAACATAGAAAATAGGTGTAGGAATAGGCCATTCGGCTCTTCGAGCCTGGAGCACCATTCAATAATATCATGGCTGATCATTCACCTCAGTATCCCTTTCCTGCTTTCTCTCCATACCCCTTGATCTCTTTAGCCGTAAGGGCCATATCTAACTCCCTCTTGAATATATCCAATGAACTGGCATCAACTCTCTGCGGTAGGGAATTCCACAGGTTAACAACTCTCGAGTGAAGAAGTTTCTCCTTATTTCAGTCCTAAATGGCTTACCCCTTATCCTTAGACTGTGTGCCCTGATTGTGGACTTCCCCAACGTTGGGAACACTTTTCCTGCATTTAACCTGTCCAGTCCCGTCAGAATTTTAAAGGAGAAAAGAGGTAGAGAGACAAAGAGGTTTAGGCAGGAAATTCCATAGCTTAGGGCCTAAGAAACAGAAGGCACAGCCACCAATGGTTGAGCGATTATAATCAGGGATGCTCAACAGGACAGAATTAGAGGAGCGCAGATATCTCAGGGGGGTTGTGGGGCTGGAGGAGATTACAGAGATAGGGAGGGGCGCATCATTGAGGGATTTGAAAACAAGGATGAGAATTTTGAAATCGAGACATTGCTTAACTGGGAGCCAATGTAGGTCAGCAAGCACAGGGGAGATGGGTGAACAGGACTTGGTGCGAGTTACAACATGGGCAACCAACTTTTGATAACCTCAAGTTTACGTAGGGTAGAATATGGGAGGCCTGCCAGGAGTGCATTAGAATAGTCAAGTCTAGAGGTAACAACAGCATGGATGAGAGTTTCAGCAGTGGATGTGCTGAGGCAAGGGCAGAGACTGGCGATGTTACAGAGTTATATCATGGATATGTGGTTGGAAGCTCATTTCAGGGTCAAATATGATACCAAGTTAGAGAACAGCGTGGTTCAGCCTCAGACAAATGTTAGGGAGACGGATGGATTAGGGAACGGAGGCCCAAAAACAATGGCTTTGATCTTCCCAATGATTAATTGGAGGACATTTTTGCTCATCGGAGAAGTAGTCTCACAATTTAGAGATCATGAGTGGTGGAGAGAAATGGTGGTGAGCTCGTGCTGGGTGGAAACTGACGCTGTGTTTTAGGATGATGTCGCCAAGGGGCATCATGTAGATGACAAATAGGAGGGTTAAGGATAGACCCTTTCGACTAACAGTCCTCCCGTACACCATCACCACTAAAAACAGAGGCTGTTTCCGAGATCTTGCTGTGCACAAAATGACTTCCTCCTTCGCCCACATTAACAGTGACAGGAACTCAAAGTGTTGTTTACAGAATCATAGAACGGTTACAGGTGGAGGCCATTCGGCCCGTGCCGGCGACGTCAAGCTGCAAGTCGGTCTCTCAGGATTTGACTTTGCCCTGCATGGCAGTGAGAGGGCGGCCGGGGGACGCCCGGAATCCCTGGGCCCGACACCTCCCAGGCCCTGGGGCTGTGCGTGCGGTAAATGCAGGTGCGCCGTGCCGCTAGCTTACCCGTTTCTTGGCTCCGGGGTTCGGCCTCAGGTTGGCGAGTGAAACCCGCGGCAATCGCCGCAGCAACTCGAGCCCCACCGAGCTCCCGCGCCATGCCATCCTCCCGCTCACAGCGGCCTCCTCCCAGCCCAGCCCACGCTGACGCTGCTTTACGGCAGGCGCGGCACTGGATGCCGGCAGTGACCCCGGTATCCTTTAATTGCCCATCACGGCTTTGATTTTCATCGTGGCTCTCAACCTCCTTTCCAGGCCTTTCACAAAAGACTTGCATTTATATTACGACCACCGGACGTCCCAAAGCGCTTTACAGCCATTTAAGTACTTTTTTAGGAGTGTAGTCACTATCGGAATGTAGGAAACGCGGCAGCACAACAAGCTTCCACAAATAGTAATGTGATAATGACTAGATAATCTGTTTTAGTGATGTTGGTTGCAGGATAAATATTGGCTTGGCCAGGACACAGCTTGGAACAGTAAACATGTGAGCAGCATCTAATTAAAGTTTGATCAACAAAAAGTTTTTTTTTATCGTAAGACCGCATGGGCATTTATTCACATTCATCACAAAATGCATTGGATAAAGCGACTAAAGAGATAAGGCTTTCTCAGCCACAACTCGCTATCGTCAGGCTTGAGCTACGTCTGTGCAGTCCGCCCTCGATTTATTTTTTCTGATTGACATTCCGATGAGCCAATCACAACGTCCAGATAGGGTTGCTGGTTGTGGAAGCGTCAAATTGGAGCAGGAGGAGGCGGGATATCCGGCGGCGCGGGACGGCGGAGCTAACGGCCCAGGAGCGGGGCAGAGCAAACGCTGAGAAAGGTGGCCGTGGGCCGTGTGTCGTGGAGGTGACCCGGGGTTAGCTGGACGCTTTTCTTTTTGTTGTGTATGTGTGGTAACAACATGTCAGCACCGGTTCCTGTCATTATCCCCGCTGCAAAGAAAGCAACGGCCGCGGTGAGTCTCACCTGGAAGGCGATGGACAAAGGGCGGGCGCTGCTTCAGTGACTAATATTGTCCGATTCATAGCACAACCAAAATAGTACACTGATCCAAGAATACTGACTAAATCACATATTGAGAAAACATATGTCCAGGGATTGCAATAAAGGGGGCGGGGCAGGTTGCTGATGTTTCTAGGTAGTTACCATCTATGGTAAGTGGTACACTACTTAAGCGACTTTCTCTCCTCTTCGTAAAATAAAAGAATGCAATTCTCAAAAAACAAACAGATTCTATTTCTATAATTGTACATGATATATATCAGCAATTTAAAAGGTCATTGGAGAAGAGGAGAGTAGACAATTGGGATAGAAATGGTAAAAGCTTAACGACGTTAAATACCTCGATCAGATCATCCCTCAATCTTCTATACTCCAGGGAATACAAGCCAAGTTTATGTAACCTGCCATACTGGATTCTGGGGTGGTCCTAGCGGATTGGAAAACTGCAAATGTAACACTCCTATTTAAAAAAGAAAACCGACAAAAAGCAGGAAACTATAGACCAGCTAGCCTAACATCTGTCGTTGAAAAAATGCTGGAATCCATTCTTAAGGAAGCCGTAGCAGGACATTTGGAAAAGCATGATTCAATTGAGCAGAGTCAGCATGGTTTTATGAAAGAGAAATCATGTTTGACAAATTTGCTGGAGTTCTTTGAGGATGTTTCCAGTAGAGTGGACAAGGGAGAACCAGTCGATGTGGTATATTTGGACTTTCAGAAGGCTTTCGACAAGGTCCCACACAAGAGATTAATGTGCAAAGTTAAAGCACGTGGGATTGGGGGTAGTGTGCTGACATGGATTGAGAACTGGTTGTCAGACAGGAAGCAAAGAGTAGGAGTAAATGGGGACTTTTCAGAATGGCAGGCAGTGACTAGTGGGGTACCGCAAGGTTCTGTGCTGGGGCCCCAGCTGTTTACACTGTACATTAATGATTTAGACGAGGGGATTAAATGTAGTATCTCCAAATTTGCGGATGACACTAAGTTGGGTGGCAGTGTGAGCTGCAAGGAGGATTCTATGAGGCTGCAGAGCGACTTGGATAAGTTAGGTGAGTGGGCAAATGCATGGCAGATGAAGTATAATGTGGATAAATGTGAGGTTATCCACTTTGGTGGTAAAAACAGAGAGACAGACTATTATCTGAATGGTGACATTAGGAAAAGGAGAGGTGCAACGAGACCTGGGTGTCATGGTACATCAGTCATTGAAGGTTGGCATGCAGGTACAGCAGGCGGTTAAGAAAGCAAATGGCATGTTGGCCTTCATAGCGAGGGGATTTGAGTACAAGGGCAGGGAGGTGTTGCTACAATTGTACAGGGCCTTGGTGAGGCCACACCTGGAGTATTGTGTACAGTTTTGGTCTCCTAACCTGAGGAAGGACATTCTTGCTATTGAGGGAGTGCAGCGAAGGTTCACCAGACTGATTCCCGGGATGGCGGGACTGACCTATCAAGAAAGACTGGATCAACTGGGCTTGTATTCACTGGAGTTCAGAAGAATGAGAGGGGACCTCATAGAAACGTTTAAAATTCTGACGGGGTTAGACAGGTTAGATGCAGGAAGAATGTTCCCAATGTTGGGGAAGTCCAGAACCAGGGGACACAGTCTAAGGATAAGGGGGAAGCCATTTAGGACTGAGATGAGGAGGAATTTCTTCACCCAGAGAGTGGTGAACCTGTGGAATTCTCTACCACAGAAAGTTGTTGAGGCCAATTCACTAAATATATTCAAAAAGGAGTTAGATGAAGTCCTTACTACTAGGGGAATCAAGGGGTATGGTGAGAAAGCAGTAATGGGGTACTGAAGTTGCATGTTCAGCCATGAACTCATTGAATGGCGGTGCAGGCTAGAAGGGCCGAATGGCCTACTCCTGCACCTATTTTCTATGTTTCTATGTAACAAGCAAGGTGGATAAGGAGGAACCAGTGGATGTGGTGTATTTGGATTTCCAGAAAGCATTCGATAAGGTGCCACATAAGAGGTTACTGCACAAGATAAAAAAACTCACGTGGTTGGGGGTAATATATTAGCATGGATAGAGGATTGGCTAACTAACAGAAAACAGAGAATCAGAATAAATTGATCATTTTCTGTTTGGCAAACAGTAACTAGTGGGGTGCCGCAGGGATCGATGCTGGGTTCTCAACTCTTTTCATCCAAGTCATTAATATAGATTGTAGAGACTGAGTGTAATGTAGCCAAGTTTGCTGATGATACAAAGATGTTTTGGAAAGCAAATTGTGAGGAGGACTCTCAAAATCTGCAAAAGGATATAGACAGGCTAAGTGAGTGGGAAAACATTTGGCAGATGGTGTATAATGTGGGAAAATGTGAGGTTATCCACTTTGGCAGCAATAATAGAAAAGCAAATTATAATTTTAACGGAGAAAAATTGCAAAGTGCTGCAGTAGAGAGAGACCTGGGAGTCCTTGTGCATGAAGCACAAAAAGTTAGTATGCAGGTACAGCAAGTAATCGGGAAGGCAAATGGAATGTTGGCCTTTATCTCCCTTGCAATAGAGTATAAAAACAGAGAAGTCCTGCTACAACTGTACAGGGTATTGGTGAAGCCACACCTGGAGTACTGTGTACAGTTTTGGTCTCTGTATTTAAGGAAGGATATACTTGCATTGGAGGCTGTTCAGAGAAGGTTTACTCGGTTGATTCTGGAGATAAGGGGGTTGACAGGAGGATAGGTTGGGCCTATATACACATTGGAGTTCGGAAGAATGAGAGGTGATCTTATCAAAACATATAAGATAATGTGGGGGCTCGACAAGGTGGATGCAGAGAGGCTATTTCTACTCATGGGGAAACTAAAACTAGGGGACATAGTCTTAGAATAAGGGGCCGTCCATTTAAAACTGAGCTGAGGAGAAATTTCTTCTCTCGGAGGGTTGTAAATCTATGGAATTTTCTGCCACAGAGAGCTGTGGAGGCTGGGTCATTGAATATATTTAAGGTCGAGATAGACAGATTTTTGAGCGTTAAAGGAGTAAAAGGTTATGGGGAGCGGGCAGGGAAGTGGAGCTGAGTCCATGATCAAATCAGCCTTGATCTTATTGAATGGCGGAGCAGGCTCGAGGGGCCAAATGGCCTATTCCTGCTCCTATTTCTTATATTCTTATTCTTGTGTTCTTTAATCCTCTAAGCCTTGCTATCATTCTGGTGATTCTGCGCTGCACCACCTGCAAGGCCAATATATCTTTCCTGAGTTGTGGTGTCCAAAACAGAACTCCAAATGGGGTCTGACCAAGGCTCTGTACTATTGAAGCACAACTTCCTCCCTTTTTGTTATAGAAACATAGAAAATAGGTGCAGGAGTAAAGGGCAACATTCCATTTGCCTTTTTGCTTTTTTTTTTGTACCTGGCTGCTAGCTTTTAATGAATTGTGCAGTTGGATTCTCAAATCTCTTTATTCCTTTACAGTTCTTAGTTTCTCACCATTAAGAATACATTCCAATTTGTTTGTCTTGGACCCAATGTGGATGATCTCGCACTTCCCCTTGTGGAACTCCATTTGCTGTAGTTCTACCCTCACCTTAATCTGTCTGTCCCTTTGTAGCCCTGCTCCTATCTGCACAACTTACTGAGAGGTTGTTTCCCCTGGCTGGAGTGTTGAGAACTGGGGCCACAGTCTCAGGATAAGGGATAGCCGATTTAAGACAAAGATGAGGAGGAATTTCTTCACTCAGGGTTGTGAATCTTTTGAATTATCTGCTGTAGATGCTGAGTCTCTGAATATATTCAAGGCTGAGATAGATTTTTGGAGTCTAAGGGAATCTAGGGATATGGAGATTACGTGGGAAAATGGACTTGAGGTTGATCTTATTGAATGGAGGAGCAGGCTTGAGGGGCCGTATGGCCTACTGCTCCTGTTTCTTATGTCCCAGTGTCCGAACTTGGTGTTATTTGCAAACTTGGATTTATAACTCTCTAAGCCTTCATCCAAGTCATTGATATATACAATCTATTGTGCAGATCCCTGGAGAACACTACTTGTCACATTCTTCCATTCATTCACTTTATCTCTGTCTCCTTCCTACCATCCAATTTCCACCCCATGTCGCATGTTTGCCTCCAATTTTGTGCACTTTCATTTTTGTTACTCAGCTCATATGCGGAACTTTATTAAATGCCTTCTGGAAGTCCATATAGATAACATCCATAGACACTCCCTTATCCACCATGTTAGTGATCTCAAAAAAATTAGCTAGATTAGTCAGAAACGACCTACCCTTTAAGAAACCTACACTGACTCTGATCAGCTCATACTTGTCCAAGTGCTCAGTCACTCTGACCTTAATGACAGATTCCAGTAACTTCCCATCAACTGATGTTAGACTGCCAGGTCTGTCGTTACTGTACCTGTTATTTCTCTCTCTCTCTCTCGAATAATGGAATGACATTTGCAATTTTCCAATCCAACGGCACAATTCCTGAATCAAAGGAGCATAGGAAAATTATGACTACCGCATTGCAATTTCCTGATCTATTTCTTTTCCTCATTCCATCACACTCTTTCTCTCACTTAGATTTAATATTCCTTGCAAGTTTTGTTTCATACTCCCTTTTTGCATCTCTTGTTTCTTTGTATCCCTTTGTTGCTTTTTATAGCTCACCCAGTTCGCTAAATTTTCCTTGCATTTGTGTAAGCTTTTTCCTTTAACGTGATGCTTAAAAACCTTCCCCCTCCCTCTTAAACATAATATCAAACTCAATCATATTCAGATAATATCAAACTGAATCATATTCAGAAAGCATAATTTTTTACAATAGGTTGCCCCACAAGATAAAATCTATTGAATTAGTGGGAAGTTGCTACATTCGATAAAGAATTGGCTGCATGCCCCCTTGCCAATTTTTTTTTATCAATGGATGTGGATTTGCTTGGAGACCGATTACCGGTGTTGTCATGAAGGGATCAGTGTTAGGGCCTTTGTTTAATTACTTCGATGAAGGTGTAGGGGGGAATGATATGAAGATTTGTGCTGTTACATAAGAACATAAGAATTAGGAACAGGAGTATACCATCGAGCCCCTCGAACTTGCTCCGCCATTCAATAAGATCATGGCTGATCTGGCCGTGGACTCCGCTCCACTTACCCGTCCTCTCCCCGTAATCCTTAATTCCCTTATTGGTTAAAAATCTATCTATCTGTGACTTGAATACATTCAAGAGCTCGCCTCAACTGCTTCCTTGGGCAGAGAATTCCACAGATTCACAACCCTCTGGGAGAAGAAATTCCTTCTCAACTCGGTTTTAAATTGGCTCCCCCGTATTTTGAGGCTGTGCCCCCTAGTTCTAGTCTCCCCTACCAGTGGAAACAACCTCTCTGCCTCTATCTTGCCTATCCCTTTCATGATTTTAAATGTTTCTATAAGATCACCCCTCATCCTTCTGAACTCCAGTGAGTAAAGACCCAGTCTACTCAATCTATCATCATAAGGTAACCCCCTCATCTCCGGAATCAGCCTAGTGAATCGTCTCTGTACCCCCTCCAAAGCCAGTATATCCTTCCTTAAGTAAGGTGACCAAAACTGCACGCAGTACTCCAGGTGCAGCCTTACCAATACCCTATACAGTTGCAGCAGTACCTCCCTGCTTTTGTACTCCATCCCTCTCGCAATGAAGGCCAACATTCCATTCGCCTTCCTGATTACCTGTTGCACCTGCAAACTAACTTTTTGGGATTAGTCCCACTCTCCTGATCTTTGGGCACCCTGTGCGGAGGGGAGCGGGTAGGTCCGAGGGCCTCCTCGTAGGACTGCTCTTGGGCACGGCCAAGGGTGCCATCAGCCGGTCCAGGCAGCGGGCGGTCGAGGGGGTCGTTCAACCTGACTGCCTGCCTCTCTTCCGCTCTTACATCCGGTCCAGGGTGTCCTTGGAGATGGAGCACGCGGTGTCCACCGGTATGCTCGCGGCCTTCCGCGAGAGGTGGGCACCGGAGGGACTCGAGTGCATCATCACGCCCGGCAACCAAATAATAATTTGATTTTACGTTTTAAAGTTTAATTTGTTTTAATTGCCGGTGCTTTTAGTGTCCCCCTTCCCTTTTATAGGGGGCACTGGGGGAAAAATGTGATTTTAGTGCCCAAAAAAAAACCAAAAAAGGAAAAAAAAAAGGGCCTTGTAAATGTCTGGTGTGTCATCCAGGTCGGGTGGCACGGTTTAATGTTTTATGTTTTACAGGTAGACTCAAAAAGAGTTTCATGCACAAGGACCCCCAGGTCTCTCTGCACCGTAGCATGTTGTAATTTCTCCCCATTCAAATAATATTCCCTTTTACTGTATTTTTTTCCCAAGGTGGATGACCTCACATTTTCCGACATTGTATTCCATCTGCCAAACCTTAGCCCATTCGTTTAACCTATCTAAATCTCTATGCAGCCTCTCTGTGTCCTCTACACAACCCGCTTTCCCACTAATCTTTGTGCCATCTGCAAATTTTGTTACACTACACTCTGTCCCCTCTTCCAGGTCATCTATGTATATTGTAAACAGTTGTGGTCCCAGCACCGATCCCTGTGGCACACCACTAACTACCGATTTCCAACCCGAAAAGGACCCATTTATCCCGACTCTCTGCTTTCTGTTCGCCAGCCAATTCTCTATCCATGTTAATACATTTCCTCTGACTCCGCGTACCTCTATCTTCTGCAGTAACCTTTTGTGTGGCACCTTATCGAATGCCTTTTGGAAATCTAAATACACCACATCCATCGGTACATCTCTATCCACCATACTCGTTATATCCTCAAAGAATTCCAGTAAATTAGTTAAACATGATTTCCCCTTCATGAATCCATGCTGCGTCTGCTTGATTGCACTATTCCTATCCCGCTATTTCTTCCTTAATGATAGTTTCAAGCATTTTCCCCACTACAGATGTTAAACTAACCGGCCTATAGTTACCTGCCTTTTGTCTGCCCCCTTTTTTAAACAGAGGCGTTACATTAGCTGCTTTCCAATCCGCTGGTATCTCCCAGAGTCCAGAGAATTTTGGTTGATTATAACGAATGTATCTGCTATAACTTCTGCCATCTCTTTTAATACCCTGGGGTGCATTTCATCAGGACCAGGGACTTGTCTACCTTGAGTCCCATTAGACTGTACAGCACTACCCCCCTAGTGATAGTGATTGTCTCAAGGTCCTCCCTTCCCACATTCCTGTGACCAGCAATTTTTGGCATGGTTTTTGTGTCTTCCACTGTGAAGACCGAAGCGAAATAATTGTTTAAGGTCTCAGCCATTTCCACATTTCTCATTATTAAATCCCCCTTCTCATCTTCTAAGGAACCAACATTTACTTTAGTCGCTCTTTTCTGTTTTATATATCTGTAAAAGCTTTTACTATCTGTTTTTATGTTTTGCGCAAGTTTACCTTCGTAATCTGTTGTTGGGACTGTGGAGGAGACTAAACAACTGAGAGTAGATCTTGATGTGTTGGGGTAATGCGCCCATGTTTGGCAAACGGTATTTAACTTGGAGAAGTGCAGTGTTATGCATGTTTGGCGGATCAACACTAAGCACTTCATAACGAATAGAACTGAAGCCTGTGGTGAAAGAAAATGATGACAGTTCATAAATCTCAAGGTTCACCAAATCACACCTTGGTTTGTCCCCCTACTCCTCCGACACATTCTCCTCCTTTGAGCATCTTACCTTATTCTATCCCTCTCATCTCATTTAAAATTGTTGTTCTCCACCAAGTACCATAAACATTGTATTACCGAGATAGCTTCACTGCTTTCTTCCTTCAGCCTCTGCTCCGAGCGACTTCTCACCCTTGGTGATTTCAACCTCCATCTCAATTCATTATGCTCTCTCTCTCTGTTTACTAGCCTCCTATCCTCCCGTAATCTGTCCTCCCATGTAAACTCCCCGACCCATATTCACAGCTGCCCCATGACCTTGCCAAGGACAGATTGGATAGGTTGGGTTTGTTTTCCTTGGAACAGAGGAGGCTGAGGGGAGACCTCATTGAAGTGTATAGAATTATGAGGGGCCTAGATATAGTGGATAGAAAGGGCCGATTTCCCTTAGCAGAGGGGTCAACAACAACCAGGGGGCATAAATTTAAAGTAATTGGTAGAAGGTTTAGAGGGGATTTGAGGGGAAATTTCTTCACGCAGAGGGTTGTGGGGGTCTGGAACTCTCTGCCTGAAAGGGTGGTAGAGGCAGAAACCCTCACCACATTTAAAAAGTACTTGGATATGTACTTGAAGTGCCGTAACCTGCAGGGTTACGGACCTAGATTTGGAAAGTGGGATTAGGCTGGATAGTCTCTTGTTGGCCGGCGCGGATACAATGGGCCGAAATGGCTTCATTCCGTGCTGTAAAATGTTATGATTCTATGATCTCTCATGGCCTCGTGACTCCCATCGTGTCAATTGCAGATACGGCCATCTCTGACCACTTCCTAGTATTGCTCTTTACCCACATCCCCCTTCTCTTCACTCGCCCCCCCCCGGCCCGGCCCAGCCCAAATCCTACTTCCTGCTGTGTCCGCCGGGAAAAAACTCTCTCCCAACTCTCTCGTAACTGGGCTTACGAAATCCCAACTGTCCAGCTTTTGGCTCTCCATTCACCACAACATTTCTACAGCTACTGATCTCAACCACACCCTCACCACCACCTTTGATGCCCTTGTCCCTATTAAAACTATTCGTCTCTCTCTCACCCTGCCCGATCCCCTTGGTACGGTCCTCATCTTCGCTCCCTTAAGTCCAAGGGAAGCAGACTTGAACGGATATGACGGACAACTGGTTTAACCATTCACTGCAAGATCTGGCTAGACCACATAAACATTATTAGGTCCTACTCTTGTCTACCAAAACTGCTCATTGTTCCAGAATCATTCTGTAAAACAAAGATAAACCCTGGCTTCTATTCTCTCCTGCTAACCATCTTCTTACACCCTTCTCCCCATTTCCTCCACCCTCACCTCCGACAACAACTGTGAGCAGCTAATGGACTTCTTTATTTCTGAGATTGAGACCATCTGTTTAGCTGCCTTTGTCACTTCCCTTTCTTCCCCTAGCCCACCGGGCCAAACTACCCCGAAGGTTCCCCCCTGCCCTAGCCTTGAACTCTTTTCTTTTTGCAGTTTCTCTCCAATCTCCCCACATGGCCCTGCCACAGTACCGAAATGGATCTCATCAAAGTCACAAATGACATCCTTTGTGACTGTGACAAAGGAAAACTATCCCTCCTCGTCCTCCTTAACTTGTTTGCAGCCTTTAACACAGTTGACCACTCCATCCTTCTCCAACACCTCCTCTGTTGTTTTTCTGGGTTGGACTGCACTTGCCTGGTTTAGTTCTTATCTATCTAATCGTAGCCAGAGAATCACCTGCAATGGCTTCTCTTCCCACCCCCGCATCGTTACCTCTGGTGTCCCCCAAACATCTATCCTTGGCCCTCTCCGATTTCTCATCTACATGCTGCCCCTTGGTGACATCATCCGAAAACATAGCATCAGTTTCCACATGTATATTGACGACACCCAGCTCTACCTCACTGCCACTTCTCTCGACCCCTCCACAGTCTCTAAATTGTCAGACTGCTTGTTCAACATCCAGTAGTGTTGTTGAAGCTGTTCAACATCCAGTTCTGGATGAACAGAAATTTTTTCCAGTTAAATATTGGGAAGACTGAAGGCTTTGTTTATGGTCCCTGCCACAAACTTTGTTCTCTTGTCACTGACTCCATCCTTTTCCCTAACATCTGTCTGAGGCTGAACCACACTGTTCGCAACCTTGGTGTCATATTTGACCCTGAAATGAGCCTCCGACCACATACCCGTGGTATAACTAAGACCACCTCAGCCTCACCTATCGGCTGCTGAAACCCTCATCCATGCCTTTGTTACTTCTAGACTTGTCTATTTCAATGCACTCCTGGCTAGCCTCCTGTTACGCTCTTAATAAATGGCGAGACTGAGTATTGTGTGTAATGAGCAAGTGTGACCTTAGCTCCTTTATTAAAGTTCCAGAGTGCAGGTACCTCGTGGGTGGCCTGCATACTGTGCTCGCTAACCTACGTTGGCTCCCGGTTAAGCGACGCCCCGATGTCAAAATTCTCATCCTTATTTTCAAATCCCTCCATGGCCTCGCCCTTCCCTATCTCTGTAATCTCCTCCAAAATGAAACATCATTTTGTAATTGTACTTGACCTTGGTTAGGCCTCATTTAGAATACTGTGTTCAGTTCTGATCCTCTCATGGTGGGCAATATTGTGGCTTTGGAAAATGTTCAGAGGAGGATCACAAGAATGATTTGCAGTTTAAAATGCCTTAGCTACCCAGATAGGCTTAAAGAGATGGGTATATATACTTCAGTGAAGTGTCAACTCAGACGATTTGATTGAATAAAATAATGAAGAGACTAGATTGCGTGAACACTGAAAAATTATTTAAACTAGATCGGTTGAGTAGGACATGAGGTGATGCATATTAATTGCACAAGGGAAGAAATAGGATAAAACATAAGAACATAAGAAATAGGAGCAAGAGAAGGCCAAACGGCCCCTCGAGCCTGCTCCACCATTTAATACGATCATGGCTGATCTGATCATAGACACGGGTCCACTTTCCTGCCCGCTCTCCATAACCCCTTATTCCCTTATCGTTCCAGAAACTGTCTATTTCTGTCTTAAATTTATTCAATGTCCCAGCTTCCACAGCTCTCTGAGGCAGCGAATTCCACAGATCCACAACCCTCTGAGAGAAGAAATTTCTCCTCATCTCCCTCAAATTATTCTAAGATTATGCCCTCTAGTTCTAGTCTCCCCTCCCCTATCAGCGGAAACATCCTCTCTGCATCCACCTTGTCAAACCCCCTCATCATTTTATAAGTTTCGATAAGATCATCTCTCATTCTTCTGAATTCTAATGAGTAGAGGCCCAACTGACTCAACCTTTCCTCATAAGTCAACCCCCTCATCTCTGGAGTCAACCTCCAAAGCAAGTATATCCTTTTGTAAATATGAAAACCAAAACTGTACGCAGTATTCCAGGCGTGGCCTCATCAATACCCTGTACAACTATAGTAAGACTTCCCTGCTTTATACTCCATCCAATTTGCAATAAAGGCCAAGATACCATTGGCCTTCCTGATAACTTGCTGGACCTGCATACTAACCTTTTGTGTTTCATGTACAAGTACCCCCCGGTACCGCTGTACTGCAGCACTTTGCAATCTTTCTCCATTTAAATAATAACTTGCTCTTTGATCTTTTTCTGCCAAAGTGTACACTTTCCAGCATTGTACTCAATCTGCTAAATTTTTGCCCACTCACTTAGCCTGTCTATGTTCTTTTGCAGATTTTGTGTGTCCTCCTCACACATTGCTTTTCCTCCCACCTTTGTATCGTCGGCAAACTTGGCTACGTTACACTCAGTCCCTTCTTCCAAATCGTTAATAATGATTGTAAATAGTTGGGGTCCCAGCACTGATCCCTGCGGCACCCCACTGGTTACTGATTGCCAACCTGAGAATGAACCATTTATCCTTGCTCTCTGTTTTCTGTTCGTTAGTCAATCCTCTATTAATGCTAATATATTACCCCCAACCCCGTGATCTTTTATCTTGTGCAGTAACCTTTTATGTGGCACCTTGTCAAATGCCTTCTAGAAATCCAAATACACTACATCCACTGGTTCCCCTTTATCCACCCTGTTCGTTACATCCTCAAAGACTTCTAGCAAATTTGTCAAACATGACTTCCCCTTTATAAATCCATGCTGACTCTGCCTGACCGAATTTTGACCAAATTTTGCTTTTCCAAATGTCCTGCTACTGATTCTTTAATAATGGACTCCAACATCTTCCCAACCACATATGTTAGGCGAACTGGTCTATAGTTTTGTGCTTTTTGTCTGCCTCTTTTTTTTTAAATAGGGGCGTTACATTTGCAGTTTTCCAATCTGCTGGGACCTCCCCAGAATCCAGGAAATTTTGGTAAATTACAACCAGTGCATCCACTATCCCCGCCGCTACTTCTCTTAAGACCCAAGGATGCAAGCCATCAGGTCCAGGGGATTTATCTGCCTTTAGTCCCATTATCTTACTGAGTATCACCTCCTTAGTGATTGTGATTGTGTTAAGTTCCTCCCCCTCCCTATAGCCCCTTGACTATTCACTGCTGGAATGCTATTCGTGTCCTCTGCCATAAAGACTGGTACAAAATATTTGTTCAGAGTTTCTGCCATCTCCATGTTTCCCATTACTAATTCTCAGGTCTTGTCCTCCAAGGGACGAACATTTACTCTAGCCACTCTTTTACTTTTTACATACCTATAGAAACTCTTGCTATCTTTTTTTATATTTTGTGCTAGTTTACTTTCTTTGGCCCCAAGTTTCCACACGCGGCAAAACAGGCGCCCCTCCGAGCTGGGTGTCAGTTTTTCGCGCCGAAAACGCGCCTGAAAAAAAAACGCGCTATTCTCGAGCGCTTTGCAGCTCGATGTCTGCTTGGCGTGGCGCACAGGGGGCGGAGCCTACCACTCGCGTCGATTTTGTAAGTAGGAGGGGGCGGGTACAATTCAAATGAGTTTTTTTCGTGCCGGCAACCCTGCGCGTTGGAGCATTCGCGCACGCGCAGTCTGAAGTAAACATTGGCACTCGGCCATTTTATAAAGTGCTGCAGAAAAAATGAAAATTTGTTTATTGAACCCTTGCAAAGGCTTGCATTTTAATTTTCTTGATATTTCTGTGTGTGAGGGTGAGGGAGTGCATTCTGTAATTAAAGATAGACTGTGATAAACGGGACACATGCACTTGTTTGAGACTATTCAAATTCTTTGTAGCTGTTCAATTTTTAACATTTTTTAATAAAACCACATTGCCCTTCCATGATCAGCACTGAGGCTTCTTGCAGCTTTCTCCCCCTGCCGTCCGTCGGGCCCGACGGCAAACGGCTGCCTGAAGCACTGAGGCTTCCTGCAGCTTTCTCCCTGCCTTCCCCCCCCCCCCCCCCGCCCCTGCCGTCCGTCGGGCCCGACGGCAAACGGCTGCCTGAAGCACTGAGGCTTCCTGCAGCTTTCTCCCTGCCTTCCCCCCCCCCCCCCGCCCCTGCCGTCCGTCGGGCCCGACGGCAAACGGCTGCCTCAAGTACTGAAGCTTCTTGCAGCTTTCTCCCTCCCTCCTCCTGCCGTCGGTCGGGCCCGACGGCAAACCGCTGCCTGAAAGGCCTGCCTGAAGCACTTTCACACAGGTTGGAACATGGTTTATTTAATCTTTTCTTTGCTTATAAATTTTTATTCAGGTTGGATTTATTTGTATAATATTTGTATAAGTATAACTAAGGATTTATTGTAGAATTTAATTACTTCCCTTCCCCCCCCCCCCCCCCCTCCACCCCACACCTCGTTCCCGACGCCTAATTTGTAACCTGCGCCTGATTTTTTAATGTGTAGACAAGGTTTTTTCAAGCCAACAAAAATCTTCACTTGCTCCATTCTAAGTTAGTTTGGAGTACGTTTTCATTGTGGAAACTTTCAAATCAGGCGTCAGTGGCCGGACACGCCCCCTTTTGAAAAAAAATTCTGTTCAAAACTGAAACTGTTCTACCTGACGAGAACGGCAGAAAACTTAAATGTGGAGAATTCCGATTTCTAAGATACTCCGTTCTCCACCAGTTGCTCCTAAAAATCAGGAGCAAATCATGTGGAAACTTGGGGCCTTTGTCTATCTTCCCTTTCGTAATCATTTTTTTAGTCATTCTTTGTTGACTTTTAAACGCTTGCCAGTCTTCTGTCCTCCCACTAGTTTTGGCCACATTGTATGCCCTTGTTTTACATTGGATACCGTCCTTTACTTTTTTAGTTAGCCATGGATGGCTATCTTTTCTCTTAGAAACATAGAAAATAGGTGCAGGAGTAGGCCATTCGGCCCTTCGAGCCTGCACTACCATCCAATAAGATCATGGCTGATCATTCCCTCAGTACCCCTTTCCTGCTTTCTCTCCATACCCCTTGATCCCTTTAGCCGTAAGGGCCATATCTAACTCCCTCCTGAATCTATCCAATGAACTGGCATCAACAACTCTCTGCGGCAAGGAATTCCACAGGTTAACAATTCTCTGAGTGAAGAAGTTTCTCCTCATCTCAGTCCTAAATGGCCTACCCCTTATCCTAAGACTATGTCCCGTGGTTCTGGACCTCCCCAACATTCTTCCCATATCTAACCTGTCCAGTCCCGTCAGAATCTTATACGTTTCTATGATATCCCCTCTCATCCTTCTAAACTCCAGTGAATAAAGGCCCAGTTGATCCAATCTCTCCTCATATGACAGTCCAGCCATCCCTGGAATTAGTCTGGTGAACCTTCGCTGCACTTCCTCAATAGCAAGAATGTCCTTCCTCCGATTAGGAGACCAAAACTGAACATAATATTCCAGGTGAGGCCTCACTAAGGCCCTGTACAACTGCAGTAAGACCTCCCTGCTCCTATACTCAAATCCCCTAGCTATGAAGACCAACATACCATTTGCCTTCTTCACCGCCTGCTGTACCTGCATGCCACCCTTTAATGACTGATGTACCATGACACCCAGGTCTCGTTGCACCGCCCCTTTTCCTAATCTGCCACGATTCAGATAATATTCTGCCTTTGTGTTTTTGCCCCCAAAATGGATAATCTCACATTTATCCACATTGTACTGCATCTGCCACTCGTTTGCCCACTCAACTAACCTGTCCAAGTTACGCTGCAGCCTCTTAGCGTCCCCCTCACAGCTCACACCGCCACCCAATTTAGTGTCATCTGCAAACTTGGAGATATTACACTCAATTCCTTCATCCAAATCGTTAATGTATATTGTAAAGAGCTGGGATCCCAGCACTGAGCCCTGCGGCACTCCACTAGTCACTGCCTGCCATTCTGAAAAGGACCCGTTTATCCCAGCTCTCTGCTTCCTGTCTGCCAACCAGTTCTCTATCCACGTCAGTACATTACCCCCAATACCATGTGCTTTGATTTTGCACACCAATCTCTTGTGCAAGACCTTGTCAAAAGCCTTTTGAAAGTCCAAGTACTCTATATCCACTGGTTCTCCCTTGTCCACTCCGCTAGTTACATTCTCAAAAAATTCCAGAAGATTCATCAAGCATGATTTCCCTTTCATAAATCCATGCTGACTTGGACCGATCCTGTCACTGCTTTCCAAATGCACTGCTATTTCATCCTTAATGATTGATTCGAACATTTTCCCACTACTGATGTCAGGCTAACCGTTCTATAATTACCCGTTTTCTCTCTCCCTCCTTTTTTAAAAAGTGGTGTTACATTTGCTACCCTCCAGTCCATAGGAACTGATCCAGAGTCGATAGACTGTTGGAAAATGATCACCAATGCATCCACTATTTCTAGGGCCACTTCCTTAAGTACTCTGGGATGCAGACTATCAGGCCCCGGGGATTTAACAGCCTTCAATCCCATCAATTTCCCTAACGCAATTTCCTGACTAATGAGGATATCCTTCAATTCCTCCTTCTTCTCACTGGACCCACTGTCCCCTAGTACATTCGGAAGGTTATTTGTGTCTTCCTTCGTGAAGACAGAACCAAGTATTTGTTCAATTGGTCTGCCATTTCTTTGTTCCCCATTATAAACTCACCTGAATCCGACTGCAAGGGACCTACATTTGTCTTCACTAATCTTTTTCTCTTCACATATTTATAGAAGCTTTTGCAGTCAGTTTTTATGTTCCCTGCAAGCTTCCTCTCGTACTCTATTTTCCCCCTCTTAATTAAACCCCTAGTCCTCCTCTGTTGAATTCTAAATTTCTCCCAGTCCTCAGGTTTGTTACTTTTTCTGTCCAATTTATATGCCACTCCTTGGTTTTAACACACACTTAATTTCCCTTGTTAGCCACGGTTGAGCCACCTTCCCCATTTTATTTTTACTCCAGACAGGGATGTACAATTGCTGAAGTTCATCCATGTGATCTTTAAATGTTTGCCATTGCCTATCCACCGTCAACCCTTTAAGTATCCTTTGCCAGTCTATTCTAGCCAATTCACGCCTCGTACCGTCGAAGTTACCTTTCCTTAAGTTCAGGACCCTAGTTTCCGAATTAACTGTCACTCTCCATCTTAATAAAGAATTCTACCATATTATGGTCACTCTTCCCCAAGGGGCCTCGCACAACAAGATTGTTAATTAGTCCCTTCTCATTACACATCACCCAGTCTAGGATGGCCAGCTCTCTAGTTGTTTCCTCGACATATTGGACTAGAAAACCATTCCTAATACACTCCAGGAAATACTCCTCCACTGCATTGCTACCAGTTTGGTTAGCCCCATCAATATGTACCGGTAGATTAAAGTCGCCTATGATAACTGCAGTACCTTTATTGCACACATCCCTTATTTCTTGTTTGATGCTGTCCCCAACCTCACTACTACTGTTTGGAGGTCTGTACACAGCTCCCACTAGCGTTTTCTGCCCTTTGGTATTCCGCAACTCCATCCATACAGATTCCACATCATCCAAGTTAATGTCCCTCATTATTGCATTAATTTCCTCTTGAACCAGCAACGCCACCCCGCCTCCTTTTCCTTTCTGCCTATCCTTCCTAAATGCTGAATACCCCTGGATGTTGAGTTCCCAGCCTTGGTCACCCTGGAGCCATGTCTCCGTGATGCCAATTACATCATATCCATTAACTACTGTCCGTGTAGTTAATTCGTCCACCTTATTCCGAATACTCCTCGCATTGAGGCACAGAGCCTTGAGCCCTTTCCTCCTCACTAGAATATATTTTTCTTGAGAGTTGTGAAATATCTCCTTAAATATACCCACTGTTCATCAACCATGCTACACTTTAATCTATTTTCCCAGTCTACTTTAGCGAACTCAGCTCTCATACCTTTATAGTCTCTTTATTTAAGCTTAGTCCACTGGTTAGAAATCCAACTTTCTCATCCTCCATCTGAATTTGAAATTCAATCATGCTATTCTCACTCATTCCAAGGGGATCCTTTACCAGGAGATTGTTTATTAATCCTGTCTCATTACACAGGACCAGATCTAAGATAGCCTGCCCCCTAGTTGGTTCTGTTACATACTGCTCAAGGAACCCGTCCCTTATGCACTCTGTGAACTCCTCCTCAAGGCTACCTTGACCAATTTGATTTGTCCAATCAATATGGAGATTAAAATCACCCATGATTATTGCTGTTCCCTTTTTACAAGCCCCCACTATTTCCCGGTTTATGCTCTGACCAACAGAGTTGCTACTGTTAGGCGACCTATAGACTACACTCACCAGTGACTTTTTCCCATTATTCCTTATCTTCACCCAAACTGTTTCAACATCCTGATAATTTGAGCCAATATTATTTCTTACTATTGCGGTGATTCCATCTTTTATCATTAGAGCTACCCCACCCCCTTTTCCTTTCTGTTTGTCCTTCCGGATTGTCTCATACCCCTGAATATTTAATTCCCAGTACCTTGCAACCACTTCTCTGTAATGGCTATCAGATCATACCCATTTGTCTCAATTTGTGCCATCAACTCATCTATTTTGTTACAAATGCTACGTGCATTTAGACATATGGGGCCCAAGTTTCCACATGATTTGCGCCTGATTTTTAGGAGCAACTGGTGGAGAACGGACTATCTTAGAAATCGGAATTCTCCACATTTTTTTTTCTGCAGTTCTAGTCAGGTAGAACAGTTCTACTTTGGAACAGAATTTTTTCTTCAAAAGGGGGCGTGTCCGGCCACTGACGCCTGATTTCAAAGTTTCCACAGTGAAAATGTACTCCAAACTAAAGTAGAATGGAGCAAGTGAAGATTTTTGTAGAACTGAAAAAACCTGTTCTACACATTAAAAAATCAGGTGCAGGTTACAAATTAGGCGTCCAGAACGAGGTGGGGGGGAGGGGGGGGAAGGGACGTCATTAAATTCTACAATAAATCCTTATTTATATTTCTACAAATATTATACAAATAAATCCAACCTGAATAAACATTTATAAGCAAAGAAAAGATTAAATAAACCATCTTCCTACCTGTGTGAAAGTGCTTCAGGCACGGAGAATGCTGCAGTCAGCCTGAGGCGCCCGTTCTTTCCCGCGCGGGGGGTGGGGAGGCGCCCGTTCTTCCCGCGGGGGGGAGGGGAGAGGAGGCGCCCGTTCTTTCCCGCGGGGGTGGGGGGGGGCGCCCGTTCTTCCCGCGGGGGCGGGGGAGGGGAGAGGAGGCGCCCGTTCTTTCCCGCGGGGGGGGGGGAGGGGGAAGGAGACAGTGAGAAGGCTGCAAGTGCTGATGTGCTGATGGCAATGTGCTTTTATTTTAAAAAAATTCAAAAATTAAACAGCTATAAAGAACTACAAAAATGGCCGAGTGCCAATGTTTTTTTCACACTGAGCATGCGCGAACGCTCCAACGTGCACGCGCAGCGTTGCCGGCAGGAAAAAAACTAATTTAAATAGTACCCGCCCCCTCCCACTTACAAAATCGGCGCAAGTGTAGGCTCCGCCCTCCTGGGCACCGCGCCAGGCAGACAAGGAGCTGCAGAATGCTCCAGAATCGCGATCTTTTTTTTAGGCGCCGTTTTAGGCGCGAAAAACGGGCGCCCAGCTCGGAGGGGCGCCCGTTTTTTATCGTGTGGAAACTTGGGCCCATTGCCTTTAAATTTGTTTACTCTTTTTTTTCTGCTTGCTTCCTCTCTCCTTCAAACTCACTTTCTTTATTTTTGCTTTCTAGTTCCAGCTTTACTCCCCTCCCTACTGAATCGATTTTCAGGTTCCCATCCCCCTGCCAAGCTAGTTTAAACCCTCCCCAACAGCACTAGCAAACCCCCCTGCAAGGATATTGGTCCCGGCTCTGTTGTAGTGCAACCAGTCCAGCTTGTACAGATCCCACCTCCCCCAGAAGCAGGCCCAATGCCTCAGGAAACTAAAGCCCTCCCAACTACACCATCTCTCCAGCCACATTTCATCTGCTCTATCCTATTTCTGTACTCACTAGCTCGTGGCACTGGGAGTAATCCGGAGATTAGTACCTTTTGAGGTCCTGCTTTTTAATCTCTCTCCTAGCTCCCTAAACTCTGCCTGCAGGACCTCATTCCTCTTCCTACCTATGTCATTGGTGCCGATGTGGACCACGACTTTTGGCTGTTCACTCTCTCCCTCCAGAATGCCCTGCAGCCGCTCAGTGACATCCTTGACCCTGGCTCCAGGGAGGCAACATACTATCCTGGAGTCACCTCTGCGGCTGTAGAAACGCCTGTCTGCTCCCCTGACTATGGAATCCCCTACCACTATAGCTCTCCATTCTTCTTCTTCCTCCTCCCCCCCACCCCCGTGCAGCTGAGCCACCCGTGATGCCGTGGATTTGGCTCTGGCTGCACTCCCCAGAGCCACCTTCGTCCCCACCGGTACTCCGAACAGGATAGCTGTTAGACAATTCTTTTCATATAGAATAGTAGGTCTATGGGACAAGTTGCTGGCTTGTGCAGTGAGTACTGATTAACTGTGTACCCTCGACTGCAGTGTTCCTGGTTGGGGGAAGATCACATCATAGAAGAGGTAGGTACCAATTGATGTAAGTCATGGACAGTAGTTTTATGGACTAGTTCTGATTGCCTAGCAGAATTGGAGAGGAGACTATGTGGCACCTAGCGGGTAAGGAGTCTTTTTGCGTGATGCATAAGGCATCACAACTGTATGGGACAGGTTTTATTTCATTTGTTATGCTTCTTTCTGTCCAATCCCATAAAAAATAAACACCACATAAAAACGCCAGTGATTTATTGGAACAATTGTGTTTCTTCTCCTCAATGTAATACTCAATTTTTCCTGAGTTTTCTTTTCTTTTTATGTATCCTTACAACAGCAGCAATGACCTACATTTATAGAGCACCTTTAACGTAGTAAAACGTCCCACGGCGTTTCACAGGAGCGTTATCAAAACAGAACTTGATACCGAGCCATATAAGGAGATGTTGGGGCAGATGAGGTCATAGAGGTAGATATTAACAAATGTCTTAAAGGAGGAAAGAGAGATGGAGGGGTTTAGGGAGGGAATTCCAGAGCTTAGAACCTAGGTAGCTGAAGGCATGGCCACCAATGGTGGAGCAATTAAAATCAGGGATGTTCAAGAGGCCAGAATTAGCAGAGTGCAGAGATCTATGTGGATTGTAGCGCTGGAGGAGATTACAGAGAAAGGGAAGATTTGAAAACAAGGATGCGAATTTTAAAATTGTGGCTTTGCTTAACTGGAAGCCAATGTAGGTCAGCGAGCACAGGGGAGACGGGTGAGCTAGGACATGGAAAGCAGAATTTTGGATGATCCCAAATTTATGGAGGGTAGAACTAGGGAGGCCGGCCAGGCGTGCGTTGGAATTGTCAGGTCTAGAGGTAAAAAGGTGTAGATGAGGGTTTAAGCAGCAGATAAGCTGAGGCAAGGGTGGAGACGGGCAATGTTCGGGAGGTGGAAATGGATGGTCTTAGTGATGGCACGGATATGAGGTAGGAAGCTTATCTCGTGATCAAATATAACGCCAAGGTTGCGATCAGACTGGGTTAGCCTCAAACAGTTGCCAGGAAGAGGGATGTAATCGGTGGCAAGGGAACAGAGTTTGTGGCGGGGACTGAAGACAGTGATTTTGATCTTCCCGATATTTCATTGGCCAAAATTTCTGAACGTGCAGTGCTGGATATTGGACAAGCAGTCTGACAGTATAGAGATCGTGGAGGGGTGGAGGAGAGGTACAGCTGGATATCATCAGCGTACATATGGGAACTTATGTTGTGTTGTCTGATAATTTCACTGAAAGGCAGCATGTAGATGGGAGGAGGCCAAGAACAGATCCTTGGGGGAGCAGGAAGGGAAGCCATTGCAGGTGATTCTACGATTAAGGCTGGAAAGATAGGAATAGAACCAGCTGAGTGCAGTCCCATCCAGCTGGACAACAGTGGAGAGGCGTCAGAGCAGAATTGTGTGGTCAATCATGTCAAAGGCTTCAGACAAATTGAGAAGGACGAGAAAGGATAGTTTACCTTTGTCACAATCACATAGGATTCATTTGTGACCTTGGTAAGAGCCGGTTCAGTACTGTAGTGAGGGTGGAAACCTGATTGGACGGATTCAGACATGGAGTTGCGCAAAAATGGGCATGGATTTCGGAGGTGGCAACATGTTCCAGGACTTGAGAGGAAAGGGAGATTGGAGATGGGGCGATAGTTTGCAAGGACGGAGGGGTGAAGGGTTGGTTTTTTGAGGGGAGGGTGGTGACGGCAGATTTGAGGGAGAGGGGGACAGTACCTAAAGGAGAGAGAACTGTTAACAATGTCAGCTAACATGGGAGCCAGCAAAGGAAGATGAGTGGTTAGCAGTTTAGTAGGAACAGGATTGAGCGAGAAGGTCTCATTGACAAGGTTAGCTTTTAGAGAGTTTCAGGGAAGATATGAGAGAAACTAGAGAAATATGCAAATTCAGGGTTAGCGCAGGGGGAAACTGAGAGGAAGTTAGGCCCGGTGGGCTGGGGAAGGGAGGTAAATAGCAGAGGCAGCTGAACGGATGTTGTTGATCTTTGTGACAAAAATGTACACAAGCTCCTCGCATTTATTGTTGGTGGTGGAGAAAAGAAGCTGGGTGTTATCTTAGCCTTCCTGAATGATCTTAGAATAGTGGGCAGTTTTAGCGATGGAGCACAGGACCCGGTAATGCTTTATATGACCCAGCCATATCTGGTGATGGATGGTTAAAGCAACCAAAGACGTTAAAGTATGTGACCCTTGGACTTAAGGGAGCGGAATGAGGGTTAAACCCAGGGACGGGGGGGACTAGGGTATAATGGTTTTAGTGAGGACAAGGGCATCAAAGATGGTGGAAAGGGTGATTGAGTAAATCAGTAGGTGCAGACATGTCATGAAGAATTGTATGCCAAAGGCTAGATAGTTGGGAATTTGAAAGTGCAATGATAAGGAACTTGAGGGAGAGTTTTTTTTCCAGGTGCAGTTACAGAAAGGAGTGGGTTGGGAGGGGGAAAGGGTATATAGGTAGAGAACGATACAAGGAAGTGATCAGAGATTGTCTTATCAGTGATATTTCCAACATCCGCAGTATCTTGCTTTTGTAAAATAAATAGAATGATCAGTTAAGCACTTGGGTAGAGAACAGAATGTGATTATATGGCACACATATTAGTCAGAGACAAAGGAATCGGAATGAGAGAAAATAAAGAAATATGAGACAGGGAGAGCTAAAGGGAAGCATGAAAAATCGGCATGGTAGAGCAGGCTACAGTGACCTGGGAGTCCAATGGAAGAAAAAAAGGAAGCAGATCACCCCACCAGATCTCTGGTTACCATGAGTGAACACCTGGACTGTTCTCTAAAGGAAGGGAATATGTATCTATCCAGACATTTTTTCTATACTTCAGGAACCAAATAATGTGCGTGCGTGTGTGTGTGGTGTGGGGGGGGGGGGGCGAGGGGGAGAGGGTGCAGGGAAGAGAATGTGAATCCAGGAAAGAATTGTATTCCCCCCCCTTCTTCCCCCCACTCCCACACAAACTCACTTTCTGTGTCCGCCCCGGAACAAAACCTCTCCCTCAAGTTCTTTCACACTGCACTTTCAAATTCCCAACTATCTAGCTTTTGGCCTACAATTCTTCATGACATTTCTGCAACTTTGTTGAGCTTTAACTGATGCACCATCTATTTGCCAATATTTAATATTTTCAATTTGTTTTTATGGATTGGGGAAAAGGAATTACTATCCTGATAGTTATTCCACCTGAGTAAATATCAACTTTTGCCTTCAGATATCCACCAGTAAGGCTTTCCTTTCTATAGAGCAGTTTGGAATAAGTAAAAGGTGCATAAATAATTAGTTATCAGCTACAAAATAAAAATGCTACACCTAACCAGTCAAAAACCACATCTTCTCTCCTAATCTTTTCAGCCCAAATGGTGTCCTGCACTAATGACAAGTTCTAATACTAAACTTGAAAATAAGTTAATCAATGATAAACTATGATTACCTAATATTTTCCAAAAGTAGGGGGAAACCACAACTACATTTGAAACTGATTAAGGGACAGAAACAAGTCCAACAACATTTGAAAAGTACTATCACTGAAGAAAGTACTATTGCACAAGAACTCTGATGAAAGGTCATCGACCTGAAACATTAACTCTGTTTCTCTCTCCACCGATACTGCTTGTCCTGCTGAGTGTTTACAGCATTTTCTGATTCTGTTTCTCTTCCTGTGTGTGTGTTTTTTTCTTTTTCCTTACTCCCTTTCCTTTGTCTTCCTCTTTATCTGCTGCTCATCTGTAATATCTCCTCGTCCTGATGCAGGGTCAAAGGACTGAAACATCAACTGCTACTTTTTATTTAAAAAAGTGATGCACAAGGATGATGCTGGGTTACCTCAGTGTCATCAACAGAACAAACACATTTACATGTGCCTCCCTTTTTAAGGGGCACAACTAATAAAGGAACTCAAACATAAAAGTAATTTTCAACAAAAAAATGGAAATTTGTAACACTAAATCATAATATTATTGCTCTTGTCAATAAGACACTCTATTCATTGTAGTGCCCATCGGTTACAGAAGGCCTCAAGTATACCGGTGGACGCCAAATGCTCCGATCTTCAGGGCCATCCACGTGCGGATAAGGCTGCGAAAGAGAGGCAGGCAGCCAGAGTGATACCTTCCCGCTCTCCACAAGCTATTATTAATGTGAAAATTGGCCAGCAACGTGGCGAGGAAGAGATACCCATGAGTTGCATCTCACTTTTAACCTCCCCAGAAGTTTCATGAAGTTGCTGCATTTGCACATTAATTGCCCATTAAATTCTCCACAGCGAGTCTGGTCTAGAAATGAGTAACATAAGTATCCTTTTAATTATGTGATAATTGTTAATGACTGCTAATCAACCTCTCTGGCCCAGAAAGGGAATAATTTAAATTGTTCAATCTCATTCCTGCATGTAGTAAATAGTTGTTGTAAATTTTAAAAATGTCTTTTTTTTTCCCCCCCTCACTTTTCCTTTCTTATCTCTCTCAACCCATTCTTTCTTTCTCTCTTTAATTTCTCTTTCTGTAACTGATTTGACATTGAATTCTCCCACTCTAATTCACCCTCCTTCTCAGTCCTTCCTCTGTTTATTTCTCAATCCTACAATCTCATTGGTTAAGGAGATACACAGTTTCCTCTGTAGAAAAGTCACCCGATCTGGATGAGGTACAACTAGATTGCTGAGGGAAGTAAGGGTGGAAATTGCAGAGGCTTTGGCCACAATCTTCCAATCATCCTTCGATCTGGGAGTGGTGACAGAGGACTGGAGGATAGTAAATGTTACACACTTCAAAAAAAAAGGGGAGAGGGATAAACCTGGCAAATCAGCCTGACTGCGGTGGTGGGGAAATGTCTAGAGACAGTAATCCAACACAGATTTGTTAATGGCAAATCATGAGTTTTTTGATGAAGTAATGGAGAGGGTTGATAAGGTAGTCCTGTTGATGTGTATCTGGACTTTGAAAAGTACCACATAATAAACTTGTTAGCAACATTTGAAATCCATGACATTGAAGGGGCAATGGCTGAGTGGATACAAGATTGGTGAACAATTTTTTTTAATACTGGAGGGAAGTATACAGTGGTGTTCCCCAGGGATCGCTATTAGGACCCCTGCTTTTTTTGTTATATATTAATAACCTTAACGTGGGTATACTGCGCATCATTTCAAAGTTTGCAGACGACACAAAACTCGGAAATGTAGTCAACACTGAGGAGGACAGTGACAGACTGGTGAAATAGGCAGACACATGAGAGATTAAATTTAATGCAGAGAAATGTGAAGTGATTCATTTTGTTAGGAACAATGAGAAGAGATGATATAAATTAGTGGTACAATTTTAAAGTGGGTGCAAGAGCAGAGAGACCTGGGGGTGTGTGTACACAAACCTTTGAATGCGGCACAACAAGTTGCAAAGGCTGTTAGAGGCATATGGGATCCTTGGTTTTATAAATAGAGGCATAGAATACAAAAGCAAGGAATTTATGCTAAACCTTTATAAAGTACTGGTTAAGCCCCAGCTGGAGTATTGTGGCCAATTCTGGGCACCGCATTTTAGGAAGGATGTCAAGGCCTTTGAGAGGGTGCATGAGAGCTTAACAAGAATGGTACCAGGGATGCAGTACCTATGATGACCTTTCATCATCAATCTGAAATGTTAACACTTTCTCTCTCCATAGATGCTGGCTGATCTGCTGAGTATTTCCAGCATTTTCTGTTTTTATTTCACATCAGCTTAAGCCACGTGATTTTCTTTTTAAACCTTCCACAGATGCATCAGTCTTTTTCTTTAAAGGGCAACTTGCCATCATATAGCAATCAAGACTGTCTCTCCCCTTCCCCTGCTTCTCACCCTGACCTCTAACCTTGCTCTACTTTCCCTCTTCACCTTTACAATCCTCCAGCCCTGCTCCACATTTTGCTTCTCTGCTCCTCAGTTTTCCCCATAGCCTCTAACATTGCAATGTGGCAACATCACATTAGAGAAGCTAGTAACTTATGCATGCACTTCCTGTCCAACTTCCCATTGTCATGTTATTTGGCCAAGTTTTCATGTGAAAATGTAACATTGAAACTCCCTATGTAAACATTTTGAAGGTCAATCCTTTATTTCAACAGTGTTTTGTAAGTTATTAACTTTGAAGGTCTATAGTTATAAATAGAAGATCTTTGTATGGTGTTAGGACAATATGTCAGTAACAGCCTGCATTACAACTATGAAACAAAATCAAATTTATAGAAATAATTTTAGACTTGAGAGTGCCAGTGCCGATGTACAAATCCCAACCTTCTCAAGTGATTATGCAGTGAACAAATATGACAAGATATGATTCTTTTAAATAACAAAAAGAAATGATTCCCCTAATTTGTTAGAAATGTTGGCTAATGTTTATATTGGTTATATTGTCACAAAAATTGTGTTAATCGAAATGACAATCATAAGTAAGTCAGAAACAGGTGTTCGATTTTGTTAATTTTAATTTTGACCGTGCATGAAAAAAAAGGCATGTCCTGATTATATGGAATTCTATGTCATTTCTATGAGCATTTTCTGTGTGGCAAATTTTTATTTGGGGTGTTTACATTGACAGAAATTACATAATTTACTAGTACCTGTAATGCCAATTTAAAAAATTCTTACAGGGTTTCTCCCCTTTCACTTGCAGGTTATTTTTCTACATGGATTAGGAGACACTGGGTAAGAGGAGACTTTTTTTCAATGACGTTCTGATGTACTATATATCACTTCAAAGATAGTACTGTGAAATTTAGTTATAGTTTGTCATGTAGAGTTCCTCAATGGCTCAATAAACAGACTCCAGTGTGGTATAGAGATCAAGAAGGTCCCATGTCTAATTCCTAATGTGTGCTAGGTTAGCTAATCCCAGACAGGGTGAGGATGGGACACTTCAATTGCCCTTGGTGTCCCTCATCTACAGATGGAGTAAAATTAGCTGCAGTTCCTGTACTTCTCCCTCCTCCCTCCCCCCGACACACACACACACACACACACACACACACACACACACACACACACACACACACACGTGAATGGGCCCATGTCGAAGTATTGATTAAGGACAGGGTTGGGCTCAGTTATGGTGTTCCTGCCACCATGATCAAATGGCATCCCAAAACTCACTTTCTGTGCTCGCACATGATGAGCATGCATGTGGATGAGCTATGAGGGGACTTACTGGCACAATGAATACCAGGCTACAACATCATTATTATTACTTGAATAATTCCATACATTCACTACAAAATTGAAAAACCTGAGACAATTATATTAGTGCCTACTGTAATAAAAAAGACACCAGATAGGGTTTAACTGAAAATGTAGACAAAACACACTGGCACATACTGTAGCTAATTATTGGAAACATTCATAAAATATCAGTTCTGGTCCATTCATCTGATGATGCTTACTTAGCATTAACCCGTCTAAATCTTTTGTATATTGGATAATATTTGATCATGGCTTATGTGGCCAAAGCAGCATGAAATACGAGCTTGTTCTCCTCTCTACATGGAATATGTAATTATTCTACACATGAGCATGAAGAGAACAGAACTGCTTTTCTGCAAGCCACTGGCAGCTAGTACTGCCTCTCTATAATTACCTTGGCAACTCCCTTACTGTGGCTGTCTTTAAGCAATCTGTACCATCAGTAATGTGTAGGAGAGGCGGGTGTGCGAGCAGTAGGGAGTCCGGAGACGTCGGAGCGGCCTATAAAGGCCCAGCAGTCGTCGAGGCGGGAGTGCGAGCAGCGGGGAGTTTGGGGACGTCGGAGCAGCCGATAAAGGCCCATCAGTCGTTGAGGAGGCGGGAGTGCGAGCAGCGGGGAGTCCGGGGACATCAGAGTGGCCAAAAGAAGCCCATCAGTCGTCGAGGAGCCCAGAGTGCGAGCAGTGGGGACTCCGGGGACGTCGGAGCATCCTATAAAGGACCAGCAGCGTCGGAGGGGCAGGTGTGCAAACAGCAGGGAGTCCGAGGACGTCGGAGCAGCCTATAAAGGCCTATCAGTCATCGAGGAGGTGGGAGCCCGAGCAGCGGGGAGTCCGGGGACGTCGGAGTGGCCTATAAAGGCCAGACGGTGCAGCTGCAGCAGGGAGAGAAGGCAAAAAAGAAGCAGAAAGAAATCAAAAGGTGACGTCACAGCCAAGGGGGTAAGTGATTGGCTGGTGATTGGTGAGTAGTTTTTCTTTTTCTTTATCAGTAAGTAACTATTAGCATTATTGTTGTCAAATTAAGTTAATCTAGGAGTTAATTCATGGCAGGAGAGCTTGGACACGTGTTATGCTCCTCTTGTACTATGTGGGAAGTCAGGGACGCTTCTAGTGTCCCTGACGACTACATATACGGGAAGTGTATCCGGCTGCTGCAGCTCCTGACAGACCGCATTGTGGCACTGGAGCTGTAGGTGGATTCACTCTGGAGCATCCACGATGCTGAGAATGACGTGAATAGCACGTTTAGTGAGTTGGTCTTCCCGCAGGTAAAGGTTACAAAGCCAGATAGGGGACGGGTGACCAACAGGAAGAGCAGTTGAAATAAGGTAGTGCAGGAATCCCCTGCGGTCATCCCCTGCAAAACAGATACACCGCTTTGGGTACTGTTGAGGGGGATGATACAACGGGGGAGAGCAGCAGCAGCCAAGTTCATGGTACCGTGGGTGGCTCTGCTGCACAGGAGGACAGGAAAAAGAGTGGGAGAGCTATAGAGATAGGGGATTCAATTGTAAGGGGAATAGATAGACATTTCTGCGGCCGCAACCGAGACTCCAGGGTGGTATGTTGCCTCCTTCGTGCAAGGGTCAAGGATGTCTCTGAGCGGGTGCAGGACATTTTGATGGGGGAGGGTAAACAGCCAGTTGTCGTGGTGCATATAGGTACCAACGATATAAGTAAAAACGGGATGAGGTCCTACTCGGTGAATTTAGGGAGCTCGGAGCTAAATTTAAAAAGTAGGACCTCAAAAGTCGTAATCTCAGGATTGCTACCAGTGCCACGTGCTAGTCAGAGTAGGAATCGCAGGATAGCTCCGATGAATATGTGGCTTGAGGGCTGGTGCAGAGGGGAGGGATTCAAATTCCTGGGACACAGGAACTGGATCTGGGGGAGGTACAAAATGAACGGTCTGCACGTGGGCAGGACCGGAACCAATGTTTGCTAGTGCTGTTGGGGTGCGGTTAAACTAATATGGCAAGGGGATGGAAACCTATGCAGGGAGACAGAGGAAAGTAGAATGGGGGCAGATGCAAAAGATAGAAAGAAGAAAAGTAAAAGTGGATGGCAGAGAAACCCAAGGCAAAAAGGGCCACATTGCAGCAAAATTCTAAAGGGGCAAAGTATGTTAAAAAGACAAGTCTGAAGGCTCTGTGCCTCAATGCGAGGAGTATTCTCAATAAGGTGGACGAATTAACTGCGCAGATAGCAGTTAACGGGTATGATGTAATAGGCATCACAGAGACATGGTTCCAGGGTGACCAAGGCTTGGGAACTTAACATCCAGGGGTATTCAACATCTAGGAAGGATAGACAGAAAGGAAAAGGAGGTGGGGTGGTGTTGCTGATTAAAGAGGACATTAATGCAATAGTAAGGAAGGACATTAGCTTGGATGATGTGGAATCGGTATGGGTGGAGCTACGGAATACCAAAGGGCAGAAAACGTTAGTGGGAGTTGTGTACAGACCACCAAACAGTAGTAGTGAGGTTGGGGACAGCATCAAACAAGAAATTAGGGATGTGTGCCATAAAGGTACAGCAGTTATCATGGGCGACTTTAATATACATATTGATTGGACTAATCAAACTGGTAGCAATGCAGTGGAGGAGGATTTCCTGGAGTGTATTAGGGATGGTTTTCTAGACCAATATGTCAAGGAGCCAACGAGAGGACTGGCCATCCCAGACTGGGTGATGTGTAATAAGAAAGGACTAATTAGCAATCTTGTTGTGCGAGGCGCCTTGGGGAAGAGTGACCATTATATGGTAGAATTCTTTATGAAGATGGAGAGTGACACAGTTAATTCAGAGACTAGGGTCCTGAACATAAGGAAAGGTAACTTCGATGGTATGAGACGTGAATTGGTCCGAATAGACTGGCGAGTGATACTTAAAGGGTTGACGGTGGATAGGCAATGGCAAACATTTAAAGATCACATGGATGAACTTCAACAATTGTACATCCCTGTCTGGAGTAAAAATAAAATGGGGAAGGTGGCTCAAATGTGGCTAACAAGAGAGGGAAATTAAGGATAGTGTTAAATCCAAGGAAGAGGCATATAAATTGGCCAGAAAAAGTAGCAAACCTGAGGACTGGAAGAATTTTATGATACAGCAGAGGAGGACAAAGGGTTGAATTAGGAGGGGAAAATAGAGTATGAGAGGAAGCTTTCTGGGAACATAAAAACTGACTGCAAAAGCTTCCATAGCTATGTGAAGAGAAAAAGATTAGCGAAGACAAACATAGGTCCCTTGCAGTCAGATTCAGGTGAACTTATAATGGGGAACAAAGAAATGGCGGACCAGTTAAACAAATACTTTGGTTCGTCTTCACGAAGGAAGACACAAACAACCTTCCGGAAATACGAAGGGACCGACGGTCTAGTGAGAAGGAGGAACTGACGGAAATCCCTTATTAAGTGGGAAATTGTGTTCGGGACATTGATGGGATTGAAGGATGATAAATCCCCGGGGCCTGATTTTCTGCATCCCAGAGTACTTAAGGAAGTAGCCCTCGAAATAGTGGATGTATTTGTGATCATTTTCCAACAGTCTATCAACTCTGGATCAGTTCCTATGGACTGGAGGGTAGCTAATGTAACACCACTTTTTAAGAAGGGAGGGAGAGAGAAGGTGGGTAATTATAGACCGGTTAGCCTGACATCAGTAGTGGGGAAAATGTTGGAATCAATTATTAAAGATGAAATAGCAGCACATTTGGAAAGCAGTGACGGGATCGGTCCAAGTCAGCATGGATTTATGAAGGGGAAATCCTGCTTGACAAATCTTCTGGAATTTTTTGTGGATGTAACTCGTTGAGTGGACAAGGGCGAACCAGTGGATGTGGTGTATTTGGACTTTCAAAAGGCTTTTGACAAGGTCCCACACAAGAGATTGGTGTGCAAAATTAAAGCACATGGTATTGGGGGTAATGTACTGACGTGGATAGAGAACTGGTTGGCAGACAGGAAGCAGAGAGCTGGGATAAATGGGTCCTTTTCAGAATGGCAGGCAGTGACAAGTGGGGTGCAGCAGGGCTCGGTGCTGGGGCCCCAGCTATTTACAATATACATCAATGATTTGGATGAGGGAATTGAGTTGTAATATCTCCAAGTTTGCAGATGACACTAAGCTGGGTGGCAGTGTGAGTTGTGAGGAGGACGGGAAAAGGCTGCAGGGTGACTTGGACAGGTTAGGTGAGTGGGCAAACGAGTGGCAGATGCAGTATATTGTGGATCAATGTGAGGTTATCCACGTTGGTGGCAAAAACACGAAGGCAGAATATTATCTGAATGGCGGCAGATTAGGAAAAGGGGAGATGCAACGAGACCTGAGTGTCATGGTACATTAGTCATTGAAAGTTGGCATGCAGGTACATAGAAACATAGAAAAATAGGTGTTGGGGGAGTCCAGAACCAGGGAACACAGTCGAAGGATAATGCGTAGGACATTTAGGACTGAGATAATGAGAAACTTCTTCACTCAGAGAGTTGTTAACCTGTGGAATTCCCTGCCGCAGAGAGTTGTTGATGCCAGTTCATTGGATATATTCAAGCGGGAGTTAGATGTCGCCCTTACGGCTAAGGAGGTCAAGGGGCATGGAGAGAAAGCAGGAATGGGGTACTGAGGGAACGATCAGCCATGATCTTATTGAATGGTGGTGCAGGCTTGGAGGGCCGAATGGCCTACTCCTGCACCTATTTTTCTATGTACCTGAATGCTAACTTTCAATGAATGATGAACCATGACACCCAGGTCTTGTTGCACCTCCCCATTTCCTAATCTGCCGCCATTCAGATAATATTCTGTCTCCGTGTTTTTGCCCCCAAAGTGGATAACCTCTCATTTATCCACATTATACTGCATCTGCCATGCATTTGCCCACTCACCTAACCTGTCCAAGTCACCCTGCAGCCTCTTAACGTCCCCCTCACAGCTCACACCGCCACCCAGTTTAGTGTCATCTGCAAACTTGGAGATATTGCACTCAATTCCTTTATTTAAATCATTGATGTATATTGTAAAGAGCTGGGGTCCAAGCACTGAGCCCTGCGGCACTCCCCTAGTCACTGCCTGCCATTCTGAAAAGGACCCGTTTATCCTGACTCTCTGCTTCCTGTCTGCCAACCAGTTCTCTATCCACGTCAGTATATTACCCCCAATACGATGTGCTATAATTTTTCAGACCAAACTCTTGTGTGGGACCTTGTCAAAAGCCTTTTGAAAGTCCAAATACACAACATCCACCGGTTCTCCCTTGTCCACTCTACCAGTTACATCCTCAAAATTTTTCGAAGATTTGTCAAGCAGGATTTCCCTTTCATAAATCCATGCTGACTTGGACCGATCCCGTCACTGCTTTCCAAATGTGCTGCTATTTCACCTTTAATAATTGATTGCAACAGTTTCCCCACTACTGATATCAGGCTAACCGGTCTATAATTACCCACCTTCTCTCTCCTTCCCTTCTTAAAAAGTGGTGTTACATTAGCTACCCTCTAGTCCATAGGAACTGATCCAGAGTTGATAGACTGCTGGAAAATGATCACCAATGCATCCACTATTTCGAGGGCTACTTCCTTAAGTACTCTGGGATGCAGACTATCAGGCCCCGGGGATTTATCGGCCTTCAATCTCTTCAATTTTCCGCCTAATAAGGATTTCCTTCAGTTCCTCCTTCTCACTAGACCCTCGGTCCCTTCGTATTTCCGGAAGGTTATTTGTGTCTTCCTTCATGAAGACAGAACCAAAGTATTTGTTTAACTGGTCCGCCACTTCTTTGTTCCCCATTATAAATTCACCTGAATCAGACTGCAAGGGACCTACGTTTGTCTTCGCTAATCTTTTTCTCTTCACATATTTATAGAAGCTTTTGCAGTCAGTTTTTATGTTCCCGGCAAGCTTCTTCTCGTACTCTATTTTCCCCCTCTTAATTAAACCCTTTGTCCTCCTCTGCTGAATTCTAAATTTCTCCCAGTCCTCAGGTTTGCTGCTTTTTCTGGCCAATTTATATGCCTCTTCCTTGGATTTAACACAATCCTTAATTTCCTTTGTTAGCCACGGTTGAGCCACTTTCCCCGTTTTATTTTTACTCCAGACAGGGATGTACAATTACTGAAGTCCATCTATGTGATCTTTAAGTGTTTGCCATTGCCTATCCACCGTCAATGCTTTAAATATCATTTGCCAGTCTATTCTAGCCAATTCACGCCTGAAACCATCGAAGTTACCTTTCCTTAAGTTCAGGACCTTAGTTTCTGAATTAACTGTGTCCTTCTCCATCTTAATAAAGAATTCTATCATATTATGGTCACTCTTCCCCAAGGGGCCTCGCACAACAAGATTGCTAATTAGTCCTTTCTCATTACACATCACCCAGTCTAAGATGGCCAGCTCCCGAGTTGGTTCCTCGACATATTGGTCCAGAGAACCATCCCTAATACACTCCAGGAAATCCTCCTCCACCGCATTGCTACCAGTTTGGTTAGCCCAATATGTAGATTAAAGTCACCCATGATAATTGCTGTACCTTTATTGCACGCATCCCTAATTTCTTCTTTGATGCTGTCCCCAACCTCACTAGTACTGTTTGGTGGTCTGTACACAACTCCTACTAGCATTTTCTGCCCTTTGGTATTCCGTAGCTCCACCCATATCGATTTCACATCATCCAAGCTAATGTCCTTTTCTTATTATTGCATTAATTTCCTCTTTAACTAGCAATGCCACCCCGCCTCCTTTTCTTTTCTGTCTATCCTTGCTAAATGTTGAATACCCCTGGATGTTGTGTTCCCAGCCTTGGTCACCCTGGAGCTATGTCTCCGTGATGCCAATTACATCATACCTGTTAACTGCTATCTGCGCAGTTTATTCGTCCACCTTATTGCGAATACTCCTCGCATTGAGGCACAGAGCCTTCAGGCTTATCATTTCTAACACACTTTGCCCCTTTAGAATTGTGCTGTAATGTGGCCCTTTTTGCTTTTTGCCTTGGGTTTCTCTGCCCTCCACTTTTACTTTTCTTTTTTCTATCTTTTGCTTCTGCCCCCATTCTACTTCCCTCTGTCTCCCTGCATAGGTTCCCATCCTCCTGCCATATTAGTTTAACTCCTCCCCAACGGCACTAGCAAACACTCCCCCTTTGACATTTGTTCCGGTCCTGCCCACGTGCAGACCGTCCGTTTTGTACTGGTCCCATCTCCCCCAGATCCGGTTCCTATGTCCCAGGAATTTGAATCCCTCCCTTCTGCACCACTCCTCAAGCCACGTATTCATCTGAGCTATCCTGCGATTACTACTCTGACTAGCACGTGGCACTGGTAGCAATCCTGAGATTACGACTTTTGAGGTCCTACTTTTTAATTTAGCTCCTAGCTCCCTAAATTCGTCTTGTAGGACCTCATTCCGTTTTTTACCTGTATCGTTGGTACCCATATGCACCATGGCAACTGGCTGTTTACCCTCCCCCTTCTAAATGTCCTGCACCCGCTCAGAGACATCCTTGACCCTTGCACGAGGTAGGTAACATACCATCCTGGAGTCTCGGTTGCGGCTGCAGAAATGTCTATCTATTCCCCTTACAATTGAATCCCCTATCACTATAGCTCTCCCACTCTTTTTCCTGCCCTCCTGTGCAGCAGAGCTAGCCACGGTGCCATGAATTTGGCTGCTGCTGCCCTCCCCGATGAGTCAACCCCCTCAACAGTACCCAAAGCGGTGTATCTGTTTTGCAGGGGGATGACCGCAGGGGACCCTGCACTACCTTCCTTGCACTGCTCTTCCTGTTGGTCACCCATTCCCTATCTGGCTGTGTACCCTTTACCTGCAGTAAGACCAACTCACTAAACATGCTATTCACGTCATTCTCAGCATCGTGGATGCTCCAGAGTTCATCCACCCTCAGCTCCACTGCCGCAATGGGGTCCGTCAGGTGCTGCAGGCGGATGCACGTCCCGCACATGTAGTCGTCAGGGACACCGAAAGCGTCCCTGACTTCCCACATAGTGCAGGAAGTGCATAACATGTGTCCGAGCTGTCCTGCCATGACTTAGCCCTTAGATAAACTTAATTTGGCAACAATAATGCGAATAGTTACTTACTGATAAAGAAAAGAAATAGAAAAAACTACTTGCCAATCACTTACCCCCTTGCTGTGACGTCACCTTTCGATTTCTTTGTACTTCTTTTTTGCCTTCTCTCCCGGCTGCAGCTGCACCGACTGGCTCCTCCTCCGACGTTGGGCCTTTATAGGCTTTCCCCGGACTCCCGCTGCTCGGACTGCCGCTCCTCCTCCGACGTTGGGCCTTTAAAGGCCTCCCCCGGACTCCTCCTGCTTGGACTAAGAACATAACAATTTGGAACAGGAGTCGGCCATCTAGCCCCTCGAGCCTGCTCCGCCACTCAACAAGATCATGGCTGATCTGGCCGTGGACTCAGCTCCACTTACCCGCCCGCTCCCCATAACCCTTAATTCCCTTATTGGTTAAAAATCTATCTATCTGTGATTTGAATACATTCAATGAGCTAGCCTCAACTGCTTCCTTGGGCAGTGAATTCCACAGATTCACAACCCTCTGGGAGAAGAAATTCCTTCTCAACTCGGTTTTGAGGCTGTGCCCCCTAGTTCTAGTCTCCCCGACCAGTGGAAACAACCTCTCTGCCTCTATCTTGTCTATCCCTTTCATTATTTTAGATGTTTCTATAAGATCACCCCTCATCCTTCTGAACTCCAATGAGTAAAGACCCAGTCTACTCAATCTATCATCATAAGGTAACCCCCTCATCTCCGGAATCAGCCTAGTGAATCGTCTCTGTACCCCCTCCAAAGCAAGTATATCCTTCCTTAAGTAAGGTGACCAAAACTGCACGCAGTACTCCAGATGCGGCCTCACCAATACCCTGTACAGTTGCAGCAGGACCTCCCTGCTTTTGTACTCCATCCCTCTCGCAATGAAGGCCAACATTCCATTCGCCTTCCTGATTCCCAAAAAGTTAGCTTGCAGGTGCAGCAGGTATTCATGCACAAGGACCCCCAGGTCCCTCTGCACCGCAGCATGTTGTAATTTCTCCCCATTCAAATAATATTCCCTTTTACTGTTTTTTTTTCCCCAAGGTGGATGACCTTCCATTTTCCGACATTGTATTCCATCTGCCAAACCTTAGCCCATTCGCTTAACCTATCTTAATCTCTTTGCAGCCTCTCTGTGTCCTCTACATAACCTGCTTTCCCACTAATCTTTGTGTCATCTGCAAATTTTGTTACACTACACTCTGTCCCCTCTTCCAGGTCATCTATGTATATTGTAAACAGTTGTGGTCCCAGCACCGATCCCTGTGGCACACCACTAACCACCGATTTCCAACCCGAAAAGGACCCATTTATCCCGACTCTCTGCTTTCTGTTAGCCAGCCAATTCTCTATCCATACTAATACATTTCCTCTGACTCCGCATACCTTTGTCTTCTGCCGTAACCTTTTGTGTGGCACCTTATCGAATGCCTTTTGGAAATCTAAATACACCACATCCATCGGTACACCTCTATCCACCATGCTCGTTATATCCTCAAAGAATTCCAGTAAATTACTTATCCACCTAGCTTTGCATCGTCAGCATACTTGGATACATTACACTCTGCCCCCTCATCAAGTCATTGACAAATAGCTGAGGCCCAAACACTGATCTTTGTTGCACCCCTCTAGTTACAGCCTGCCAACCTGAAAATGATCTGTTTTCTTCCTACTCTCTGTTTTCTGTCCATTAACCAATCCTCAATTTATGCTAATATATAACCCCCAATCCCATGAGCCTTAATTTTGTGTAATAACCTCTTGTGTGGCACCTTATTGAATGCTTTCTGAAAATCCAAATACTCTACTTCTACTGGTTCCCCCTTATCTACTCTCCTAGTTACAACCTCAAAAAGCTCTAACATTTGTCACATACGATTTTCCTTTCATAAATCCGTATTGACTCTGCCCAATCATAGGATTTTCTTAACTGCCCTGTTAACACGTCCCTAGTAATGGATTTTAGCATTTTCTCTACAACTGATGTCAGGCTAGCTAGCTGGCCTATAGTTTCCATCTTTCTCTATCCTCATTTCTTGAATAGCAGGGGTACGTTTGCTACCTTCCAATCTGTGCGGACCATTCTAAAATCTAAGGAATTCTGGAAGATCAAAACCACTGTATCTCTAGCCACCTCTTTTAAAATCCCAGGATGTAGCCCATCAGGTCCAAGGAATTTGTCGGCTTTTATTCCCATTAATTTCTCCAGTGCTATTTCTTTACTGATACTAATTTCTTTAAGTTCCTCATTATCGCTAGATCCTTGGTTCCCCACTATATTTCTGGAATGTTTTTTGGAAAACAGTAACTAGTGAGGTGCCACAGAGATTGGTGCTGGGGCCTCAACTATTTACAATCTATATTAATTACTTGGATGAAAGGATTGAGTGTAATGTAGCCAAGTTTGCTGATGATACAAAGTTGGATGGGAAAGCAAATGAGGAGGACATAAAGAATCTGCAAAGGGATATAAGAGAAGCTAATTGGCAAACATTTGGCAGATGGAGTATAATGTGGGCAAGTGTGAGGTTATCCACTTTGGCAGAAAAATAAAAAAACACATTATTATTTAAATAGAGGGAAATTACAAAATACTGCAATACAGAGAGTCCCTGGGGGTCCTTGTGCAGGAAACACAAAAAGTTAGTATGCAGCTACAGCAAGTCATTAGGAAGGCAAATGGAATATTGGCCTTTATTGTAAGGGGGATGGAGTTTTAAAGCAGAGCAGTCCTGCTACAACTATACATCATCATCATCATAGGCAGTCCCTCAGAATCAAGGAAGACTTGCTTCCACTCCCAAAGTGAGTCCTTTGGTGGCTGAACAGTCCAGTGCGAGAGCCACAGACCCTGTCACAGGTAGGACAGACATTTGGGGGGGGGTGGTGGGACTGATTTGCCGCACACTCCTTCCGCTGCCTGTGCCTGACCTCTTCACGCTCGCGGCGTTGAGATTCGAAGAGCTCAATGTCCTCCCGGATGCACTTTCTCCACCTCGGGCGGTCTTCGGCCAGGGACTCCCAGGTGACAGTGGTGATGTCGCACTTTACCAGGGAGGCTTTGAGGTTGTCCTTGTAACGTTTCTGCTGCCCACCTTTGGCTCGTTTATCGTGAAGGAGCTCCGCATAAAGCAATTGCTTTGGGAGCCTCGTGTCTGGCATGTGAACTATGTGGCCTGCCCAGCAAAGGCGATCGAGTGTGGTCAGTGCTTCAATGCTGGGGATGTTAGCCTGGACTGATGTTGGTGCGCCTGTCCTCCCAGGGGATTTGCAGGATCTTGCAGAGACATCGTTGGTGATATATCTCCAGCGACTTGAGGTGTCTTCTCTACATCGTCCATGCCTCTAATCCATACAGGCGGCCGGGTATTACTACAGCCTTGTAGACCATGAGCTTGGTGGTAGATTTGATGGCCTGGTCTTCGAACACTCTTTTCCTCAGGCGGCCAAAGGCTGCACTGGCGCACTGGAGGCAATGTTGAATCTCCACATCAATGTCTGCCTTTGTTGATCGGGAGGTATGGGAAGTGGTCCACGTTGTCGAGGGCCATGCCATGAATCTTGATGACCGGGGGGCAGTGCTGTGCGGTTCGGACAGGCTGGTGGGGGACCTTTGTCTTGCAGATGTTAAGTGTAAGGCCCATGCTTTCATATGCCTCGGTGAATACATTGACTATATCCTGGAGTTCAGCCTCAGAATCTACGCAGGCGTGTACTGTAGCTCAACAACGGAGGTTGGGGTGATCTTCGACCTGGCCTGGAGGCGGCGTAGGTTAAACAGCTTCCCACTGGTTCTGTAGTTTAGTTCCACTCCAGCGGGGAGCTTGTTGACAGTGAGGTGGAGCATGGCAGCGAGGAAGATTGAGAAGAGGGTTGGAGCAATGACACAGACCTGTTTGACCCCGATCCAGACGTGGATTGAGTCTGTAATGGAACCGCTGGTAAGGATCATGGCCTGCATGTCGTCGTGGAGCAAGCGAAGGATGTTGACAAACTTTTGGGGGAGAAGGACGCTCCATAAGCCCTCACGGTTGACCGTATCAAAGGCCTTTCTTTGTAAGATCGAAAAAGACCATGAGTAAGTCTAACGCTGCTCCCTGCATTTTTCCTGAATTAGCACAGGAGATACAACAACTGGCCGACAGCCACAATATGCGAGGATTCTTCATTGCCACCTGCAAACTCCCAAGGCCCCACCCCACTCCTGGCCAAGACCGGGGAAACACTCATCAAGGACACGGAGGCTGTCAGGGCCCGCTGGAAGGAGCACTTTGAAGATCTCTCAATCGAGACTCTGCCTTTGACTCGCGTGTTCTCGACTCCATCCCGCAGCATGTGACCCACCACCACCTCCACCTCAGTGAGACCCCAACGTTGCACGAGGTAGGCAAAGCCATAAAACAACTCCAGAATAACCAGGCTACGGGTGTGGATGGAATTCCTGCTGAGGCGCTAAAGTATGGTGGAGAGGCGCTATTGGCACGGATACGTGACCTCATCTCTCATTTGGAGGGAGGAGAGTATGCCGGTGGATCTCAGAGATGCAGCGATTGTGACCATCTTTAAAAAGAGGGACACGTCCGACTGCGGCAACTACAGGGGAATCTCCCTGCTATCAGCCACTGGGAAGGTTGTCGCTAGAGTTCTCCTCAACCGTCTTTTCCCTGTGGCCGATGAGATTCTCCCGGAATCACAGCGCGGATTTCGCCCCCTACGGGGCACAACGGACATGATCCTTACAACTATACAGGGTATTGGTGAGACCACACGCAGAGTACTGTGTACAATTTTGGTGGTCTCATTTAAGGAGGGATATACTTGCATTGGAGGCAGTTCAGAGAAGGTTCACGAGGTTGATTTATGAGATGAAGCGGTTGACTTATGAAGAAAGGTTGAGCAGGTTAGGCCTATACTCATTGGAATTTAGAATAATGAGAGGTGATCTTATTGAAACATAAGATAATGCGAAGGCGCAACAAGGTAGATGCAGATGGAATGTTTCCAATCGTGGGGGGATACAGAACTGTGGGGCATAGTTTAAGAATAAGGGGTCGCCCATTTAGAACTGCGATGAGGAGGAATTTCTTCTGAAGGTCATAAATCTCTGGAATTCTCTGCCCGAGAGAGCTGTGGAGGCTGGGTAATTGAATATATTTAAGGTGGAGATAGACAGATTTTTGAATAAGGGAGTGAAGGATTATGGGGAGCAGGCAGGGAAGTGGAGCTGAGCCCAAGATCAGATCAACCATGATCTTATTAAATGGCGGAGCAGGATCGAGGGGCCAAATGGCCTACTCCTAATATTTCTTGTTATATTTTTTTGTGTCTTCTGTGAATTCAGATACAAAGTATTTTTTAAATATCTCTGCCATTTCTGTATTCCCTATTACAATTTCTCCTGTTCATAAGTAGTCTCAAATCTGGTACATGGTTGATTTTTTCTTGAGATTGTTTTGCATCTATCAAAGCGTGATGTTAGATGAGTACGTGCTCGATGAAAGACTATATATGAAGATATCTACAGATATATTAAGAAATATAGATGGGCATATTTACATAGCTATACATACACTGCGTCCTCATTTATTGTTTAATTATTGGTGATGTGTAATATACATTGTGATGGCTATCCTCAAGCATTCAGCCATGCTACTGTTAGATTGTCCCTCATGCAATCTCCCCACCCCTGGAAAATCTAGTACCGTAGCACACAACAGAAACTTAGTCTGTTAATGAAATGCCTTAAGTTTAATCTATTGCACAATAAGCAACATTGTACAAAAATATAATAATATATATTTTATTTTATAACGGCATGTATTTTTTGTCCGTTAAACGTCTCCAGTGACAGCAACTTCTCGATTAAGGAAGAAAGTTGCTTTTTTGCTTCCCATGCTGTGACTCATGCTGGAAGTGCATATGTGCGAAGCACAGCGCCAGTTCCAGCAAATGTGCTTTGCATTCATATAGCTTGCGGTTACTCGCTTAGCTAATTCATGCATACATTGGCATCTTGGGTGAACTACTGAGAGTGACTGGCATCCATCTTACTGGGAATGTTTCAAATTTTTATGTGCAATATTTGTAGTTACTTTCATTACATGTCTTATATTTTATAGACATGGCTGGGCAGAAGGATTGTCAACTATCAAGACACCACATGTGAAATACATATGTCCACATGCGTAAGTTCTTGAAAGGAAAATTTTATACATGCCATTTCTGACTTGTTTGCGGCCCATACCAAAATAAAACAAAACATTTTCTACAATTCAGCATAATGGATATATTATTCAATGTCACGTGCTTCCGGTACATTTGAATCTTACTTCCTGTGTCACACTTTCGGAATTAAAAATATGACTGTCAACTGAATTTTGAAAGCAAACAAAAGCCTTCAGTTCTAACAAGATTATCAACTGTATTTTGTTGATGGTTCGAAAATGTAAATGTTCTAATTACTGACAGAGAGAGAGACACAGACAGACACTGATTGTGTGAGGGATCGTGGGGGGGGTGGGGAAATCAGAGAGACAGACTCGAGATACACTTTTGGGAACCATTCACAAAATACTAAATTTAATGTTTACAGAGATCTCTTAGAAAGTTACAAATCAGAGCTGCCGGACCTTAAGAAACCCCTCTCAACACCCAGTGCTATCAGGCCCACGTCTACCTTTCTCACTGCTAACTGACACCAGAAATCCACCAGTGAGCCAAACTCCATATTCCATCCCCGTTATCTCAGTGGGGGAAGTGAGTAGAAATGGTAATTCTGGGGATGTGGCGGGGTGGAGGGATGGTGAGAAAGACTACCACAGCGTGGGATAGGTAGGAAAAGTACCTTGTGGAGTGGGAGAGTGTTCTGGTCTTTTGGTGATTTATTCATTATAATTTAACTGCCTCGATAGAAGGCATTGCTCATAACACAAAAGTTACTGTAATTGAAGGTAAATTATAGTGATGTAAATAGTGGAGGCTCATTAAGATTTTCTGCTTCCTGTCTTGTTGCAGACTAGTTGATCCAACCCTCCATCTGTCTAGTAGATTTACACTGACCCCATTTTCTTTCCCCGCTGCTCACTCACTCAGGCTGAACTGACAGTGTGTAGCCTTGGTACCCTGTTAAATCCCATACCGAGTCCATCACCACTTCTTCATTTGCAATACCAGCTCCCTCCACCTTTTCTTCTATTATTTTCAGGCTCAGTTCTTCCCATAGGCCTCTTTATCAGCCTCCCAAGTTCCAAATAATGTCCATCAGGACTTCACCAAATCAGTCTCCTTAACCATGCATTTTCTCTTCATTGTAATCTTGGATTGACCACTATGTTCAGTTACAATCATACTTATTACCAGTTTTATTAAATTGTACATTCTGTATTACATACTACAACACTATTCACTGTCGGGGAGCTGTTCTGTTGGTAATGTTTAAACAGTCACAATTACCTCAGAGTTTGTGGGGGCTTGCTGCAGGAGGCACATTTAGATTTGGATTTGCATCGTAACTTGTTTAAAGGCTATCTTCATTGCTGCTATCAAAGAGGAAGTGAGACTTGGATTGTAACATATCAATTGAGAATTGGACTTTACTGAGGAATTTCAAGTGTGTTTAAAATGTATTGTGAAGCTTTGTTATTACATGTTTTGGGATTGTTCCAGAAATGTTTATTCAATGACTGAACTTCCATTTCTAATTTTTGTTTGTTTTAAGCTAGACACTAGGATTAAATCTTACTAATTTCTGACTGCACTATATGTTAATACACATGGTCCATGTTTGTTTTTAGGCCTATTGCTCCTGTCACAATGAACTTCAAAATGAATATGTCATCTTGGTAAGTGTTTGATTAGGATGAATGTTATTTGTAACCACGATGCTGGTTAGTTGGTATGAAATACCATGGTGGTGCAATAATCTTTAGAAGTGCATTAGTAATGTAAATAATGGAGGTTCCTTAATAAGATTTTTTTGGTTCCTGTGATGTTGCAAACCAGTTGATTCCTCCTTCCATTCATCCAACCCTTTGTCCGTCTGTCAAATATTTTTGCAACTTTGGTGTCCTGTTCAACCCTAAACCGAGTTTCAATCCCCAACTCCTCCAATTAGGAAGCAGCCCAAGCCAATCTACAGCAGGACCTGAATGACATCCAGGCTTAGGCTGTCAAGTGTCAGGTAACATTTACACCACATAAATATCATGCAATGACCATCTCCAACAGAAAAAGACCTAACCACTGAGTTGTAGCCATTACATTCTGAAGGTCACCATAGACCAAAACTTAACTGGATCAGCCATATCGATGCCATGGCAACAAGAGCAGGGTAGAGAAACATTAGCAATAAAAGTAGGCCATTCAGCCTCTCGAGCCTGCTCTGCCATTCAGTTAGATCATAAGAACATAAGAAATAGGAGCAGGAATAGGCCATATGGCCCCTCGAGCCTGCTCAGCCATTTAATACAATCATGGCTGATCCGATCATGGACTCAGGTCCACTTCCCTGCCCACTCCCCATAACCCCTTATTCCCTTAGATCATGGCTGATCGGTACCTCAACTCCATTTACACACCGTTGCTCCATATGCCTTGATACCTTTATCTAACACAAATCCATTTATCTCAGTTTTGGGGGAGAGAATTCCAGATTTCTACTACCCTTTGTGTGAAAAAGTGTTTCCTGATTTCACTTCAAAATGGCTTAGCTCTAATTTTAAGATTATGCCCCCTCATTCTTGATTCTGCTAGATGAAGAAATAGTTTCTCTGCATCTACCCTATTGAATCCTTTTACCATTTTAACATCTCGATCAGATCACCCTCAATCTCAAAGATATACAAGTCAAGATAATGCAACGTGCCCTCATAATTTAACCCTTTAAGTTCCGGTATCACACTGGTGATTCTGCTGCAACCCCTCCAATGCCAATTTATCCTTCCTAAGGTGTGATGCCCAAAACTGAATGCAGCACTCCAGATGAGATCTGACCAACACTCTATACTACTGAAGCATAACTTCCTCCCCTTTGTATTCCAGCCTCTTGAGATAAAGGTCAGAATCCCATTAATCTTTTAAATTGCTTTTTGTACCTGTCACATTTTTATTGCATAATACTCCTGAGAAGCATCTTAGGACGTTTCACTACGTTAAAGGTGCTATATAAATACAAGTTGTTGTTGTCTGCTAGTTTTTAATGAGTTGTGTCGTTGCACTCCAAAATCTCTTTGTTCTTTTACAGTTCCTAGTGTCTCACCATTTAGAAAATAAGTTCTAAAGTAGATGGCATCAAACGTGCTCATATTGAACTCCGCCAGCTCACTTAATATGTCTGTGTCTCTTGTAACTTCCTGCTCCCATCTGTGCTATTTACTGTCCCAAAAGAGAGGCTGGATACTCTGCAAAAAGTAGCTCATCTCCTGACCAGTGTTCCCTTTCAGCTATGCAGCACTGCAGTGGTCCCTTGCAGACGGTGAGCCAGCTTTTAAATTGAAAAAAATATGCACGCGGGGACTTTTGAATGGGCTGCGCAGCCCATTAAAGTGCCCAAGTGGCCCCTCAAACATTACGTTGCTCCTGACCCTTCTGTGCCTCTCTACAATCTACAGATCTAAAGTCAGGAGTGTGATGAAATTATGGTCACTCGCCTGGCTGGATGCAGCTTCAACAACTGTATCCAGAATAAAATATTTTGCTTTGTTGGCACCACTGCCACTGGATTCAATATCCACTTCCTTTTCCATCTACTCATTCTGGTCAGGGTAATGGCAGAAGTTGTGGAGCTGGGAGGTCACGACAATGTAAGTTTGGTGAGTTGTTGCAGTGCACCCTGTACAAAATACATTTATTTAGTGTTTTCCACGATCTCCGAAAATGCGAAAACGCTTTATAGCCAACAGGCCTCCCAAGACATGCTCCTTGCTGTCCATGGCCTCCCACCAGAAAATGGTGGATGCAAAACACTGGGTGGTATCCCAGCAGACAAGGTTTCACCCTATATCCTGGCCCTGTTTTGATGGGTTGTCAGGATTTGGCTCTGTTTAGAATTGGACCAACATATCACCAAGCCTAGAAATTGGAGGGTTTAATGCTGGCCGTTAAGGTCCGTTTTTCAGAAAAAAATGGTGGCCACCTAATTTCTGCCTGCTCCCGGCGGGTCCCGCAGTAGCCACCATTTTCGGCAGGTCCGTAGCGCTGCTGTTGCCTGCACTTGCCGCAATTATTTTAATTAACAGGAGTGTGACGCCAATCGGCGTGCAACGGCGGGTTAATGCTGCACATGCATTTTGGAGTTCTCTCCAAAGCACGCTCATGCCTGCAGCCATTGACGGTGCGTAGAGGTGGAAGAAAGTAGCGGTAAGCTATAGCTGTAACAGTAAACAACTGCTGAGATAACTGGTAACTATGGAGAGTTCAAACTATGTAATTGGAGAGTAAGCTGCTTCCAATGAGATGCATCCAATATCTGCCCTCACCCCTCCCCCAGTCAGTCAAACATTACAGGAGGTAAATATTTTAAAATAAATTATACTGTACTACAGTTGTAAGAATCTCGGAAAAAAATCAAAGCTAGATTTCCTAAATTTTATATATTGTGTTTCAAGGAGCATAAGAACATGAATAGAAACACGAGTAGGCAGTTCAGCTTCTTGAGCCTGCTTCACCATTCAATAAGATCATGGCTGATTTTCTACCTCTACTCCACTTTCCTGCATTATCCCCATATCCCATGATTCCCTTAATATCCAAAAATCTATTGATCTCTGTCTTGAATATACTCAACGACTGAGCATTCCCACCTAGCTTTATGTCAGCAAACTTGGATATATTACAATTGGTCCTCATCCAAATCATTGATTGTGAATAGCTGAGGCGCAAGCACTGATCCTTGCGGTACCCCACTAGTTACTGTCTGCCAAACTGAAAATGACCCGTTTATTCCTACTTTCTGTTTTCTGCTCGTTAATCAATCTTCAATCCATGCTAGTATATTACCCCCAATCCCATGAGCCCTAATTTTGTTTAATAACCTCTTGTGTGGCACCTTATCGAATGCCTTCTGAAAATGGAAATACACCATAAGAACATAAGAAATAGGAGCAGGAGTATGCCATATGGCCCCTCGAGCTTGCTCTGCCATTTAATACGATCATGGCTGATCCAATCATGGACTCAGGTCCACTTCCCTGCCCGTTCTCCATAACTCCTTATTCCCTTATCAGTTAAGAAACAGTCTATCCTGTTGTGCGAGGCCCCTTGGAGAAGAGTGACCATAATATGATAGAATTCTTTATTGAGATGGAGAGTGACACAGTTAATTCAGAGATTAGGGTCCTGAACTTAAGGAAAGGTAACTTTGAAGGTATGAGGTGTGAATTGGCTAGAATAGACTGGTAAAGGATACTTAAAGGGTTGACGGTGGATAGGCAATGGCAAACATTTAAAGATCACATGGATGAACTTCCAACAATTGTACATCCCTGTCTGGAGTAAAAACAAAACTGGGAAGGTGGCTCAACCGTGGCTAACAAGGGAAATTAGGGATAGTGTTAAATCCAAGGAAGAGGCATATAAATTGGCCAGAAAAAGCAGCAAACCGGAGGACAGGGAGAAATTTAGAATTCAGCAGAGGAGGACAAAGGGTTTAATTAGGATGGGGAAAATAGAGTATGAGAGGAAGCTTGCTGGGAACATTAAAAACTAACTGCAAAAGCTTCTATAGATATGTGAAGAGAAAAAGATTAGTGAAGACAAACGTAGGTCCCTTGCAATCAGAATCAGGTGAATTTATAATGGGGAACAAAGAAATGGCAGACCAATTGAACAAATACTTTGGTTCTGTCTTCACGAAGGAAGACACATATAACCTTTCGGAAATACTCGGGGACCGAGGGTCAAGTGAGAAGGAGGAACTGAAGGAAATCCTTATTTGTCAGGAAATTGTGTTCAGGAAATTGATGGGATTGAAGGCTGATAAATCCCCAGGGCCTGATAGTCTGGATCCCAGAGTACTTAAGGAAGTGGCCCTCTCAATAGTGGATGCATTGGTGATCATTTTCCAACTATCTATCGACTCTGGATCAGTTCCTATGGATTGGAGGGTAGCTAATGTAACACCACTTTTTTAAAAAAGGAAGGAGAGAGAAAACAAGCAATTATAGACCGGTTAGCCTGACATCAGTAGTGGGGAAAATGTTGGAATCAATTATTAAAGATGAAATCGCAGTGTATTTGGAAAGCAGTGACAGGATCGGTCCAAGTCGGCATCGATTTATGGGCTCAAGTTTCGGCCTGAGTTGCTCCTATTTTTTTTGGAGCATCTTAGAAATTGCAATTCTCGGCATTTAGTTTGCTCCAGTTCTAGTGAGTTAGCATAGTTTCATTGTAGAACACACTTTTTTTTTCAAAAGGAGGCGTGTCCAGCCACTTACACCTGTTTTGTAAATTTAGGCAATGAAAAGTTAGTCCAAACTAACTTAGAATGGAGCAAGTATAGATTTTTGTATGCTCAGAAAAACCTTGCCCACACTTATAAATCAGGTGTAGGGAACGAGAGATGGGGGGCGGAAGGGGGGTTTACAAGCATTAAACACTTCATTTTTACAAATAAAGAGCCATCGTCAATAATAAATGATAAATAAATCATGGAGAGAGGGGGGTGGCGGGGGGATGGGATGGGGAGAGAGGGGGGTGGGGGGGGATGGGGAGAGAGGGGGGTGGGGGGGGATGGGGAGAGAGGGGGTGGGGGGGGATGGGGAGAGGGGGGTGGGGGGGATGGGATGGGGAGAGAGGGGGGGATGGGGAGTGGGGAGAGAGGGGGGTGGGGGAGATGGGGAGAGAGGGGGGTGGGGGGGATGGGGAGAGAGGGGGGTGGGGGGGATGGGGAGAGAGGGGTGGGGGGGATGGGGAGAGAGGGGGGTGGGGGGGATGGGGAGAGGGGGTGGTGGGGGGGATGGAGAGAGAGGGGGTGGTGGGGGGGATGGAGAGAGAGAGGGGGTGGTGGAGGGGATGGAGAGAGAGGGGGGTGGTGGAGGGGATGGAGAGAGAGGGGGGTGGAGGGGATGGAGAGAGAGGGGGGTGGTGGAGGGGATGGAGAGAGAGGGGGGGTGGTGGAGGGGATGGAGAGAGAGGGGGGTGGTGGAGGGGATGGAGAGAGAGGGGGGTGGTGGAGGGGATGGAGAGAGAGAGGGGGTGGTGGAGGGGATGGAGAGAGAGGGGGGTGGTGGAGGGGATGGAGAGAGAGGGGGGTGGCGGAGGGGATGGAGAGAGAGGGGGGTGGTGGAGGGGATGGAGAGAGAGGGGGGTGGTGGAGGGGATGGAGAGAGGTGGGTGGGGGGATGGAGGAATGGAGAGAGGTGGGTGGGGGGGATGGAGAGAGGGGGTGAGGGGGTGGAGGAATGGAAAGAGGGGGGAGTGGAGAGAGGGGGGGGTGGAGAGAGGGAGATGAGGGGGGGGTGGCGAGAGGGAGGTGAGGGGGGGAATGTGGAGAGAGGGATGTGGAGAGAGGGAGGTGAGGGGGGGGATGTGGAGAGAGGGAGGTGAGGGGGGGATGTGGAGAGAGGGAGGTGAGGGGGGGATGTGGAGAGAGGGAGGTGAGGGGGGGATGGAGAGAGGGAGCTGAGGGGGTTGTGGAGAGAGGGAGCTGAGGGGGGGTGGGTGGAGAGAGGGAGCTGAGGGGGGGGGGTGGAGAGAGGGAGCTGAGAGGGGGTGGGTGGAGAGAGGGAGCTGAGGGGGGGGGATGGAGAGAGGGAGGTGAGGGGGGGGGATGGAGAGAGGGAGGTGAGGGGGGGGGGGATGGAGAGAGGGAGGTGAGGGGGGGGGTGGAGAGAGGGAGGTGAGGGGGGAGATAGAGAGAGGGAGGTGGGGGGGAGATAGAGAGAGGGAGGTGGGGGGGAGATAGAGAGAGGGAGGTGGGGGGGAGATAGAGAGAGGGAGGTGGGGGGGGGGATAGAGAGAGGGAGGTGGGGGGGGGGATAGAGAGAGGGAGGTGGGGGGGGGGATAGAGAGAGGGAGGTGGGGGGGGGGATAGAGAGAGGGAGGTGGGGGGGGGGATAGAGAGAGGGAGGTGGGGGGGGGGATAGAGAGAGGGAGGTGGGGGGGGGATAGAGAGAGGGAGGTGGGGGGGGGATAGAGAGAGGGAGGTGGGGGGGGGATAGAGAGAGGGAGGTGGGGGGGATAGAGAGAGGGAGGTGGGGGGGGGGATAGAGAGAGGGAAGTGGGGGGGGATAGAGAGAGGGAGGTGGGGGGGGGATGGAGAGAGGGAGGTGAGGGGGGGGATGGAGAGAGGGAGGTGGGGGGGATAGAGAGAGGGAGGTGGGGGGGGAATAGAGAGAGGGAGGTGGGGGGGGATAGAGAGAGGGAGGTGAGGGGGGGATGGAGAGAGGGAGGTGAGGGGGGGGGATGGAGAGAGGGGAGAGAGGGGGTTGAGGGGGGAGATGGTGTGAGGGGGGGGAGGAGGGGGAGGTGGGGGGATGGGGTGAGGGAGGGATAGGGTGAGGGGGTGGATGGAGAGAGTGGGGGGATGGGGGGATGGGGAGAGGGGGGGGATGGTGAGGGGGGTGGAGAGAGAAGGGGTAAGGGGGGGGCGGTGAAGAGAGGAGGGTGCTGGGGGTCGGGAGGAAGAGAGAGGCATGGGGGGGTGGGGAGGAAGAGAGAAATGGCGGGGTGGGGAGGAAGAGAGAGGAATGGGGGGGTGGGGAGGAAGAGAGAGGAATGGGGGGGGTGGGGAGGAAGAGAGAGGAATGGGGGGTGGGGAGGAAGAGAGGAATGGGTGGGTGGGGAGGAAGAGCGAAGAATGGGGGGGGTGGGGAGGAAGAGAGAGGAATGGGGGGGGTGGGGAGGAAGAGAGAGGAATTGGGGGGGGTGGGGAGGAAGAGAGGAATTGGGGGGGGTGGGGAGGAAGAGAGGAATTGGGGGGGGTGGGGAGGAAGAGAGAGGAATTGGGGGGGGGTGGGGAGGAAGAGAGAGGAATGGGGGGGGTGGGGAGGAAGAGAGGAATGGGGGGGTAGGGAGGAAGAGAGGAATGGGGGGGTGGGGGGGAAGCGAGAGGATGGGGGTGGGAGAGAGGAAGGGGGGGCAGGGGAGGAGAGAGGAATGGGAGGGGGTGGGGGGGGAGAGGAATGACGGGGACGGGGGGGAGAGAGGAATGGGGGGGGGTGTGGTGGCTGAAGGAGAGGGAGTGGGCTGCTGAACTGGAGAGAGGGAGGCTGAACAGACCCCGACAATGCCGGGCTGCCACGGAGGATTTAGGGCGGGAGGGGACCACCCGCAGCGAGATGCAGGGCGGGCGGGCCCGCAGCCAACGAGGTATAATGTGTCAAGCCACTCGGCCTGGCGATAGGGGCGACGTCCCTTCGGCCTGGGATAGGGTTATCGTCTGATGACCGGGCGCACTGGGAGGACCAGGAGCTATTGTGCACGCGCGCAGCCTCCACTGCGCATGCGCGCAGCTGCCGGCACTGTTTTTGCCGCAGGGCTGTAGCTCCGCCCCCAGCAGTTCCTGTTGCACGCGCCGAGCTGGAAACGGGCCTACAGATATCGGAGAAGCATGAGGTAAGTATTCGGCGCAATTTTTGTTCTACAAATTAGGCGGGCCTCTTCGATGTGCGCCATTCTAGCGGGGGTCCGAATCTTGAGCTCTATGAAAGGGAAATCATGCTTGACAAATCTTCTAGAATTTTTTGAGGATGTAACTAGTAGAGTGGACAAGGGAGAATCCGTGTTGTGGTGTATTTGGACTTCCAAAAGGCTTTTGACAAGGTCCCACACGAGATCAGTGTGCAAAATTAAAGCACATGGTATTGGGGGTAATGTAATGACATGGATAGAGAACTGGTTGGCAGACAGGAAGCAGAGAGTAGGGATAAATGGGTCCTTCTCAGAATGACAGGCAGTGACTAGTGGGGTGGCACAGGGCTCTGCTGGGACCCCAGCTATTTACAATATACATTAAGACGAAGGAATTGAGTGTAATATCTCACAAGTTTGCAGACAACACTAAGCTGGGTGGCGGTGGGAGCTGCGAGCAGGATGCTAAGAGGCTGCAGGGTGACTCGGACAGGTTAGGTGAGTGGGCAAATGCATGGCAGATGCAGTATAATGTGGATAAATGTGAGGTTACCCACTTTGGTTGCAAAAACATGAAGGCAGAATATTATCTGAATGGCGGCAGATTAGGAAAAGGGGCAGTGCAACGAGACCTGGATGTCATGGTACACCAGTCATTGAAAGTTGGCATGCAGGTACAGCAGGCGGTGAAGAAGACAAAAGGCATGTTGGCCTTCATAGCTAGGGGATTTGAGTATAGGAGCAGGGAGGTCCTACTGCAGTTGTACATGGCCTTGGTGAGGCCTCACCTAGAATATTGTGTTCAGTTTTGGTCTCCTAATCTGAGGAAGGACGTTCTTGCTATTGAGGGAGTGCAGCAAAGGTTCACCAGATTGATTCCCGGGATGGCGGGACTGACTTATGAGGAGAGACTGGATCGACTGGGCCTGTATTCACTAGAGTTTAGAAGAATGAGAGAGAGGATCTCATAGAAACATAAAATTCTGATGGGACTGGACAGGTTAGATGCAGGAAGAATGTTCTCGATGTTGGGGAAGTCCAGAACCTGGGGCCACAGTCTAAGGATAAGGGGTAAGCCATTTAGGACCGAGATGAGGAGAAACTTCTTCACTTCAGAGAGTTGGTAACCTGTGGAATTCCCTACCACAGAAAGTTGTTGATGATAGTTCATTGGATATATTCAAGAGGGAGTTAGATATGGCCCTTACGACTAAATGGATCAAGGGGTATGGAGAGAACGCAGGAAAGGGGTACTGAGGTGAATGATCAGCCATGATCTTATTAAATGGTAGTGCAGGCTCGAAGGGCCGAATGGCCTACTCCTGCACCTATTTTCTATGTTGCTATCTCTGTCTTAAATTTATTCAATGTCCCAGCTTCCACAGCTCTCTGAGCCAGTGAATTCCACAGATTTACAACCCTCTGATAGAAGAAATTCCTCCTCATCTCAGTTTTAAATAGGCGGCCCCTTATTCTAAGATTATGGCCCTTAGTTCTAGTCTCCCTGTATCAGTGTAAACATCCTCTCTGCATCCACCTTGACTAGCCCCCTCATAATCTTATATGTTTCAATAAGATCACCTCTCATTCTTCTGAATTCCAATGAGTCGAGGCCCAGCCTACTCAACCTTTCTTCATAAGTCAACCCCCTCATCTCTGGAATCAACTTAGTGAACCTTCTCTGAACTGCCTCCAAAGTAAGTATATCCTTTCTTAAATATGGAAACCAAAACTGCACGCAGTATTCCAGATGTGGCCTCACCAATACCCTGTATAACTGTAGCAAGACTTCCCTGCTTTTATACTCCATCCCCTTTGCAATAAAGGCCAAGATTCCATTGGCCTTCCTGATCACTTGAAGTACCTGCATACTAACCTTTTGTGTTTCCTGCACCAGGACCCCCAGGTCCTGCTGTACTGCAGCACTTTGCAATTTTTCTCTATTTAAATAATAACTTGCTCTTTGATCTTTTTTTTCACCAAAGTGCATATTCTCACACTTTCCAACATTATACTCCCTCTGCCAAATTTTTGCCCACTCACTTAGCCTGTCTATATCCCTTTCCAGATTTTTTTTTTCCTCCCATCTTTGTACCGTCAGCAAACTTGGCTACGTTAGTTACACTTGGTCCCTTCATCCAAGTCTTTAATATAGAGTGTAAATAGTTGGGGTCCCTACGCTGATCCCTGTGGCACTCCACTAGTTACTGATTGCCAACCCGAGAATGAACCATTTGTCCCTACTCTGCTTTCTATTAATTAGCCAATCCTCTATCCATGCTAATATATTACCCCCAACCCTGTGAACTTTTATCTTGTGCAGTAACCTCTTTTATGTGGCACCTTGTCAAATGCCTTCTGGAAGTCCAAATACACCACATCCACTGGTTCCCCTTTATCCACCCTGTCCGTTACATCCACAAAGAATTCTAACAAATTTGTCAAACATGACTTCCCCTTAATAAATCCATGCTGACTCTACCTTACTGAGTTATGCTTTTCCAAATGTCCTGCTGCTGCTTCTTTTTAATAATGGACTCCAACATTTTCCCAACCACAGATGTTAGGCTAACTGGTCTATAGTTTCCTGCTTTTTGTCTGCCTCCTTTTTTAAATAGGGACGTTACATTTGCAGTTTTCCAATCTGCTGGGACCTCAACAGAATCCAGGGAATTTTGGTAAATTAAAACCAATGCATCCACTATCTCTGCCGCTGCTTCTCTTAAGACCCTAGGATGCAAGCCATCGGGTCCAGGGGATTTATCTGCCTTTAGTCCCATTATCTTACTGAGTACCATCTCCTTAGTTAAGTTCTTCCCCACACCCCCACCCCCACCCCATAGCCCCTTGACTATCCACTGTTGGAATATTGTTAGTGTCCTCTACCTTAAGACTGATACAAAATATTTGTGCAGAGTTTCTGTCATCTCCATGTTCCCCATCACTAATTCCCTGGTCTCGTTCTCTAAGGGATCAACGTTTACTTTAGCCACTCTTTTCCTTTTTATATACCTGTAGATACTCTTGCTATCTGTTTTTATATTTCGCGCTAGAAATAGTTCCCACTGATCTATTCTTCTAGTTAAAACCTCAAAAAGCTCTAACAGGTTTGTCAAACATGGTTTCCCTTTCATAAATCAGTGTTGATTCTGCCCAATCCTATTATTATTTTCTAAACACCCTGTTGCCACGTCCTTAATAATCGATTATAGCATTTTCCCTACTGCTGATGTCATGCTAACTGATCTGTAGTTCCCTATTTTCTCTCTCCCTCCTTTCTTAAATAGTGGGGTTACATTTGCTACCTTCCAGTCCGTGGGAACCGTTCTAGCATCTATGGAACTTTGGAAGATGACAACCAATGCATCCACTATCTCTACGGCCACCTCTTTCAAAACCCTAGAATGTAGGCCATCATGTCCAGGGGATCTTTCAGCATTCAGTCCCATTAATTTCTCCAGTACAATTTTTTTTACTAATTTCATTCAGTTCCTCATTATCGCTAGACCCTTGCTTCTCCACTATTTTAGGAACCAATAAAATAAGATGCAAAGTTTTTAAGTCTGCTTCTAAAGTATTCTCACCAAGAGTTCTTCAAAAGTCTGCTGTTGTTAAAAATGTAATTGAACTTTCTTCTGCATGATTCACACCAGTAAACTCCTGACCAAGAGGTTCACGTTCCCCTTTTAAAAAAAAAATTATTTCAATTGATTTCTCATGCAACAGTATAAGGACATCTGTGCCGCAGTCCTTTATGTGGCATTTCCAGTCACAGTCTTCACGATCTGGCCTGTGCTTTAAGACTCACTCACCAGGGAGTGAATCCCCAATGTGATATGCAGGCCAGTGTACTGTCACTGCTAGCTGCAAGATGGTACATCCGCATCCCCCCGCGCCCTCCTGCACTGTGGTGGAGTACAGCCTCCACACAGCAACCATCTGAGTGATACATCTGTGGAGCTATGGCAGCCAGCGAAGGTGGGAGTACTCGGCAGTCTGGTACCCATTTGTGGATCTCTCAAGACCCAGACAAATGTCCGCGAAAGTAAGAAGGTAGCCGTGGACAAACAAATGCTTTGTAATGTGCCACAGTGCATGATGCTCCAACCCTACAAGGGCCATCAGCGGACTCGATACCTCCTGACCCAGCAAAACCCAGGAGCCGTCACCAAATGATCCGAAACAGCACATTGCCCGAGAACGCTGTATCAATCCTTCCGATGCAACCTTCGGCCTCCTGCTGAGGTTAGCGCCAGAAAGAGTGTGTTGCGCAAGAGGTTTTGCGCTCTGCTCATGTAAATCAGCAAGTAGCACCAAACTGCGCTCTTTTTTTAAGACAGCCGTTAACCTTGGCCCGTGGTGCCACTGGCTGTTTTATGGCCTGATTGAATTTCTAGGCCCTAGACCTAAAATCGGGATTGAGCCCACCCATTTGAAGCAGTAGGGCCCTAAAGTTTTTAATTTCCACTGGTCCTTCTCGAAAGACCAATAAATGCATAAAGTATGATTTTCTTTTCTTTATTGAGAAGCAGCTAGACGTTCAATTGCTAGGTGTCTCCATAAAACCAAAGAAGTGCTGTCCAGATAAACAAATTCATCAGGAGTACAACAGCAAAACTTGTATTTATATAGTGCCCTTAACATAGCAAAATGTCCTATGACGCTTCACAGGAATATTATGAGATTTAAAAATTTGATACCGAGCCGCATAAGTAGAAATTTAAGCAGGTGACCAAAAGAGGTATGTTTTAAGGGAGCGTCTTGAAGGAGGAAAGTGAGGTAGAGAAGGGGGGAGGTTTAAGCAGGCAGTTCCAGAACTTGGGGTCGAGGCAACAGAAGGCACGGCCACCAATGGTTGAGCGATTATAATCAGGGATGCTCAAGATGGCAGATGAACCCAAACATCATCTGGCGGAGGATGGGGGGTGGTGGGGGGGGAAAAGAGGTTGTGGAGCTGGAAGAGATTAGAGATAGGGAGGGACGAGGTCATGGAGGGATTTGAAAATAAAGATGAGAATTTTGAAATCGAGCTGTTGCTTAACCGAAAGCCAATGTAGATCAGTGAGCACACGGGTGATGGATGAGTGGGACTTGGTACATTAGGACACTGGCAACCGAGTTGTAGATCACCTCTAGTTTATGAAGGTAGAATGTGGGAGGCCAGCCAGGAGTGCGTTGTAATAGTCAAGTCTAGAGGTAACAAAGGCATGGATGAAGGCTTCAGCAGCCGATGAGCTGAGGCAAGGGCGGAGACAGACGATGTTACGGAGGTAGGAATAGGTGGTCTTTAGTTATGCTGCGGATATGTGGCCGAAAGCTAATTTCAGGGTCAAATATGACACCTAGG